>NC_137269.1:22734544-23934544 GCF_053477335.1 Acartia tonsa | reverse complement strand
TAGTATGGACTAAATTCTCAAACTTTTGACTTTGCCCTGGAGTTGGTGTTGTAGGGTTCCACCCTCCCCCTATTTATTTATCGTTTGAAAGAAAAAAAAAATTTTTTTTTGGGGGGGGGAGGGGATATTATTTTCGACGCCCCTCCCAAAAAGGCGAATGGCCACAAACTTTCCTTGGAATATTAGTAAACTTCCCTGAATATTGTGTAATGTATGGTTCAGCCGTTTTCGAGATCTTATGGGAAACAAACAAACTCAATACTTTAAAAAAAACTGTAATTTGTTCTTTAAAATACCAAAATATATTAATACTTGATTTCTTAGACTTCTTCATTCACATTTTATCAAAAAAAGTAAAATCTGTGAAAAATAAGAAGGAAGTATTACATGAGAAACTTTTTACTTCATCTCAAAAAGCTTTTTTGCTTGTAACAACATATCAATCAGTCTGACCTCTTAGTGAATTCCCATAAAGCGGGGCTAGGCAGCCGAGCCTCATCCGCCTGTAAGCCTCATGGAAATCAACATTTTACAATTTTAAAAATTTTAAAATCAGATGGTCGTCTAATCCTGGCCCAAATATAGCAACCCTTCTTTTCAAAACAAAATTTCAAAGCTTAAGAATAAGTCTAAATTTGAGACTTAGTCGCGGCTGACGTGCGACTGCCGAGCCCTGCCATAAAGACACTTGGAATTTTCTTTCTGGTAGCGCAGTTTTTTTATATCTAAGGAATGTTTGTACATCTAAACTAGATTTTAAGTTATCTACATAGCCAATGTTCTTCTTATTATATGCATTTCTAGTCTAACATTATTAGCTTTAGAGTTCATATGTATAACATCATATTACATTAATTTTCTACAAATATTAAAATAAAAATCCATGGAAAGCTATCTTTAATAAAAGGCTATCATTTTTAGAAATGAAAACATTATTTAAAACATTTTAAGGTTGACTTTAATTTTTGGAAATATCTTATTTGAAATTAAATAAATGCAGCAAAAATGATTGAAATAAAATATTCTACAGCAGTATTTTCAAAGTTAATGTATATTAAAATAATCTAATGGGAATTTAAGACGAACGCTTTCCTTGTTCAAAATAAAGAATTTTATCATATAAAACATAAGATTTAAGGCTATTTTCTTACAGAGTGTTGCAACAAATTAAGTTAAGGGAACCAGTAGAAAAGTAATTTTTATGTTTACAATAAAACCAGTAATAAAATGACCCTAAACAGGATTAAGTAGTTATGAAAATAAGTGACATTAACAAAGCATTTGATAAACATGGCGATTTTAGACTATTTTCAGTATGGCTCCGAAACCGATTAATATCCGTTGGGTTAGAACAGGTTCTAAGCCATACTGAAAATCGTATAACAGATAATTTTCTACAAATAATTAAATAAGAATCATAAAAATAATACCAGTTTTGTTAACCTGGGCCTTCGGTCCCTCGGACCGAACAAAACTGGAATTGATCTTATTGTTTTTACTTTTACTATCCGCGGAAAGCTGTCTATAATACCATGCGATAAATAACTATTGTCATCACAAAACCTAAAGGAGGTTTAATTATCTTAAAGTATAAATTTATGTATATTCATCATTTCTTTCATCCCTGACACATATATGAGTTTATAATTTTAAAACCTAGCATAACCTGTACTATTTCAACATTGAAAGTCCGTCAATCTGTAATATCAATCAAGTGTTACTTCCTTATTGCTATAAAGTAACAAGAATTAGGGAAATAATGCTTTATACCAATTATTAACAGGGATTTTTGTTGTATAATATAAAAGATTAGATGCTGTGAGTATTGGTGCAAAAAATATGACGTAACAAAAAAAATTAGCCAATGAAAGGCCGTTATTGACCAATGGGAACCTCGTAAAAGTGTCGAACTATGACGTCAGAAAAAAATAACAATTAACCAATGAAAAGCCAGTATTCACTGTAATTGACCAATGGTAAAATATATAGCGGTCTCTCATTGATTAATTGTTAATTTTTTCTGACGTCATTGTCAGACACTTTTGCTGGGTTCGACCAATGGTAAAATTTATAGTGGCCTCTCATTGGCTAATTTTTTTTGTTACGTCATATTTTTTGCACCAATACTCACAGCATCAAAAGATTATATTGCCGGATAGTTTCAATATCCGGTATCCAGCCGGATATCCGGCCAAAACCTTATAATAGTTATTTCTCGCATCGTATTATAAACTGCTTTCCGATGATTGTACATTTCTATATTCGCGGAAAGCAGTTTATAATACGATGCGAGAAATAACTATTATAAGGTTATATAACCGGTTCCTATCCACCGGATTCGGATAATTACGAGAAAAATGTTTATTTATCACTCCTCCTATCCCTGATACATGATCTAATGAGATTTTAAAAGCTAGTATAACCTGCCAAGGATGAAGGGGATATTGGACAGTATGTTACACTAGAACCTAAAGTTTTATAACGACGTTAGTTCATTCAGGTAAGTATCCTACCGTTTTAACCCCGGCCTACATCTACATAGAAAATTTTGTGTTTCATTATGGGGATGTACATCAATTCATTAGCAATTGACTTATCCCTTTAGATCCTTGATAACCTGCACTATTGCAATATTTCAACATTGAATACTATCACATATCACTTTATGTAAAGCTCAAACTTTCAATACATTTAACTTTATATTAAAATGCACTGAAAGTCATTTTCCCTATGAAAATGAGAATTTATGTGCATTTTTAACAGGAAGGGAAAGAACAATGACAGTTTAATTATTTTAACAATTTTACAACTCTTATCAACAAGTTTTTTAAATAGGGCTACACCACTGATTTCAAATAGAATAAATAATAAGAAAAAATAAAAAATATTTTCATATATAGCAAACTATTTTCTTAAAGCAAGGATGAAGCCTTCCTAACTCAAAAAATAACTCCAGTCTACAGTAACTCTTCCTTTATTGTAGTTTTTGGGGCTAGAGTGGGGTTGGCTGGGTGATGAAAATACGATGTGAGAGATTATTAATTTTTAAAAACAAGCTCTGTATGTATATGTATTATATGAAAATTTGAATTGTATCCGCATCAAATTATTTGAAGCTGCGTCATAGAATTATCAAAATATATTATGACTATAAATACAACAAGAACAACTTTATTCATTAGAAGAGCAGATATAGCTAGCAAAACTTTTGGTTAAACTTCAAAGTGACATTCAGAGTCTTTTAATAACAAGTTGGATTTTTAATTACTTTGGGAAAATGGAGACTAGAAAATGCTTGAACCATTTTTCATTGGATTGGACGCCTCTGAAGTGAATGATGTTATAAAGGCGGTTATATTCCTGAAATTGAAAATGAAATGCCAAAAGAACTTTATAAAGGTATTTTTAATGTTTATTGAAGGTTAGGTTATGGTAGTCAAAGGTTAGAAGAACCCCGAAGTGATTGCACTCTTAGTTAGAGAGTGTAAAGTGAATTATACTAATCTCTATAGACAAACTATGTATTTATTGCAATATCTATGTAAGATGACCCAGGTTTGATTCTAAATTTGTACAGAACATACAGTGTACTGTAAAATTAAAACTTTAGAATATACATATTATTATATATATTTTGCCCACCAGGAATTATTTTTTAAAATAGCTAAAACACGGAAAAAGTATATAATTATTTTAATTATATCTTATCTTAATTATCCAAAAGATTTTTTAAAAATTCTTCTGTGACCCATGTTAAGCGAATGTACAAATTATAAAATTTAGTGTAGATCATTCCTTTTGCATTTCATAACCTTGAGAACACTTTTACAACTTTATCCTTATACCAGACAAATTATTTAGTACGAGCAGCCTCTAGGGGCACTTAAGAAATTGGGTTATCGAATTCTAACTCCCCCCCCCCCGAGTATTTTTTTGGGGGGGAGGTGTAATTTTTTTTCTAGGGGCGATTTCTCTTGGTAGGGTGGTGGTACCCTTCCCCAAAATAGTTATAGACAATCACAGGACCTACATTGTAAAGGAGAACCATATTGGTTAAGCGGTTAGCGAGATCCTTCTGTTCAAACATACAGACAGATAAATAGACATATAGACATCCTGTTACTTTATTATAAGAATTACAATATTAGGACCAATACTTGGCTTTCCTAAAAACTGTAATGTAATTGTACTAACCGTACATAAAGTTTATTCATTGTAAGTCCAGCTTAAATTACAAACTAACTTATTACTATGGATTAATGAATATAAAAAAACGTGGATGCTATGACAGGGGAAAAATTGTCGTCGATTTAGGTTGCTAATATGGAACTCCCGTATTGGTCAGTTTGTTCTTTCAGTAACAGGGGAATGATAGTGTAAAGGATGTGGCTTGGGGGTATTGTTATTTTAGCCCGTTTAACTTTATTAGAGAACATGAACCTTTGACGTAACATCCAGGTTATAATAAATCCGTTATAGTGCTATTCTCTAGTTGTGTGCTTATCAATATGAAAATATGATTAAAAGTAAAGATTCGAACAAATTAACACCAGAAAATAAGCATAAAAACTTAACCACAATATAAACGTTAAGTATATAAATAACAAAACAAGGATGACAACATCCATAAAAGCGAAGCACTGAAACGGTAGGACAAACGGACATTAACACTAGCATAGTGTCAGAACTGAATAATCATAATATAAATGTATAAGAGTCAAAGCAAAATTGTAAGTAAATTTGTTGAAAAACTGCTTGATTCGGGATAATGTTTATGGACATACTTACATTTTTAAACTTGATTATAGAGTTGCTTATTACATTATACTTTGTTGTCCCAGGAATCAATATAGCAAAAATCAGATCAATCGGATGATTAGATCACATAAAATTTGTTGTTAAAAAAGTAAAAAATCAGCATGTTTAAAATAGACGTACGGACATTTTGGTGATGATTAAAGAGTTGCTATGCTTTCTAAATCGTACCTAACTATACTTAAGGAATCACCATGCAAAATTTGAAATCGATAGGACAATTCTAACATGCCTAAATTAACGGAAAAAAGCTATCCGTTACGGACGGACGTACGGACGGAGAAAACAGTAATAGTGTCTGACTGATTATGACGTAACAAAAAAATTAGCCAATGAGAGGCAACTATAAATTTTACCATTGGTCAATAACGGCCTCTCATTGGCTAATTTTTTTTGTTACGTCATAATCAGTCAGACACTATTACTGTGTTCACGGACGGACCTACCCTAATTATAGAAAAGCTTCGCTTTTAAAAATGTGGGTGTTCTAAGCTTGCTCTAATATCTGGATACAAACTGTAAAATGTAAAGCTTTGAAGCTATATGTACAATATACTAGAGTTGTTGATTTTCCATCAAAAAGTTTACTCAGTATCTCGTGCAAAACTACCAACTAGACTAGATTCGCTAAACAGCCAATAGAATCTAGCAATAAATAATGCTAAATGCTAGTAACAGGATGTCTAAGTCTTTTTTTTTGTCTCTACAGAAGGATATCGCTAACCGTTGAACCGCTATGGTTCTCCTTTACGATGTAGATTCTCATGAGTACATCAGGGGTTGGGTGTGTGTGTGTGTGTGGGGGGGGGGGGGGGGGTCTGTTCCAGTCCTTCTTTAAATATTAGGGGTATTTTTTGTTCTATTTTCAAACTTTTTGTGTACCTTGACAAAGCGTCTCATAAATCATCCTTGTAGTGTCATAAAAATGAGGGATTATCCATCTTTTTTTTGACGTTTTCCATCTTACTTCTCTTCTCAACTCCCTCATTTTATGACGTCACATGGATCATTTTTGACACAATTTTGACACAATTTGGGTTTTGTGGGAAATAATATTAAAATTATATTTCATGTAGTTCTAAAAGATAACTGTGTCTATAGATGAAAGGACAAGAGGCTTCAATATTTTTTTATGCTTAGCTAGATATGGATGTTAGATATGTAATACAAAACCTACAAAAACTGATTTTTTTTGTAAAATATTTTTTTTTATACTTTGCCTTTAAGTCTGAATTTTGTTTAATATCTTTTTAAAATTTAATTGTCATGGCAAAGAAAGGGAATTTGGTTGGCACAATAGTACCTGAGTATCCACGAATTCCCCAATAGTAGCTAAGTATCCGCGCATATTTCCCTATGCCCAGTTCACAAATAACTTTTAAAGGTTAACCGATTTTTTCTGTAGGTCAACCTAAACAAGTACAACCCACAAATACCTTTATAAAATCGGTCAACCTAAAGCTTCTATAGGTCGACCTAAAATTTCTAGAGGTTGACCTTTGTCTTTTGTGCACTTGGCTCTAGAGTAGTTGAATATCCACACTTTTCCCCTATGGTAGTTGAATATCCAAAAAAAAAGAATATCCACGTGGATACTCATCTACTTTTGAGCCATTTGGTTTTATATGAAAGTTCAGGTACTGATAATTCCATTTCAAACAAGGATGACAACATCAGTAAAAGCAAAGCTCTGAAACGGTAGGACAAACGAATATTAACACTTGTATAGTGTCACACCTAAATAAGCAAGACATAAATGTATAAATAAAATTGTAAGTAATTCCAAAAATTATATGAATAGGGATATTATATCATTTAAAAAATTTTGTCAAAAAAAGTTAAAAATCAACCTGTTTTTATTGGACGTTCTGTTATCGAGTATAGAGTTGATACGCCTTCTAAACTTACTACTAAAAGAATCACCATGTCAAGTTTGAAATCGATAGGACAATTATAATAAGCCTAAATTAATGATGAGAGCTATCCTGTAAGGTTCGACCGACCCTATCTACAGAAAAACTTCACATTTCAGAATTGGAGGTTGATAAGATTAAGATTTTTAATTATTAGGTTATTTTATAAGGGCCTTGGGTATAAAGATTTAAAAATTTTAACATTATATATGTATGTAAATTACACTAATACACACAGACCAAATTTTACTATTTTCAATTTGACTTGCAAACTTTAATTCTAATTTTCATTTAGTGGTTAGTATGTGAAACAAAATTTACATTTAAAATTCATAGCGACACAGTAAATTGAAATTCCTTTCCATAGAAAGAATTTTTTCATGCATATTTTATAATAGAAAAGGCTGAGAAAACTTGCTTATAGATATTTTAAGTTTTGAATTTGTCTTTTCATACAAATCCTGAATATTGAATTTTTTATCTATTTATTCTTTTAAAAAGGCAACCCATGCTTAAAAAGTTTCTCAGCTTATTGTTTTATGATTTACATATTCTATTTTTATTTTGGGTAAGGAGGTAAAAAATTTAGCTTTGTAGATTTTAACCTTACGGCCATTATTTTGGGAGCAGGGGAGGGGGTGAGAATTACACCTTCAACCTTATCAACCAAAATACAAAAGAAGGCGTTTGAGAAGGGAGTTGCCAAAAACAAATTTTAATGTAGTCAATTGATTTCAATTGAAATATAATACATTTTAAATGGATTTATTAATGCTTACACCAGATTATCATACACCATATTAACCCAATCACCTCCCCTCCTACTGTATGAAAGTACCGACCAATAATTGTTGTCTATGTTAGCAACCTAATTTACAATTTTTCCACTGTCATAATATCCACGTATTTTCTACATCCATTACATTTTACGATTCCATTGGAATTCCACTCATAGTTGGTTTTAGAAAATGACTAAAATAGGTCGATAGCCCCTGGGAGGGGGATTCAAATATAACCTAACCTAACCTATCTCTTGGTGTGGTGAAAACCTACATGGGTACAATTATGTGGTCCCAGAAATTGTCCGTGACAATGTATATTTTTAATGTTTAGAAAGTAAACAAAAACTCTTTGGCGTGAAAAACAAGCAAACAATAATTTTCCTTTTACTTATTTATACTAATGGATATTAGAATAATTGGATATTATGACAGGGGAATTTTTGTCGTCAACTTAAGTTGCTATATTAAGTTGACTTTGATATTAATCAATTCATTCCTCCATGGTCATGGGGAGGGGATGGGGTAAGGTTATAAATGGGGGCGTTATATTAGCCAGCTGGGAGAAACATATAATCAGGGTATGCGAGAATCTCTTACAATATCCACGTATTCTATATCCATTCTTATCCTATATACTTTTACACTATAACTTCTCAACTTGTTGGCATATTAGCAACTTTGTATTGGATGTAAGCAGAGATGGAGGGGATATTAAACTCTAAATTTTATTAGTACTCAACGAATTAGCGTATAGTGTTCAATAAAAAATGACGTCATACAATACAAATGACCAATACTAGGCCAGTATACATTGTAATTGACCAATGGTAAATTTTATATTGGCCTATCATCGGTCATTTGTATTATATGACGTCAATTTCATTGGACACTATACGCTGTTTCGTATCCAAAATTAATTGTTTGAAATCAAAACTATAAATCAGGGCTCGGCAGCCGCGCCTCAGCCTCAAATAAAACCCATTTGGATGCTTTGAATGTTAAAAAAAGATTTTAATAAGGTCTTGACTTCCAGTTGATTTTTAAAATTGTAAAAGGTTGATTTTACTGAGGCTTACAGCGCGAATGAAGCACTGGCTGCCGAGCCCTGCCATAAATACCTTGATAATCGTGATACTCTAGTGGATGGATTATATCTGAACATTCTTCATCTGATCAACAAAATATATGTTTTAAATATAATAGTTAAGTTTCTAATAGCGAATCTACTCTATAATTCATTTTGTCTGTCCGTCCATAATGCTATGGGGAAAATGCGGGAAACTAGTAATAGTAAACTACTACAGGGGTAATTTTATGTATCATCATTTGGGATCGACATCAAATTATAGGCCATTGTCTCATCCCTTTAAATCCCTGGTTGATGTCAGGGAAGCTTAATTACAACTCTTTCTTTATTGTTATTGTTTTAAAACTACCAAAGACAAAAGTACACAGTTTCCTATTTTTGCAAAAGAGTCGGTCCGTCCGTACGTCGTCTGTAACGGTTACCTTTTTTCGTTAATTTAGACTTGATAGAATTGTCCTATCGATTCCAAACATTACATGATGATTCCTATGACTGTTAGGTACGAAGCAGGAAGCGTAACAACTCTACAGCTTTTACCAGGAATACGCAATTTTGGAACAATTTATTTACAATTTTGCCTAGACAAAAAAAGTTATGCTTATTGAGTTCTGATACTCTACAAGAGCTAAATTTCGTTTGTCATTCCTTCAGATAATAGAGCTTCGCTTTTATAGATGTTGTCATTCCTGTTTGCAAATGGATTTAGCAAAGTTGCAAATGCACAGGTTGAGAAAATTCACAAATGTTGCATTTCAACTAAAAGAAACAAAAAAAGATATTTGAGACACTTTTAAACTCTAAGAGCATTTAAAAGTTTAAAAGATTTATTTAAAGGTGCATGCTTTAAAACAAAAGGCATTTGTATTTGTGATAGAATTAATTTTGCATTTAACACGCACTTGTTGTTATATATGCATAATGTACAATCAATTCTTATAAAAGTAACAGGATGACAAAGTTTGTGTGTGTGTGTGTTTATAACGAAGGTTCTCGCTAACCGCTGAACAGATATGGTTCTCATTTACATTGAAGCTTCTCTTAGATCAAGAGAAGGTTTTTTAATATTTTTGGGGAGGATACCTACGCCCTTCAAAGAGAAAAAATACTTTAACTTTTTAAAACTAAATGAAAAGTGTAGGGTTTTCCCTCCACCCCTTTCCTTTATAAAGGCCTATAAGCTTGCATAATTGATTTTAAAAATATTCATCTTTTCTTAATGTTTCATGAATTTATTTCTGAACATATTCCTGGAGGATTTGAAACTGTACTGCTAGTAACCACAGAGATTATACAGAATAGAGCTATCATGAACAGGAACCCCTAAAATATAAACATTATAATAGATTAATTATACAGAATAGAGCCATCATGAACAGGAATCCCTAAAACATAGATATAAAAATGCATTATTTTTTTTTAATGATAATAGTATTAAGTCAGAATTCTAATGGTATAAGACAATAATAATTGGGATGTATATAAATTTATCCTTAATTGTCTTATCCCTTCAAAGCCCAAACTATATTGTGTATATAAGAAAGCACTAGTAAGCCCTTAAAAGTATTTGAGTAAGGACTCTCCAAACTTTACCATCGAATTTTTGTTGAATATCATTAAAACTATTCTACATAAAAGTTTATAAACAAAGCATATTAAAAGGAATCTATTTTACTTTGTTTTTATTATTATATTAACAACTTTGTATTTTTAAAAGCGAAGCTTTTCTATAATTAGGGTCGGTCCGTCCGTACGTCCGTACGTCCGTAACGGATAGCTTTTTTCGTTAATTTAGACATGTTAGAATTGTCCTATCGATTTCAAATTTTGCATGATGATTCCTTTAGTAGTTAGGTACGATTTAGAAAGCGTAGCAACTCTATAATCATTACCAAAATGTCCGTACGTCCATTTTAAACATGTTGATTTTTTTACTTTTTTAAATAGCTTTTTTCGTTAATTTAGGCATGTTAGAATTATCCTATCGATTTCAAATTTTGCATGGTGATTCCTGTAATAGTTACGTACGAGTTAGAAAGCGTAGCAACTCTATAATCGTTTACAGAATGTCCGTACGTCCATTTTAAAAATGTTGATTTTTTTAACATTTTAACAACAAATTTGTATGTGACCTAATTATCCGATTGGTCTGATTTTTAGTATACTGATTCCTGGAACTACAAAGTACATTATTATAAGCGAAGCAACTCTATAATCAAGTCCTAAAAATGTAAGTATGTCCATAATCATTATCCTGTATCAAGCAGTTTTTCAACAAATTTACTTACAATTTTGCTTTGACTCTTATACATTCGCATTCTGATTATTCAGTTCTCACATTATACAAGTGTTAATGTCCGTTTGTCCTACCGTTTCAGAGCTTCGCTTTTATGGATGTTGTCATCCTTGTTAATATAAAGAGAAGTTCGAATCTAGAGTTGAAAAGGTATCCTTAAATTTCTTGTATGGGTTGATTTAATGAGAACATTATCATATGGCAAAACTATGATATAGATTTCTCTCTTTAACAATAGAAATTAATCATTAATTAATTGTTTTTAAAACACTTTAAGCATTTGATTAAAAGTATGAGAAAAGAGTAACACACCAACAGATCATCATTTATAAATTGTGATTTTAATCTAAACTCAAAAGTTTTGGGTATAGTCATTTTCATGGCAACGCCTCTAATGGGGCGTTGTGTTGTATTTTCCCTTTTTCTAGCCCCTGCGGGGGGCTCTAACCCTGGGTGGCCAAATGTCTAACCCTGCGGGGCAATCAACTGACCTAACTTAACCTAACATAACCTAAATTAACCTATCACAATCTAATGTGAAAATGCAATGAAACGCCCCTTATGAGGCGTTGCCACAAAAGGGACTATATCCAAAGTTTCTTATTAACTACTTGTAAAAAATTTAGCTGTGTATACTTATACTGCGGTATGTACTGGGCTGGCCATAATATTCAGTCAGGCATTTCAATTTAGTTTTATGCAATAGAGTAAGCAAACTTCCATTATCCATTATGAATTCTAGTTTTTGAGGGGGTTGAGGATGTATTTTTCTTTACTAAATTGCCATTAAGGGGTTTTTTAAACCAAATCTCAAATATCTAGTTAAAGAAAAATTGCAGATTTTCCTAAAATAAGTGTTTTTTTAAAGAACTTACTGGACACACACACTAAGATTACTAATTTAATTGTATTATTTAATCAAAATACCATGGATGGATCATTAATTTTCTAAACACCCACTTGCTTTTAGGATGGGTTAGATTCAATCCTTATACTAAAGTAACAGGATGTTTGTTTGTCTGTGTGTGTATCTGTGTATCTGTGTGTCTGTGTGTCTGTACTGAAGGATCTCGCTAACCACTGAACCGATTGGGTTCTCCTTAACAGGGTAGTTTGTCATATGTCCAGGGAAGGTTTTTAACTATTTTGGGGGAGGGTACCACCACAATCCCAAGAGAAATCACAATAAAATCGAAAAAAATTGAAATATTTCCGCCGCATAGTGTCGCTAGCATAGTCTCGCTAGCTTAGTCGCGCTGCGTAGACTCATGAATTTATCAATTAATAACATAGACAAGTTATTTCTCAAATTAGATATTTAAAAACGATTTTTAAAAAACTTAAATTACTTCAAAAATAAGAGGTCTACAAAAAAACCGATTGCATATCTGAATTCTATCAAAAATTTTACAACTACTACTTACTAAAAGAACCGGCTAGCTATCTTAAATAAAAAGCAAAAAAGTTGATACACCTTCTTTATTGTTTTACAAGATTGGTTATACTGCTAGATCAGATTTAACCAATCCAAATTCAATAAAGGTAACCAAAGTTTATGAGTCAACGATTAAGATAACGTGGTTATAAAAATTTGTGCTCTAATCCAATCCAATGTCCCTCCCTTCACTAGATTTAGTTATTGAAATGAATGGCTTGTATGATTAAATTAGCAATTCGCTATACCTATTTATTTTCTAAAAGACAAAAAATGATAAGCTGAATAGACGCTTTATTATACAACTGTTAATCCAAATATCCAACTGCTATTCTTGACGCCTCACAAATGTTGGCAAAAAGTTAGTTATGCGTATTGCCCACTGGATTTGCAACTTTTCAAATATTGCAAACTTTCTGCAAACTAAGTAAATGCTTTGGTTTGCAAGATATGTGGATCCGGTTGTTGAAAGGAACTACTCCCCTCCTTTAAATGTCCATCTGTCTACTTGTCTATCTTTTTCTGTAATTTGAAGCGTCTCTAAAATATGAAATGCCGGTAGGTCTGATTATTTGTCAGAAATGTTTGACAAAGGAAATGCAATTTTCTCTTGCATTTTAGTTAGACGTCTGAATATTTTACGCTGAGAGATAAAAAAAAACATTAATAATAAATCAAAATTTGTTTTTATTTGCTTCGATTTTTCATCAAATAGGTAATATATATTTTCCAGTTCACTATCAAATCATGTAGAATTGATATGTTTATGTCTAACAAATTATCAAAAGACAGCAATTGCTATGGACTTTGTAGACTGCATTTAAATGTGATTATATCTGATATACAATTGCCATAACATTATGTCTATATATTTTTGTTTAATTTAAAAGGATTCGCATCCCCAACTGCACAATGATTGGTAGAAGGTTGCAATATTGTATTTGTAAACAGGTGTAAGCTAATCCTGCTCAACTTTTCTGCTGATATTATATCAACATAACAACATGCTAGTGGCTGTATCACTAGCATCTAGAGGCTCTGTGTTCAAGGATGGAAAAAAATTACCCTGAACAATCCCGCGAAGCTTCCTTAAAATGGAGAATTTACTCGGTTCAGTGATTTATGAAAAAACTAGCGGATACGTCTCAGCCTTCAAGGGCTCTTTATTCGGATAAGAAACCTTGAAGTTGTATCTCGACTCAAATCAATGCCTCCTGTTTAAAAGGGTTTCTAAAATCTTATTTACATTATATCAGGTATTAAACCAGTCTTTAAAGTTTTGTAATAACATTTTCTTGTTCGTTGGATTAAAAACTTTTTGGACTTTTATTGAATTTTGATTGGTTGGTTACTGAAGTTGATTGTCCAAACGTTTCAACATTATTTGTAATCTACAGATGGTGTAATTTTGTGTATCATAATTGGGGATGAAATAGATTAATCGGCCATTGTCTTATCCCTTTAATCCTTGCATTATATTAACACATCATTATATTGCAGAAGTGGATGCAATAAGAAAATGACCAATGCAGTATATTACCCGTTAGCTAACTAGAATTTGAAATGCGAAAATCCTATGCTTTGCTTATATTAAATTAAAGAATTTTAACACTCTAGGAGCCCTTGAAGCTGGGGGGAAGTCGACCCCGTACTTTTCCATTGTAATTTTAAAATTTTTTTCAGAGTATATAAATTTTTGTTAGGGTTGTGAACCCTCCACCAAAATAGCTATAAACCTTCCTAGGATCTATTAAAAGCTACCCTGTAAAGGAGAACCATGTCGGTTCAGTGGTTAACGAGATCCTTCGCTACACACACGTACAGATCCTGTTACTTTATTTTAAGGACTAGCTGCTGTGCCCCCTAGAAGCCTCTAGGGGCAATTAGTGGGGGATATATTCTAACCCAAAATAGTTATAAACCTTCCCAGGACCTATAAGAAGCTACATTGTAAAGAAGCACCATATCGGTGCATCAGTCAGTGAGATCCTTCGCTACAGACAAAAAAAGCTTACTCTTTTATATATTAGGATAAAGAACAGAATTGGCAAGTGAAAAATCACGAAACCTTACTGGGAATAAAATTTTCAAAATATTTTATTCATTAGTTAGACCTAAAAAAAACATATACATTATTCATAAATAGTATTAATGAAAAGGAAAAGTGATTAAAATGTAGAAAAGCAAATATAAAATATTTATAAATAAACAAAAAAAAGAAAATGATATTGTTATTTTAAAAAATACATTAGTTTGCAAATTCCCACAAAGTAACTCTGAAGCACTGACTTAACCCCCCCACCTTATTTTGACTTATTCCTAACCCCTGCAGGGGCCCTAACCTTGCGAGGATCAATACCTGCGTTGTTATAAAGCACCCAATATAACCTAACCAAAAACTAAAATAAAGTATGGGGGGGGGGGTTAGTTTCTGTGGTGTACAAGTCAATTTGAGGGAAATTGCACATTATTGTCTTGAGGATCATTAATGGTAACATTAGTCAATATACAATACAATATTACTTTCTAAATATACATTTATTCTTACTGCATTAATTGAATCAATCAAAACAGGCCTTTTTGTTTTTTTTTATTGGGAATACAATTTTCGAGTTATTATAAAGAGCCTCAAAAGAAAATAGGCGAAAACTATCAAAAGATTTAATTTAATGTACTTTTTGAAGCCACTGGTTCTATTATTAAAAGTAGTAAGGATTTTGTCTCTTATTGCTAACCACTGAACCACTTGAGTTTTCCTTTTCATGGGTGTTTCATATAGGTATCATAGGTGGTTGGCTATTTTATTTATTGTGTTAAGTCTTGGGATAGTTTTAGTCTATTTTCTTCCTCCCCCTTTGAATACAGAGCCCCTAGATGCCAGGAAAATAGTGATATAATTCTTTTACTATGAGCCATCCTAGCTATAAAAAACGTTGATTTATTACGACTGGCAAACGAATGACCAGCAAAATTTAGTACAGTACATTTTCTAGTACTTATAGGTTTTTCTTGACTTTTACAAATATTTTCAAAAAGGTTTATATTCTAATATGTACAAATCAAAATGATTTTTAAAACCAAATTAACTTTAAAACATTAAAAAAAACAGTACTTCAGTAGCTAATTGTACTTTTAAAACTTATGTACATTCTGGATGTATCAAGTGTCTGCCAGCAAATAAATGAGATGACAGAACAAGAACAAAAGGGTTTATTGAGCGCCTTAATTGCAATTCTGGAAAGTGTTCAAACAATCAGACAAAAAATTTTAATGAAAGCTTTCAAAATTTTTTAATATACTTAGCAAGTATGGGACAAGAATCATAGTTTAAAGACAATGTTTCACTTAGTGGCAATAAACGGACTGTAAATTACGCTAGTAAGAACCAGGGAGGGAGGAGACTGTGGGCTCTTTATTACACTAGTCCCCAAAGTTTTATTATGACATTTTTTATTTGCTGACTTATAAACTTTGGGGACTTTCATGATTTTGATGGAATGGTTAATTAAGTTGAGTGTCCAAACGTTTCAACCACTATGTGTAATCTACAGAAGGGCTAGTTTTGTGTTATCATCATTGGGGATGTTCAATACATCGACCATTGTTTTATCCCTTTAGATCTCTGGATTAAAAAAGAATTAATGGAAAGGATAAAAGAAAAGTAATTTTGTAAAAAGTTTGGGGAAAAAGAAAGAAATGGGACAAATTACGCAACGAATGCTTGATAATAACGTTAGATTATTAAAGTGACTTACACATAAAATTAATTTTAGCACCAAAAGAAAAACATGTGTTTTAAAAGGAACTTAGTCATCAATTTTATGGAAGAAACATTAATTTATCAAGTGATCCATGATCCAAAGATTCTGTTATTTTTTGCTTTTTTGTCAGATGCCTTGTTCTTTGATGATACACTAGCTTTGTTGGATGTAATACAAAATACAAAACAAATAGCTTAATACTACAAACAAATAAACTCAAGAACAATGGAGAAACAGCATAAATTTTACACAAAAAACAGATAGAAATACAGTGTATAGTAGAATTTCAATTGTAGTTTATAAAATATTTTATTTTTTTTTGGGGGGGGGGTATTTTTGGGTGGGTAAATTTTCTTGGGAGGGCGGTGGTACCCTCCATAAAAATAGTTATGAACCTTCACTGGACCTAAAAGAGGCTTCACTGTAAAGGAGAACCATATCGGTCGCTACAGACATAAAAAGGTTTCTACTTTATACAATGAGATATATTTAGATGGCTTTTCAAATACAACATTAATCTACCCTAAAATTAGAATATTAAATACTGACTGACTAACCAAGTAAGTTTTAGAGTAATTGCTCATTTGTCATGGGAATCTTTACCTAAATAATGCAGTTATCTATGTATCATTTAAATTAAGTCTTGTTTACATATAATGAAAAGCGTGAGTTATAGAGTAGCTTAGCTACTTAAAGAATTTTCCTGAACAAAATAATCCACAATTGTAGCCTTATAATTAAGTAAAAGAATCTCTGTCTGTGTGTGTGTGTGCAACGAAGGACCTTGCTAACTGCTGAACCGATACAGTTCTTCTTTACAGTGGTCCTTGTTAGGTTTACAACTATTTTGGGTGAGAGTACCTCTAATATCCCAGGAAAAAACGCCAAAAGTAAAAAAATATATCTAGCGCCTCCTAGTGGCCTTCTTGATATTTTTTTAATAAACATAGATTAGAATTTAAAAAATAGTGCTGCTAGAGGCCTCTAGGGGCGTAGCTGCTAGTTGTAAATAAAGATCTTCCTTGTACCTCCTTTCTTTCTGAACAGACAAGACAAGCATATAAGAAGAAGAAAGAAAGAAAATAATGGAGAAAAGATTAATTTCTTTTTATGCCTTTATATGTGTTTTTTTTAAAGAAAAACAATTAGGCTTAATGATTTTTTGCAAATAACTGGTTTGTTCCAATGATATTAAGATGTATCTTGTATAATGTATTATTATTAGATTATTAGAAGACACAATTAATGATAGTTTGACAATAACAAAGTGTTTGATATGTATAATTTTATTTACTAATACAGATGTGTATACTATCAATACTGCTTCAATTTCATGTCTTTAAATTTAGTTTTCTAATGGTTTTGAGCTATTTTATAAAAGAAAAGGCAAAAGTCATTGAAGGGCACCACCATACCTCAATAAAACTTGATTTTTAAAATTTAATTGGAATGACTTAAAATGTCGAAGCCCAATCTGTACCACTTTTGATTCCTGTTACGTCATAAAAATGAGAGAGATGAGAGGAGAAGTAGGAAAGAAAACCCTTAAAAAAGAGATGGAGAATCCCTCATTTTTATTACGTCACAGGAATCAAAAAAGTGGTGCAAAAATGGTACAGATATAGCTTCGTCCTTAAAATGGTTATAATCTGCAAGAAAAACAAATTGAACATTCTCTTATATTGTATAATATTTTGCCTTTAAAAAAAAAAACATTTTCTAATCTAATCCGAAATAAAACATAAAAAGGATGACAGCATTAATAAAAGCGAAGTTCTAATGCCAGAAGTAAGGACAAAATAACAATAATTCTTAGAGAGTGTAAGAACTTAATAAGCAGAACATTAATTTGTACATAAATTTGTTGCAAATTGCGTAAATACAGAATACAGTAAAATACAGATACACTTGCTGTCCTAGGAATCATTACTACAAAAATGAATAGGATAATTATATCACATAAAAATTGTTGTCGAAAAGGTTAAAAATCAACATGTTTTAAATGGACATACGGACATTCTTGAAACGATTATAGATTTGCTACGCTTTCTTAGTCGTACCTAACTACTACAGGAATCGCAATGTCACGTTTGAAATCATTAAGAAATCAATTCTAACATTCCCAAATTATTGAAATTAATGGATATAAATATTTTTTTGTAATGGTTATATTAATATATATCCCTGTTTACTGTAAATTTGAGGAATCTACCAAAACTTTTTATACGTTTTCTTTTTGATGTTTCTCAAATAATATGTCAAGAATTTATCGGCCATTGTTGTTTTTGTATCGTAACATCTCTATAAGTCATTTCATCTACAAGTTTTGGACATCAAAGCCCTTTTATGTTTGAATCTAAATGTCAATTTAAAGGTTCAGATTTTTAAAGATTGTGGTTTGATATAAAGGTACTATCAGTTTAAAACCCAGTCAACATATTAAATTATATTTAATTCGTTCACTTTTAAAATCGTTTTTATTGGTAATATTTTAAATATTTTTTTTTTTTTACGCTATGCTGCAACTTTGAATGTTGTCATCCTTGTTTTATATTGGGGCAAATACATTCTAAAATAATTGAACAAATTCTAACAATACCTTTTCATTATTGGGTATAGAAATAAATTCAATAATATTTCCAATTTTCTAAAAATATTTATGTGTTTTTTTATTCATCTTGTAATGGTAATGCTATAAGGTTTCTCAGTTTTAAGAAATAAAGCAAGGGAAATTTGGTGGCGAAGTTTGCTTATAATATAACATATTGATTAAGTTTATGTTTGTTTGTACGAATAAAATCTACAAAAATACAACTAACTGACCGTTTGTCGGTCATCTAAAGGTCATAGAATTAATATAACCAAAAACAAGGATGACAGCATACAAAAAAGCGAAGCTCTGAGACGTTAGGAAAAACGAACATTAACACAACACTTCTAGAGTGTCAGAACCGAATAATCAGAATATAAATGTATAAAACTCGAAACTAAATTGTAATTAAACTTGTTGAATAAAATAAGGACATACTAACATTTATAGGATTTTGTTATAGAGATGCTACGCTTGTAACATTGTAAATTTGTCCTAGGAATTAGTATACCAAAAATCAGATCAATTGGATAATCAAATCACATGAAAATTTGTTGGTAAAAAAGTAAAAAATCAGCATGTTCAAAATGAACGTACGGACTTTCTGGTAATGATTATAGAGTTGCTACGCTTTCTTAATGGTACCTCACTGTTAAGGGAATCATCATATTTATTAAGTTTGAAATTGATGGGACAATTCTAACATGTTTTAATTTCCTAAAAGACATAACCGTTATGGCCGTACGGACAGACCGACCCTAATTATAGAAAAGCTTCGCTTTTCAAAAGACGAATTAAAAAAAAAGTTTCCTAAATTGTGTAAATGTAACGGCAATGTATTTAGAGATTACCAAACTATTTGATCTTTCATGCTATCTAAGGACATAACTGTTCTTGTGTTGGAATGTGTTAAAGCTTATGTTTAAATTAATTTGATAGTATATGCAGAGACGGAGCAAATAAAAAGTTGAATCTTTGTTATTTTCAAGGATAAAGGGACTGTAATATTTGCTTTGAATCAAATCCATCGGGACAGATTGTATTGTGTCAAATGAAGGGATTGGTAACATGATATAATACCAAATTTTCACTTGAAAGATATTATCCTTGAGAGAAGGGACTCAAGCTGTGGTGCCCAGAGGTGGTGAGTATATACGTAGTTCAACAATTTGATGACTTTGAAATTACACAAGCATAGACTAAATGAAATTTTGTAATGTTTGGACCATAACTGTAAGATTTATATTAAAAAATGTGAATTGATTGGTTATTTTTTTCACTCTTTATATTGAAAAGTGATTAGTTTAATGTACTGTTATTCTAGATAACCTCTGGAGGACATGAACACTTTAAAATCTCATTTAGGTGTATCCGAACCTAGATAATCTATAGTTGACATGTATATCATAATCTTATTTCTCGTATTCATTTGAATCCGGTGGATAGGAACTGGTTCTCATGAATACGAAAAAACTATGTCTAGCATCGTATTATATCCAGTTTTCTACGAATATAGAAATGTACAATCATAAGATTAAAACTAGTTTTTTTAGCCCGTGCCTTCGGCACCACGGGGCTAAAAAACCAGTTTTAATCTTATAATTGTACATTCTATATCCGCGGAAAGCCGTTTATAATACGATACGAGAAATAACTATTCTCGTATTCATTCGAATCCGGCACCACGGGGCTAAAAAACTGGTTTTAATCTTATAATTGTATATTCTATATCCGCGGAAAGCCGTTTATAATACGATGAAAGAAATAACTATTCTCGTATTCATTCGAATGCGGTGGATAGGAACCGGTTCTCATCTATACAAAAAAAACTATGTCTAGCATCGTATTATATCCAGCTTTCTACGAATATAAAAATGTACAATCAAAAGATTACTTTCTATATCCGCGGAAAGCCGTTTATAATACGATGCGAGAAATAACTATTTGTGTTTACCATATCTATAAAGAAGGGGTTTACCACTTTGTCTTAACCTAATTGACCCCATGAGGACATATACAATACAAAGTCTCATTTAGGTATACTTGATCCTAGATAACCTACAAATGACATGTACACCATAAACATAATTTGCTTACTACACCTATAGAGAAGCGGTACACCATTTTGTCTAAACCTCATTAATCTTATGAGAACTAGTACTCTTAAAGCTAATGTCTACTAGATAACCTGTAGAGGACATGTACAACAAAAACATTTCTTTTGGTGTATTATAAACTAAATAACTTCTAGAGGACTGGTTCAGTAAAAAGTCTTACTATGCTGTACCTTAAATTAAATTCTAGAAATCTAGAATGTCTTATTTTGATTTGTCTGAAGATTTTTATAATTTACAGAAGATATGTTCACTACAGTGACAAGGTTTATTCTACCTGAACTAATATTAGCTTTAGTTTTAACTTAATATTGTTATAATAACACTTATACTTTAAATGTAAACTTTTTTTATGTATATAATTAAGACAAATAAAGAATAAAATAAGAACTTTAGCTTCTACAAGCAACCAACTCTTTGATTAAACGACCTTTGTCTGGATGTTATACATTTGCCCAGTTTTTCGGAGCCGGAGCCGGGAGCCGTGGAGCCGCCATATTTTGCCGGAGCCTGAGCTTAATTTTCGTTAAAAAACGGCTCGGGCTCCGGACTAGACAAATAAAGAGATTTTTTATCTATAATTTAAAGTAGAACGATGTCTGTCTGTTTGTTTGTAGCGAAGGATCTCGCTAACCGCTGAACCGATCGGGTTCTCCTTTACATGGTAGCTTCTCATAAGTCCCAGAAAGGTTTATAACTATTTCCTTGGGGGGTGGGACACCCCCAACCCCCAAAAAATGAAAAATACCCCCCCGCACCAAAATCAAACGGCTCCGAAACACTACATTTGCCTCATAATGGATTTTTTTTTATATTAAAGTTTTGTTCTTTTCTAAAATGAAAATCTTATTTTATCAAAATAAGAAATAATGTTTAAAAACAAATTTTATTATTATAGAAATTATAATAGTCCTTGATGGATTATTAACAATATGGATCAGACAGACAGACAACCAACTAATTGTATAGCAGCTGTGCATCTTTGAACGCAGACAAAACGATTATGCAGATTAGACTTTGGATTCTAGAGTTAGACATCACATTGATTTTACGTAATCTAACAAAATATCTAAAATTAATGAAGTTTTAAGCTAGGTTAGATATACCAGGTAAAAAGGGTAAATGGGTGATTACCCCCCCCCCCCAAATAAAAAAATGCCTCTATGAAATAAAGATTACCCCCCCCCAAAAAAAATTTTTATTTTCAAAATTTTACCTCCCCCCAAATAAAAAAGCTTGGACGCCCCTGAAGGTGAGTGGTGGATTTAATTAGAGCTTTAAATTACATACGGACAGACCGACCATAAATGAAGGAATATTTTCGCCTAGAAACATAAAATGGTCTAAATGTTGTTTAACACCTAAGTTAAAGTAAAATGCCAAAACTTGTTAGATTTTTTATTTTTTATGGATCTATTAGGGATAATAAAATGATGATACACAAATTTACCCCATCAGTAGATTACAATTAGACACTAAACCAAATGAAACAACCAATGAATGTTGTGAAGCCAACGAATAAGAAAACGTTATTATAAGACTTTGGGGAGTAGTGTAATAACAGCCCAATGTCCCCTCCCTCTTTGATTGGTTATTTCACTTTACATTTCGTTTAGGAATTTAATATTGAATGACGGGGGAGGGAAGAAAATACCAATTCTAAAAGATGATCTGAGATAATAAGGTTCGACTCGAGGACAAACGCAGGAGTGACAAACGTCGGGTTGGACATACGCAGAAGTGTCTAAAATATTCAGTTCATCATTTTCTAAACAGGTTAGGTTAGGTTAAGATATTGTTATACAAATACGCACACTATTTTTAAAAAATCTATAGGATAGTTTAAAATTTGTTAGATTAGGTAATGTGTCCACTCTGACCTTTGTCACTCCTGCGTTTGTCATAGGACCAATAATTAGTTACCATATTCATTGTCTTATATAACTGTGCACACACACTCACACACTCACACACACACACACAAACACACATATATTCTCAGAGGATCGTATTCACAAATGCAAATTTGATACACAGTCAAAAACTTTTAACTTCAAAAGTAAAGTTTCTTTATTATTAAAATTGGAATTAAAAACTTTTATAGCAAGATGATTATGTAAAATTTATCATTTTATTTAATACTCAACAAGTATTAAGGAACAAGACAATTGAATATAGATTAATATACTTTTACACGCCCAATTACTATAAACAAACTAACCTTCTGTAGTTTAAAATCATTGGTTTGGATACTACTATATTGGTCATTCTAATTAAGGTCCCCCAAAGTTTTTAACCCAACGAATTTCGCCTCATTCCCTTATATGCGTTACCTATGAACTTACTACCATTTTTGTATAGTTATAGAGCAGCTCTATGCTCTGGTATTTAATAACAACTTAAATATTACTCTACACAAAAGTAAATAAACTCAAAAGTTAATAAACTAACCCAAGTCAAAAGTTTGCTGTTATGATATTAGACAGTAACCATAATGTTATTATTAGAATACTGTTATATAGAAGACTTAAGATTGTAATAGCAAGTCTATATGTTATTCAAAAAGACTGAATATAAGGTAAACTAGATCTCTAAAATACAATTTATGATCACAGTGTGTTTTTTTTTAAAGTAATATATTTCGCAGCCATGTAATCCAGGGAGGAATGGGACATTGGTATATTCATTACACTAGTCCCCAAATTTTTACAATATAGTTTTCTTAATTGTTGGCTTAACAGCTTTGGGGACTTTTAATAAAATTTGTTGGTTGTTTCATTAAGTTCAGTGTCCGACCGTTTCAACCACTAATTGTAATCTACAGTAGGGGTAGTTTTGTGCATCCTCATTAGGGATGTACATCAATTTTTGAGCTGTTGTCATATCCCTTTAGATCCATGCATCTAATCATTTTTGATTTACCAAGGAAACCTTTTCAAATTGCTAGAACTAAAAAACACAATTTGCGCGATTTTTAAAACCTTTTATGGATGGTACTCCACTGCAGAAAATGAAATGTATTTCAAGAATTTCTCCAGAGTTTGTTTATCATTTATCATAAATCCAACTGGGGGCGTCCTACAGGGGGGGGGGGGCTGACATAGAAGTTTTTATACCCACCCCTAAACTAAACTATCTAAGGCCTCTGATTTTATAAATCAGATGTATTTATTGTAATTTTAAATTTTTTTTAGTTTTCATCCCCCTTCAGATTGTGTAAGGGAGGAGAAGGTCAGCTCGCCATACTTCCATACTAAATAATCTTAGAGGTCTATACCATACATGTCAACTTTCATATATCTATCTTTCTATCCATTTTTCATATCTATTGTTATCATCTGTGTATTTCATTAATCATATTATCAAAATATTTATGATATAAAACTAGCTAATTATTCATCCATAAATCTATCATTTAAAATTGCCTATCTATCTATTTATTTATCTCTTTTCTCCTTTAACCATAATCAGCTCTCCTTCTATCTTTTTATGCCTTGTTAAACTCCGTACTTTAATGTTAAGATATTGAAATCCAAAGTGAATTTTAAATTAGACCTGATGTAAATGTAATAAATTATGGTTAAGAGGGCTATTTAGTTGTATTTACATAGGTAATGTAGCATGTAGTTTACAGTGGTGCAGCTACTCTACAACTAGGCTATGTTCGCATATGTATAGTAAGTTTAGCTGCGCTTTTGACGGATATATTTATCCTTGTTTAAATTCAAGTGAAATACCATCATAAATTGTAATTTATTTTAGTTGCAAAGTATATACAATATCATCTTATATAAAAAAGGAAAATTTTTCCAGTATGGCTTCTAAACCGATTAATATCCGCTGGATTAGAACCGATTCTTAGCCATAATGAAAAATCATGAATAGCATCGTAGTACAAACAATTTTCCACTAAAAATTATGTATAATTTCCACGGAAATATGTCCATAATACTATGCGTTAAATAACTATTTTAATATATGAGTAAATTATTTATAGAACCTAAAAGAAGCACCACTGTAAAGAAGAACCATATTGGTTCAGCGGATAGCAATATCCCTCAGTACACACAGACAGACACAGATCCTCAAGGACGTCCAAATGGGGGGGGGGTTAAAGGGGTGATTACTTTCCCAAAATATTTTTCATTTTACCCCCCCCCCCAAAGCAAATTTTACCCCTGGGGTAAATATTGTAGGGGGGGGGGGGGGGGTAAAAAAATTTGCAGCGAATTTCGCGCGCCATTTTAACCCCCCCCCCCACAAATAAAAAAAGCTTGGAAGCCCCTGCAGATCCTGTTACTTTTTTATAAGGATTAGTAATGCCTAATTTTAGATGAACGGACAAACAGACAAAACTAACTTCGGTGCAGCTACGCTCTTTCTACTAATTAAATCTATTACTCACCAAAATTGCGTGATCTGCAAATATTAGAAGTTTAGCTGCCTCCCCGTTCAACATCTAAAAATATAAAATAATCAGAAATGTTAAGGATAGGACAATTGAATATTTATTTTGGATCAAGGACACAAACCGAATATATGGTTTCGTCGTATTTTCACAGAAGCTTTTCTCCTATTTCTGGCACCTGTGACGGGGGGGGCCCGGGGGGGGGGAGCTCTAATAGTGCGAGGCCTATTTCCTAATCAAAAACTACTGTTAAAATACGACGAAACCCCTTATATCGCTTCCTCGATACTTTTTTTCTATGGTAAAATGTACTGTTTAACAACACAGAAAGTTGGGGGTGTCGACAACCCCCTTCATTTCTAAATTGGGAAGACCTGCCTTCACTCTTATTTACCCCCTCAAGTTTTTACACACCCCTGATGAATCGCTGTGTACGCCACTGCTTACATACATATTAGAAAATTAACTTTTTTATTACAGAATAATTGGCTTTTATCAATTCTTGCAGATATTGTCTCTTAAAATGCATAACTGATAATAAATCATAATCAGAAGTACTTACGGACGGATGTCTTAGGAATAATAATTATCTATAATACAAAGTAGAATGATGTCTGTCATGTATGTCTATTTTCTTAAAGGATGGGACACCCCCAACCCCCCCCCCAAAAAAAAAAAAAAAAATTCATATTTTTTTCTAATTTAAATTTTTTTATCTTTTTATATATTTTATAAATTTTAAATTTTCAATTTTTTTAATTTTTTTTATATTTTTTTTTATGTTTTTAATATTTTTTAATATTTTTTAATATTTTTTTTATATTTTTATACTTTTTATATTTTTTTATATTTACAATTATTTTTCTTCTTATCCTTATATCCTTATACTAAAGTAACAGGATTTTAAATGTTATGAAGAGTTATAAAAAGTTATAAAGAGATATACAAAGTTCTAATTTCAGAAAATATCTAAAAAAATGTTAAAATTCTCCACTGAACCTTCAGGAAAAAGCCCTTAGAGGCTTGGGGCGAAGCCGCTAGTATATATATATAGAATTAATGCTTTTTTTCTTCTGTAGTTTAAGATTTTAGATACAGATTTTAAAAAAATTAAAACAAATAAATTATTTGTTTTAACTTGACAAAATATTTTTTTCTTTTCTGTATTATACCTTACATTTATGTAAAATAACACATTTAAACACAGTTTTTAATTCGGGCCATTTTTAAAAAAAGAACATGTCTTAGATTTTGTGATTTAAAAAAAAAATAGCTAGTCAGTGCTTTTAGTAAGTAGTAGATGTAAAATGATCCATAGAATTTAGATATGCAATCGTTTTTTTTGTAGAATTTTTAACGTAATTGAAGTTGATTCTAAGGTACTACAATGCACCAAAAATGAAGAAAATTGCCATTATGAACAAAACTAGTAAGACTTTTAATTTGACAGCTTACTTTTTGAATTCTGTTGAGTAAATATTGAAAAAATCGTCGTATTTTTAAAATGGCTTTTTATAGGTTATTTTAGGTTAGGTTAGGTTATATTGGGTTAGGTGATTGCCCCCACAGGGTTAGGTAATTGACCCAGCAGGGTTAGAGCCTCCCGCAGGGGCTAGAAATAGGAGAAAAGCTACTGTGAAAAATACGAAGAATGTTACGAAAGGGACTATACCCAAAAAATCTAATTTGTTTAACCCCGGTGATTTAAAACTTTGAACTTTGGGAGTTCGTCAAGACTGGGTTAAAAAAAATAACAAAAGCTAGGATACATTTTTTGACAAAAAGCAGAGAATTTTTATTACAACCATTAGGATACAAGATTGATATTTGACATTGTCTTCTGTATCAAAACATAAAAATTATCTTTCTATTTCTATATCCCTTAAACTAGCGGCTATGCCCCTAGCATCAAGGAGTTCTGTATTCGAAGGAAATAAAAAATTAATAGCCTAAAGCAAACCTAAAACCTAAAGCTTCAAATTGAGAACTTAATCGGTTCAGTGGTTATCGAAATTTTAAGCTACAGACAAAAAAACTTTACTACTTTATATAATATGATTACAGGTAGGTAGATCTTCTATGATACTGTTTTAGTCCTTTAATAAACCATTGTGAAAATGGTGTAAATTATAAAAATTGTTCATTATTTTACTCATGCAAAATATATATTATACTTCTTTCAAGGGACAGTTTAGATACCCAAGAAGGGAGGGGACATTGGGCTGTAAATAACACAAGTCCCCAAAGTTTTATAAAAACGTTTTCTTATTCGTTAATTTAACAACTATGGGGACTTTTAATGAATTTCGATTGGTTGCTTCATTAAGGTGATTGTTCAAAGTTTAAAGTTTATAACAATTATTTTTTTTATTGCTACTCCAGAGAAGGAGTACTTTAATGAGATAAAAAGTGAAAATGTAAAGGATAAAACCAGCCGCCTGCAAGCATTAGGAAAATCAACCCTATACAAGTCTAAATCTGACGCAAATATGGCAATCCCTGTTTTCAAATATTTTTCAAAGCATCAAACGTGGTTTAAATTTGAGACTTAGACGCGGCTGCCGAGCGCTGGATAAAACTAACATTAGCTCATTTCAAATACATAAAATAAAAAAAAACATTGATTTATTAAAAAACTATAACGGTAAAAATACAGAGTTCAAAAATTAGAGAACATCCTAAAATATAAAGTAGTAAGGTTTTTTGTTTGAAGCTTAAGATTTCCGTAACTACTGATGGTACCCTGGATGGTTTTAGGCTATTTAATTTTTATATCTCAGTTTAGTTTTAGGCTATTTTCCTTACTCCTTCAAATACAGAGCTAATAGATGTGTAAAAAAAACTCTCAAACGAAGAAGGATCATAATACAAAATCTATCCTTTTCCATTTTACTTTTCTAGGTTATCTCAGCGTTTATTAAAGTATTTATATAAATGATGATGTAATATATAAAAAGTATTTTCACCTTTTGAGGGGGGAGGGCGGACACTATTACATTCTGTCTGCCAGGGTTTTATTATTTGGAGGTAGATAATTTAACCTAGCGCTAAAATCCATATAATAAAGTAACAGATAGTATGTCTGTTTGTCTGTCATTACCGAAAGGATCTCGCTAACCGCTCAATCAAAATGGTTCTGCTTTACAGGAGAGCTTTTCATAGGTCCTGGGAAAGTTTATAACTAAAACCACCACCCTATCATGAGAAACATCCCCTAGAAAAAAATTACCCCCCCCCCTCATCCATAAAAAATCTGAATACTTTATCAAATCATGATTGTTTGTTTCATTAATGCATCCAACTCTTTCTTATAAATATTAATTTTGATCTGCAGAAATATTAACTTTGTCAATTGATATTAATATTTTGTCAAGAATATCTGAAATAGCATTTTTAAATAATCTAAAATGACTACTTTTTTTAAATCTTGATAATTGATCGTAATTTTCCTCAATATTGAATGATTGATCCTACAAACTTATACCGGTAACATTTTGCTGTGGGGGGGGAATCAAAGTAATACAATAGAGGGGGAAAAGGTTAGATAACTGTATGTCCCCACCCAGTGAACCCTGTGCCGACTTCCAATTGGATCTATGAATATCAGCCAATAGCATCGTAAATATTAACACAGCCAAGTTGCTACAAAAGAGCAGAAAGTATTTTACTAGCAGACGAAAAAGGTCCCCAAGAATTAGCATTGGCGGGTAGTGAGAAGCTGGCTCTTTGAATGAAATTAATATCTTTAATATCTTCGCTAACATTGGATATGATCAGTCTTATTTAACCTAAAATTAACATGCCTAATTAATTCAAAATATGGATTCTAGGTAAAAGTTAATCCCTATAAAATTCTGTCTAAAAAACATAAGCTTCCTAATGATTATTAAAAAAGTTAATTCCTTTAAAATTCTGTCTAAAAACATTAGCTTTCTAATGATTATCAAAAAAAACATTGTCACTTTTAGCCTCTTGGGTCTACCATAGAACTAGAAGGAGGATTCTATAATAGGAAAATATAAATCGATTCAGAAAAAAGTCTATTTCTGAAGCATATGGGAAAAAACAGTATAATAAACACGTTTCGATCAAATGTTTTGTTAAATTCAAACTGCTATAAAATGATATTTAAGGTTTAGAAACAATAAAATAAAATTTAGGGGAAGTAGAAAGCAATATAATAGAATAAAGCTATCACAAGACTTAAATTGAGAAATTATAAAAGGCCTAAAACCATCCAAGAACTTACTTTAAGTTTCCTTAAAAAGGAGGACTTGATCAGTTCAATGGTTAAAGAGATCTAAACAAACATACAATAAGAACTTACTTCTTTATAATAAAAGAATATTGAATATGATTTTATTTGAATATATAGAGGGGGGAAGTCACCGCTAAGATTTTAGTGATGGAACAAAGTCGCTCAAAATAATTATGACGTCATAAAAATGAGGGAAAAGGAGAGGAGGAGTGGGTAAGAAAACCCCTAATAAGGAAATGGATAATCCCTCATTTTTATGACGTCATATACTGATTGACTTTTTGAGCGACTTCGTCCCCTCACATAGCTTATTATAGAGTGGGTTGACCTACTATTTCATAAACAACCTTAAGCTTGTGGTTAGCGAGATCTTAGCATACAGACTGACAGACAAAATCACAAAGAGACAGCGCAATTTGACACCAAAAAAATAACGACATACGGTAAAATAACCAATGAGAGGCCAGTATATATGTTACCATTTTGGTCAATTACAATGTATAATGGCCTCTCATTGGAAAACTTTATTGTATGACGTCATTTTTTGGTGCCATTTTGCGTTGTCTCAATCACACAGATATCATAAATGTAAATTGATTTTAAAAAAAGGTTAAACACAATCATAATATGTGAGGATTAGGAATCAAAGTTAAACTCTTTCCAGTATCGCTTCGAAACCGATTTAAATAAGGTGGATTAAAACTAGATCTCAGCCATACTGAAAAGTTATGTATAGCATCGTATTTTATCCAGTTTTCCAGCCCGTGCCTGCGGCATTTTGGGGCTAAAAGACTGGTTTAAATCATATAATTGTCTAGTTTTATATCTGCGGAAAGCTGTTTATAATATGACGCGATAAATAACTATTAATGCCCCTTAATGAAGCTTTATAACGCCATGTAAATTCAAATATATATATATATGAAGGTATGAAAGATTTAAGCATATAAAATGCATACATGCAGCGTCAAAAGATGTTTATACATCCCAGACAAATTTCTATCCGCTGGTTTGTAAAAAAGTTTAAGTACGCTATGTTGTAATGATTTACTTTTAAAGACATATACAAAAAGCATCAACTAAGCAAAATCAATGTTTAATGTCATTTTTTCCAGGTGCGATTTCTCATGGAAGGGTGGTGAGTGATACCGTCCTCAACAAAAGCTATAAACATTCTCCGCTCCCATGAGAAGCTTTACTGTAAGTAAAACCATATCATGTAGCGTTTAGCGAGATCTTTAGTACAGACAGACAGACATAGCAAGATACAGTTACTTTTGTATAAGTATTATAAAATAGTAATATTCTTGGAGGTGATGCAGGTTTAATGCCATTTTATTTTTTGGAGGAGAACAACTTTCCCATCCGACGGGCTGACCCTGTCTAAAAATAGCCTTTAACACATAAGGAAAAAGGATAAGAGGATGAATACTCACCCCCTTTTCATGGTAAAATACTACTTCCCCATCCCTAAATTTTTAAAGAAAATCTAGCAGACGAAAATCAAAAGCCGCCCATGCCTTTTTGTAAGTCAATCATATATAATAATGTGAATAAAAAGAAAAGCGATATTTAGCAAACAGCCGTAGGCGGTCAGAATCAGCTGAATGTTTATTATGAAAAAAATTTTCCCCTTTTTAGAAATGAAAGGATTCATCTTTCATGCACAATTTTTTTAAAATAAAAATAAATTCTTTGTAATTTTTAATTAAAACATTAAAACGACAATATCTAAAAGTGAAAAAAAAATATTTTTTTAGATGTTGTTATTTTAGTATTTTTTATATTTAATAACAAAAATTTCTTTTTATTTTTAATTTAAATATTATATTCTAATTATTAAAACTTTACATATTAATTTTGTAATCCTCCCATTTGAAAAGTTGTGGAATAGCAATAAAATATAGCGCGGCAACAGCGTTAATCAGGCCCCTGGGCCCACTGCCTATTTTCGTCTTCTAGTTGCTTCGATTCCTCTCTTTTATTTTTTTTCTATGCTTTAACATTACTGGAAAAAGCACAAGGTTTCTCTTGAAATTAGTGAAAATCAAAAATAATTTTTGTTGTTGTTTTGTGTGTATGTTGAAATTTTGTGCAGGTAAAAAATGAATCCAATTTGGTGGCATACTTCCTCAACTTTAGATGACTTTAATTTTTACTCAACAAAATAAATTTTTTTCCCACCATTTGACCCATCCCCCTGTCTCTCCCGAATTATTTCTTAAAAGGGATCTAAAAGGACAAGACAACGGACAATAAATAAATGTACGTCCACAATGATCAAAAACAAAATTACCCCTTAGTTGTTTACAATTAGTGGTTGAAACGTTCCCAAAGTTATTAAGCCAACGAATAAGATAACGTTATTATAAAAATTTGGGACTAGTGTAATAAAGAGCCCAATGTCCCCTCTATCTCTGTAAAGAGCCTCTTTCTCGCCCCCACCTACCTTTATTAAAAGACTGTACATAATTAAAGCTCACCACAAGAAACTAAATTTTTAAGAAAAAAAGAAGGGCTAATAAGTGGTCTCATCAGTCGATTTAAAGGATTCTACTAACTTTTGCTCTGCATAAGCTTTAAATTGAAAACTATAGATAAATGTTTAGGTAGGTTATTATACCGAAAATTGCCAGCACAAAACATTTGAATAATGAGTACGTGTACAATCTTAAAAAATTAAAAAATATTCTGTGATGAGACCTTTTGGTTATAATTGATTATTAATAGAATAACAGTTTTATATCCAAACAGGTTTCATTGATTGTTTATGTAAAATTCACTTTTAAAAATCATCAATTTATTATTGAAAAAAAGTTAATTTTGCTGACACTTTAGTATTCTATGTTCCTAAAAATGAATGTAAGTGTGCAAAAAGTTCATCTGTAATGAACATTTTTGCTCAAACTTTTCCCCAGGTTTTTAAAAACTTTAAACGTTATTTTCTTTCATTGGATTTGCATCTTTAATTTGTACAAAAACAAGAATGACAACAACCATATGTAGCGCAGCACAATTAATCACAAATAAAACGTACAAGTATATTTAAAAGATTCGCTAAATGAAGGAGTAGAAATATATAGAAGAATAAAAATCACAAAACCTTTTTTTCTCAATTATTTTTTGTAGCATGACTGGCAGACTGACGGACAAGGTAAATTGCATACTAGTTGCTCATTGATATTGGGAATCTTCACAAAAAATTCAGCCATCTATCCTGAGAAAATTACATTTACCCCATAGCGTTGCAAGCGGACTTACGGACGGACGGGAGAACAGAGTCAGACAAAATTAATTTATTTTAAATAAAAAATTTATTTATCGAATTCAACCCCACTAGTAGTATAAATAGGGGAAAAATGCATTGCTAGGACTTCAATTCAAAGGTTGGTTGTCTGTTATTGAATATCTTTTTTTTTCCATGAAATACTAACCTTGTTGTTATTTTGTGATAACTTTGAAAAGAAACAATGTTATAATAGTTCACATTTCTGATTTGAATTGAGCGGAGACCATTTTCAAGTAGATCTGAAAGGAAAACAAATGCATTTAACAAGACAGGGATGCAGGGAAAGTTTCTTCAAGATATATTAATACACCAAAAAAAACTATTTCTAAATGGCTTTCATAAATTCATATACTTTGATTTTCCTTAAAATATTGATTAAAAACATGAACAATTTTATTCAATGGAGTGAGTTATTATAACAAAAATAAATTTTTGTAAAATAGGGATAAGAAAAAAATGAATTCAGCTATTTAGAATATATGGTCATAGGACAAACGCAGGAGTGACAAACCTTGGTTTGGATAAACGTAGGAGTGAACACTTAACCTAACCTGACCTATTTGAAATCATTTTACAGGTTCTTAAATACCTAACCCCTGCGGGTGGCTTATTTGTATATTCATATCTTAACCTGTATAGAAATACTTAATAACATAATATCATTATACTCCGACGTTTGTCATTCCTGTGTTTGTTCTGGTAGCATATAGATTAGAATTGGGCCGGATACTTATTTGGCCGGATACCGGATATCCGGCCGATTTATAATTCCGGATATCCGATATCTACCATGTACAGCTGTCGCCACCAAAAATCATGTTTTAAGATTTTTAATATAAAATTTTCATATAAACAAAAAAATTTCTGAAATAAAAATTGAATCTAGCTTCAAAAATAAGAAAATTACATCCATTTAACATATAAAAAGTAGGGATTTTTGAAGTATAATATAAAAGATTATATTACCGAATATCCGGCCGGATAGTTTTAATATCCGGTATCCGGCCAAACCCTAATATATATATGTTTATCCCTAACATACCTGATTTATTTATTGAAACTAGTAGCTTTGCACCACTATGCATATCAAACAAATATCAAAATTGCATTTCATTCAATAACAATGAAATAAATATCTATTTGTTGGCTTTTAATTTGGGATGTGATTAAAATACATTTGATTTTCCTTTTGATTCCAAACACAATTCTATTTGTTTTTTTAGTGGAAAAACAAAAAAAGCTTGCCTTGATTAAATAGGAAGCTTGCTTACACACTTGTAAATATTATATTTTGAATTCTAGATATTGTTTTGGAGATATCTTGTTACATACAGACTTAATATTTTTGTATGTTATTGATAGTAAATGCTAAATATTTCATAAAGAAAGTTGATACCTATGAATTCTTGACTGAATTTCTTTATAAGCTGTTAAAAGTTACATTTCTAAATTGAAACTTCCCCCAATATACCCCCACACATTTAATATTAAAACTTGGTATCATGTGTATATACATTGAAATGAAGATGAAAGATATCTTTTCATTCACTTTCATTGAGTTGCTTTCTATTTTTCCTTATCTTTAAGATCTTACCTATTTTATGAAGCATTTTCAAAGTTTCTTAAAAGTTTTTGATTATTGGTCAAAGTTATTTCATAATCAGTTCAACAAGCATAGGGCGATTTAAAAAATATCTATAATGAACTTTTTTGTTCAATAACATATGAATTTGTCTTCAAGTGTCTTTAATAAAGTTAGGTAGAATAAATCTAAAATCTCCTTATATCATGTTAAACAAGTTTTAAGAAAATTTTCATTACTCTGATTAAATCTCAACTCCTGTTATAACTTGGCTTTCCGCAATTTATTTTCCACCTCTTTGATTGCTTTGTGGGTGTAAAATTTGAAGTCTCCTGCAAGGGTGAACAAGCCTTTTTATTTGGAAGGGGTAAACAATCAATGAAAATTAAAAGTTCATTTGGAGGGGGGGAGGGGGGGTAATCATTATATCATAGAGGCAAGAACGTCCCATCCTTTTTATTTTTTTTGGAGGGGGGTTTATCACCCCTTTACCCCCTCCCCCATTGGACGTCTCTCCTGTTATAATCTTGAACCGGGATGTGATGATACAATTCAATGCTAATGCCAAGGTCATGTCTAGAAATTGTGTATAAATTAAGTACATTGAAATGTGTACATCATGGATAACAACACCAGGTAAATGACAAGATACCTTAGATTCCTTGGCATTCAAGTGTTCATTCAATAAAATTAAAGACTGTTCATATTTTGAATGTCCTGTGCAACTATTTTAGCAGAGAAAATGATTAGTAAAAAGTAACTTCTTATGGCCTAATATTCAAAACTAATCAGCATTGTCTAACAAAAATTTCTTGAAAATGTTTTTTTCTTCTATTTCTTACGTCGCCTAGTTTAAAATATATGATGAAGTTTTGAATGAAGACATACAAATTCTCTTTGAAGTTTAAATGGCATATCACTATCAAACATGGTGGAGAAACAAATATATCTAAATCTGTCACAGAAATATTTGTAAGGAAACAGGAAAATACCAGTTTTAATATTAAATTGTCTGTCGTTTTATTTTTTCATTTTGTTGTTTACTGATTTATCAGCTGCAAAATACTTGATAATTTTTTGAATAACTGAAGTAACTTTTCAGGAAATTTTTTTGGCTAGTTCTAAAGTTTGATGTAAGTAATGTAACCACTTTTGTTTAATAATAAATATATTATTCATCATAAATTCTAAATTAGTTCAAATTTTGAAAATCATGAGTATGTATTTATGAACTATTTATATTTTATAGAAACTAGAAATAGGGGAAACTGATGTTGTGTAGTATATAGTTTTATTTGCTTTTAATATAAAATGTTTACATTTTCCATCTTTTTGCAAACTAGATATAATGTGCAATCTGCAATATAAAATTTTTAAATTAGATATTTTGAAATGAAGAAAAGTGGTAATTCAATTTAATTTAAATTAGAAATTTTAAACTTAAAAGTTTTTGTCTGTTAGTGGTGAGACAATGGTTATTGTGTGATGTAAATAAAAACTTGTGAAACAAAGTTTACGTAGAAACTTTAATATTTTCTTTTCCTTGCTCTTAATGTAATTGTGTAATTAGGGCAGTAAGAAACAGAGAAATTGCACAAAATAGCCAGTCTTATTACAGAAAATTAAGTTTAGAAGAAAATACTTATATTTGGATTTCATAGAGGCTTCAGTGCTTTTTCATCATTTAATGGTCATTTTAATGCCACATTTCCAAGATACTTATAGATTTATTGACCACTTTCAACAGATCAGAGTCTGTTTATAGTAAAGTAAATAAACACAAAAATAATTTATAAATGAAATCAATTAAAAAAATCTTTATCATAGCAAAACAAACATTGCACTCACAAAAAAAAGCTATTTCATTGATATGACTGGATTGCCTATAATTTTTTTTAGGTACAAAACACCTACTCCCCTTCCCTCCCCCACCCTCTGTAGATCTTTTGGGTTGCCTAGGGCATTGGGGTAGTAATTGGGAGGAATCCCACTTTAACACAATTTTTTAAGGTTTTTCTTGGTAATTTTTTGTTTACAACATGAAAATCTTGTCATACTGTTTACATTATCAGCAGTAACATAGCCTATAATAAAACCCTGTTAAGACGCTTAGATTTAAAAAAAAAGACAAATTGCCAGAATTGGGTCAGGTTTAGACTACAGCTGGATTTTAAAATTGTAAAAGGTTGATTTCCTGAGGCTTACAAGTGGCTAATTTTTAATGCTATTGAGGTCTTTGAATTTTGATTAAAAATGCGCAATATAATATTTATAGTACTTATGGATTTACTTTGAATTTCATTGATCTTATGATGATAATGATAGTTATAATACACTCTATTCCTTCACTCACACCAGTAAACTTCGCACAATTTTGTAAGTTGACCAATAATACCTCCCCCCCACCCACCCTTACCCTGAAGGGTTATCATTCGGCGGGAAACTCATGTGCCTTGCTTAAGCTAATCTAATTAAAAACTCACAAATTATAGACAATTTTTAAAACTACTTAATTATGTAACATTAAATTTGAGCAAAAATTATTCAAATGGGATTTCATATTATGAAAAAGCACTATTTTGTTTTTCATTTCAAAGCATGTGTAAGACATCATACCTTGAAGATATGTCCAGCAAAATCTTTTTCAATAATAAATGTTCAATCCTTATGTGATCTTATTGGTAGTGTATCCATAGTTCTAAATTCTTCAGTCTGCAGGTATGTAGGATTCCTTAAAAAGAATTTTTGTTTTATTTTCTTAATTGTCCTGGTTTCTTTCATAACAAAAGTACTATGCTATAAAAGAAATAACGCAATTCACATTGAAAATTTATCATTTTTTACCCTGTGTTTAGAATATAAATTTCTTCTTGAAAGGCTTCTTTATTGTTCTAGAAGTAGCGAAGCTACTCTATTATGTCCATAGTATGTTTGTATATCCGACTTTCTATTTATATGAAACTGTAGATGCTTTAAAGAACAGTGTCCGAAAAAATTAGCCATGCACATGACGTCATAAAATTGAGGGATGAGGGTAGAGGTGGGAAAGAAAACCCCTTAAAAAGAGATGTATCTATTGACGTCACACGGCTAATTTTTTCGGACACTTTGTAGAGCTTTAAAGCAGTAAACTGTTTCTCAATTAAAGTAAATATCTGAAGTTTATTGCAAGATTTTGAGTAACCGATGAATACTTTGATCTATAATTCACTTTGTTGGCCTGTACGTCAACGATACTATAGGGATATTATTATAATCCTCTCAATTAGATGAAGTAACACAAAGTAAAAAGGTATTCGACTACATATTTTAATGTAATTTATTGTACTAGCGGTTCCGTCCATAGCCTCTAGGGGCTTTGCCCCAAGAGGTTTGATCCTTCGGTACAAACAAACAAACAGACAGACAGACAGACATCGTTCTTCTTTGTATTATAGATTGATTGTGAAATCCTTGTTTTTTAGTTATTTGACATTCATGCAGTAGTTGTGATGCATCTCTTTAAATAATTTATTCCCTCACGTGTTAATGATAATATTGTACTATTTACCAGAGATCTAAACGGATAAGACAATTTCCGATAAATTGATGTAAATCACTTGTAGATGGCTAAAATGAGATGAACTGAAATTAGTTTCCGAATGTGAACACATTTTCCTAGGTGTTTCCCAATCCTATCTCAATATTTGCTACTAGCTAAAAAACCTTCAAACTTAAAAAAAAATCAAAATTTGAATGTATTAACGATTTATACATTATACATTCAAAGTTTTAATTTTTCAAATTTAGATTTTTTTTTTTGAAGTTTGAAGGTTTTTTAGCTAGTAGCAAATATTGAGATAGGATTGGGAAACACCTAGGAAAATGTGTTCACATTCGGAAACTAATTTCAGTTCACCTAAAATGACGATCCACCTCAGGGGCGTCCAAGCTTTTTATTTGGGGGGGGGGGGTCAAAATTTTTTAAGGGGGGGGGTAATTCGGTTTTAAGGGGGGGGGGGAAATGGCCCGCGAAGCGCGCCGCAAATTTTTAGTTTACCCCCCCCAAAATTTACCCCTGGGGTAAAATTTTTGGAAGAGGTAATTTACATTTTATCAAAAATTTAGTATTAAAAATGCGCGAAGCGCGCAAAATTTTTTTTTTTGTTAGAAATTTTCTATTTTGGGGGGGTAATTACCCACCCAAAATTGTTTGGGGGGGGGGGGGGTTTAATGAAAAAAATTTTGGGGGTGCCTACGGCACCCCCAAATTCGTTTGGGGGGGGTAATCGCCCCATTACCCCCCCCCCTTGGACGTCTATGATCCACCCCTCCCCATCCAACTATTTGCCTCATCCCCCCCCTGTTGGAAGAACAAACTGACCAATAAGTGATGTCCATGTTATCAACAAAAATTGACGACATTTTCAAAATATCCCGTATATTCCGGGGCAACTACAATGCTCCCTGAAAATTGTATAACTCTATGTATATTAGTAATTTTAACATAATCAAACCTTATAACTATAGAAGAAATATTGTATACACGTAATTTTAATGGTTAATTGTTACACCCCAGTGATTGTTTGTCCTTGTTAACTAAAAATTAATAAAAATATGCATATAAACAAGGATGTCAACATTCAGCAGTAAATCTTTCACAACAGCTTAAAAAAAGTATTTCAGAGCAGACCAACAAATCGATTATAACTGTGATTTATATGAAGAGTAGAAGTGCATTTGTCAGAAAACTTAAATAGCAGTGTATTGGCAATTTTAAAACCTTTTTAGTCTTATTTTATTTGTGGATAAGATTGATAAAAAATTGTTGAGGTTTTTAAGCCGCAACGGTTAGAGATACCTACAAAAATGGTAGCTGCGGAAGCCATCGGTTGCAGCTGAATACTGCAAATAAAAGCGTCTTTACCGGCTTGGCTGCGGATTATAACATTTAAGCCGCATGTCCCTGGATTTTGTTGATAGTTTTACTTTTAAGATAATGTACCTTTTCCAATAAAAGGTAGTACAAAAAAAACAGGATAAAACCTGGTGCTACTTCTTTTCCCTAATTTTCTCGGTAATAAATCAATTATATATTCCACATGAAATAGAAAATATAAGAAAATTATATAAGCTAAACATAAGTAAGGTTATATGTAAACAGTTTTTGTATGTTAATTACTAATAGTGCAGCTAATTAAAAATGTCCTTACGTCTGTCTGGCTGTCTTTGCCGTTGAGAATACAGTAGTGTAAATATGTCTAATCTTGTTTCTTAGTTACACTATATTCTACACTAGCGGATACGCCCCCTAGAGGCCTCTAGGGGCATGCAAAATGTTTTCTGTTCAATCTAAGTTAAGATCAACCTTTTACCAAAAAAAATATTTTTTCCGACGCAAGATGGGGTTAGTTTTTTTGCTATTTCTCTTGGAAGGGGGTCAAAATAGCTATAAACCTTCCCAGGACCTATAGTAAGCTACACTGTAAAGAAGAACAATATCGATTTGGCGATTACAAACATCCTTTTTACTTTAATATAATGATTACTTGTAAACTGAATTTTATTGCTTTTTCGATCGCCTTTTTTCAATTTTCCTAACTATCGACAACATAATATTATGATAATAAAAATCATTTATTTATGTTTGTGAATGATAAATAAATAATAAATAAATCTGACACTCTATCTTGAATAAATGTATAACTATAGATGTATAATCTAGACAACTACTTGGTTCCAGTGGTGGGGACCTTTTTCCTCTGCTAAAAAACTGCTTTATGCTTTGTTGTATCGACTTGGCTATGTTAATATTTCCGACGCTTTTGGATGACATTAAAAGACCCAATTAAAAGTTGGCACAGTGTCCCTAACCTCATGAAAATACAGTTATTTAACCCCTGTCCCCTCTATTCTTTTACTTTAATCTCTTTCTTGACAGGTATGGTCACACCAAAATATTTTTTGTAGCAATGCCTCTCTGCAAGTCACCTTTGTTGCTTATCTGCCTATAAACTATATTAAAAAAGCGAAGCTTTTCTATAATTAGGGTCGGTCCGTCCGTACGTCCGTCTGTAACGGATAGCTTTTTTCGTTAATTTAGGCATGTTAGAATTGTCCTATCGAATTTTGCATGGTGATTCCTTTAGTTGTTAAGTACGATTTAGAAAGCGTAGCAACTCTATGATCATTACCAAAATGTCCGTACGTCCATTTTTACTTTTTAAACAACAAATTTTTATGTGATCTAATCACCCGATTGATCTAATTTTTGGTATAACACAGTATAATGTTATAAGCGATGCAACTCTATAATCAAGTCCTAAAAATGTAAGTATGTCCAGTCCATATACATTATCCTGTTTTTAAACAAATTTACTTACAATTTTGCTTTGACTCTTATACATTTATATTCTTATTATTAAGTTCAGACACTATACAAGTGTTAATGTACTTTTGTCCTACCGTTTCAGTGCTTCGCTTTTATGGATGTTGTTATCCTTGTTATCATTAGTATTTCTATCAAGATATAGTATAATATTATTCAAAGATATTTGTAATTTTGATTGAAGACACGAGAGTGCTTTTACTGTTGAGTATCTGTTGAGCACTGAAACTCCCCTCCCTTTATTATTGAATTAAATTGATTTAGTGAGGGAGGGTTGTTGTTTTTTCCTATGCCCATACCTGCGGGGGGTGCTATCCTTACGGGTCCTATACCTGCAGAAACCTAACCCCGCGGGGCTACCCAGTACTCCATACAACCAAACCTAACCTCAACCCTCCTTATTTATTAAATTTATTTTAGAAACAAGAAAGGTGGAGGGTTATTTTTTCTCAACAAGTTACTTTGTTTCAAAAGATTAGGCAAAATAACTTTTCTTCAGATAAGGAATCTCTCCCAAAAATTGAGCATTATGAAAAAAATATTTATGAATATTATGAAAGTATCAGATATCAAATTACATATAGTATTCCAAAATACGAATTCCAAAAATAAAGCATTATAAACAATATTTATGAATATTATAAAAGTATCAGATATCAAATTACATAAAGCATTCAAAAATATGAATTCCAAAAATTGAGCATTATAAAAAGACTCTTTATGAATATTATTTAAGTATCAGATAGCAAAATGTATCTAAACAAATGAAATTGAATTTTAAATTTGTGTGAACATAAGGGCGTGCGTCAGCCTCCAGTAAGTCTCAGGGAAATCAACCTTATGCAATTATAAAAATTTGCTGTAAGTCTAAATAGTCTAAAATATGGTAATCCCTCTTTCAAAATTCATAGCATCCTAAACAGTTTAAATTTGATGCTTTGCCGAGCCTTGATAAACACCATTTCACGATGCATAATGAAACAAGAACCATTATGTCAAACAGTAGCTACGGCCAGGTTCAAATAAAAAAGACGGATTTTCCGCTGATTGTAAAAGATTAATTCCAGTTTTGTTAGCCTCAAGTAACCGAAGCCCCGGGATAACAAAATTGTTATTTATATTATGACTTTAATTTGTTATTCTTAGAAAATTGAATATAATACAATATAGGTATATTTCTTACAAAATTCTGATAAATGAAAATTAAGATGATATACGAAATTTTTTGGACCAAGGCATTTGCCCTTACTATAATGTTTCGCTACTTACAAAGTAACATTACATAGAAAAGTAATAAAATTGCCTACTTAAGTAAGTACACCTTGTTGTTTTAGCTAAAAATTCAATATTCTTAATATTTAATGTTTGTCAAAGGAAAAGAATAAAGAATATTTTTATGAATAATTTGAGCAACAATTATTGGGTATAGTCCTTTCCACGACATCCCTCCATAAGGAGCGATTAGTCGTATTTTTAAAATGGCTTTTTATAGGTTATTTTAGGTTAGGTTAGGTTATATTGTGTTAGGTGATTGCCCCACAGGGTTAGGTAATTGGCCCCGCAGGGTTAGAGCCCCCCGCAGGTGCTAAAAATAGGAGAAAAGCTATTGTGAAAAATACGAAGAATCGCTCCTTATGGAGGGATGTCGTGGAAAGGACTATACCCCAATTATTATAAATTATTTACCTTTTTAGGCCAAGGTTACAGAAAATAGAACAAACAATGTCAATCCATAATTTTGGGGGAGTAAGGGTACCCAAAGATTTCATTCATTGTTTAAAACCTTTGGGTACTTTTATAAAATCTTGATTGGTTGGTTCAAACTAGAAGGGTATATTTCTTATTTGCAAAGGGAGTTATTTTGTTTATCATGATCAGAAGCTTGGTTTGAATATTGTGGTAAAATAGAATTTAAGAATTTTAAAATCATATCTTGCAGTAAAAGTCACTATCATGACATTTTGCACTGTTTTATTAAATGTTGAAAACCTTAAAAATCATAAATAATCATATAATCTATTATTCTTATAATATATTATACCATTAAGGCAGAGAGAAGGTGACATTATTATACTTGTCCCCAAAGTGTAATAATAACGTTTTATTATCGTTGGCTTAATAGCTTCAGAGACTAAAATTTGATTGGTTAGTTCATTAAGTTGAGTGTCCAAACGTTTCATCCACTAATCGTAATTTTGTGTATCTTCTTAGGGAATTTATAATAATTATATATCAATCTATCAGCCAATATCTTATCCCTTTAGATCCCTGCATATTTGTGTCAATGAAATAGAAAGTGGGATAAACATTGACTTTGACAGATTTTCATTGAAATTTTATTTTCAAAATATGCAGACGTCGCGACGACTGTTTCTTTCCTTGATAAATAATTTCAAACAAATTATCCTATTTTATATAGTAGTAAGGTTTTTTCTTGTCTGAAGCTTAAGATCTTAACAACTACTGAACTGATTGGGTTTTCACATAGGTCCCGTAATGGTTTAAGGCTATGTCAGATTTGAGTATTGGGATGGTTTAAAACTATTTTTCTTCCAGCCCCTGGATGCCAGGGGCTCAGCTGCTAGTTAAATAAATATTGCAGAAAAAGACAGCGTCAAAAATTACGTCATACGATAAAATAACCAATGAGAGGCCAGTATAAATATTACTATTAGTTAATCACAGTGTACACTGGCCTCTCATTGGTTAACTTTATTGTATGACGTCATTTTTTGGTGCCACTTTACGCTGTCTCTTGCAGCAAGTTTCATAAATATTGAATTTTTATTCGTTAGATTTTTCCTTATGGTCCCTTGAAGATTCAATGAAAAAATATTTCTTGGTCTGTTAAAATGATTTTATCCAATTGTTTTAAGTTAACTAGATGCTGCACTCCTAGAATCTAGGAGAGGAAGCGAGTAAAATAGCCTAAAACCACCCAAAGAATTTTAAAATAGGTTTAAATGAACCTCGTACATTAAAACAATAACCATCTAGGGTTTTGTGAAGCTTCCCTGAAATGAAGTTCAATTGGTTCAGTGGTTAGAGAGATCCGAATGGACAAACAAGAAATCACTACTTCTTCATATAATAGGGTAATTATTTATGATAGCAATCCTAAAAAATGAGACTAAATCTTACGTTTTCAAAAAAAAATCTTAAAATTTGTGATTGTTTAAAGTCAAAGTTTAACTTTTTTGACGCAGTGTATCAAAAACTAGAAATATGGTGTTGTAAATTAATAATTTAACAATTGGGTAAACCAACACACACACACACACACACACACAAATTAATCACTAAAATTAACATTTGGAAATACTAATGTTTTTATTACATAAAATATTCAAATTAGTTTCATATTTTTTTTTGTAAAAATGCATTATTTCTATATACACTTAATAAAGTCATTAAAAAATAACATGGTTTTTAAAAACTTTTTAGATTATCATATCTTTAAATTAAGAAGCAACTTTTTAAAAATTCGACTGAAAAAATACACTGCTCTAAAGCATAGCGCTTTCTACCAGCCAGTAGTTTGAAGAGTTCAAACCGACTGAAGCCAATTCGGGTCGGACCATTCCTTCATATACTCCAAGGTGTCACCTGAAAACAGCTGACATTTTTAGTAGATTTTTTAAATTTAGTTTTTAAAAAGTGACTCATAAATCCTTAGCTATAAAGCAATAATACATATTTTTACAATTAACTTCTATGACGTTTATTTGTAAGTTTTAAAGGTGTATGATAAGTAGATTTAATGTTTAATAGTCAATACATATCTATATCATTTCTTCATATAAGTGTCATACACCTGACATAGCACCAGAAGATTGAAATATATTAGGTATAATATAGTACTTTTAAATAAATTAACCGCATTGATTAAACACCATTACATTTTACCATCACTACCTCTCTCTCTTTTTTAAGTGTTGGAGACTTTGCTTCCCCCTTCTCTTGTCTCTTTGCCTACCTACCCCTCCCAGAGGAGAGAGAGAAACGGGGAAGGTAGAATTTGGACGGAGTACTTTACCACCCTTGGACGGAGTCATAGAAAACCAAAGCAAATTCCTCTGCCTTCTTTTTGTTTAAAGCGAAGCATTTCTTTAATTAGGGTTGGTCCGTCCGTACGTCTGGAACGGATAGCTTAAGTTTGTTAATTTAGGCTTGTTAGAATTGTCCTATCGATTATTCAATTCTGAAACTCTACATGTATTCATGTTCGTTTTTCCTACAGTTGCAGAGCTTCGATTTTATGGATATTGTCATCCTTGTTTTGCCTTGGTTGTAGATTATTTTCCAGTATGACTTCGAAACCGATTGAGATTCGCTGGATTAGAACTGTTTCTCAGCTATTTAAATAATAATGTAAAGATAGCTTCGTGTAAGAGACAATTTTCACGAATATTAAAATAAAAATCATAAAATTAAAACCAGTTTTGCTAGCACAGGCCATCGGCCCCTTGGGTCTTACAGAACTGGTTTAAATCTTATAGTTTTTCATTCTTATATCCGCGTAAAGCTGTCTTTAATACAATGCGATAAAAATAGTTATTACTCGCATCGTATTACAAACGGCTTTCCGCGGATATAGAATGTACAATTATGAGATTAAAACTAGTTTTTTTTAGCCCCGAGGTGCCGAAGGCACCGGCTAAAAAACTGGTTTTAATTTTATGATTGTACATATTTATATTCGTAGAAAGCTGGATATAATACGATGCTAGACATAGTTTTTTCATATGGATGAGAACCGGTTCCTATCCACCGGATTCGAATGAATATGAGAAAAACTATACTTAAATGAAAGTAAATAACCAGGTATCATTTTGTGCACTGTCAGCGAAGCTCTTCAAAAAATAAGACATTTTAAGGTTAGACTGTTTTTCAACCTATCATCAGAAAAAAAAGTAACAGGATGTTTTCTATCTTTTTGTCTGTCGTTTGTAGCAAATAATTTTTAGTTGCCTTTAAAGCAAAGCTTCTTGTGGGTATTTTGGGGGAGAGTACCTTCACCCTCTTAAAATAATCGCCTCTGTAGTTCCCCCCAACAATTCGTAATTGCTAACAGAAACCTGAAAACTGAACTTTCTAACTTTTTAAATCTTATCCTTTTAGTGGGTGTTTACTACGTATTTATTGCATTTTTATAGGCTTTCTTTATATTTGAATATATACAATTCATTATGTTATTTTCTTTGTTTTATATTGTACAGTTTTTCAGCAAGGCACTAGAAAAATATACTAAAATATCTATATTACAAAGTAGTACGATGTCTGTCTGTCTGTCCGTCTGTCTGTCTGAAGCTTAAGATTTCAATAACCACTGAACCGATTTGGAATATACCTACTGGTCCTGTGATGGTTTTAAACTATTTTCTTGGGGGATGGGGCACCCCAAACCCCCCCCCCCCCCAAAAAAAAATGAAGATGCTGTACGTATTGGTGCAAAAAATGGGGACAATTTTTAAATTGATTTGACGGGGCTGTTTATTTACGTCACAAGTGAGGGGAAAGATAAGGGAAGGAGGGAAAAAAAAACCTAGAAAAGAGATGGGGGTATGACGTCACACGCCAAAACAATTTAAAATTTGTCCCCATTTTTTGCACCAATACGTACAGCATCATCAAACCTCTTGGAGCAAAGCCCCTAGAGGCTAGGGGCGAAGCCACTAGTAAATCTATAAATAAATAGCCAAAAACCATCCTTGGACCAATGTCGAGTTTTCTAAAAATAGATAAATCTGTCGGTTCTGTGGTAAGCGAGATCTTAACTGACATGCAAAAATATTTTATATAAATATACATTTTTGATAAAAAAATAACTTAAAGATATTCCATTCTTCTTCTTTATTGTATATTAGCGGCTACGCCCCTAGAAGCCTCTAGGGGCACTTGAAGAGGGAAGAGTCGAATTTGATAACCCAATTTATTATTTCGGTTCAGCAGTTAGCGAGATCCTCTATAACAAACAAACAGACAAACAAACAGACAGACATCGTTCTACTTTGTATTATAGATGGTTAAACAATGCAATATCCTTTGTATGTTCAAATATCTTTCCGGTGGTTCGTTTTAACACTGTAATTGTATTGTAGACAGCTTTCCGTGGATATTAAAATGATTATATGTTTTTTTATTCGTATAGCTAAGAAGCAGTTCTAATCCAGTGGTTATTAATCGGTTTCGAAGCCATACTGGAAAGGTTTAGCATAAAAATGTATTACAAATTGTTCCTAGAGGCTAGAAACGCAGTATTCAGTTTTATTGAAAATGCCTCGTATTTTTAATAAAGGTTTACTTTACTAACGGGAAAAGTTTAATGCAATAAAGATTTTACTTTGCAAAAAAAACTCCATTATCGTTGATCATGCAATAGTGACATTAAATAACTTTGGTTATTAAAAGCGAAGCTTTTCTATAATTTTTTCTGCTTCTAAATTTAGACATATTACATTTGTCCTATCGATTTTAGACTTTGCATGATGATTCCTACAGCAGTTAGGTACAATTTAGAAAGCGTAGATTCTCTATATTCGTTACCAGAAAGTCCGTACGTCTATACATGCTGACCATTACTTTTTTGACAACAATTTTATATGTGATATGATTACCCTATTCATCTGAATTCTAGAATACTGATTTAAGCAGTTTGGCAACAAATATACTTAAAATTTTGTTTAAACTTAAATATCTATGTCATCTTTATTAAGTTTTTACTCTCAACAATTTTCGTTTATCGTTTATCAGAGCTTCGCGTTTATGGATGTTGTCATCCATCTTTGTTTTTTTTTGTAGCGAGACTACTGTAATATATTGCCCCTAGCCTTTAGGGGCTTTGCCCCAAGAGGTAATTAAAGAAAAAATAATAATTACCTCTGAAGATGCCCCCACAAATTTTAAATAATTAAGAAAGAACAAAATCGAGGGGGGATTTTATTCATTTTTGGGGGGGTTGGGGGTGTCCCATCCATAGACGTCCAAGGGGGGGGGGGGGGGTAATGGGGCGATTACCCCCCCCCCCCAAATAAAAAGCTTGGACGCCCCTGGTCCCATCCCCCAAGAAAATAGCCTGAAACCACCACAGGACCAGTAGGTATATTCACTGAAGAGTAGAATCCGATCGGTTCAGTGGTTACCGAGATCTTAAGGGACAGACAGGCGGACAGACAGACGGACAGACAGACGGACAGACAGACGGACAGACAGACGGACAGACAGACGGACAGACAGACGGACAGACAGACGGACAGACGGACAGACAGACAGACGGACGGACAGACATCATTCTACTTTGTATTATAGATATAAAATCTATTTGTACGTCATATCATGCATAGACAATACTTTTAAAATGTAGCGAACAATATCAATAAATGAATTAATATGACATTTTTAAATGGTTACTAAGAGCGTCCTTTATTTTCACATAATTCTGTAAAATTGGGTGTCAGCTTCCAGTCAAATGCGCTTATTAGGTCAAATTGTTCCTAATTATGATCGTTAAATTATACTATGCGTTTGGACATAATTAAGGACAGCATGACGTAATAAGCACATTTGACTGACTCAGGGATCTAAAGAGATACGACATTGGCCAATAAATTGATGTTCATCCCAAATGATGATAAACAAAATTACCCTTCTGTAGATTACAATTAGACCCAAAAGTTGGTAAGCCAACGTTAGAAAACAAACATATGACCGAACGTTTAAAAATTCCACAAATTTTTTACCTGGGCAGGCTTTAAGCTATTTTACAGGGGAATATGTTGCACTCTCTAAGAATTATGACCCCACCAATCCCCCCTAAAAAAATCCGTCTTTTCAACCAAAAATTAAAATGGGACTGTGTTTCGTAACCCTTTTTTTGGAGACGAACCTATTAAGTAAATTATAATAAGGTACAAAAACAAAACTTAGATTTAAAGTAATTTAAAGGAAACAAACTTAAAGATTAACTATATATGTCTGTAAACTTCATGAAATTCCAGGGAATTAAAGGACAGGAACACTTAAATTACTCTACACTCCTTTAATCCCTTTAATGAATAATAGATAGGGTGGGGATATTAGGCTGTTTATGACACTAGTCCCAAAAGTTTTATAAAACGTTTTCTTATTAGTTGGCTTAACAACTTTGGGGACTTTTATCAAATTTTGATTGGATGGTTTATCAAATTGAGTGTCCAAACGTTTTAACCACTAATTGTAATCTACAGAAGGGTAATCATCAATGGGGATGTACATCAATTTAATCGGTCACTGTCTTACCCTTTTAGATCCCTGATACACAGGCAGAACATGAGAAATAAAATTTAAGGAAAGTTTTTTTATATTCCTATCCCTTATATCCCTAAAAGATTAGTCTGACAGTGGTATTACTAAGTTTAGAGTTATGGACTTAGTATTATAGCTATGGACAATTTAATAATGGATTCTAAGTCAGAGAACTACAGGGATGAGACAATAGCAAATGATGATACACAAAATTACCACTTTTGTAGATTACAATTAGTGGTTGAAATGTATGGACACTCAACTAAATGATCAAACCAATCAAAATTAAACTTAAGTCCTCAAGTTTCTTACGCAAACGAATAAGAAAAGGTTATTATAAGACTTTGGGGACTAGTGTTGGATCGTCTTTTTCCCTTGAACCGATTCTATGAATAACTTGTAGAGTAGCTTTACTAGGGAAAAATCCAACCCATACTTTAAATTATGTATTTTTTTCTAATGAAAATAAAAGACTATAAAAATATTATCAAAATTAGACAAATCTAAAACAATTTAATATAATTTTTAAGTAATAAAGCATGTATAAAGACCTATTTATTAAAATGGGGAAATAAGATTTAAAAAACGAAGACCCTATAATGAAATGTTAGACAATAACCCTTTTAATAGAATGGTCATAATACAGCTAAAAAATTATTAGCAAATTTTGTCAATAAAAATTAACATTAGTAAAACAATACAAGAATCATAAAATTAGAGGTTTCGTGATAAAAAACTATTAATAACTAAAAACTAAAAGGATGAAAATTTATAAAAATTAAAGAGGATTTTATAAAATCACTACTAGAAAAACTAATTTGAAACCAATAGTTTAATGTATTCTTGATGTAAAATAAAATAAAATGTGATCTTGCTAATTTATGAAATGAATATTGTAATTTAGTTGAGATATACACACACTTTTAAATGCAAAATCTTAAAAATTAGGTCGCCAATTTCTGATAAAACACAAAAATCAACATAAAAATCAAAGTCATCCTTTTTGTCTCTCTTTTTTCCTAAGGCTTCAGGCCTATAAAAGTAAACCTGGAAGAGAGAAACAATCAGTCGTTATACGGAATTACTATATCACACTGACTCTTTTCAAAAATTCTAAAATTTAAGGGAAGACTCCCTTCTCTTGCTTTGGAATTTCTGGAGGGTCCTGGCGGCTCAAACTTAGGATTTTTTCATTTAAAACATACCTAAAAAATAAAAAGTTTTGTTAGATAAAATTCATAATACTTTGTTAAATAAATTATAGAATATCATTTTGATGTTGGTCAATTGAGATAAATTTAAGGGTAAGGCCTTCTTGGGGCCTAAAAAGCTTAGGCATCCGGACGGATAGTTATCTCCAAGTCTTGTTCTGAAGAGAACTCCTATAAATATTTTTAGAATAAACAATCAGAGTGTGCATTTCCTAAAGACGAGAAGTTATTAGCCGCGGCTGTAAAGTCCCGCAAATACAGCGTCACCGCTCAGGGTGGTTCTACCACCTGTATTTGTCAGGGCATTCCCGCCTATCCCAGCCACGCTCAGGTGGACAATTGAGAGGATTGACAATGGCTGATAATTTTTCAGGAAGGACAGCTCCAATTGAAGGGGTAAATAGCGCGTGTATCACCATAAGTCGCAAGTCACTACGGGGCTAAATAGGGATAACATAGGGAGATACGGTGGTAGCTCAGCTACCAACGGTTGATGATAGCTAGCTATCTGACGGCCGATACTAACAACCGGATCCTCCCCATGCTTCTGAAGTCCAGGAAAGTTGGAGATCGTTATCTATTCGGACAATTTAACATTTTCGGATTAGAACTTTGAATAAGTTCACGTCTTAAGGGTAGTTTTACTTTGCTAATACTCTGGAAGATCGGTTCGGAGCTAGCCTAGTGATTTTCTTACCTGACAAAGGTACCTAACAAAGAACTTCACGCCTCACGGGGATACAGGCAGTCGAACGGAATATTGTAGTCATGTTCGCATGACTCTAGTAATCACAATAGATACTTCCAGTCCAAAAGTGTTGGCAAAGTTAGTTACCTAGGAATAAAAAATTCTTAGACTAAATAACAGTATAAAGTTATCAGTAATACCGTTTTTCGGAATAGGGCTTATAAACAAAAGGCTATCTCTTAAGCGTATCTGGGTTTAGGATCGGTGTAATATAATATCACCATTCTAAGGTTGGATATATTTGCCGAACAGAGATTAATGCGTCACTGATCTGGAAAGGAGACATTGGTGAGAGATTGTAGTCCTGTGAAGTAGTGATAAAGGATTACATTTGTCCCTGGAACCCGGAGGTGACCCAGTGTAATAAACAGCCCAAAGTCCCATTCCTCCCTGATTCTAAGTTAAGGGGGTTATTAAAAGCAAAGGTTTTATACAATTAGAGTAGGTCAGCTCACTGATTGACCATCTATTTGTCGTGTTGGAATTGTACTAACGATTCCAGAGTTGTTATGGGGATTCCTGTAATAGTCAGATAAAATTTAGAAAGCGTGGTAATTATAACCATCACAATTTAAATGAACTTTTTAAAACAAGGATGACAACATCCATAAAAGCGAAGCTCTGAAACGGTAAGACAAACGGACATTAACACTTGTATAGTGTCAGAACTTAATAATCAGTATATAAATGTATAGAAGTCGAAGCAAAATTGTAAGTAAATTTGTTGAAAAACTGCTTGATACAGGATAATGTTTATGGACATACTTACATTTTTTGGACTTGATTATAGAGTTGCTTCTCTTATAAAATTTTATTTTGATGTCCCAGGAATCAGTGTACTAAAAATCAGATCAATCGGATAATCAGATCACATAAAAATTTGTTTCTAAACCATACCTAACTACTACAGGAATCACCATGCAAAGTTTGAAATCAATAGGATAATTCTAACATGCCTAAATTAACGAAAAAAGCTACCTATCTCAGACGGACGGACGGACCGACCCTAATAATAGAAAAGCTTCGGTTTTAAAAATAATAAAACAGACAGACGGACGGACATGCTCTAGTTTACGAGTAGCTGCATAACCAGTTAATGAAGGGATTTTAGCTGCTCTTCATTAATCTGAAATGATAAGTCCATGGTGGTGATAGAACCATTAACATTTCAAATGGTCGCGGCTCTGCAAATTGTAAAGTTGGTCACAGATCAGGGATCTAAAGGGATAAGACAATGGAAATTAATTGATTTAACGATGATAAACAAAATAGACTCTTTTTTCAAATGTTTGCAGCTGCAAATTGTAAAGTTGGTCACAGATCAGGGATTTTAAGGGATAAGGTAATGGACAATAAATTTATGTAAATCCACACCCCCAACGTTGATAAACAAAATTGACCCTTTTGTTTAAAAATATTGGTTGAAAACATTGGAAAACGTATATGGAGATGCGATCCTCAAATTTCAAATTCTTTGAACGTACATATAAGACTTTTACAGAAATGCTTCGCATCCAGACTATCTATCTATGTTTGATATAAAGTTAACACTATATAGGAGTAGAATCTAAATATTTGATTGATGTGCCCCTGTAATTATCAAGTAACATTCAGGCACGAGACACAATTACTTTAGCTAGGCCCAAGGCATTATTTGTATCCTTTTATGCATTCATAGGCCTACCTTTACCAATATAACACCATATATGGGTAATGCTAGCCTATTCATGGTAATTTGTATGTGATTCGTTAATATTATATGTTTATTAAAGACATTATGTTTATTGTTAAAGTAATCATGTAACCAATCAGTACAAGTATGTATGCCTACAACCATGTCTGATTTACGTCACAAATTAACATACAGACACTTTATTGCACAGACAAACACTAAGATCCTTGTTATAAGCTGATGTTATAGCATGTATCTCTTAAAATAAGTTAGTTATTTATTGACTCTCCTACCATCAAGTTCTCTTCTGGCTTTAAAAGGTAATGACTTAGTTGTTTGGCATGCATTGTAGTTTAAATTTAGGACCCTTAGTACTTAGCATGAATTGAGCTTAGGCCTTATGTTAGAATTCTAACACTTAGCACAATTCAATGCTTGGGACTTAGGGCACTTTTCTGTCCTACACTACTTATGATTTTAACACTTATCCTGTAAACATTTTCATACTTAACTTATTCACTTGTAATATAAATACACTTTATAAAATCATTTTCCTTCCTTAATACTTAATATGCTTATTAGATCTTTTCATGAAAATACCCTTTTTCGAATTTCAATCTTCTGCTAACCTAAAAAGTTACTTTAGGGGCCTAGAAATATATGTACAAAATTTCAGCTCTCTATCTCTACTGGCGACCTAGCGCCAGGCATGTAAAATATCAACAGATAACGGTAGCATGGCGGTTTTAACAATATCTCAGTAATGTGCAGGTTTTCAGCTCTTCTGCATATTTCAATTTAAACACATAAGGCCAAAGATATTATATCCAAAAAATCTTTTGTCAAAGTCTACTCTAGACCTAGCGCCAGTCAGTTTTCTAAAATCATGCATTTTATACCTGTGAAAAATGAAATCACCAGCGCTAGGTGTAGAGTAGACTTTGACAAAAGATTTTTGGGATATCATATCTTAGGCCTTATGTGTTTAAGTTGAAATATGCAGAACACCTAAATTCACCTTCCAAGCCATTCTCTAAGCATTTTAATTTTTTTTTGAAATAACGGGATTTCAAAACTGCCTTTTGAAAAGGCCTAAAAAATATCTTTTTTTGTCCCTTTTTTCACTGTATATAGTTACAACTTATTAAGATATTATTCTCAGTTAAAAAAAAATTGGCGCTTCCAGCACCAAATCAGGCAAAAACAGGCAGTTAAACTTCTGAACCCCTACTTAACCCCCTGACAGACCCCCCCACTATCTCGGCTCCTGTTACAGATAGAGACGTAAAACTTTTTTCTGGTTGTTCATGTGTATTTTTAGAGAATTGCTTTTTCTAGTCATAGTGGTCAGACCGCTCCTTATCCGCTTTTTAGCGGCCAGTTGCTAATTATTAAAACAGCTGTAGAGTGGCCAATTTTAAAGCTAAGAAAACCAAATTTTATGACAAACTATTATTTTTTATAATAAAAAAATACCTTTTTTGACCATCGCCGAAAAACGACATATAACAGAAACCGCCAATTTTGGCAGTAAAACGGCCAATTTTAAAGCTAAGAAAACCAAATTTTATGACAAACTATTATTTTTCAACAGCCAATTTTAAAGCTAAGAAACCCAAATTTTATGACAAACTATTATTTTTTATAATAAAAAAATACCTTTTTTGACCATCGCAGAAAAACGACAAATAACGGAAACCGGCAATTTTGGCGGTAAACGGCGGTTGGCGGCGCTAAATAATATTTTTATCTGTTTATAGTTACAACTTATTAAGATATTATTCTCAGTTTAAAAAAATTGGCGCTTCCAGCACCCAAACCGGCAAAAACAGGCAGTTAAACTTCTGTATCCCTACTTAACCCCATAACAGACCCCCCTCTATCTCGGCTCCTGTTACAGATAGAGATGTAAAACTTTTTTCTGTTGGTTCATGTGTATTTTTAGAGAAAATTACTTTTTCTAGTCATAGCGGTCAGACTGCTCCTTATCCGCTTTTTAGCAGCCAGCCGCTAAATATTAAAAAAGCTGTAGAGCGGCCAATTTTAAAGCTAGGAAAACCAAATTTTATGATGAGCAATTATTTTTCATAACAAAAAAATGCTTTTTCTGACCATTGCCAAAAAACGACAAATAATGGAAACCGCCAATTTCGGCGGTAAAATGGCGGTTGGCGGCGCCAATTAATATTTTCATCTGTTTATGATCACAATAAAAGACTACATACAAAAATTAGCTGATTAAGGTCTGGAAAGGGTCATGACAGTTAATTGTTTAAACTAATGTAATAGATTTTTATTTTAGTCAGATGCTAGACGCAGACAATTTAAAAAAATAACATTTAGAAATATTATCAATTTGTCTACAAAGGGTTAACAACAAAATCAAAATATACAAATCTAATTATTAAAAACATCAAGATGATCTTCTCTATAAATATGACAATGATGACAACATTAATAAGTGATTAAATACAGACAAAAAATAGGATGACAACATCCATAAAGACAAAGCTCTAAGATCAGAAGTAAGGACAACTCTCTTGTAATTACTTTTGTAATATTTAATCAACCTTAGTAAAAAATAAGATGAAAATTAGGTGTTCAGGTATGATCCAGCAGGATATAGTCCTCCTAGTCTTCAAATAACTTTGAATGGCTCCAGTGTATTTATTTTTTTACTCATAGACTTAAAATTGTAAAATTAAGCTTATCTTACATGCCTACATGACATATAAAATTTTTTTTTAAATCAGCTGTTGTTTCCAGCTGACCGCAGCCAGTGGCGGCAGTCCATGTAAGCTTCAAATCAATTAAATTTTTTGATAAATATATATTAATTCTTGAGTAATAATAAACTTCCGTGAATAGTAAGGCCATGACCGTTTGGCCACTCCTTGACCGATTTTTAACTGATTTTTTATTTCCTACCTGTAGTTTTGCCGTTTTTAAGCTGCCAGTAGCGGAATTCTAAAACAGCTCTAGACCAGCCAATTTTTGTATGTAGTCTTTATTGTGATCATAAACAGATAAAACTAGCGCCGCCAACCGCCGTTTTACCGCTGAAATTGGCAGTTTCAGTTATTTGTCGTTTTTTGGCGATGGTCAGAAAAAGCATTTTTTTTGTTATGAAAAATAATTGCTCGTCATAAAATTTGGTTTTCCTAGCTTTAAAATTGGCCGCTCTACAGCTTTTTTAATATTTAGCGGCTGGCTGCTAAAAAGCGGATAAGGAGCAGTCTGACCGCTATGACTAGAAAAAGTAATTTTCTCTAAAAATACACATGAACCAACAGAAAAAAGTTTTACGTCTCTATCTGTAACAGGATTTGAGATAGAGGGGGGTCTGTTATGGGGTTATGTAGGGATACAGAAGTTTAACTGCCTGTTTTTGCCGGTTTTGGTGCTGGAAGCGCCAATTTTTTTTTTTAACTGAGAATAATATCTTAATGAGTTGTAACTATAAACAGATAAAAATATTATTTAGCGATGCCAACCGCCGTTTTACCGCTAAAATTGGCGGTTTCCGTTATATGTCGTTTTTCGGCAATGGTCAGAAAAGGTATTTTTTTATTATAAAAAATAATAGTTTGTCATAAAATTTGGTTTTCTTAGCTTTAAAATTGGCCGCTCTACAGCTGTTTTAATATTTAGCAACTGGCCGCTAAAAAGCGGATAAGGAGCGGTCTGACCGCCTTGACTAGAAAAAGCAATTCTCTAAAAATACACATGAACAACCAGAAAAAAGTTTTACGTCTCTATCTGTAACAGGAGCCGAGATAGAGGGGGGGTCTGTCAGGGGGTTAAGTAGGGGTTCAGAAGTTTAACTGCCTGTTTTTGCCGGTTTTGGTGCTGGAAGCGCCAATTTTTTTTTAACTGAGAATAATATCTTAATAAGTTGTAACTATATACAGTGAAAAAAGGGACAAAAAAAGATATTTTTTAGGCCTTTTCAAAAGGCAGTTTTGAAATCCCGTTATTTCAAAAAAAAATTAAAATGCTTAGAGAATGGCTTGGAAGGTGAATTTAGGTGTTCTGCATATTTCAACTTAAACACATAAGGCCTAAGATATGATATCCCAAAAATCTTTTGTCAAAGTCTACTCTACACCTAGCGCTGGTGATTTCATTTTTCACAGGTATAAAATGCATGATTTTAGAAAACTGACTGGCGCTAGGTCTAGAGTAGACTTTGACAAAAGATTTTTTGGATATAATATCTTTGGCCTTATGTGTTTAAATTGAAATATGCAGAAGAGCTGAAAACCTGCACATTACTGAGATATTGTTAAAACCGCCGTGCTACCGTTATCTGTTGATATTTTACATGCCTGGCGCTAGGTCGCCAGTAGAGATAGAGAGCTGAAATTTTGTACATATATTTCTAGGCCCCTAAAGTAACTTTTTAGGTTAGCAGAAGATTGAAATTCGAAAAAGGGTATTTTCATGAAAAGATCTAATGCTTATATAATTCCGATCGAATATCAAAACCAACCATTTATTCTTAGATTAAAGCAATATAATACTTCGCGTGGGTCTTTTGTTGAGCTTCAACCAGCTCAACCAAATTCGTATTATACTTGTGGGAATAGAGGGATAAGCATTCTAAATAGACGAACCGACGATGAGAATGTCTATGTGTATTGCAGTAAAAGTAGGTTTCAGTAGTACTCATAGAAGAGCGGTCTCCATACCATATTATTGGACAAACGCCCCATTCGCACTACCATATAAAGCAACCAATCAAGAACAAAAGCATACAAATGTTAGAAAGTGTTTATAAAACTTTGGGAACCATTATAATTTAGATCCAATGTCCACCTCCCTCCTTGGTCACAGTTACATTCAAACTTACACAATTTATGTTTATTCAGCAGCAACCGTCATCCGCAGCCGCAGCCGCAACAAGCCGTATTTTTTAAAGTTTTTTTAATACAATTAAAAAATTACTTTTTTTATGAAAAAGAATAGTAAACTTTACTACTTTTTAAATATTTAAAATCATTGAACTTGTGTTTTGAATGGATTTATTATTACTTGGATCTTACACTAGATTATCATGTACTCTAATAAAGTGAAACTTGCAGCTGGCTAAAATAGAGATTCCCAATTCTCTCCCCTTCTACTTGATGAACGAATTGACCAAACTGGTCATAATATACACATAAATCCATAAATTCATTAGGATTTCATATTTATGTTTAAAAAACTAGCCGCATAAAACTAAATATATATGCGTTAGACTATACCTGTAAAATAAACAGATTAAGTTTCTAAATGGAGTTTACAAATTAGATTGAGAGGGGGGAAATTTGTAAACATTTCAACATTGTCTGCTTTTTAACTGTACAAGTGGTTACGCCCCTAGCCAATAGGAGCTTTAACCAAGAAGACATAGGGATACTAACCCAAACACTACCTAAAAGATTTATTTTCCATATTAGAAGTATAAAAGTTGGTTGATATTCGGCTAACATAAAATTCATATTGACTTTAATTAAAGTGACTATAGATGACATATCATCGACATAACGATATTCTAAATTAAAAATAAGTTGGGGGTCTACACCTGTAGGGCCCTAATCCTTCGGGACTAACCTAATCTAACCTCTGCTGAAGTAACCCCTCCCCTTATTTTTAATTTATCTCAAATTAGTGGGGGGGGGGGGGGGGCACCACTAGAAAAGCTCATTCAAACTAAATTATATATGTATATATTTTCTATCAATGGAATAAGGTTGTATAGTAAAGTTTCCCTTGTAGAGTTGCTACGCTTCTAAAAGCTACTATTTTTAGTTGAGGAACTTATTTTTCGTATTTCTTGCAAAATAAAAGTAAGAAATAACTTCTTGTCGAAGCAAGAACATAAGGACCAAACTTTTAAATAATTTCCAATATAGGCAAACTGCCCCGCTTCCTAATAAAAAAATTGAATTGCCCTTTAAGCTCTTATTCGATACAAACACCCTAAAAGTTAATAGAATAGTCGGATGGGGTGTTTTTTTTCTAGGGCAATTCTTTTGGGAGCGACCTAAAAGTAGATAAATAAAAACTTTGAATTACTAAATAATCTAGCTTATTGCAAAGGAGAAAAAAATTAAAAGTTAGCAATATCTGTCTTAACAAACAGAAAGACAGACATCCTAACTCCTTGGCATAGAGATTACAAGAAAGGTTAAGCTAGTTGTTGTCACTAGTATTTCAGCAATAACCCCCTGAGATGGGTTTTTGAAAGATGAATGCCGCGTTTTTTTAATTCGCAAAATTTTAACAGAGTATACAACTATTTATTTAATTTTTTCGCTTTTGTCGGTACGGCCTTCGTAGAAGAAAAACAAATTATCTTCAATCCATTTTTGCTGCATAATAAATAATGCATCTTTTTAGAGCTGAATTAGACATTATACAAATGGCTAAAATAATAATTTTAAAATTTTGAATTCTTAAGTTGTATACTCTGTTGAAATTCTATCGTCTTCGTTCAATCAATCAATGTCTAAAAAATGTCGAAAAAACGCGGCATTCATCTTTCAAAAAACCATCTCTGTTATTTTATATCATGTGTTGTATTGTTATTTGTAGAAAGAGAGCATTCCGTTAATTGTAAGCTATAAGTTCTTTTAAAGTCGACAAAAATTTTAATTCAATTTTAACTATGTATTTAATTTTAACGAATATTGTATTTACCATTTTTTTTGATGTGGGGGGGGGGGGTTGTATTATTTCCCAAAACGGTCCTAACAGGAAACTTTGAATGAACTTTTGCGAATAATAAGAACTTTGGGCAAAAAACAAATAACTAACTTATCATAAGCTCTGATTGGCCTAATTTGTTCACTCTGTACTTAAGTATAGGTTAAGTGTATGGGATTATGGGGAAAGAAAACGAAGTAGCGGCTTTCGTCGTATTTTTATAGTAGCATGATAAGCCAACATGGGTAAGGTTAGGTTAGGTAAATGTTTATGATAGCCACGCTGTGTTAGGAAATAAGTCCCGCAGGGGCTGGAAATAGTAGAAAATCTACTGTGAAAATTCGACGAAACCCGCTACTTCGTTTTCTTTCCATAATCCGGTGTATGTAACAAGCGTATATGTTGTAAGCGAAGCTTTTCTACAATTAGGGTCTGTCATTCCGTCACGGATAGCTCTTATGCATTTTAGAATTATCATATTGATTTCAAACTTTTGTATGTGAGTCCTATAACAGTTGGGTATAATTTAGAAAGCAAATCATTACCAGAAATTCTTACATGTGTTAAAAACATAATATGATTATCCTGTTCATCTGATTTTGGAATTATAGTTATAGGGCAACAAGGTACACTATTATAAGCAACTCTATAATCAAACCCTTAAAATGTAATTATGTCCTTAAACAGATTCCTGTATTTAGATTTTGGCAACAAGTTTACCCTCCCTCAAAATAGTTATAACCTTTCCAGAACCCATGAGAAGCTACCCTGTAAAGGAAAACCATATCAGTTCAAAACGGTTAGCGAGATCCTTCGGTACAAACTAAATGACAGACATTACTTTATTATAAGGATAAAAATTGTGCCTCTGAAATAACCGCAGTAATAAATCTTTACTTTACGTGTATGGGCCTAAATAAAAAGATTTTAAATAATCTAAATTAAGAAACATTTTTACTTTTTATTTTATGTGCGATTTCTTTTGGGAGGGTAGCGGTATCCACCCCCAAAATATTAAAAACCGTCCCTGGATACTTGATAAACTTCACTATAAAGGAGAACCATATCGGTTCAGCGGTTAGCGAGATTCTTTGCTACACACAAATAGACAGACAGATAAACATCTTGTTACTTTCATATAAAGCGCATATTTGTTTAATATGAATGTCTGGAATTTATTTAATTACGTGGGTAATTAAATTATTATGAGAACAAGAACGAACAAGTGGTACACCGACAAACGTCCTACCGCGACAAACGTCCTAATGCGACAAACCTCCTAAACGACAAACTTCCTAAACGACAAACGTCCTAAAGGGACAAACGTCCTAATGCGACATCTCTTTAGTAAAACGGCCTAAAAATTTTCAAAAATTTTGAAATAAAAAAAATCTTCCAAATTTAAGGACAAAATCCTCCAATTATAAAAATATTTAACAATATCAAATTCAAAATGGCGATAAAACACAGAAAAAAATATTTTTCAAATCGAATAACTTTAACCATAGCTAGGCTAAATTTTACAAATCTGTCCGACAGTTTTTCCAAAGCCTGTGTTGGCTATCACAAACGGAATGGTTTCGAACCCAACACAACCGTGCATTACAAAAATAAACCTTTAATTTTGTAAATATATATCTATTTCCTTTTATTTTAGAACATTTTTAAATTAAATTTGGAAGATTTAATTTAAAAAAAAAAAATAGGACGTTTTACTTAAGAGATCGCATTAGGACGTTTGTCGTTTAGGATGTTTGTCGTTCAGGAGGTTTGTCGCATTAGGACGTTTGTCGTATTAGGACGTTTGTCGGTGTACCGTTTAGAATAGTATAGCGCAGCTGTGACACGCAAAAAAATAACATAGTTTGGTAACTTTCAGGAAAGTTAAGGGACGTTACAATGAACGTTAAATATTCTACTAACAAAATAATCCCTGATGTACATAAAATTGTCGGTGTAAAAGGATGGACATTGTTACTTTGTAAAAAAAAATCAAGAATCAGTCTTTATATTTAAGGTTCTTAATTAAATTAAAATTAAACATTGGGGACAATTTCATTTTGATTCAATTGTCCCCTCCATTCCTGGATATTCAATAAAATACTTTTTAATTGGTGTTGTGTCTAAATCAGTTCCATTTTTTTTTTTTTTGGTGGGGGGGGGAAGTACAGGGGACATTTTTTCTATAAGGATTTCCCTTGGGAGGTTGGTGGTACCCAAAATAGTTACAAACCTTCTTAGAACCTATGAGAAGCTACATTGTTAAAGGAGAATCATATCGGTTCAGCGGTTAGCAAGATCCTTTACCTACAGAAAGACAGACAGAAGACTTTTTATAAACAAACATATCCAGTTTATAGCCGGGAGGGAGGGTACATTGGGCTGTTTATTACATTAGTCCCAAAACTTTTATAATAAAGTTTTATTATTCATTGGCTTAACAACTTTGGGGACTTTTATTAAATTTTAATTGGTTGGTTTATTAATCTGAGTGTCCAAACGTTTCAATCACTAATTATAATCTACAGAAGCGGCCATTTTGTGTATTATCAATGGATATGTACGTCAATTTGTCGGCCATTGTATTGTCCTTTTGGATTTCTAAGTTTCTAGAGTATCTACACTCATAATAAATGTATTATGTGTGTTGAGAGAATTCATTATAACCTTAATATATGTAAAGAAGTTAGATGTGTGAAAATTAGAGAAAATATTTAAAATCTAATTCTTTTTTAGACTTTTTCTACGAATTTTAACGATATGGAATATTCATTTATCGCATCGTATTATAAACAGCTTACAGCTAACATGAAAATGTACAATTATAAAATAGAAACCAGTTATTGGCCCCGTGTACTTGGCTGAGAACCGGTTCTAATCCACCGGATATTAATAGGTTTCAAAGCGATACTGGAATAGTTATTTCTTTCGTCGTATTATAAACAGCTTTCTGCGGATATAGAATGTACAATTATAAGATTAAAACTAGTTTTTTAGCCCCGAGATGCCGAAGGCACGGGCTAAAAAACTGGTTTTAATCTTATGATTGTACATTTTTATATTCGTAGAAAACTGGATATAACACGATGCTAGACATAGTTTTTTCGTATGGATGAGAACCGGTTCCTATCCACCGGATTCGAATGAATACGAGAAAAGATTTGAATAGTCTACAACTCAAATTGTTCGTTTGTCCATCAAGTACATTTGGATATCATTTAGATGTCTGTCTGTATTTTTTTTATTCTTTGCTGAAGTTAACAGTTATTTTATTTTGTTAATTATATTAGAAGGAAAACGCTGTGTTTTATTGTAACAAGGATGACAACATCCATAAAAGCGAAGCTCTGAAACGGTAGGACAAACGGACATTAACACTTGTGTAATGTCAGAACTGAATAATCAGAATGCGAATGTATAAGAGTCAAAGCAAAATTGTAAGTAAATTTGTTGAAAAACTGCTTGATACAGGATAATGATTATGGACATACTTACATTTTTAGGACTTGATTATAGAGTTGCTTCGCTTATAATATTGTACTTTGTTGTCCCAGGAATCAGTATATCAAAAATCAGACCAATCAAATAATTAGGTCACATACAAATTTGTTGTTAAAAATGTAAAAAAAATCAACATGTTTAAAATGGACGTACGGACATTCTGGTAATGATTATAGAGTTGCTACGCTTACTAACTCGTGCCTAACTATTACAGGAATCACCATAAAAAATTTGAAATCGATAGGACAATTCTAACATGCCTAAATTAACGAAAAAAAACTATTTAAAAAAGTAAAAAAATCAACATGTTTAAAATGGACGTACGGACATTTTGGTTTTGATTATAGAGTTGCTACGCTTTCTAAATCGTACCTAACTACTATAGGAATCACCATGCAAAATTCGAAATCGATAGGACAATTCTAACATGTCTAAATTAACGAAAAAAGCTATCCGCTACGGACGGACGTACGGACGGACCGACCCTAATTTTAGAAAAGCTTCGCTTTTAAAAAGATGCCAAAACGAGTGGGGCTATTGAAAAAGCAGACATTGCTTTTCTGCAAGGGCGTCTAAGCTTTTTCTTTGGGGGGGGGGGGGGGTAATGATTATTACCCTCCATTGGACGTCCTTGCTTTTCTGGATCTAATATCTATCTATGGATGTACTATGAAGCAGCATTTAAAATGTCACAAAAAAGCCTTTGTTACAATAATTTTAAGAAATGATATACAAGATCATATTTCATACTGTAACTACATAAATTCCAAAAGATCAAAAACTTTATTATCTATTGCTTACTTATAAAATACAAATAAAATAAATAAATAAAAAATTGCAATATTTTTAAAAGGTTTAATCACATAAATGTTAAAAATACATATCTGCTATGACAGATTATCCTAAATTTAGAAAGGTAAATCTTTTTCTATGTGATTTTCAGCTGTTTAAGTTAAAGGCCTTTAAAAATAAAAGCTTATAATATCATACATGGTATCATCTACGTTGCAGCTTGCTGCAGGTCAACTTCTGGAACTATGTGTAGCAGGTATCATCCATCCAGCAGGTTCCGGCAAGCTGCAGGTCAGCTTCTGGAACCTTATTCTCCAACATCTTATCAAAGGCCTTTCTAAATGTAACCACCCAGTTGCGAGGATTGTTGGCGTAGAATTCATATTCCAAAAAGTATGTTCGTTCTATGTCAGTGTTGGGGATCTTTCCCAGGCCGCTGGGGGCATTGTTCAGCGGACAATCCACCTCACCGCTCAACTCTTTCAGGTTGGCAATCCAATCGGGGTCGTCTAGCCCGGCACAGCCCTGTGGGCGTCCGTCAGCGGTTGTGGTAAAGTCAAAGACAAGCCCCATGTCGACATTAAGCATGTTGATGTCTAGGAAAACTGAATGCCCACTACATTCCTCAGGGCCAAAACACTCAATGGCCTAAAATAAGAAAAATCGGCAAATTTTAATTTTATTTATTGATAATGCCGTAACCATTGATTGGAACCCTGGTTTTAGAAGAAAAAAAATTATAAATGTATTTTTACATATGTATATTTTTCACCCCAGGAATCTCCAGAGATAAATAATACAACCCCAAGTATGATAAACAAGATTACCCTTAAGGTATAGATTCAAATTATTGGTTAAAAAGTTTGTACGCACTGTCAATATTTTTATTAACTTTCTCTACATTTAGGCAAAGAATTAAGGAATGTGTTTATAAAATTTTGGGAACCAGTTTAAATTACAGTCCAATGTCCCCTCGCTTCCGACTTTTTACCTCAAAAGGACAGTCCTCAGGTCTATTATCACAGAAGGTCAGGGTGTGACAGCAAGACTTGGCGTCCATGTCAGCAGCTGCAATAGTCCCGCAGACAGTCCTGTCGCAGCAGCAGCTTGTAGTGCCCAATGAAAAATGACGTAGAAAAATCAAATGACCAATGATAGTCCAGTATACATTTTACCATTGGTTAAATACAATGTATACTGACCTATCCATAGGCGTCCAAGGGGGGGGGTAATGGGGCGATTACCCCCCCCCCCCATTTAAAATTTACCCCTACCCTGGGGGTGCCGTAGGCACCCCCAACCATTTAGGAGGGGGTATTTACCCCCCCCAAACAATTTTGGGGGGGTAAATACCCCCCCCAAAATAGAAAATCTCTAACAAAAAAAATTTTTGCGCGCTTCGCGCGCATTTTGTATACTCAATTTTTGATAAAATTTAAATTACCCCCCCCAAAAATTTTACCCCGGGGGTAAATTTTGGGGGGGGTAAACAAATTTTACCCCTGCCAACAGATTTCAGGGGGGGTAAATACCCCCCCCCAAGCAAATTTTTATCATTGGTCATTTGTATTGTATGACGTCATTTAATTTTTTATTAGGCACTATAAGCTGCTTCCCTGTCGCAGCCCTTGCCAAACAGGTTCCAGTTCCAGGGGCCCCCGTTGGCTGTCATCATCTCATTTCTTACCTGAAAAAAATATTTGGATAGAAATTCTTTTAGGATTTTCATTAAAACTACGTTTGAATGATAAAGTATTTTTTTTCTAAACAAATTTAGGGTTATTATTATTTCTTCTTTAAATTTATAATACTGTTGTTAATTGATTATTCTATTATATAAAGTAGTAAGCTTTCTTGTCTGTAGGGAAGGATCTCGCTAACCGATGAACTGATATGGTTCTCATTTACAGTAAATCTTCTTATAAATCCCGGGTGCGGCGGTTGTTTCCCCACACCACTCATTTGTTTTAGTTTTAAAAAAGAAAAAAATAGCCTAAACCACCACAGTGCCAGTAGGTATATTTCCTGAAGAGTAGAACTCAATCGGTTCAGCGGTTACCAAGATCTTAAGTTTCAGACAGACAGACATCGTCCTACTTTGTAAACCCTGAACCACTTCATTATGCAATCTACATTTTCCTGGATATTTTGTCTATGGTAGTCCATAAGTGTACAGCTTTACAGTACAGTGTTTCTATTTGTTAAAGCAACACGTATGATAAAAGAAAAAGATTCTTTTTAAAGTAAAATGCTTATATTTCAATCAAAATCTATATTTTTATATTTTTTACTGATCCACTTCATTATGCAAATCAAAAGAAAATCAATGAGAAAACGTTTGTTTTGCACTTTTCTCCAATTTTAAAAAATGATTCTGATAAAATAGCAATATTTTAAGGGATTTATGCATTAACTATAATGAAAAACAGTTTAAGGTAGATTTTAATGATTTTTCTAAATAAGAAATAATTGAAAAAAAGAAATTCTATCCTTATCATTTTAGAGGACAGCTGCCGACCCCCAGTCTTATGGATGAAGCTAAATACATGTTAAAGATAAAAATTACCCTGAAAAGTATACAAAAATGTTTTTTGATGTGTTAAAAAAATCCATTTTAAAATCTTGATTTTGAGGATGATGGCCTTTAAGATGCTCTTACTGGTGGTGAAGGTGAGCTAAATGTTATCTAAGTACATGACCATTACAACAACTTGTCTATTAACCTATGTACCATTTTTTGTAGTCATAGCAGCCTCCATTGGAGCCTCTCGACATGAAATATAACCATTATCTAAAAACTACATAATTTACTTTATGAATTTTAGTAATTAAAATTGCAATTTTTTTCTTTTTTAATATTGCTTGGCTGGAGGCTGCTATGACTACAAAAATTGGACCATAGTTCAATATATAAGTTTTCTTCAAGGGCATGCACTTTGATAACATTTAGCTCACCATCACCACCAGTAAGAGCATCTTAAAGGCCATCATCCTCAAAATCAAGATTTTAAAATGGATTTTTTTAACACATCAAAAAACATTTTTGTATACTTTTCAGGCAAATTTATATTTTTTACATGTATTTAGCTTCATCCATAAGACTGGGGGTCGGCAGCTGTCCTTTAAAGTGATAGGGATAGAATTTCTTTTTTTCAATTATTTCTTATTTAGAAAAATCAATAAAATCTACCTTAAACTGTTTTTCATTATAATTAATGCATAAATCAGTTAGGGAGTTGAATCCATTTTTATAGAAGCAGAAATATAATCTATGATTATGGTTTGGACCCTCTAAAACTGTAATCTACCCTTCCACTTTCCCCTCTCTTGGTGAAGATATCTTCAACGCCGATACGATTTTTGAAATATAAGATTCCACTTTTGTCTCTCTTGTTGAAGATATCTTCACCAAGAGAGGCAAAAGTGGAATCTTAAATTTCAAAAATCGTATCGGCGTTGAAGATATCTTCACCAAGAGAGGGTAAAGTGGAATCTTACATTTCAAAAATCGTATCGGCGTTGAAGATATCTTCACCAAGAGAGGGGAAAGTAGAATCTTACATTTCAAAAATCGTATCGGCGTTGAAGATATCTTCACCAAGAGAGGGGAAAGTGGAAAGGTAGATTACAGTTTTATAGGGTCCAAACCATAATCATAGATTATATTTCTGCTTCTATAAAAATGGATTCAACTCCCTAACTGTAAATGCCTTAAAAAATTGTTATTTTATCAGAATTATTTTTTAAAAGTGGAGAAAAGGGCAAAACAAACGTTTTCTCATTGATTTTCTTTTGATTTGCATAATGAAGTGGATCGGTAAAAAATACAAAAATATAGATTTTGATTGAAATATAAGCATTTTACTTTAAACAGAATCTTTTTCTTTTATCATACGTGTTGCTTTAACAAATAGAAACACTGTACTGTAAAGCTGTACACTTATGGGCTACCATAGACAAAATATCCAGGAAAATGTAGATTGCATAATGAAGTGGTTCGGGGTTTATTATAGATATCTTTTTTTTAAATTCTTACTTTGAATTTGACAGAAATAGGTTTTCCATATTCATCTCCAATAAAACCATTGGCAGTCTTGGGATACTCTACAGGGTCAACAAATCTAAATTTTTTAAGTAATCAATTATTAATTTTTGTATAAAAAACGTATGTCTTTATGTCGGGTGCATGACTTTGCCTGTAAACACCCATCGGGCAATATCATGAACAATTAAAAATATAATAATTACTTTTGTATCCATAGGCGTCCAAGGGGGAGGGTAATGGGCCATTTGGAACCCCTAAACGATTTTGGAGGTGCCATAGGCACCCCCAAAATTTTTTGAACAATACCCCCCCCAAAAAAAATTTACCCCTACCTTGGGGGTGCCGTAGGCACCCCCAACGATTTTGGGGGGGTATTTACCCCCCCCAAACCATTTTGGGGGGTAATTACCCTCCCCAAATAAATGTTCTTTAAAAAAATTTTTTTGGGGGGGTATTTACCCCCCCCCCAAATTGAATGTTCTTAAAAAAAAAATTTTACTGAAAATTTTTTTTTTGCGGGGGAGGGAGTAATCCCCGCCCCCCCCCCCTAAACCATCCCGGGGATCTATGATGTAATTGTAAAGCACTGAAGATACCATAAAATAGATACCTAACTAAATTAAATATTTCATTAAATAATGAAAAAGAATTTCTATAGGCGATTTCTTTTGGGAGGATGTCAGGGTGTCTCAAAACTAGTTATAAAACTTACCAGGACCTATAAGACGCTTCACTTTAAAGTATAATCATATTGGTTCATTGGTTAGTGTGTTAATTATTGTATTTTTATGTTCTGAAGAATGAGATACTACTATATATTTGAATAGTAGTGGCGCCCTTAGCATCTAAGAACTCGTGTTTTCTAAAGGGTAAAAAGGGAGGAGAAAAATAGCCTAAAACCACTCAAAGGATTGACCTATAATAGTGTGGAACCATCATGGGATCTATGTGAAGCTTTCCTAAAAAGGAGAACTCAGTATTAAAAGTAATGAAATCTGAAGCTATAGTCAAATAAACCTTACTTACTACTTTATGTTATAGGATAGTACTTATTAACTTAATAGATTAGGTAGGTGCTTTTTTTACATAATTAAATTACCCCCCCCAAAAAAATTTTACCCCCGGGGTAAATTAGTTTTGGGGGGGGTAATTACCCCCCCCCTCAAATGTTTTACCCCCCCCCCCAAAAAAAAAGCTTGGACGCCCCTGTTTGTATCTTCATTATCTAAATATCTATTGCAAGCTGCGCTACTAAAGAACATTAGGATCATGGAGAGAAAACGAAGTAGCAGGTTTCGTCGTATTTTCACAGTAGCTTTTCTCCTATTTCCTAACCTAACCTAAAATAAAATATCAAAAGCTACTATGAAAATACGACGAAATCCGCTACTTCGTTTTCTTTTCATAATCCGAACATTATTGAACTAGTTACTTCTGTAAATCAATTTATGATGCTTTACCTCTAAGTGCCTATCAAGCAATTAATATCCCGATTCTTATTTTTAAATTAATTCAAAATAAAAGCGGGAGATGTCGTTTTTCCAAATGTTCAACCCCTACTCTGGAGTATAACCTAACCTAATTTGAGTATTAAACAAACAAATGCTATACCCGGCGAGGGTGAGGTAATAAAAAGTAGGTCCCTTGTGACAGAGTTGGTCAAGTACTTGTGCTTGAGCGTGGACCTTGAGCTGGCCCTGGTGATAGCTTACAAAAGTGTCTTGTCCTACTCCATGACTACTTAGGTCCAAATACTAAGAAACTATGGCTACACACACACATATGCTCGACTATTAACTTTTAGGGAAACCATCAAATTTACTAACCTACAAGATCTTGAATTGTTAGGCTCAGCAACTGTTATATAATTGACTCCATTAATATAATACAAATTATTCCAATCCTATCAGAATGTTCATATTTATCAGATGATCCGTCTCTTTTGGTAAAGGGGAAACAGGATTTTCTCAGTTTCTATTTAAGATAGACTACTGCTTTTTAGAAAAGAATCTTTTGACCAAATAAATGTTATGAGTAATGTTTAAATGATTCTATAGGGAAAAAAATATTTAAATAATTAAGATTTCTTTATGATGATTCTGCAAATAATTGTCTATATAATATTATCCTTAAATTTTTAGTGGATGGATATGACTAAATTTGGAAGGTAGGGAGGGGACATTGGAGTGTAAATGATACTGGCCCCTGAATTAGGTCATTAAGTAACGCCTGATTTAATCTAGTCCTTTTATTTGTGTTTTTATTCAGGGATGTAAAGAGATAAGACAATGGACGATAAATTGATTTACATACCCAATAATGATAAACAAAATTACCCCTTCTGTAGATTACAATTAGTTGTTGAAACGTTTGGACACAAAACTTAATGAACCAACCAATCAAAATTCAATAAAAGTCCCCAAAGTTGATAGGCCATTGAATTAGAAAAAGTTATCATAAAACTTTGGGGACTAGTGTAATGAACAGCCCAATGTCCCCTCCCATTCTGATTTTTATTTGCCTGTTAAGTATGAACCCTTTCCTGTACACCCTGTGGGGTCCAGGGTTTAGACCTAAACATTGAGTTCACTTTGTGAGTTCTTCCGATGGAGTGGGCGCCCAAAACAGCCGTGGCTTCCTAAAATATAGATTTTAAAATTTAAAAAAAGACAACTGGATTAAACAAAGATAATCTATATTTAACAAAATTGAAATAATCAACACTGACATTAAACATATCAGTAATAAAAGTGATAGGATGTCTGGAGTTTGTGTGTCTTTTGGTACCGAAGGATCTTGCTTATTGGTGAACCGATATGATTCTCCTTTACAATGTAGCTTCTCATAGGTTCTGGGAAAGTTTTTAACTAATTTGGGAGAGAATACCATAACCCTTCTAAAGCCTTATAAAAGAAATATAAATAAATATTTTAAAGTGCCCTTAGAAGCCTCTAGGGGCGTAAAAGCTAGTATATTATAATATACCTGAACATTAAGGCCAAAATGTGTTTTCATAAACTCTCCGGTTTCGTTTCCATTGCCATGGGGGTTAGGGTGAACCTAAAATTATATAATTCTATAATATATTTCCATTGCTATGGGGGTTAGTGTGAACCTAAAATTATATAATTCTATAATATATTTCCATTGCTATGGGGGTTAGTGTGAACCTAAAATTATATAATTCTATAATATATTTCCATTGCTATGGGGGTTAGTGTGAACCTAAAATTATATAATTCTATAATATATTTCCATTGCTATGGGGGTTAGGGTGAACCTAAAATTATATAATTCTATAATATATTTCCATTGCTATGTGGGTTAGGGTGAACCTAAAATTATATAATTCTATAATATATTTCCATTGCTATGGGGGTTAGGGTGAACCTAAAATTATATTTACATTACCATGGGTGAACTTAAAATTTTCATTGTTATCGAGGTTATCTATCTATCTAACACTTTCTATCTATCTCTCTCTCTCTCTATCTATCTATCTATCTACCTCATGAGCTGTGGTACAGAATTCAGGCATGTACCATTTCTCATCTATATATCTCTATATCTATCTATCTACCTCATGAGCTGTGGTACAGAATTCAGGCATGTACCATTTCTCATCTATATATCTCTATATCTATCTATCTACCTCATGAGCTGTGGTACAGAATTCAGGCATGTACCATTTCTCAGCACAATCTCCCAAACAGTCGGACCTTCCTGAAAAAAACTACATTTACATATGGAAATATTTATTATTTGCCTTGTCAATATAAGACTTTGGGGACTAGTGTACTAAACAGTCAATTGTCCCATCTCTCTCTCTGGAATTATAAGAAATTATTGATGAAGATTGTTTACCTGTTCTAAAGACTGGTAGGAAGTCTGGGGTTGTCAGATTGAAAGCACAGAAAGATTCACTATATTTTCATATAATTCACTACAAACATTTACAAAATATTTCCATCAAAGTTCGATCCTATCAGCCACTGACCACCCCCCCCCCCCAACCCCCCCCCCAACCCCCCCCCCCTAATTATCTTAAAATATTAAAAATAAGGGAAGGAGGGGATATTTATTCATTTGCCTAACTACTGTGCGGGGGCCGTAGCCCATAAGGACTTATACCCGCGGTGTCTTCAACCTGCGGGGACACCCAGTATTCAATACAATCTGACCTAAAGTAATAAACAAACAAACAAAAAACTAACCCCCCTCCATCTTTTTAAAAAATTTATTTCATGGGGTCTATGCTCGCCAATGCACTTTCATGAAGATTGCTGACCAATTTAAATTTTGAATAGATATTCTACTTTATATTTGACAAAAAGAAAGAAATTTGAATAATGATTATAATGAATTAATTCCTATTTTTCTCAAGTCTGCATCCTTCAGTGGGTTGGTACGTTTCACACATCCTGAAATTTTAAGCATTTTTTGTTTCATTTTTTTAAAGTAAAATTGTATTGCTTTTTTGCTCTAAATTTCAATATTCGGCTTTTTACTTTAAAATTCTAAGGCTACTATTGCACTGTTTATTATTGTTTAGTCCCCAAAATTTATAACAAAGCTTTCTTATTCGTTGGATTTACAACTTTGGGGACTTTAGTAAATTTTGATTGGTTGGTCAATTAAGTTGAGTGTCCAAACGTTTCAACCCTTCTTCAGAAGGGGTAATTTTGTGTATCATCATTGGAGATGTGCATCAATTTATCGGCCTTTGTCTTATCTCTTTAGATCCTTGACTACTATTGCAATAATTGAAATGATTTTGTTTTTAGACGAAATATGGCCCTATGAATATATGTACAGTATACTAAAGATTAAAGTAAGTTGCAAAAAAAAATAAAACTGTATTTTATCCGATTTTAAATGTTTAGAGTAGTTCTGTATAAAAAAATGAATAACAATACTTGACCTGTTATTGTTCATAAGTGTATGTCTGACCGCCACCAGAGATGCATACGCCCACAGGTCAGCTCGGGACTTTCCAGCCTAAATAAATATTTGGGTAAAAAAAGTCTTATGAGATTGTAGGTTTGATAAGCCACTACCTTTTTTAATATCGGTGCCCAAACCTCTTCTTCTATAAATTTACCTACATTTGTGTTTATAATACTAGCGGCTTCGCCCCTAGCATCTAGGGGATTTGCCCCATAAGGTAATTTTTAAATAAATAAAAAATTCTGGTGCTGCGCACCACAGTCTCCCCAGATTTTTTTTTTTTGGGGGGGGGTGGAATTTTCATTTTTGGGGGGTTGGGGGTGTCCCACCCCCCAAGAAAATAGCTTAAAACCACCACAAGACCAATAGGTATATACCATGAAGAGTAGAATCCGATCGGTTCAGTGGTTACCGAGATCTTAAGGGACAGACAGACAGACGGACAGACAGACAGACAGAAAGACAGACAGACAGACAGACAGACAGACAGACAGACAGACAGACAGACAGACATCATTCTACTTTGTATTATAGACATATTCTCAATTGTCTTATCCCAGATCCTTTAATTCACAAGGCGAGGAACGAGGAATATAATTATGGAAGATAAATTAATCTTTTCTCCAATCTTTATGTTTTGTCAAATTGTAATAATGGGCTTAGAATTAAGGCAGGAAGGGGACATTGCTTGTTTAGTACACTAGTTCTTAAAGTTTAAGAATAAAATTTTTTTGTTGGCTTATCGACTTTGGGGACTTTTTGATGGTTGGTTCATTAGGTTGAGTGTCCAAACCAATCATTATAATCTACAGAAGGGGTAATTATTCATTATATAAAGGTATGTACATCAATTTATCGGCCATTGTCTTATCCCTTTAGATCCATGCTAGAATTACTTTTCTCCTTTGATAAGTTTGTAAATAAAATTAAAATCCGCTACCTCAAACAATGATTGTTCTGAATCTGTCCATCCATAGCTGTGGCTGTGGTACAAATCTTCCAGCACAGCGGCTGTCCACAGCAGGTTGTTGTTGTCTGTGGCCAGCTGTTGCTGGGGACGCAGCCCTCCCTCAAGTTTCCTGTTTTGCTCACACTTTTAGCTATTCAAATTTTCATTGTTTTCATGTGCAGTTATTTTATCAACTTCTTCGGTTACGCCCCTAGAGGCCTCTGGGGGGTACTTTGGGTGGGGTAGGGATAGTCGACCACTAATTAATAATTTGTTGTAAGATTCATTTAATAGTAAACTCATTAACAAATTTTAATAGTAAAAAGTGTTTCCTGCATTTTTTCTGTTTCCATCTATTACTTGGACTTGCACATTTCTCATCCAAAAAATATCTAAAAACAATAACAATTATATTTCTAAGTAGCGCAGCAGTTAAAGTTTCCTTACGAAGAGAAGGAGACATAAGGAGAAAGGGAAAAGGGAAAGAAAGCATGGCTCGGCAGCAGCGTCGAAGCCTCGAATTTAAACCCGCTTGGCTGTGTAAAATTATTTTTGCAAAGAGGGATTGTCATATTTGGTTCAATTTAGACTTCCAGAGGATTTTAAAAATTGTATAAGGTTGATTTCCCATGTAAAGGTTGATAAAGCCAATAAGCGAAATAAATATAAAACAATATTTGGGGGGCAGATAAAAAGGTCGCCAAACAACAGCTAATAATCATGTATAGGTTTCGAGATTCTCCCCCGAATTAATTTATATATGTATATGCTGGTATTATTCCCTCAAGGGTTCCTGTCAGAATCTACTAAATCCTGAGACAAGACCAAGACAATACTTCTCTGAAAATTCTGTCAAAAGAACATTAACACTTGTAGAGTGTAAGAGCTGAATAATCAGAGTATAAATGCAGAGTATAAACAAAATTGTAGGTGAATTTGTTGCAAACTTATTAAATAAAGGATACTGTTTGAGGAAAACTTACATTTTAGGACTTGAATATAGAGATGCTTCGCTTATAAAATTGTACCTTGATGTAATAAGAATCAGTACTTCAAAAATCGGATGAAAAGGATAATTGTAAAATAAAAAAATTGTAGTTAATAGAGTTAAATATCAGTATGTTTCAAATAAAAATCATCATGCAAAGTTTGAAATCGATAGGAAAATTCTTACATGCCTACATTAACGAAAAAAGCTATCTGTTCCTTACGTTCGGACGGACGGACCGACTTTAATTATATGAAAGCTTCGCTTTTATAAAGTTTGCATACAACGTTGCAGCTACCTGTTTCCCATGCCTTCAAAATTAAGGCAGCCATTACAGCCGGCTCCAGTGTCTGACTCCGGCAGGCAGTCATGGAAGGCCAACCGGACAATTTTGGCGGCGGTCGGCAGGATAGCGTCCATGTCGCCAAAATGGTCGTACAAACGCGAAAACTTTTTGCCTCTAAAGACCTAATAAAAATATGTAGAAAGGTCGAATTGAAAAGGACTATATTAATGGATATTTCAAATATTAAATGATAAAGATACTCAAAAATATTGGGGGGCAGATCAAAATATTTACATATTAGATAGAAAAGTTACACTTTTGCCCTTGTGACCATCATTATTTTGACAGAATAATATGGAAATTTATTCCCGTATGTGCAACTAGCGGCTTCGCCCCTAGCCTCTAGGGGCTTTGCCCCAAGAGGTTTGATCAAACCAATTTTTCGTATTTTAGATTTAAAAGAAAACTTTTAAAAAAATTCTTTGGGGGGGGGGCGGAAGTCGACCCCACTATTTTAATTTTAAAAATGATTTTTTTTTATTTTTTTTTGGGGAGGGGGATTTTTTATTTTTTTTGGGGGGGGGCTGAAGGTGTCCCAACCCCCAAGAAAATAGTTATAAACCTTCCCAGGACTTATGAGAAGCTACCCTGTAAAGGAGAACCCGATCGGTTCAGCGGTTAGCGAGATCCTTCGCTACAAACAGACAGACAGATAGACATCGTTCTACTTTGTATTATAGACATTACATTAAAACGATGGATAATTGTTATTTCGCATCGTATTATAAACAGCTTTATGCTGATATAAACTAGTTTTAATATTATGATTTTGTAAATTTTTATATTCGTAGAAAACTGGATATAATATGATATGATACATGATTTCTCAGTATGGCTTAGAACCGGTTCTAATCAAGCGGATATTAATTGGCTTCGAAGCCATACTTGAAATAATATTAAAACTATTTATATATGATAAGTTTACCTGTCTTAATGCTTTTTCTGGGTTCTCCATGATAAAGGTCAGCTTTTCCTTGGTTTCCGCCAGTTCCTGGTCGCCCCAGGAAGCTCCCGGAGTTCCAGGTACATAGTCACCAAGTACGCTCCAGGTAAGGAGTCCTTAACGTAACCAAATAAAAAGATTGCCTTAAAATTTTATAAAGAATGATAATCTTATTGTTTTATTCCAGGGTATTGCAGTCGCGCCTCAGTTGCGCACAAATCTTAAATTGAAACCCTCTGAATTGCATAAGACAAATCAAAATATATTTGTCATATAAATTTATTATACAATATACATGCTATACATGTGGATAAAGTGACTACATAAAAAATTGAAGAAGTCAAATCTAATAAAAGTAGAACGATACCTGCCTAAATGTCCGTCCGGATGAGGCTTAAGATATCGATAACCGCTGGACCGATTGGGCATTGCATTTTAGAGAATATGCAAAGTGACAATACCATAGATTTGGACTTGAAAACTTACTTCCCAAACAAATCTCCCCCCCCCCCCTCCCTCCATTAAAAATTTAGAACAAAATCATAAATATAGGATAACCCTCTGTAGGGCAAAGCCTCTTGAGGCTATGGGGAAAGCCACAGATTAAAAGTAGAAATATTTACAAAAAATTCTTACCAAATGCAACAATAAGACACGTTATTCTCATACTGTGGTGATTACTTGAATACGACAAACAAAAAAGATTAACATTATATAAAGCTGGGTACAGGTGATTCTAAATTCTATTCATTTATTATCATTATAAAAGCTTTATTTGTTATATATTATATATACCAGCGGCTACGCCCCCTAAATGCCTCTAGGGGCACTTGAGGAGGGGGGGGGGGGGAGGTAATTTTTTTCTCTGGGTGATTATTCTTGGGAGGGTGGTGGTACCCTCCCCCAAAATAGTTATAAACCTATGAGAAGCTACCCTATGAAGGAAAACCATAGCGGTTCAGTGGTTAAGTACAGATAAACAGATAGACAAACAGATAGACATTTATATTCGACAGACGGACAAGTATTTGAACAAATTTTAACAATTATTTCTGTATCTCTACAGGTTTAAATTTCATTTACCCTTGTAACCTATCTACCCGAGAAATACTTTTTTTACTCAGGGCTCGGCAGCTGCGTATCACCCGCCTTTAAGCCTAAGAAAAATCAAGATTTTAAAATTACAAAAATTAACTGGAAGACTAAACCTGACCCAAAAATGGAAGTTTCAAAAAAAAATTCAAAACATCCAAACGGGTTTAAATTTGAGGCTTACTCGCGGCTGACGCGCGGCTGCGAGCCCTATTTTTCATCTATTAACCATGTTTTGATCATCATATCCTGAATCACATATAATAATTTCATTCGGGCTACTCTAGCATTACCGACAAAATTAATGACTTACATTTGTAGCTTTGCTACTAAATTATCTATATTATTTCCGTTACAGATGAGCAACATAGAATAACTTTGCACTTGTTTAATTGATAATTTTATTTCCATTATTACTTTGAAACCGATTATTTTCCCCACGATTAGAATCGGTTCTCAGCCAAACTGAAAAATCATGTGTAGAATCGTATAACAGACAATTTTCCACGAATATTAAAATCATAAAATAAATATCAGTTTTGTTAGCCCGGGTCTTCATCATGTACAGTATCATATTAAAGACAATTTTCCACGAGTTTTAAGGGCTAATAAAACTAGTTTTAATCTTATAATTTTTTATTTAATCCGTGGAAAACTGTCTATAATACGATGTGATAAATAACTATTATATAAAATCTATTATAATACAGGGATGTAGCAAATGAAGAAAAATTAACCACAATCCTTCAAATGAAAAGTTAAAAATTCTGTATTATAAATCAACTAGTGGCTTCACCCCTAGCCTCTAGGGGCTTCGCCCTATGAGGTATGGGGAAGTCAACTGCTCAATTTGACTGCTACAGGCTACCTACTGCTACAGCCCACCTCCCAAGAAAATAGCCTAAAACCACCACAGGACCAGTAGGTATATGTAGGTATATTCCCTGAAGAGTAGAATCGGATCGGTTCAGTGGTAACCGAGATCTTAATAGACAGACAGACGGACGGACAGACATCATTCTACTTTGTATTAGAGATAATTTGAGGTGATATAATTTCAAAGAAATTGGGGCTGTATAATTATAAAGAAAAGATATATTTATCCTTAATTAACTCTTACCAATATCCCTGACATATAGATAACAATAGAATAGTTATTTCTCGCATCGTATTATAAACAGCTTTCCGCGGATATAGAAAGTACAATTATGATATTAAAACCTGTTTTTTAGCCCCGAGGTGCCGAAGGCACCGGCTAAAAAAACTGGTTTTAATCTTATAATTGTACATTTCTATATTCGTAGAAAACCGTTTATAATACGATGCTAGACATAGTTTTTTCGTATGGATTAGAACCGGTTCCTATCCACCGGATTCGAATAAATACGAGAAAAACATTATATTCAATACAAATATTTATGAATATAATTTATGATTTAAACACACGGACAATTATTTGTCTAAATAGCGTAGTAACAAAAAGAGAAACATATCTTTTTAGTGGCTTCGATACAGTTTAATATCCGCTGATTTAGAAATGGTTCTGAACCATACTGAAAAGTATCGTATCGTTCCTATTATAGACTATTTTTCACGAATAATTAAATAAAAATAATATAAATAATAGCAGTTTAGTTGACCTGGGCATTCGGCCCCTCGGGGCCCATAAAACTAAAATTTTCATCTTGTAATTTTTCATTTTACATTTAGTGGAAAGCTGTCTATAATACGATGCAATAAGTAACTAAAACATGCAATAACAATAAGTGAGGACGGTCGGCCAAACGTACAGAAACACCCTAATTGTTGCTCAGCTACGCTAAATAAAACAATTAAATTTTGACGCAAATGAAAATTTAGAACACAAAAGTCGTAATAACGTAAATGTTATTAATAATAGAAATTTTTATAATCCTATTCATTACGACTTTTGTTTTTTAGGTCAAAATTTTAAGTACTTTAATCAGGGCTCTGTGTCATCTTAAAAACTCTTCCTTACATGGAAACATATCTCTTGAGTAAATTTCCAAGCACCGAAACGGAATTAAATTTGAGCGGCTGCCGAGCTTTAACAGAGTACCCGGTTGACCACTTATACCTACCCCCCCCCCCCCTAAATTGGATATAAAGAGTAGTTAACATTTGTTTGTTTAATACTAAAGAGGTGGATTCTTTAAAAAAAATTGCCCAACTAATCGCTTAGTTAATGTGATTTTGTTGGCTTTTTCACGAAAACAATTTTGCCCCACTAAGAGATTAGTGGGGCAAACTTTTTAAAAGAATCCACCTCAGGTCAATGAAAAAAGAACTCCCCCCCCATCCCCCCCTTTATATTTTAAAATTTTTTAGTTTAAAATAAGAGGTGTGGGGGGCTTTTTCAGTGCTAAATAGGCCCTTGTGTTAAAGCACCGATTACAAATTTTGATATATGAAGAATAAAAGGATAAGCACCTTCAAACTGACCAGCTATGAAGTATTATATTATCTATTAGATTTATGAAAGCAAAATAATTTTTTTAAAATTTGTTTGTTCAAGATCTCGCTAACAGCTGTACGGATATGATTCTCATGGTCCATGTAGTTTTTTTTTAAATATTTGGGGGAGTTTACTTCAACGAATCTAAACCCAGGGAAATTGTACCAAGGGACGTCCAAGCTTTTATTTTAAGGGGGAATAATATGATGGGTTTTAAAAGTTTTAGGGGGATAATTTTTATTTTTTTCTTCATATTTTTAGGGATGTAAAAGGGGGACTGTTAAAGTGTAAGGGGGTAAACACCCCTTTACCCACCACTTTGGATGTCTATGATTGTACCCTCCCAATATTTTTTTCTTATTTTCTTTTAAATAAAATGGTTAGGTGACTTTTCCCACCCAAATACTGTGCCTTTAGAAGCCTCTATGGGCGCAGCCGCTTATGATAAAATAGAGTATAATTATATGTACTTAAATTAAGCTATTGAATTGAAAATATAACAGTTGTTTTAAAATACAATGTTTTGACATTTTTTACCAATTTATTGACAATCCCTATCTTTTCAATTCAAACAATAAACAAGTGGAGTTGTTTAACAATAGAATAATATTTCAAGTATGGCTTCGAAACTGATTACTATCCGCTGGATTAGAACCGGTTCTCTGTTATACTGGAAATCATGTATAGCACCATAATACAAACAATTTCCCCGATTGATAAAATAAAAATAATACCCGTTTTGTTAGCTCATGCCTTTGGCCCCTAAAAGCTAACAAAACTGTATTTGCTTTTTATTTTTTTTAATATCCTCGGAAAGCTGTCTATAAAACGATACGATGAATAACTATTTCATCAGATAAATGAAACTTTTTATTAATAATGTAGTATATTCTTTTTAGAATATACATTATATATATTTATTATTATATCTCAGATAAATATAAATTTTTTGTGTATCATAATTAACTTCATTAGTTAAGTCTGAAATAAATCTCAAGGAGGTTAAAGGTGAGGGAAGGAATTAAGAAACTTCCCCCAAATTTTGGGAGATACCCCTTCCCCTAATAAAGTTTTTTTGTTAACCGTATTCCCTCCAATTAAATTTCAATCCCCTCCTCAAAATATTGAGAGGTAAATTAATCCAATAATTCACAACAATATTTGGGTATAGTCCCTTTCTTTGCAACACCTCTTAAGGGGCGTTTCGACGTATTTTGACAATGGCTTTTGATAGGTAAGGTGATAGCACCGCAGGGCTAGACAATTGATCCCACAGAGTTAGAGCCCCACGCATGGGCGAGAAAAAAGATACTGCAAAAATACGAAGAAACGCGTTGCAACGAAAGCGACTATACCCGAATATTTTTGTCTAATTTATCTGCTATTGGCCTATCTTTATGATATGCCAAGGATGGAAAGGATAATGGTTGATAAATTAATCCAAACAAAAATCTGCCAATAAAATTTTAATTATGAGATAACAATGGATGTAGAATATAAGTGGATATTATGACAGAGAAAAATTGTCGTCAATTTAGGTTCCTAATATGAACATCACTTATTGGTTAGTTCGTTCATCCAGTAGAAATAAGGGAATGAGATAAAAGAGGTAGATTGGAGGGAGGTCATTATTTTAGCCAGCTTCCAAGTTTTATTTTATCAAAATACATGATGATCCAAATAATAATATATCCATTAAGACAACATGCAGAATGTCACAGAATAGATTTGGTAGAAGATCATTTTTCGTATTCCTATATCCCTGATAAGATATGCAGTTCAATAAACTCTTGGAATATCAACAGCAATTTCAAATTGTGGATAAATATGGAATTATATGCTGGCGTATATCCTAAAAACAAAGGGTTGTGAGTTAAAGAAATTAAATTAGAAGAAGTTTTATAATTATTATACGGGAGGGTACCCCCCCCCCCCCCACTTTCTTTTTTTCCTTTTTCTTAGCGTAACCGCTAGTATTGCATAAAGTATATTTATAGGAAAAAATTGATGAATAAAATATGATTAAATATATTATTTTGTAAGGAGTAGATAATTTTTATTCTCACATACCTACTATGACTCGGCACTAAAATTTTTTTTTGTTTATAAGAATCATAAAAGTTACTTGTCTAAGAGCACAGCGTGACTATCTATAATACAAAGTAGCTTGATGTCTGTCTGTCCGTCCGTCCGTTTGAAGCTTAAGATCTCGGTAACCACTGAACCGATTGGATTCTACTCTTCAGGGTATATAACTATCGGTCCTGTGGTGGTTTAAGCTATTTTCTTGGGGGGTGGGACACCCCAACCCCCCCAAAAATGAAAATTTCCCCCCCTATTTTTTTTTGGAGAAGATTTCCTTGGTTCTTTTTTTATGCAGAAGATTTCCTTGGTCCTTTTACGAATTTCGCCAAAATTTTTTTTTGATCACTTCTTGGGGCAAAGCCCCTAGAGGCTAGGGGCGAAGCCGCTAGTAAACAATAATGTATTCATTCTCCAGGGATCTAAAGGGATAAGACAACATCTTTATGTACATCCCCAATAGTGATAAAACTAGTGATGGGAATCCGGATCCGGAATCCGGAATCCGCCCAATTTTCGGCCAATTTTTGAATCCGAATCCGGAATCCGTTTTTTAAAGCGGATTCCGGATTCTAAATTGGTAGGCTAAAATTACCGTCTTTTTTCTTACAACTCCCTCTGTTTGAAGGCAAAGATCAAAAAAAAAAATTTCTACATAACAAATTTTAATAATTACTAATGGGATGTAAATGTTTTAGTTATGCTGGAAGTCAACACTTTAAACAAATCAAGGCTTCAACCAAGTAACATAGTGATAAATTAACGAAAAAAGCTATCCCTCTGTGACGGACGGCCTTTTAAAATACTGCTAGAATCCGGAATCCGAATCCGGAATCCGCAAAAAATAAGAATCCGGAATCCGCAAGAATCCGTCACTTTTTTTGACGGATTCCTTCAGAATCCGGAATCCGAATCCGGCCCAAAAATTCGACGGATTCCCATCCCTAGATAAAACATAATTACCCTTTTATGTAAATTAAAATCATTGGTTGAAAAGATTGGACATAATCAGGTTGAAACTAACAAATTATAATTTGAATAAAGTACCCAAGGTGTCAGAGCCACAAATAAAACTTTGTGTATCAAAAAATTTACAGTCCAATGTCCCCTCCCTCCCTCCATGATATTCTCTTTTTATATCTGGCGTAGCACTGAATAATTTATTTAGTGTGTAGATCTAATTACAAAATAAAAAAAGTAATCTTTCGCATTCATGAATGAATACAGTTTTTTTTCTTGTTGTTTATGGTTAATTTGCAGTATCTCAAGGCAAAAACAAGTAACTTCCAGAGAGGGAGGGGAAAATGGGCTGTTTATTACACTAGTCCCCAAAAGTTTTTTAAAGACCGTTCTCTTATTCGTTGGCTTTTGGGTACTTTTATTGAATTTTAATTGGTTGGCACATTAAGTTTAGTGTCCAAACGTTTCAACCACTAACTGTAAGGTACAGAAGGGGTAATTTTGTGTATCATCATTGTGGATGTACATCAATTTATCGGCCATTGTCTTTTCCTTTTAGATTCCTGAGTAACTTCGCCCCAAAGCCTCTTGAAGAATAGCAAAAATAGTTTAAACCTTGATATGAATAGTAGAGGTATTCCAATCGGTCCATTGCTTTGGTATTTTAAAGATCACACTACTTTTGTTGCATTATGTTGTTTTTGATGTTATGCAGTATTTTTTTTCAAGGCAAAAACCAATAACTTTGCCCCATAGCCTCTAAAAGGATTTTGAAACAAGTTTAAACCTTGAAACGAATAGTAAAGATATTAAAATTGGTCCATATTGGTATTAAAGATCTTTTGCTTCAGATGGACATACGAACATCACTCTACTTTTTATTGAAAACCATCCCGGGACTTATGTGAAGGTTCTCTAGAATAAAGTACCTACTCGGTTTAATGGGATCTTAAGCAACATACAAAAAACCGTACTACTTTATACAATAGGACAACTTAAAACAAGAAGGAATTGTAAGCTTTTATTTCCTAAGTGCATTATTTTATGGCAATAAATGGCTTCTAACATTGTAAATATCTTCAACAGGGCTCGGCAGCGACGTAACACTTAAATATCCTGCCTACTTCTTTTTTATATAATTCGCAGCCTAAACTTTAAAGTCTTACAAGCCCAGCCGCAGCCGAGCCCTTACTTTTAACAATTGTATAGTACTGGCAATTTTGGAACAAGCATTTTTAAAATTTACTAAATAAAATATTTCATTGATATATATGTACTAAAATAAAATCATAAATTTTTGTTAATTAAAATTTTCTTATTGAATGTTTTTCATCTTAAAATAATCTAAACTGAAATTTTTTTTCATTTCCTTCGAACTTGAAAAATATTTTTAAAAATATAAAATAAAATCTGTTATAAAATCATAAAACTAGCATAAAACCAAATAAAATAAAATCACATAATTTCTTACAATATTTTCCACGGATAAGAATATGACATATGATGTACGAATAATTATTTCTCGCATCGTACTAGAAACAGCTTTCAGCGTATATAAAAATTTACAGTCATAAGATTAAAACCAGTTTTGTTAGCCCCGAGATGCCGATGAAATCTGGATATAATACGATGCTAGACATATTTTTTAAATATGGCTGAGAACCGGTTATATTCCACTGGATATTAACCGGGTTTGAAAAATATTTAGGTCCAAGTTTTTTCACCTTTTCATGTGTCTAACATTTTCAAAATGAATTGTGAATTAAAATGCAGAAAATTTGAAGGCAATATAGATTTTTTATGATGCCATATCATTATCCATGTAACTGTAAATTTTACAATAGGAATAAGTATGTTATGCTTAATTTTCGTTTAAAAGTTGTGTAATTTAAATAAGGTACTAATAATTCTATTTTTAATACTGTTTTTTATAGATATGTTTTACTTTTATGATAAGTATTCCATTAATTTGATTGTTATAAATAAAATACGAAATAGGGGAAAAATACCTTATGCATTTTTACACCCCCTCAATTATATACCAGTCATGAAACTTCATTTTAAAAATTATTCTTCAAAAACATTGTTAAGTTTAAAAATACAGAGAATCGCACTGATTTTAGTTCATCTTAAAGGAAGCCTGTAGAAAATATATCGACCTTACTGCTGAAAGACTGCAACAAAAATCATTCCAAGATGCCTAACTCTTTAAATTATAACTAGTGGCTTCGCCCCAAGCCTCTAGGGGCTTTGCCCCAAGAGGTATAATTACATCTTCTATTACTTACCAAGCAGAACGGATCACAAATTTTCGCACCTACCCAGCAGGATAACATTTTGCGATTAAATTAGCAAAATTCGTAAAATTCATAAATTTCGTAAAATTCGTAAAATTTGTAAAAAAAAAAATGGGGGGGGGATTTTTTTGTTTTTGGGGGGGTTGGGGGTGTCCCACCCCCCAAGAAAATAGCTTAAAACCACCGCAGGACCAATAGGTATATACCCTGAAGAGTAGAATCCGATCTGTTCAGTGGTTACTGAGATCTTAAGCTTCAGACGGACGGACGGACGGACAGACAGACAGACATCGTTCTACTTTGTATTATAGATAGCTGCAGGCTAAATTTGGGTTATTGGGTCTTCTTGTGGCATTCTTCAGCAGAAAAATCGAAGTTTTTCCTGCAGACTTCCTTTAATTGATCTTTTTTTAAGAAAGGTTAAACTACTTTACTGAGTTTTCTCTTGCATATTTTCAAATTTATCTTTTTCTATACAAAAAAAAAACTTTTTGACATTTAATTTAACCTTCTTTTTATGTTTAATTAAACAAAGTTTTAATCTTATTTTTGTGAAAGCAAAGCTTTGAGTTCTACTTGCTTGAGTGTATATACGTGTATATTCTGCTTTGGTGTGCAATGACATCCGTCTCAATTTGAAATCTGACAAAATCTGAATGTATATCTTAATGTCATTTTTGACAAAACAAGCCTTTTGCCAGGGAGGGAGGGAACATTGGGCTGTTTATTAAACTAGTACCCAAAGTTTTGTTATTCATTGACTCAACAACTTAGGGGACTTTAACTGAATTTTGGTTAGTACTGTCAAAATATTTCAGCTTCTAATTGCAATCTACAGATGGGATAATTTTGTGTATAATCATTGGAGAATGAGATGTATATACATTTATCATGATAATACTTTAACTGAATTTTGGTTAGTACTGTCAAAATATTTCAGCTTCTAATTGCAATCTACAGATGGGATAATTTTGTGTATAATCATTGGAGAATGAGATGTATATACATTTATCATGATAATACTATAGGTGATTTTTTTTTCTCTAAAATTTGGAAGATTTGTGATTAGTGTGTGATTGTTATTCTTGCTGTAAAGTGACTGGTGGGGCTAGCGTGTGTGTGTAGCCATAGCCATGGGGCTAGCGTGCATCTCACAAGCTCAGGGTTCTCTCCACTACTTAGAAGTCAAACATCATCTTAAATATCATCAGAACATTTGGTTCTTGTGTCTTTTCTTAGTTTGTAATGATTCTTTGTTGATAATATTCTCTGTTCTTTTATTCCTCTTGATTTCCATCTCTATACCTAGTATTAACAAACAGTGAATCGTGGAATGAAAACGAAGTAGAGGATTCCGTCGTATTTCCTCAATAGCTTTTCTCCTATTTCTAGCCCGTGCGGGGGGGGGGGGGGTTCTAACCCTGCAGAGCAACTATTAACATTTACTTAACCTATCAAATGCTACTGTAAAAATGTGATGAAACCAGCTACTTTGTTATCTTTCCATGATCCCAAATATTGTTTTATTTGCAGCTTCGCCCCTAGCCTTAAACTTGACTAAACTAACCTAACCTAATGTACTTCAGACTAACAGGCATATATTTAAGAATAACCATACCAATGATAACTAAAAACTGTGCAATTTATCAAGGTATTAAGATAAGTAACACCCAAAAGAAAACCAACTCGTTGATTTCACTAACTTTGTCTGGAAGTACTAACTGTAATGAATTGCGCCTTGTTTTTTGCCATGGCATACCCCTACTTTAATGTCTTGCATCTAACAATATATACGAAAATTAACTTTGGTTTTGAAGTATTGTTGGGCAGAGATTCGTACCGACTACCTACCCGACGACGAGCGGATGTTGTACGTGTTAAGCCCTAATTTAAGAATAGAAAAGAATTTGTTTATTTTAACATTATTGCTTTTAATTTCATGTTAATTTTTCAGCAAAACTAATTATGTAGATTTGAATTAGTTTTCTTTAAAAGAAATAGTATTTTTTGCTTTTCTATGAAAAACAATTTGTCAAATGTTTTTAATTAAAATTCTTTTTTTACAACAAGTAAACTTTTACGAACTTAAACTTAAACTTCTAAATGAAAAATTCTTTAGATAAAACAAAAAGCAGTAAAGGTAAAAGTTGAACAATAGAAATACTTTCTTTAATTAAATAAAATACATCAAAACGATTTAAATATAAAGGGGCGTGCAGAAGGAAATAAAATTAGGAAGCACAGCCTTCTCCCTTTTACCCCCCTCAAGGCCCACACCACACGCCCCTGGCGCACACGCCCTTGCGCTTAATCCGTCTGTATTTATTTAAATTCTATTCTTTTTAATGTTTTTCTACTTTTGATTTATCTGAATCTGTAATCTTATCTGTATGTAAATCTGACTTTAAAGTTTATTGTATTTCTATTTTCTATCTAAATTTGTCAGCCTTAGTCTGTTTATCTATCTACTAAAATATATACATATCTGTTAGTATTTAAGTAATAAATCTATGAGGTTATGGTTTGTTTTGAATATCTATCAACCCGTTTATTCTAAGCTTGTGTTTTTCTCTACCCATTTATCTATCCATCTCTCTATCAAACTATTTTTTTTGACAATCGATGTTCCAAAGTCAATAGCAGGTTGACAGCACTATGTCTATCAATCTTTGTACCTATGTTAAGAACAAGTTGACCCAGGGAGTAAGGGAGGGGACAATGGGCAATTAATTCAATTTAAGAGTTATCGCTGAAAGACTATGAAATCCAGAATAATCTGAAAAATATGAAGGAAATTGTAAAGGGAGAGGCAGAAAACTTTTAAATAAGAAAAGAGTTCCAAGAAAAAAACATTCATTAGAAAATTAGATTACAAGCACATCAGACTGACATAATCATTCTGTAATTAATAACTATAAAAATCTCCCTGGAACCCATTCAACCCATCGCCCAATAACCCAAAATTTAATTGGGTTCTTAGAATGGTTATTATATAAATATCACAATAAAGTTTTTATTTATGAAATGATATTTCTGGAGAGAAAAAAATTGTTAAAACCAGCCACATCATAACAAATTAAGTTTATTGATACTTTTCTGCTAGATATTCAAAACTAACACACGAGTTGCGGCATTGGTTGCGCAAGTACCCAAAGTCAGCCAGAAACTGCTAAATTCTTGTACATTCTTTTTAAGCCAGTACCCAAAAAAATTGAATATTCGATCCATTGTCCCCTCCCTTACTCCCTGAAGTTGACCGCTCTCTATCTATCTATCTATATCTGTACCTATGTCAAGAGCAAGTTGACCGCTCTCTGCCCGCATCTCTACGCATCCTGATTGGAACAGCTGACAACCAACTCCGAGAACTTGTTAAATAACCTGAATAATTTACATTTTACAAACAGGTATTATAAATGTACAAAAGATTTAACGAACGAAATGATAAATACTTTGCTACTTTTAAAGAATGTTAGCTATTTTTTCTTGTTATCTTTCTTAATGAGAGTTTTACCAGAGAGAGAGGTGACAATGGGCTGTTTATTACACTAGTCCCCAAGGTTTTGGACACTTTTACTGAATTTTTATTGGTTGTTTAATTAAGTTAAATATTAAAACGTTTCAACCACTAATTTTAATCTACAGAAAGGGCAATTTTGTGTGTCATCAACGGGGAATTATATGAATTTATCGGCCGTTGTCGTTTCCCTTTAGATCCCTGTAGTTTTACTGTGAGAAATTGTTTAGACGTATACATAGCTCAAAGTTTTTCCTTCTATTTTGTTGACAAATATACTTAGGAAAAGAAACACATCTTATATAGAAGCTACGCTACTTAAAAATTTATTTAGATCAGAGATCTAAGGGACAAGAATATGGCAGATAAATTGATATAAATCCCCGCACTATGGGACATTTCAAAACAAATTTTTTTTTTCTCAGAGTTTCTCAGAGAATTTTTTACATGAACGTGTAGCTTTTGATGAGTAGATTTGACTTTATTTCATCCACTTTAGGTAAAAGTCCCGACTATTATGCTTTTTTTGGCTTTAAAGTTTTTGTTAAAAAGTAAATGATTTGAACGATAAATTTTAGTGCAACGACATTTGTTTGCATAACATTTATATGTTGTATGATCGCCTCAAAACTAGGGGGTGTGTTGAGCGTTAAAGGGAGGGGACTTTTAAGAAACAGGGCTAAGATTAACTGTCAGAAGAAGGGGAAAAAATGTGATGAAAACATCTTTAAACATTTTAATTAACCAAGATAAAATTTACTTATGAGGTATAAATTTATATAATCAAACATATTTTAATCTAAAAGTTAAAAACTGAATAAAATGTCAAAATTACCCTCTAAATTTACCTATTTAAAAATAAAACAATTTTAACTAACCTTACTACATGCATGGAATACAATATTATATTTTATTACTTACTTTTATTCTTTCTAACTAATAATGAATTACCTCATAACTATATGACTTAATTCTTTCTTAAAAGTTTTAGTTTTAAGTGATTACTCTTAGCTTGTAGAAATAAGAATCCCCTTTCTTTATGTGCACCTGGGGGTGTTCATACAATACTTATAACATTTTTTCATGATTATTAATTTTATTAATTTTTTAATTCTTAGAAACACATGGAATACAAAATCATATTTTGTTCGCAATATATTTTTAAGTTGCTAAAATGAGTAAATATTTTGCTGAAATGTAAGACCACCTTGGTAGGTGCTAATTTCCCCCTCCCCTCAATTTCTGGGATGGGATCGGAAATATCATATGTTCTAAGATTGTAAAATTTCTATAATTAGATTTAAAGACAATAAGTAATAAATATGTCCTTAACAGAGCTCTTAATTAGCAAACTTTAAATCTCAGAAATGAGTTTGATATCTTAATTATATTTTATACAGATATCAAATTTTATAACCTTTAAGTAATTACACTATGCAAATAAACATAGAAATGTATGAGAATAATAATAAGATGATCAGAAGAGAATTTTTAATTTTTTCACACATCTTTCCTTTTACAATTGTTAGGTACATACTTTTTATCCCTTTCTTAATTATTTTACTAAGTATGATTGTTTATAAATATTAAAAAGATTGCTAGTTTTATTTAAATATTAGGTACTCAACTAGTTTTTAGGAGCAAAAAAATCTCTTCTATATAAGCACTAATGTAAAAAAGGGTACTAAATATAAATCAGATTATTAAACTATTGACTTTTAAAATGTAAAAAAAAATTATTTAAAAATTCTAAACGTTTTATAATAGAATCTAAAAGAATTAGATTGGTGAAATATAATTTCAAACTAATATTTTGTATCCCAACCCTTTGAAATTACATAAGAAGACGAAATGAATTAAGTATGTCGTCATTGTGCATAGCAAAATTTAAGTTATGAAAAAATAAAAAATAACAGCAAATAAATAATCTTTTTTGATATTTTTTTAAAGAATATTGTTTTAAAGTCCATAGATTATAATCGAGACATATTTCATATCTCTATCTTAAGCAGGGGAAAAATGAAACAAAACATATACATTTGTCCCATAGTGCCCCGTTGATGACACACAAAATTGCCCCTTCTGTAGATCAAAATTAGTGGTTGATACGTTTAAACACTCAATATAATGAATCAACCAATCAAAATTCGCTAAAGTCCCCGAAGTTGTTGAATAAGAAAAAGTTATCGTATAACTTTAGGGACTAGTGTAATAAACAGCCCATTGTCCCCTATCTCTCTGGATTTAGATACAGTACCTACATGTGCCCATGTATGTGTAACAGGATCATAGCACTCTATAGAATCATGGTGTCTGTCAAGACTCTCTTCTCCTCCTAGCATATTTTTACCTGCATGTGTCCATGTATCTGTATTAGGATCATAGCACTCTATAGAATCATGATGTCTGTCAAGACCCTCTTCTCCTCCTGGCACATTCTTACCTGCATGTGTCCATGTATCTGTCACAGGATCATAGCACTCTATAGAATCATGATGTCTGTCAAGACCCTCTTCTCCTCCTAGCATATTCTTACCTGCATGTGTCCATGTATCTGTCACAGGATCATAGCACTCTATAGAATCATGATGTCTGTCAAGACCCTCTTCTCCTCCTAGCATATTCTTACCTGCATGTGTCCATGTATCTGTAACAGGATCATAGCACTCTATAGAATCATGGTGTCTGTCAAGACTCTCTTCTCCTCCTAGCATATTCTTACCTGCATGTGTCCATGTATCTGTAACAGGATCATAGCACTCTATAGAATCATGGTGTCTGTCAAGACTCTCTTCTCCTCCTAGCATATTCTTACCTGCATGTGTCCATGTATCTGTCACAGGATCATAGCACTCTATAGAATCATGATGTCTGTCAAGACCCTCTTCTCCTCCTAGCATATTCTTACCTGCATGTGTCCATGTATCTGTCACAGGATCATAGCACTCTATAGAATCATGATGTCTGTCAAGACCCTCTTCTCCTCCTAGCATATTCTTACCTGCATGTGTCCATGTATCTGTCACAGGATCATAGCACTCTATAGAATCATGATGTCTGTCAAGACCCTCTTCTCCTCCTAGCATATTCTTACCTGCATGTGTCCATGTATCTGTCACAGGATCATAGCACTCTATAGAATCATGGTGTCTGTCAAGACCCTCTTCTCCTCCTAGCATATTCTTACCTGCATGTGTCCATGTATCTGTCACAGGATCATAGCACTCTATAGAATCATGATGTCTGTCAAGACCCTCTTCTCCTCCTAGCATATTCTTACCTGCATGTGTCCATGTATCTGTCACAGGATCATAGCACTCTATAGAATCATGATGTCTGTCAAGACCCTCTTCTCCTCCTAGCATATTCTTACCTGCATGTGTCCATGTATCTGTCACAGGATCATAGCACTCTATAGAATCATGGTGTCTGTCAAGACCCTCTTCTCCTCCTAGCATATTCTTACCTGCATGTGTCCATGTATCTGTAACAGGATCATAGCACTCTATAGAATCATGGTGTCTGTCAAGACCCTCTTCTCCTCCTAGCACATACATCTTACCATCTAGATAGAAAAAATATATTAGAGAACCTTTTCAACTTCAGGTAACCTATACATTCTGAATCTTATAATGAACGCATCCTTCTAGTTTACAACACCAGGGAGGTAGGGGACATTGGATTGTAAATTGCACTAATACCCAAAGATAGAGACCTTTTAAGATCAACATAAAGATATTTGACTGTCGCAGAGCATTTGATATTGCCTTTTTCCAATTTTAAAATAATAGATCAATTGTTTGTAATAAGATTTTATAAGAAGATAATAACTTTTCTTCTATTGAAAAAATCGTTGTTGTTTCACAAATTCGTTGAGAAATATTGTGGTGACTGCCGAGCCCTCCTATTTCTGAAATTGAAATATTTTTTTGGGGGGAAGGCAGTCTTTTTTGCCTATGCCTAATACCTAGTGATAAACAAACCGGAAACTCCCCCCTCCTTATCTATAATTTATTACAAATCAAGGGGATGTGGGTTTCTATGTTCAACAAGGTACTGTGCGGGTAAAACGTGAATATCGTACCTATTGCTGCTGCAGCCGGTCTGTATCTTCTTTCCAACATTGGTGCCACGAATTCCCATTTGTTGCGTGTTACATCATATCTCTCAACCTTCATTTAATTATTAATTTTTAGCACCGCCGTTTGGCCATCTTTGATTTTTACATACACAATAGTCAAGTATTATCAGAATGGATATAGAATACGTGGATATTGTGAGAGATTCTCGAATACTCTGAGAAATGTTTCTCCCAGCTGGCTAATATGACGATAACCTCCCTCCCCCCCCCCCTCTAATGACTTAACGCCATCCCCTCCATGGAGAACCACATTGACCAATATCTATATTAGAAGCCTATGTTGGCGACAAAAATTCCCCTGTCATAATATGTTATCCATGTATTGTAAATCCATTATTATCATATTATGAATAGACAATAAAGCTAAATGTAAAGTCTTAAATTAACTTGAGAAGAAGGGTACATTGGTCTGACAATTATATTGGTACCAAAAGTTTTATCAAATCAAATCTTGATTGGTTCGTCCAAACTAACCCTGGCTACACTTTTTATCAATAATTCTAATCCAGGGAGTAAGGGGTAATTTTGTTGGGGGAAATTATTATAAAAACTATGTTACCTTATTTGTATTTTCAGTACTAGCATGCCAGCCACCAACTACATAGATATAGCCCTGTATGTTCACGGGTATTAACAGAGTTGTCTTGCAATGCAATTAAGTCTTCCTTGATTTTTTTATAAACTAGCGGCTTCGCCCCGAGCCTCTAGGGGATTTTTCCACAAGAAGTTTTATCAACCTAATTTTTCGTATCTTAGATTTAATAAGAAAAAGAAAGAATTTTTTGGGGAAGAGGATTTTTTTTAAATTTCATTTTTATAGATGGGGGGTATTTTTCATTTTTTTGAGGGGGTTGGGTTTGTCCCAACCCCCAAGAAAAAAACTTAAAATCATGACAGGACCAGTAGGTATATTCCCTGAAGAGTAGAGCCCAATCGGTTCAGTGGTTACTGAGATCTTAAGCTTTAGCCAGACAGACGGACAGACAGACATCGTTCTACTTTGTATTATAGATATGGTAACGCAGTGTTTGAAACAATCCGACCACATTATTTGTACGAATGGACAATTAATTTTAATCCTTATAAGTCAGCTGCAAACAGTTGAATGCCTTTAAATAAAAGTAACAGGATGTTTGTCTACCAGTATGGTTCTCTTAGGGCGTGGATTGGTTTATTACTATTTTGGAGGAGGGTACCACTACCCTACCAAAAGAAATAACCTTTGTAAGTCTCAGGGATATACATGAATCTTTTACAATTCTAAAAAGCAGCTGGAAGTCTAAATATGACCCAAGCATGACAATGCTTTTTAAAAAAAAAATTAAAGCATCCAAAAGGGTTTAATATTTTAAAGACATCATTATAAATACTCCGTGCCTGAAGAAGACATGCAGCGCTGCCGCTGCGGGGTATGAGCATACTCGCCATCTCCTGCCAGCTACCTGTCTTCCAATCATACCTGTAATAACAATGGTCATGGTGACACCTTTAGGGGGGCTTGGTGTCGCTTCGGGTCCTAGACCACTCCACACACATTGAAACATACTCTGGGTCTTATGATTGCGGTGTAAAGCGTCCATTCGCACATCAGACAACCAACCCTTTGATTGTATGACCTTTGCCTGAGAAGGCTTTCTACCATTGCAGCAGTAGGAACCATTTTTAACGTCTTTGGTTATGACTCGGTGTCTAGTCGAGATTCGAACCAATCACCTTCCCGACAACAAGCGGATGTGCTACCAGGGATAAGGGATAGGAAACCTGGCCATAAATTAGGTCTCGGCCTGGTTTTGAAAGGGATCATGCAACTTTTACCATTTGCCTAATTTAATGACCTTACTGGCGGACGGCTCATATTGGCTACCGCTCTAAACCAATAGTGTTCTGTGATTTGGGCTTGTTTTGTATCAAACAATCACCAATTGGCGGAAATTTTAGAAGCAGACAATTCTAGAAAAAATAATGATTTGTCTGCTACGAAAAAATAAATATAAATGGTGTTAGATCACATTAGTTTAATTATTAAATCTGCCTAGAGTTAAACATTAAAAAAGGGCCATATAGAAAAAACAAAAATAACGGGATTATTTTATTGGAAAGAAGGTAGTTACGAATTTTAATTTGGTAGTTTAAAAATTAGATGTTGTATTTTGAATTTTAAAAATTTAATACCGAATTGATACAACACCTTAACCCATTACTTGTACTTATGTGTACAATACAACACAGTACAGATCTATCATTACATAATAGTATCCAAAGAACTTGATAGAATGTTACCCAAGTGCATATTTATTTATTTATTTTGAATTTTAACTAGCAATGAAATTTTCAAATAAAATTTTTACTCATTAATAAAAATGCAAATAATACAAACTAAAATCTGTCTGAGGGAAACCCAACGATAGCTTTCTGACAATTCAAATTACCAAAGTAAAAGATAAAAAAATTTTGGGAGAGAAAAAACTTCATTTTAACAAAAGCCATTAATATATAGGTTTATAAAAAGTTGTTTTTTACTTTAAACTAGCTACCTGAATTTGATTCTATACTTTATCTACATTCTACACACACACACACAGCTTTTTCATTAGCGTTTAGGACGAACCACTGCGCCATCCCAAAACTGGTTTATTTGGCCTAGGCTTGAAATAGGCCCGAAATAATATTTTCCTACGTTTCCCATCCCTTATCCCTGTGTGCTACATGTTACGCCACTGTCGCGGGTTCTGCAATAACAATTGATGTATACGTGGATTTTATCACAGTTCGTTCATACAGTAGTAGGGGAGAGGATGGGGTAAAAGGGGTGAAGGGGGAAGATTTACATTTCCTTATAACTGAAATTATCTCCCTATACTATGATATTTTCTTCCCTTCCATAACCTTGGAAATTATAAAGCCTTTTTAATAACTTAATTTTCTTCTTTTAATATAAAGCCTCAAAAATGAAGTATGAATAAAGAAAAGGAAGCCTAAAAAACCCATTGACGTAAATGCACATTAAAAAAAGTAAATTAAATTTTCATAACAAGGACTTTTAAGGTTTTATTCAAAATAAATCAAAATCAAACAGAACCGTTAGGTCCGTATTATAATTTCCCGTGTACAGATATGATTTAAGCATAGAGAAAAAAATAAAAGAGAGGAATCGAAGCAACTAGAAGACGAAAATAGGCAGTGGGCCTAGAGGCCTACTCAGCGCTGTTGCCGCGCTAAAATTTATTGCTATTCCACTACTTTTCAAATGGGAGGATTAAAAATTATTAAAAAAAATATTTTTTTACTTTTTACTATTTCCATATTTAGGGCAAGAATATTAGATTAGATATTTTCGTTTTAATGTTTTAATTAAAAATTACATAGAATTTTATTTTTATTTAAAAAAATTTGTTCATGAAAGATGAATCCTTCTATTTCTAAAAAGAGGGAAATTTTTTTCATAATGAACATTCAGCTTATTCTGACCGCCCACGGCTGTTTGCTAAATATCGCTTTTCTTTTTATTCACATTATTATTTATGATTGACTTACAGAAAGCCCTGGGCGGTTTTTGATTTTCGTCTGCTTCTAAATTTAGGGATGGGGAAATAGTATTTTACCATGAAAAAGGGGTGAGTATTCATCCTCTTATCCTTTTTCCTTATGTATTTAAGATATTTTTTCCAATATCTAAAATACAAAGTAGCTTGATGTTTATCTGTCAGTCCGTCTGAAGCTTAAGATCTCGGTAACCACTGAACCGATCGGACTCTGCTCTTCAGGGAATATGCCTACTGGTCCTGTGGTGGTTTTAGGCTATTTTCTTGGGGGGTGTCACACCCCCAACCCTCCCAAAAATAAAAAAATTATCATTTTTTTATGATACAGATGATGCCCGCCTTTTTTAAAAATTATTTAAAATATTGGTGGAGTGGGGGATCTCCAGGTATTAAAAGATGTAATTATACCTCTTGGGGCAAAACCCCTAAGGCTAGGGGCAAAGCCGCTAATGGTATAATATTTAAATAGCTTCTTCTACTGATAGAAGACGTCCAAGGGTGGGGGTAAAGGGGTGTTTTAAAACTCCTCATTCCCACACTCAAAATGCATTGGATTACCCCCCCCCCCCCTATGGCTCCCAAAGGAGGGATCTTAAACTATATAGAAAAGGCTTTAATTGAAGAAAATATATAAGTGAATATTATTATAAAATCATAATTTAAAGTTAAGCTGACTGAGAGACATTTTTCAAAGAGAAAGTTTTGGAAAACTAATTACAAGACAGGGCAAAATATAATTACAATTCTTTTCACAAAAAAATTAGTTATAAACAATTTCTTTTCGCATGGAAGGTGAAAAGTTTTCTTAACTACTTATAACTTTGAGTCCTTATATTATTTTTTTTTCTTCAAATTAGCTTAATCTGGAATTGTTATCAAGGAAAGAAATTTTTTAAAAAGTTCTTTAATCAGACTGTGACATAACTTATGTTTGATCTTTCAGTCATCATCTTGTGAAAACCTGAATTGATAATAATCTTGTTTTGTTAAAAAAAAAAACATAATTATTTATAATATATAATTTTCGCATTCCAATGGTTTAAGAGGTAGTAGAATTATACAAAAAAAAGATAAGGATATAATAAAATATTCCATCCGCTAATGTAGGGATTGAACTTTCAAGATTATCTACTAGACCTACTGGATGGAAATTAAAATTCAGCCTATTTCTACAAAATTATACTATATCATACTAGAGACACAAAAATTCATATCATATAAGATTCAACCTTTTCCCTTAGTTTTCTTGACAACTAAATTAAAAGAATATTTTACAAAGATATTAACCCCTGAAAATCCTCCCCCAGTTTTAGACCAGATAACTTTTTCACGTAAAATTACCATCAGCATTTCTAGAATATTTTAATTATTTTCATTAAAATTAAATCTAACTAATTAGGTAAATCTTTTGTATTTTCTCTAGAAAAAGAATGGAGGTGACACGATGCAAGTTTAAACAATTTCTCATCTACACCCTCCTCCCCTTAAGGAGCGTTTCTTCGTATTTCCACAGTAGCTTTTCTCCTATTTCTAGCCCCTGCGGGGGGCTCTAACCCTTCGGGACAAATTAAATAACCCTGCGGGGCAATCACCTAAACCAATATAACCTAACCTAACCTAAATCAACCTAAAAAAGCCATTTTGAAAATACGATGAATCGCCCATTAAGGGGCGTTGCTACGAAAGGGACTATAGCCATTTTATTTTAATATAAAAACTGACCTTTGAACCAGGTCTATACCATCTCCGTCCTCTAGTATAGCACCACCTGTAGTTACCATCATAATAAATATCTACATTACAAACTTAAGTAGAATGATGTTTGTACGTCCGTCTGTCGGTCTTAGAATTTTTGTTTCAGGAAGTAGCACAACCAAAACATAAATGTTACCGAAAATATATTTTGTTGCGGTATCGCTTTGAAACAGATTAATTTCCGGTGGAATAGAACCAGTTCTCAGTCACACTGAAACATTATGTTTAGCATCGTATTATATCCAGTTTTCTACATAAATAAATTGTAAAAAAAAACTTGTTTTAATCTTATAATTGTAATTTTTTCATCCGCGGAAAGCTGTTTACAATACGATGCGATAAATAAATATTCTAGACTTTAAAAACAAAAAAAATGAAATGAAAAAATTTATGATGTTAGTTCCTGTGACATACAAAGCTCCTCTACAAGCTACTACAGCGGGACTCGTTACTGCCATCTTCAGGGAAGGGATAAAACTCCAAGAGTTGGTCTCAGGGTCATATCTTAACAAACATAAATTATTATGTTGACCATACTTTTTTTTTATATAAAAGTTGGAGATACAACTATTAGGAGGAAACAGGAAAGAATGTTTTTTAACAATCTTACCGCCCTATTAATCCTTATTTAAAAGTAACAAAATGTTTTTCTGTCTCTTTGTACCAAAGGATCTCGCAAACCCCTAAACCGATATTAATGGGTCTCCTTTACAGTGCAGCTTCTTATCATCGGTCCACTGAAGGTTTATAACTATTTTGGGGGAGGGTTTCTACAACCCTTTTAAGATACATCGTCCCTAAAAAATTACCCGACTAAATTTGTTTTTAGTTTGACCAAAAGTTTGACAACCAAAAAATGCAATCTCTTATCTTTTATTTTAGAATATACCTAGTAAGTAAAGCGTAGAAAAATAAAGAGAACTAAACATATATATTTGTATATGAAAAGTAACTTTGAAAATTTGTATATTTGGATAGCGACAAACTGGAAAATCTAAAAGAAACTTATTTGGAAAGTATTGTGTCATTTTCCTCATGGCTTCGTTTTACCCAGAAATAGACCCCAATTATAATTTCTGAGCTTATGATTGAGGTTCAGAAAAGGGGGGGGGGAAAATGTGGTGACTCGTGCCACGACATACCAGCAATTTTATTTTGGGTGCTACTCCCTTAGTTTTAGAGATAATTGGGTGAAATCTTTTGGGCTGGGTCACTAATTACCCCAACTAGAGGTATCTTTCAAAAAAAACGGCGGCGGGTCCGCCGCTCCCGCCGTTCGCCGCCATTTTCCGCCGCCGCCAAAAAATTTTTTTTTATTGCATTTCTCGCCGAATTAGGCAATTTGGAATCATTTGAGACCATGTTATTTTTTTCAAAAATTTTTCCCCTTATAACCAACCCTGCGGGGGGACTTAGTCATTTTTTTCAAATTCTCGTTTATTAAGGTATATCTTAAATTCAGTGCTTCTCCTGTGCTTTTAAAGATATTGAAACAAAATCTTTTGAGGTAGATCAGTAAAAAATATTTGAATAAAAAATGGCGGCGGTACCGCCGCTCCCGCCGTCCACCGCCATTTTCCGCCGCCGCCGCCAAAAATTTTTTTATTGCATTTCTCGCCGAATTAGGCAATTTGGAATCATTTGAGACCATGTTATTTTTTTCAAAATTTTTTCCCCTTATAACCAACCCTGCGGGGGGACTTAGTCATTTTTTTCAAATTCTCGTTTATTAAGGTATATCTTAAATTCAGTGCTTCTCCTGTGCTTTTAAAGATATTGAAACAAAATCTTTTGAGGTAGATCAGTAAAAAATATTTGAATAAAAAATGGCGGCGGTACCGCCGCTCCCGCCGTCCACCGCCATTTTCCGCCGCCGCCGCCAAAAAATTTTTTATTGCATTTCTCGCCGAATTAGGCAATTTGGAATCATTTGAGACCATGTTATTTTTTTCAAAATTTTTTCCCCTTATAACCAACCCTGCGGGGGGACTTAGTCATTTTTTTCAAATTCTCGTTTATTAAGGTATATCTTAAATTCAGTGCTTCTCCTGTGCTTTTAAAGATATTGAAACAAAATCTTTTGAAGTAGATCAGCAAAAAAATATTTGAATAAAAAATGGCGGCGGTACCACCGCTCCCACCATCCACCGCCATTTTTCGCCGCCCACAGGACGGCTTGTAAGGGGAAAAATTTTTGAAAAAAATAATATGGTCTCAAATGATTCCAAATTGCCTAATTCGGCAAGAAATGCAATAAAAAAATTTTGGCGGCGACGGCGGAAAATGGCGGTTGACGGCGGGAGCGGTAGTACCGCCGCCATTTTTTATTCAAATATTTTTTTACTGACCTACCTCAAAAGATTTTGTTTCAATATCTTTAAAAGCTTAGTAGAGGCACTGAATTTAAGATATACCTTAATAAACGAGAATTTGAAAAAAATGACTAAGTTCCCCCGCAGGGTTGGTTATAAGGGGAAAAAATTTTGAAAAAAATAACATGGTCTCAAATGATTCCAAATTGCCTAATTCGGCGAGAAATGCAATAAAAAAAATTTTGGCGGCGGCGGCGGAAAATGGCGGTGGACGGCGGGAGCGGCGGTACCGCCGCCATTTTTTATTCAAATATTTTTTACTGATCTACCTCAAAAGATTTTGTTTCAATATCTTTAAAAGCACAGGAGAAGCACTGAATTTAAGATATACCTTAATAAACGAGAATTTGAAAAAAATGACTAAGTCCCCCCGCAGGGTTGGTTATAAGGGGAAAAATTTTTGAAAAAAATAACATGGTCTCAAATGATTCCAAATTGCCTAATTCGGCGAGAAATGCAATAAAAAAATTTTTTTTGGCGGCGGCGGAAAATGGCGGCGAACGGCGGGAGCGGCGGACCCGCCGCCGTTTTTTTTGAAAGATACCTCTAGTTGGGGTAATTAGTGACCCAGCCCAAAAGATTTCACCCAATTATCTCTAAAACTAAGGGAGTAGCACCCAAAATAAAATTGCTGGTATGTCGTGGCACGAGTCACCACATTTTCCCCCCCCCCTTTTAAAAAAATATATGAACATATCTTTTAAATAATCTGGAATAGCCAATATCCTATGATGCACAGGGAAACCGCCACTGAAGAAAAAACGCATTTATGCCAACGGCGAGATAAATGTGCATTATTGAGTAATTACTATTCTAGATTATTTGTAGGCCTTCTTTTGTCCGTTAAAATTTTGTGCGAGCATAATTCTTACGTTCCACCATTTGGCCGTCAGAAGCCTTTAAAGTTCGGAGATAATCGCTACCAGGAACATTTTACCGTGAACTGCACTTGGTCCCTTTTATATAAATATTCAGCTTAAGTTCTGTGTAGGTATGTACTAATGTAGGTCTAAATCAGTTATGTTAGAAAATGAGAGTATTTCTTCTTACTATTTCAAACTTAGCGAGAATTTCAAGTTTTATTGCTAATAAGAAAAAGTTTCTGGCAATAGAACATATAATATTGCTTTTGGCTGCGCCCCTAGCCAAAGAGACTTGGAATAAATTGGAAGCAAGGACGTCAAAGTTTTTTTTTTTATATTTAAGGGGGTAAAATGAGTGATTTCCAAGGTTTGAGAATAACGAAAATAATTCGAATAAAATCACGAAAACTATACATTTCATTTCCCCCCAAATAATATTCAAGATTTATTTCACTTGTTGGTTATACCTTATATCAATATAGAATATATATTATACATATAGGCTTATTCTACGTAAAATATCATGAAAGTATGTAGTTAAAAACCACATCTACTTTAAAAATATAGGCATAAAAAAACTTATTTTTTAATACATACAAGCTTATTTTATGTAAAAATATCATGAAAATTATAAATATGTATTTATTAAGAAACCGCATTTCATAGTTTGTATATGAAAAACCTGGAAAACGGAAAAACCTTTCAAACATACCTATAGAAAAGCTTTACATTCTAAACCTATAAATATTACTATGTAGATTCTAGAATGTAGATAAATCTAACAAAATGGGATGTTTATCGACTGTAATTTTTCAGATGGTTTGCATATTACTTTTATTTTCCTTTGAACAAGGATGACAATATGCGTATTCGTTAAGATTACAATGTTACAAACATTAAGGAGGGGTGTATAATAATAATGTTAATTATATTTTAAATTTTAAAGACACTTTCTCTCATTTGTAGACTTTTAACTATCATAATGTATTATTCACATTTTTAAACTTGCTAACCTGGGCAAAAAAATCTATTTTCCCTGTGCCTCGCACCCTCCTTTTAAATTTAAATTCAAAGGGGGGTTTGTGTTCGACTGAAATTTTGAGGGGAAACCGCCCAATTACCTTTCAACGCTATCCAGTCTAGACCTTCCTTCCCAGCCTCCAACAGCGTAAACACATCCGTCCATCATCACCAGCCCAAGTTCAGATCTAGAGTATTTTTAGGGTCAAAAATAATTTGATTTAGACAATTTTAACAAAAGTACCAACCTATTTAATTTATTGCCTAATTTTCTTTCTTGATTTTTGTTTTCTTTTATTCTCTTGGAATTTAACATTTTAAATTTTTTCATGGTTTTAGTCATAAATATAATCAAACTTGTTTTCAATTCTATTATATAAAGTACTAAAGGTTTTTGTCTGAAGCTTAAAATCTCAATATCTACTGAATTGATTCTCTTTTTTAGAGAATCTCCCGTGATAGTTTTAGGCAATTTAATTTTCAGTTTTAGGTCTTGAGGTAATTCAGGTTATTTTCCTGCTCCTTTCTATACAGAGCCCCTAGATGCAAGGGGCGCAGCCGCTAGTTGATAAAAAAGCAAAATCACACCTGCAAACATTCATACAGGCCATCTCGTGCCAGGCATTCAGAACAGGATCAAACCTCCACATTGCCCTGCTGGCAGAACCATCTGGATATTCTCCCCCTAGACAAATATTCCCATATCAGCGGCTACGCCCCTAGAATCCTCTAGGGGCACCTAAGGTGGGAGAGGAAAAAGTTGACCTCATTCCATTTTAAATTTGAGTTTCAAAAGTGTAAAAAATATTTTTTGGGGGTAGGGGGGTGAAGACACCCTCCTCAAAAATAGTTTAAAACCTTCCCAGGACCTATAATAAGCTTCACTGACAAGGAAAACAATATCGGTTTAGCGGTTAGCGAGATCCTTCGGGACAGACAAAAAACGCTTACTACTTTATATAATAGGATGATAGTCAGAACAGGATCAAACCTCCACATTGCCCTGCTGGCAAACCATCTAGATATTCTCCCCCCTGGACAAATATTTACATAAGGGGGGGGGGGGGGGGTTTAATGCAACCATCTCGTAATCAATGTATAAATGGCACTTAGAATTCGAATTTCAATCTGAAATTTTGCATCAGGAACCCTTGGTAGGTCTATTTTCCCTAAATCGAAAAAAAAAGTTAGAAAAAGTAACGGCAGCTCAGCCGTTAAGCGGTTTTTGGCTATTTTCAGGGCATATCCATCATTAATTACGGAGGAATCAACTTTTTGAATGATAGTTTAAAATTATTCGGTCTAAAAATGATACTCTTGGTATTTTATAGCGTCTACCAGCCTTTTTTAGTCGATTCTAGCTGTTAAACAGCTAGTACTAGAAATTTTTAAAAAGTTTATTGGTGTTTTTATCGATAATTTTGCCCTAAAAAAATCCCCAAAACAGCTAAACGTCTGAGCCGGCAGCCGATAGCCGTTACTTTTCCAACTTTTTAATCGATTTAGGGAAAATAGACCTATGAAGGGTTCCTCATGCAAAATTTCAGATCGAAATTCGAATTCTAAATGCCATTTATACATTGATTACGAGATGGTTGCATTAAAAAACCGCCCCTTTATTCAATCTCTATATATTCCAGCTAGGGCTTGTAATTTTATCTTAACCTAAATTCTTATTTTAAAGGACTAAAATTATACAGGACAATAATTCCCAAACCCAGATTAAATATCAAATACCAAATTGTCATGTGCATTGTGCAATCATACTAAATAAAATCTAAATCCGAACCATTAAATCTAGAATTAATGTTCATCTTAGTACAGACAACTTTCCTTTATCTGCAAATAATATAAAAAAAATCCGACCTGCCATATACAGCTTGCCTTGACCGCTGACTACCAGCCCATGCTTGCTGACCGCGAAGGGCAGGCAGGCAAGTGTTTTCCATACATCTGTTCCTGGATGCCAGAATTCCACACTGCGCATCACTACCTTATCGTCCTCCCCTCCCACAGCAACAATCACCTTGAGATAGTAAGATAGATAATAACAAAAGATAGATAGGTAGATAATAACAAAAGATAGATAGGTAGATAACAACAAGGACGACAACATCCAAAAGTAGAGAAGCCAACAAAAAAGAATTTAGATGGAATTACGGAAAAGGAGATTTAAAGCGCATTTGTTAAAATCAAGAATCACGAAAATTACAATAATTTTTTATTTTAAGTTGTAGCAAAACTGACAGGCTGACGGACAAAGTAAATTACATACTCGATGCGTATTGGTATAGGGAATCTTTTTAAAATAAATCTGGCTGTCAATCTTATATAACAGCTGAGAAAGTCACAAATCCCTCATAGCGTTACAGACTGTCTAACATAAGATTTACATAAAAATTTAGTTTTTTTTATGAAATATTTAAAATGTACCTAGATTTTATCAAGCTGCCAAACTATTTATATTTAGAACGTCCAAGCTTTTTTTAGGGTTTTTAAGGTTTAAAGGTTGGGTAATCTAAAGTATTTTCAACATTTTTAAGGGGGTAAACTTCCCATTACCTCCCACCTTAAACGTCTATAATTCAAATCTTGTGTAGGAAAATGTCCATTAAATACAAATGCTTTATATCTAAAGGGATAAGACAATGTCCGATAAATTGATTTAAATTCCCATTGATGATCCACAAAATTCCCTCACCCGTAGATTACGATAATTGGTTGAAACGTTTAGACAGACACCCAGATTAAAGAATCAACCAACTAAAATTTATTAAAAGTCCCCAAAGTTATTAAGCCAATGAATAAGAAAACGTTATTAAAACTTTGGGGACTAGTATAATAAACAACCCATTGTCCCCTTCCTTCCGGTTTGTACCTGACTAATGCCTGCGCTAGTCCTAGGCCGCGTCCTCTCTGAAGCCCAGTCTCTTCGATCAGCCAATAAATGGAAAGTTTTTGCTTCCTGAAAAAATAATCATTATGTTTGCACTAAATAATAGACTATAAAAGTTTTAAAGATTTTTAATCAATATAATAGATTTGAAATCTGCATAAAATTTAAAGGATTTTTTATAAAATTAGTTTTTTATATAATTCTTTATTTAAAGGCGCAAATACAAATTAAGTTAAATAATTTTGAGATCTGTAATTGGTGGATTGAAAACTATCTGCGCTCTGATTGGAGAAGCTTAAGTGACGTACATCATTCAACCAATTAGAGCGTAGGTAGTTTCCAATCCAGCTATCCTATTAGTCAAAATTTATTAACTTAAATCGTATTTGCGCCTTTAAATAAAGAATTATATAAAAAACGAATTTTATAAAAAATCCTTAAAATTTTATGCAGATTTCAAATCTATTATATTGATTAAAAATCTTTAAAACTTTTATAGTCTACTAAATAACATATGTATACTTTGGTACTTGAGCTAGATAACAGGCACACACACTAGAGATCCTATTACTTTACTGTACTACAAAAAATAATCAATATCATAAAAAAATATTTTAAAAAAAGTTCTACCCAAAACTCCACAACATACAGCCAAACAAAAGATACAAAGTGTCCAATGAGAAAATTTAGAGATATTTTGCTTCTTAATAGTGAAACCCTACAGAAGAATTATCACTATAACGTCAAAAAGAATCATTAAAAGTTTAGGTATACAAAATAATAATAAACAAGTTATAAAAAATAATTTCTTACCTCCACCAAAGCTCTACAATCTGCACTCTCCATGACGGCCGGGGTGGCCTCCACTACATCATGGAGAAAGTATGGAGAAAGGAGACCCAGACGAATGTGGCGCAGAACATTTACAAAATTCTTGGGCACTCTTTCTTGGTCCTAAATAATGTATGTATTGTATTGGTCCAAACAATTATAAAAAAATAACAGGATCAGTGTCTGTCTGTGTGTCTACCGAAGAATCTTGCTAACCATTCAGCCGATATCGTTCTCCTTTACAATGTAGCTTCTCACAGATCCTGTGAAGGTTCAGAACTATTTTGGATAAAGGTACAACCAACCTCCCAAGATAAATTGCCTCTAGAGATATAATCCTTCTTATTTCTTTTTAAAACTAAAGTTGATAGTGTTAGGGGGGGGGGGTTGATTTCCTTTTCTTTATATTATATGTCCTTAGGTATCTAAATTGTCATGGCAAACGAACTTACAAATTAATAGTAGAAAAGTTAACCATCAATCTAATGCAAAGAATTTCAACTATACCTTGAGCCAATTAAGACAAGCATAGAAAACAGTCTCTTCTCTATCCACAGCTAGTTCATCTGAGCTGATTATCTCGATTAGTTTGGATTCACTTATACTTGTAAATTCTTCACCGTCTATAATGTCCTAAAATAAAAATTACGGGTTCCTAGTAACTAGTTGCTTCGTCCATAGCCTTAGAAGAGGCCTCCCTTAAAATATCTTTTCGAACAAGGGATCTCATTAATCTTTAAAAAAACCAACTACTTTATATAATAGATGATTATAACATGAAATGTGTCAACACGTTTTCATGAAAAGTTTTTTAATTTTTTTTTGCACGACTCTATTTTGCAGGGATCGGAAGCCGCGCGTAAGCCGCGTGTAAGCCTCAGTGAAATCTTCATTTTATCACTATAAAATTCAGCTGGATGTATAAAACTGCTCTTTAGCAGACAATCCTTCTTTCTGAAATTTCTTTTTATGCTCACAAGCAGGTTTAAAACTGAGGCTTATGCGCGGCTTCCGATCCCTGCTATTTTGGACTAAAATAAAGCGTTTGACCACTCTAAAATATATTTTCTAATAGATAATTTCATATCCGTTGTTAAATTCTCTAGCTATAAACCTAAATACAGCAAGTTGAGGTTTAACAAATATATTACCCTAAATGGTAAATCAGACACATCAATCCTTCAAACTTTCAAACAGACGAAGATTTTTTGGGTATAGTCGATATATGAAGGTGCGATTCGTCGTATTATTAAAATGGCTTTTAATAGGTTATTTTAGGTTAGGTTAGGTCGTATTGGGTTAGGTGATTGCCCCCCGGGACTATACACGTTTTTGTTTATATTCAGTAAGATATGATAGAAAAGGCCTGACTTAATTTTTGGACAATATAGAATTTCTTCAAGCAAAGCTTTGTCCTAAGAGATTCAACTTAATTAAATGTATAAAATGAAAATAAATGAGCCTTTCAAACTAATAATTAGGTCGACCTATGAGAAGCTACCATGCAACGTAAAACCATATCGGGTCTGCGGTTAGCGGAATCCTTCAGCACAAATAGACAAACGCACATCCTGTTACTTTAATATAATGATTACCTGGAAATGTTTAAGAACATAAGTTTTAGCAGTAAGCATGAGTTGTGTACAAGCATGAGCTTCTGCAAAGCAATGGATTCCCAGACAATTTGACTCATCCATATTCCTAGAATGTTAACTTTTTTATTTTCCGGTATCTTCAGGGAAAAGACAATAGAGAATAAAATAATACAGATCTTAAACTAGAATAAACCAAATTTCACCATCTGTTTTTCAAATTTTTTTTTAAACACTAAGAGATTCAATTTTAGCGGGTATAAGGTACAACCAACAAGCAAAATAAATTATTAAATATAAAAGAATATTTTACCATGTTATAAGCGAAGTATTTATTTAATACAGTCTTAGATGTAAAGATGTTTGTGTAAGGGGGGGGGGGGGGGGGTAATGCAACCATCTCGTAATCAGTGATTAAATGGCACTTAGAATTCGAATTTCGATCTGAACTTTTGCATGAGTAATCCTTGGTAGGTCTATTTTCCCTAAATCGAACAAAAAGTTGAAAAAGTAACGGCTAGCGGCTCAGCCGTTTTGCCATTTTTTGGATATCTATATTGCAAATTAGTCACGAAACCTATCTCAACATAATACTCTGAAAATAGGCAAAAAAACGGCTAAACGGCTGAGATTATTCATGAGAATCAATGCCTTGACTTGACTGCTAGAATAGCCATAGTTTCTTAGTGTTTGGACCATAGGTTGAGACACTTCTGCGTAGCCACTAATGCCAGGTCAATGCACTCAACCTCGCTGGTTTATATTTGTACCTGTCCAAGAATTGGCAACAAGCATCTCTGACTTGTAAAACTTCCAGCAGGTTGGCGGCTGACAACAGACTCTAAAAAAGAGAAAATTATTTTCCAGTGTGCCTTCCAAACTGATTAATATCCGCTGGATTAGAACCGGTTCTCAGCTATACTGAAAAGTCATGTACATATAGTATCGTATTATAGGCAATTTTCTACGAATAGTGAAATAAAAGATATAAAACAAGAATGACAATATCCATAAACAACTGAGCATAAAAAAACAAGGAACAACAAACGGACAAAGCAAATTACAGAGCAGCAGTCATCAGATGATCATAGTTCAGCGATCTTAGCTGATATGGCATGACTGACAAAGTAAGTCATATATACACATTGGTACGGAAATCTTCGCAAAAAGTTTCAGCAGTCTATCTTAAATAGAAACAGAGAAAATCACATTTCTTTCAAAACGTTTCATACCAACAGTCGGAAATTTTGAATTTTAGAGTAGCTTTGCTACTAAAAATGATAAAATTATGGCTGTTAAAGGCAATTCTGCTAAATTTTGCTATCTAACTTATGCGTGTTGTGCGTGTTTAACAAACAATTACATAAATGTTCAGAAATTGTTATCAAATTATAATAATTCTAACCAAAGGAAATACTTCAGGTTAGCTCAAGCTTAACAAAGAAAAAAAAATTTAGAACACATTTCTGTTAAAGCTAAAATCATAATGCACGAACGAGAGCAAGTGACTAAGTACCTTCCAGTAGCGAACATGAGTTTTATATTGGTGAATAAATTAAGTTTATGTTTAATATAGTTATATCGACTTAAAAAATTAAGTTTCGCCATAGTTTCATATGGAAATAAACTTTGAAATCAAACCTAAGTATTTTTTTTGGATGAAATATCTTCAAATGTTTTGTTGAGTTGTTGTTGTTGTTGTATTGGCTGCTCATAGTCCATTTTCGTGTCCAGGGTCGTCATCAGTAGGTGGGGGAGGGGAGGCTTATGGGGGGGGGGGCTCTGGAGGGGGGCGTTGAAGAGGAGGGAGGCTGGTGAAACTTGGGTGTGATGATAGGAAGGCAGCTTCAAGGGCGGGATTATGCCAGAGGTCAATGGGATTAAGGTTGGTGGGGTTATTAGGGCAGGAAAAGAGGTGTTGGACAGTTTCAGGGGTAGGATTGTTGGGGCAGGATGGGCAGTTGGGTGAAAGAGAAGCGTTGATGGAATGCAGGTAACTTTGGAGCTTAGGACAATAATTGGATCTCAATTGGGAGAGGATGGTTCTGTAGTGCCTAGGAAGTTGGATCTCAGAGGGGTTGATGTTGGGAGGGGCTTTAAGGACAGGATTAGGGGGATAGGAATTGATTGCTTGGGTAACTGCAGAGGTGTGGAGTCGGGAGATGGTGGATTTGTAATTTGCAGGGAGGAGAGTGTTCTCAGGGGTGAGAAAAGGTTGGAGGGTCGGGAGGAACATGGATTGGAGGGTGGATTTCTTGGATCTAGGACCAGGAGGGGTTGTGACATTGGGGAAGGATGGGTGGGAAGGGCGGAGGGAGGAGGCCAAGTACTGGGAGCATAAAAGGGAAAGGTGGTTCCGTACTGGTAGGATTTTAGTTTCTTGGTGGAGGTGGCTAATGGGGGATTTTTTGGTGGAACCAGTACAGATGCGGAGGGCTTGGTTTTGGAGGACTTGGAGTTTATCAATGTTGTTTTTGGAGGTGTTAGGAAACCAGACAGGACAGGCATAGGTGGTGATGGGGCGGAGGAGGGTGTTGTAGGTGGTGAGGAGGGTCTCCTTCTGGTGGCCCCATTTGGTGCCAGCCAGACATTTAAGGATTCTGAGGCGGGAGGAAATTTTAGAGGAAATGGTGGAGACATGGGAACTGAAATTGAAAAAGGTGTCAAAGGTAACTCCAAGGATTTTAGGGGTTTTCTCAAGGGGGAGTGTGGAGCCGTTAAATTGGACTTGAGGATGGAGGTTGGATTGGTGTTTACGGTCAGGAGTGAAAAGGGTGACAGTGGATTTGTTGGGGGCGATGGAGAGGCCATTGGTGGAGGCCCAGTCAGCAATTAAGGAGAGGTGGGAGTTGATGGATTAAACTGACTGTGGGATGTCAGGAGATGAGTGGAAGGAGTTGAGGTCGTCGGCATAGGAGGAGGTGGTGGCGGGGGGGTTATGGGGGGCATCTGCTATGTAGAAGTTAAAAAGGACGGGGGAAATAACAGAGCCTTGGGGGACACCAGTGTGGACAATTCTGGGGGAGGAGTTGGTGTTTTGGTAGGAGCAGAAGGCCATCCTGCCACGCAGGTAGCAGGATAGCCATCTGATGATGTTTGGATGGAGGTTTGAGGAGGAGATTTTTTGGAGAAGGAGGTGGATTGGGATGCAATCAAAGGCTTTGGAAAGGTCAATGGATGCTACGGTTGTGCGGCTGGGGGGGAGGTTTTGGTTGAAACCGTTAGCAATGGAGGTGGAAAGATTAAGGAGTGAGGATGTGGTGGAGTGGAGGGGTTTGAAGCCATGTTGAGAGGGGTGGGTGGAGAGGGATTGTTTAAGGTATGGGAGAAGGAGGCGTTCAAGGACTTTAGCTGCAGGACAGAGGAGGGAGATTGGGCGGTAGGAGGTGGAAAGGTCAGGGGGTTTACCAGGTTTGAGGAGGGCAATAATTTTGGAGAGCTTCCAAATGGCAGGGATATTAGCAGCGGAAATGGAGAGGTTGAAGAGTTTGGTAAGGTAGGAGATGCCATTTGGACCAAGGTGTTTGAGGTGGAGGATGTTGAGGTGATCAGGACCAAGTGCAGATGAGTTTGAGGAATTTTTAATGGCTTCGAGGACGAGGGCAGGGGTGAAAGGTTGGAAATCTCTGTTGAGGCGGTGGCGGTGTCTAATTTTGCGGATAATTTTTCTGGAGAAAGGGTTGGAGGTGTGGCGGGAGACAGAGGTGAATTGTTTGGTAAAGGATTCAGCAATGTGGGCATGGGAGGTGTGAACTTTGTTGTTGAAGGAAATGGGTTGGTTGGAGGGAGGGGAATTATTTTTGCCAGAAAGGGATTTGAGGAGGGACCAGAATTTGGAAGGGTTAGTTCTATGGTCGGATTTGGAAAGGGTTTCTTGCCATTTTTTGTTGGAGTGTTGGTTAACTATTGAGGAAATTTGTTCATTGAGGATTTGGATTTGAGGATCATGGGGGTTAATTTCTCTTAAGGAGTCTCTTTGCTGGATAAGGGGCTTAGCAACAAAAGTATATTTTATCGATAAAATATATATGTATGCAATTTGTAATATTGTAAACAGTTTAATTAATGTACCTTTGCAATTTATAGCATTTGATTTTGAAGATTTTTTGCTGTGTCATTTATTTTGTCTTTTGAACTCAACAAAACATTTGATGATTTTGCGCCAAAAAAGCTTCACATTTAATAGTTTTTTTCTCTCTGATATATATTCTAATTTATTTAAGTCAATCGAAAGCTATAAAATTAAGGAATAACCCGGTAACAGCGATTTTTATTAATAGGGCTAAACAAACAAAATAAGCTACCTAACACTTCATCTACAGTTACATCTGCAACTAACCACAGCAAACTTTTACTTTTGATGAACAAAAGTTTTCTAATTAAATTGCTAATTAAAATGCTCTAGCAATGTAAAACTAATTGAAATGAAATTATCAAAATTAATTTCTAGTTCTCAGAGCGGATGCTATGAACTCAAATAAATGTTTGAAAGTTAATAAAGCAAATTAATTCTTTTTAATTGAAGTGGGATTAGCTTTAGATATTAGATTTTATCTATTTTTTTCTCGTTTAATTAATAGGCAATTAACAGTAGAAATTTATTATGAAGATCTTTGGGATACAAATTGAAAATACAATTACCTTTACACAGAATACAATTCCTTTTATTATATGAAAATTAGATGGGTTGTTTAGGATAGTTAAGAAGGTAATGTCATATGCAGTTAGACTACAGCAGGGCTAAGGTCCCCTGTGAAGGTTAGGTACTTGGGCTCAATTCCGATAACGTGAAATTAAAATTAAAACTGTTTGTATAATTTAGTTACACATTCTAAAATTGAAACAACCTATTTTAAAAGGTTTTTTAAACTTAGATAGACCAAAACTTATTTTCTAATTATAAGACCAGGTTTCATATCCCTTATCCCTGTATAAGACAAATTGTCTACATATAGAGCTGTTTGTTTCATATAAAAGTGTAGGTAAAGCTATTCAGGGATCTTAAGGGATAAGACAACTGACAATAAATAGATGTAAATTCCCAATTATTACATTTAAAAAAAAAATTTTTGTAGATGAAAATTAATACTTGAAACGTTTCAACACTAGTAGTTTAAATGAAACTATTATCTATAATACAAAGTAGAACGATGTCTGTTTGTGGCGAAGGATCTCCCCCCCCCAAAAAAAGAAAGAAAAATACCCTACCCCCCCCCCAAATTTTTTTTTTTCATTTTAAAACTAAAATTAAAATAGTGGGGTCGACATCACCCCCCTCCCTTAACCCCCCGGCCCCCCCCCCCGAAAAATAAAAGTACCCAAAATTTTTGAGCAAAACGTTGGGTAAAAGTACAATTACATTCTAGGGTCCCTACTATTTTTACATAAGGTATTCCACATATCAAAACTTTTTACCTGAACATTCATCTTTGTGATGGTAATGGAACCAGTGTATGCAAATTCTATCAGCAACCTTAAACAAAAATCTATGTAAAATATGACCATTATGATTTGGACGGTCGGTATAATACACTTATCAAATGTAACACACTTCTTATTATATAAAGTAGTATTTATGTTTTCTTCTCTGTAGCTTAATAACTACAAAACCGATTGAGTTCTCCATTTTGTGGAAGATCTCATATTTCTCAGCTAGGTTTTAAATACAGATCCCCTCGTTGCAAGTGGCGCAGTTGCTGGAGTTATAAAGCATTAGCGAATAAATTAGGAAAAGGGGAGAGAAAAATATTACATATATCAAGCTAGTCTAAAACTCTAAATATTTCAGAGGTGGATTCTTTAAAAAAATTTGCCCCACTAATCGCTTAGTGGGGCAAAATTGTTTTCGTGAAAAATCCGCCAAAATCACATTAAAAATCATTTTTTATGTGATTTTGAAGGATTTTTTTTAAAGAATCCACCTCAGTTAAAAATGGATGTTGAAAGAATTGTAAAGGGATAGTTGCATGAAGTGTATTTAAAAAGTTTGATTGCAAGTTAAAAGAACACCATCTAACATATATAATTTTGTATTACAATAAAAAGCAATCAATTAGGCACTACCAAAAAATTTATCGTGCTGTTTTTTTTGTAAAATTCTTTAAAAAATAAGTCTTGTAGATATGGTTTGAACTATTGAAAAGAAAGAAATATTTCAATAATTCAAGTTTAAATGAACTTTGTGCAACTACCCATTTGTTGAATAGATGATGAAATGATTGAAAAAATGTGTCACCTGATCATCTCTGGCTCGACATCCTGTAACTTTACAGTTTCTTGTTTAGACTCGGACATTTCAGCTGTAAACATGGCCTAACAAAAAATAAAGAATGATGTTGCATAACAAGGATGGCAATTTTCATTCAAGCAAAACTTTGAATATAGGCAATTATATTAACAAATTACAAAATTATGCCATATATATTATATAGTAACAACAATAAATGTATAAGTGTAGATGTGTAACCCAACCAACTACTTGCCCCAAGTGGTTGGGACGTTTTTAGTCTGCCAGCAAATTACTTTCTGCTCTGTTGAATCGACTTGGCTGCGTGAATATTTCTGACCAAGAGGACTCTTCTCTACCAAGCCTATTCGTTAATGATAACAAGCTAATTATGTTGTTTTAATTAACTATATTCTTATGTTTTGTTTATTGTAAATAAGATTCTATTTGGTTATTAATTTGGCTTTTATTCATTGCAGATTACTGGGGTTTTAAATATTTATATGTGGGCATCAAATTAAGTAAACCCTGTTATGTATTTTAGACTAATGTGAATATGTCATTTTATGTGCTGGTGTTTAAGTGTCTCCATAGCTGCGCTACTACTTTAGGTAATTTTAACAGTTTTACTTAAAAAGTATCTGAAATAATTATAGACAGAAAGATGGACCAATTAAGGTATAAAGTAGATCATAAAGATGGGCATTAGTCAGTAGAGTCATCAAACAGTTCAGTTGGCTATCATAAATAGCTTATAGGTTGACTTGTGAAATTATAGAGTAGCTTGCTACTAAAAAGATAATAAATTATAACAGCTTCAGGGTGGCCACAGACTTTTTTTCAAAATAGTATAAAATAGTATGCAAAAAAAAGTAAATAGTATGCAATAGTATGTAAAATTTTTAAAAATAGTATGCAAATTTTTTAAAAATAGTATGAAATAGTATGCATTTTAAACAAAATAGTATGAAATAGCAGGCATTTAAAACACTATAGGGCCTTAAAATGTTGGTTAGCTATCAGTAATTTGAAATGTCCGTCTGTCCGTATGTCTTAGTTTGGGGGAAACGTGATTTTCTCGGCTCCTATATAAGATAAAAGGCTGAAATTTTTAGACAACATTCCCATTATTAAGGAGCACAATTAACTATACAACATCAATGGTGGTAGGACCGCTTTTTAGCAGGTTTTAGGCTATTTTTGTATTTTTCACATTTTTCTCCATATCTTTGGTGTTTATGGTCCGATTTCCAAACAATTTTCAGTTATAGTATCAAAATTAAATTTCCTGTCGTTTCAAGAAAACAACTATGACGGTCAGACTGCCTTTAAGCAGGTTTTAGGCTATTTTTGTATTTTTCACATTTTTCTCCATATCTTTGGTGTTTATGGCCCGATTTCCGAAGTTTTTCAGTTATATATATCAAAATTAAATTTCCTGTCGTTTCAAGAAAACATCAATAGCGGTCAGACTGCCTTTTTGAAGGTTTTTGGCTATTTTTATATTTTTCCTCCTATCTTTGGTGTTTATGGTCCGCTTTTAAAAATTTTTGTAGTTAAATATATCAAAATTAAATTTCCCGTTGGTTTAAGCATCCAGTGTGTAATTTACTTTGACCGTCAGTCTGTTAGTCATAGTACTGAAATATAAATATTAAGAAATTAAAAACAAATGTTGAAAAGGTTTCGTGATTTTTTCCTAATATACATGCTTTAAACAACTAATATCTAAATTCTTATTTATTTGTTTGTGCTTCACTACTTATGGATGTTGTCATCCTTGTTGTTCATATATAGGACAATCCGGTCCAAAAGTATGTAGCGCAGCGATAACACTAAATACTGAAATAAAACTGATATACTAGATATGGCATATTTATTTAAAGTAGATCGACACATTCCAATAGTATACAATTGATTCTAAATTCTTAAAACCAGCCTATCTATGATTAGAAAGTACGTAGCATTTTTAACATTTTTCATATAGACAGTAGCTGCGCTATTTCAAGTTGTGTATGTTCAATTTATACTTTTTACGTCAATATATTGTCGCGACAGGTTATGTTCAGTATATTGTTTACCTTTACTACAGCTGGGAGTTTTCTTAAGTGCTGCTTTTCTATAAATAGGTTCTCATGTATGTCCGTCCGTACGTAACGGATAGCTCTTGACGATAATTTAGGTATGTTAAAGTTGTCCTATTGTTTTCAAACTGCATTATATGATGTCCGAAACCGTTAGATACTTTATAATTATTGTCAGTATGATTTAATTATGATTCAAAGGAAGATTAGCCACAATTTTATGAACAATTATTTTTAGTTTAATTTTTATCCTATAATATAAGTAGTAGGTAAGTTTGTTTTTCTAAAGCCAAAAGTATGTTGGTCCTAATCGGTTATACTTTTCAGCTAAGCTCATAAAAAACTTGGTTGGTTTTAAGCTATTTTCCTGAGGCGAGGGGCGAAGCAACAAGTGTTATGTAATTGATAACTCAACCCTATCATCTAATTGCAAAGGGGGGGGGGGGGGAGAAATGTGGTGACTCGTCACACGTGACACGACATACCAGCAATTTTATTTTGGGTGCTACTCCCTTAGTTTTAGAGATAATTGGGTGAAATATTTTTGGTTGTGTCACTAATTACCCCAAGTTTTGGTATCTTTCAAAAAAGAAATCTTTACATTGAATGTAGAAATGCCAATAACTTTCAATAAAGGTACAACAATCTGAACTGAAAGACTACTTTCTTCTGGAAACATTTCTAAAAAAAATAAAGAAGCGATTTTGCCGTATTTTCACAGTAGCATTTGATGGGTTATTTTAGGTTAGGTAAGTGTTAATGATTGCCCCGCAGGGTTAGAGCCCCCCGCAGGGACTAGAAATAGGAGAAAAGATACTGTGAAAATGCGATGAAACCTGCTACTTGGCTTTCTTTTCATGATCAAAAAAATCAGTTTGTTTTAGTTACCTAAAAATTGAAGATTTATCTGAAATCCAAAGAAATAGTGGAAATAGTATGCAATTTTGGACAATAGTGGAAATAGCATATTTTTTTTGGAATAGTTTGCATAGTATGCAAAAATAGTGGAAATAGTGGATATAGTGGAAATAGTATGTTTGTGGCCAGCCTGCTTACTCTAAAATAAGGTGAAAAGGATGAGAGTACACATCTGTGAACAGGAAACTCTTCATCATCAACACGAATGTTTACGTCAGTGAATGTATTTTCTTTCCTGAAAAAAAATATTGGTTACCAAATATGTCAATGAAGCAGATAGATAGATGAATGTAACTTTGACCAGCTGTTAAAGCTGAATTAAACCACAAAAAAATCTTGGTATATTCCTTTCCTGAGAACAAATGTCAGGCAAATAGATAGATAAATGGGCCCTTGACCTGCTATTACAACTGAATTCATCCAAAAAATATAATTCTCACTTAACGTTTTTGAATGGAAGCTTTACTTAGTATTTATTAGTATTTCGAAATAAAATTGTTTTATTTTAAGACAAATAAGAAAAGTACACAAATAAGCAGATATTAAGTTTTTTATGCTGACAGAAAAAAAACGGTATTTAGGGGTAAAAAGTAGGGTTGGCAATCCGAATCCAGGATCCGCCCAATTTATGATCAATTTTGGAATTCGAATCCGGAATTCGTTTTTTAATATCGGATTCGGATTCTTAATTCAAAAATAAGAATCCGGAATCCGCTTGGACGGATTCTTGTAAGAATCCGAATCCGGTCCAAAAATTTGACAGATTGCCATCCCTAATAAAAACACTGAAAAATGTTTCCTAAGGGTATAACCGAGATATTTTGTGTTATTTATAAAAGCATAGGAGAAATTGTGGCATGTTAGCGGTCACTGAGCCTTACGCTTGTATACCTGTGTTTATTGAGTCCTTCCAGTAAATGATTGGCATGTGTATCTCCTTTAAACTCAAGTATTTCAATGCTATTATCTTCCTGACATTTTATAACAAAATATTCTAATCTAATGGATACAATACGATGCTAGACATAATTTTTCCGTATGGTTGAGAACCGGTTTCTAATCCAACGTGTATTAATCGGTTTCGAAGCGATACGGTAAATTTTTTTTCAAAATCACTTCGAAACCGATAAATATCCTCTGTATTAGAACCAATTTCATATTTATTTATTGAATATCCGCGGAAAGCTGTCTATAATACGATGCAATAAAAAGCTATTCTCGATTTAAAGTGAACAAAGAGAAAAAAAAATTCTCAGTGACAGAAGTTTCAGACACGATTTGTACGCACTATTTTAGTTATATTAATTTTTCTTGATTATAATATTATAAATTTCCTGTGAGCCCTCCTCCGATGATTCAGCTCCACCTTGTTGTCCTCCTTCTATAGTCAAAATAGATATTATATTAAATATGTATTAAAGACATTTCTCGTATTCAATCGAATCCGATGGATAGGAACCTGTTCTCATCCATACGAAAAAAACTATGTCTAGCATTGTATTATATCCAGCTTTCTACGAATATAAAAATGTACAATCATAAGATTAAAACCAGTTTTTGTAGCCCGAGCCTTCGGCACCTCGGGCTACAAAAACTTGTTTTAATCTTATAATTTTACATTCTATATCCGCGGAAAGCTTTTTATAATACGATGCGAGCAATAACTATTAAAGTAGGTATTCAGATGAAATAGATAGAAGGATATTGGCGGAATTAATGCTTTTTTTAGGTTAGATAACAGAGCCGTGTAGGGATAGGACCCCGGTAAAACATGCCATAATTATTAAGGGAAAATAGTTGAAGCAGGCAGGGAGGGGACATTGGACTGTTTATTAGTCACCAAAGTTTTATTATAACGTTTTTTTATTTGTTCGTCGGCTTAACAACTTTGGGTTTTTTGAGTATCATCGTTGGGGTTATGCAATGTACTTAACATTGTACATCAATTTATCGACCATTGTCTTATCCCTTTAGATCCCTGAGTTAAGTAAATTAAATTTCATATAGGTGCTGTTCCTTATTTTTTTCTTCTATATGTATTTAATATTTCCATTCCTTGAATTTGAGCTTGAGGTCCACCTACATTGGCAGCACCTCCCCCAGGGGCATGGCGACCCACCCCGTCGCCTTGGTGATGGGAATTTCCTATCCATGGTGCTCCATTCCTCTACAAGAACAAGAAAATTTAAATTTATCTCAGAATATTATCTTTTAAGAAACTTTAATTTAAACTAGAGGCTTCTAGGGGCACTTGAGGAGAAGGGAGTCAAAATTGATAACCCAATTTCTTATTTTAGATTTTAAAAGAAAAAGTAAAAAAAAAATTTGGGGGGTAAAATTTTTTTGGGGGGGCGGTGTTCCCCCTCTGTCATTTTTAATTTTAGTTAAAAAAATTAATTTTTAATTTTTGGGAGGTATTTTTAATTTTTTGGGGGGGTTGGGGGTGTCCAACCCCCCAAGAAAATAGTTATAAACCTTCCCGGGACCTATGAGAAGCTACCGTGTTAAGGAGAACCCGATCGGTTCAGCAGTTAGCGAGATCCTTCGGTACAAACAGACACAAACACACAGACAAACAGACATCCTTCTGTTACTTTAGTATAAAGGATACATAAATATGAAACCACAAACTACCTAGGATCCTTTTATAAAAGTGGTCTTTCTGTTTCTTATCTGTACTAAAAGATCTTGCTGATCGTTGGACAGATTTGACATAATTATAGACAATCTATTGTTTACCTGGGGTCTTGGCATCCTTGGAACTGCTCCATCCAGGTAATTTCTTGGGTTATCCATCTCTGATTTTGTGGGTTTTTTAATCTGAACAAATACATATGATAATTTATTTCAGGCTAAGTCACATTGAAAAAATAATTGTCTTAAATCCTGTTTACCTGCCTACCTATTTAATAAAAACATAAAATACACGAAAATACAAAATTTGAAACAGCTGTAATATTATAGATAAGAATATATTATATAACAACGCAATTTGTACAAAAGTGAAATCTTTCAATAGCATCCGGTCCTACCTAAGTAGGGGTTTCATTCACCTTACCTAATCGAAATTCTTTTACTCATGGGCATATTTAACAAGATTTCATCAAAGGCCTACTGTAATATTGACCAATGAATTACCTGTCTATAAATCAATCTTTTTTGCTATCACAATTATCTTGACAAATCTGAAGGGTTTGGGATCTTTTTGTGGCGTTTAAAATTTTTTCGCTTAATAATAGGTAAAAAGGTTCGCATCAGATTTTACCAATAACAAAATTAATTTGAAAAATCAAAAACTTATGCGTGATTTCCTGCTGTCGTTTGGGGGCAACACATAGTAAAATGGACGACCTTTTAATCTGCCCCCCAAATATCATTTAAGATTTATTTTGCTTGTTGGCTTTACCTTATTCCTTGGTTTGAATACTAATTCACTAAAAATAGGGACATAAAGTGGGCGGGTATTATCAAAAGGGATAGTTGCATGAAGTACATTTAAATAGTTTAATTGCAAGCAAAAGTTACAAGAATACCATGTAACATATATAATTTTGTATTATCATAAATAGATATCAATTAGGCACCACCAAAATAGTCATCATGCTGGTTTTATGAAAACAGTACAGCCATTTAAGTTGCATATATCCAAAAAAAACATGATTTTTAAGTCTTGATATTTTTAAAACTACCTGGTAGAAAATTTAAATTCTTTCAAATATCTGTCATATAGATGTAGTTTGAACTATTAAACAGAAAAAAAATGCAGTTCACTAAATTCAAATTTAAATGCACTTCGTGCAACTACCCCTTTAAAAATAAAAAGTTAGAAAAATATCATAAAAAGATCTTTCCTTTGGCTTCAGTTTATTTCTGTAAATTTTATGTTTAGGAAATCTAGAGCAAATTGTCTGTTTTGATAAAATTTTGTCTAACTTCTTTGAAAAAGTGCGTTTAAACTTTTAGATCTTATTTCTTTCCCCCGACAACACCCTCCTTCCCACAAACTACAAATCCACAATCTCCAGACTCCACACCTCAGCTGTCACCCAAGCCATAAGTTCTTACCTCCCTAATCCTGTCCTTAATCAAGCTCCCCCTGACATCAACCCCTCCGAAATCCAACTTCCCAGGCACTACAGAACCATCCTCTCCCAATTAAGATCCAACTATTGTCCTAAACTCCAAAGCTACCTCCATTCCATCAACGCTTCTCTTACCCCCAACTGACCATCCTGTCCTGCTAATCCTACCCCAGAAACAGTCCAACACCTCTTTTTATGCCCAAATAATCCTACAAATCTTACTCCTATGGACCTTTGGCAAAATCCCACCCATGTAGCTGCCTTCCTCTCCTCTCATCCAAGTTTCACCAGCCTTCCTCCCCTCCAACGCCACCTCCAGAGCCCCCACCATAAGCCCACGCCCCCCCCCCCTCATCCTACTGATGACAACCCGGACCGGAAACGGACTACGAACAGCCAAGACAACAACATCTTATTTCAATAATGAACTTTTGGTGAAACCTTTACAAGCTGATTTTTATGAGTTAACTGGTTAAAGATGCGATTTAAAATTTTGTGAAAAATGAAATAAGTTTGAAAAAACTAATTAGATTATTCTAATTATCTAATTACAATTTTTACACCAAATCCACGAAATTTTTCTCTTTATGACAAATATTTTTATGAATAGTTGATGAAATAAAAATAACGCTTGCACAGAAATTGGCGGAGAATGGAACTCAAAAGGTGAAAAACTTCCCAGAGAGAGAGGGGACAATGGGCTGTTACACAAATCCCCAAAGTTTTATAATAACGTTTTCTTATTCGTTGGCTTAACAAGTTTGGGGACTTTCAATTAATTTGATTGGTTTGTTTATTAAATTGAGTGTCCAAACTTTTCAACCAAAAAATGTAATCCACAGAAGGGGTAATTTTTTGTATGAAAATCAATTTATCGGCCATTGTCTTATCCCTTTAGATCTCTGAAAAATTCCCTTTTTCAATGTAATCCACAGAAGGGGTAATTTTTTGGATGAAAATCAATTTATCGGCCATTGTCTTATCCCTTTAGATCTCTGGAAAATTCCCTTTTTCAATTACTTAAAGTTTACCCCCATAATGACCTACGGATAAGTTTAAAGCATTCCTTCTGTCATTTTTTTTCTGAAATATTAATGTAAATTTAGATTGAAATATTAAGGATTAAATATGAGTTAAAGTTGATAAATATGAGTTTAAATATTACACAAAAGAGAAATTTTATTTTTAAAAATCGATCTAAATTGAACAATAATGCCAATAAATTACAAATAAATATTTTGATAAATTTTTTTCAAGATCTTTTTTTGAGATTAAATACACAAATACAATCACAATCAATATAATACTAAACACATTTTATTTTTGCAATGATCAAAAAATACAAATCGAAGCAAATAATATAGAACATTGAGATAAATATGAGAGGAAAATTTTGAGAATTAAGATCTTTTTATTTTGTTTTGACAGCAATAGAAATCCCAACACAAATTATTAAGAATTTATAATGCCATCAGCTGTTTTGTTGTCAATCAGCTGATTTGTTGTCAATCAGCTGCTTTGTGAAACACTTTGGCGCCCTTTTGTTTAATCATCAGCAAGAACAGCTGATGAGGTCATCATGTTAATGCCACAAGTTCCATCGCCTCTGTACAGCCTGTATAAAAAATGTTAGAAATGACATACAATCTAAGGTTGGTAAGAACAAGGAATTTTTTTTATATGAACTAAAATTCATTTGATCTTATGGATTCTTAGAATTTAATGCAACGGCGAAATAACCCTAACTAGTCGCCATGTAAGTTTTTAGAATCGAATCAACTTTATAATTCACTTTGCCCGTCAGTCAGTGTATCTATGGGAAAATTGAGATTTTCTCGGTTGCTATCAAAGGTAGACTACTGATTTTTTTTCTATAAAGATACCCTATACAAGAAGCAACCAGCATAAAAGGGGGGGGGGGGGGGTGCGTAATGACATATATTCTTAAACCGTGAGCAAAATGGTCTAAATATTGAGCTAGACCCTTCAAAATTGGTATATAAGCCTAGTCCTATAGGTATTACATCTAAATGGCAAAAAAATCCAAAATTTTTTATTTTTAGGTTAGGTTAGGTAAGAAAAACCCTGCGGAAATGGGGTTTTTAGGCTTTTTTAGTCTATTTTGATGTGGAAACTTACCTTAAATTGTTTTTTTCTTAGGGTTTTAACTTAAATACACTGTGTCTATTCATAAGGACATTATTTAAGATGATTCAGCAAGTCTAGGACCGACCCGAGGGGGCTAGGTGGGTGGCCCGTAGGGGTTAAGTGCATTTTCCCCAATACATATGTTGTGATACTTAAAATTTTATGTTTTTTAGGTCAAGGAACTCAAATTCAGAGCTAAAATAAGCATTAGACTAATCTGAAGCTAACCCCAGCGGGCTAGGTGGGTTGCCCACAGGGCTTAAGTGCATTTTACCTAACCTAACCTAGAAACTTACATTTAATATTTTTTTTTTAGGTTTTTTTTTCTCAAATATACTATCCATTCATGAAGACCTTATTTCAGATGATCCAGCAAGTCAAAGACCGATCCCAAGGGGCTAGGTGGGTGGCCCGTAGGGGTTAAGTGCATTTTCCCCAATATATATGTTGTGATACTTCAAATGATATGTTTTTTGGGTCAAGGAACTCAAATTCAGACCTAAAATAAGCATTAGACTAATCTGGAGCTAACCCCAGCGGGCTAGGTGGGTTGCCCACAGGGCTTAAGTGCATTTTACCTAACCTAACCTAGAAACTTACATTTAACATTTTTTTTTAGGTTTTTTTTTCTCAAATATACTGTCCATTCATGAGGACCTTATTTCAGATGATCCAGCAAGTCGAAGACCGACCCCAGGGGGCTAGGTGGGTGGCCCGTAGGGGTTAAGTGCATTTTCCCCAATATATATGTTATGATACTTCAAATGATATGTTTTTTAGGTCAAGGAACTCAAATTCAGAGCTAAAATAAGCATTAGACTAATCTGAAGGTAACCCCAGCGGGCTAGGTGGGTTGTCCACAGGGCTTAATTGCATTTTACCTAACCTAACCTAGAAACTTACATTTAATATTTTTTTTATAGGTTTTTTTCTCAAATAAATTGTCCATTCATGAGAATCTTTTTCAGATGATCCAACGAGTCGAAGACCAACCCCAGCGGGGGGTTAGGTGTGTGTCCCCCAGGGGTTAAATGCATTTTTTTTAAAGTGTGTGTTGTCATACATGAAATTATAGGTTTTGTAGGTCAAGAAACTCAAATTTACAGCTAATAAAAGCATCAGACTAATCTGAAGCTAGCCCCAGCGGGCTAGGTGGGTTGCCTGCAAGTCTTAAGTGTATTTTACCTAACCTAACCTTACTTGTTTTTTAAGGGTTTTTTTCTGAAATAAACTGTGTATATTTATGAGCACATTATTTAAGATGATCCAGCAATTCGGGGACTGACCCAGACGGGCTAGATTTTACTTAGATACACAGTGTTCAGTCCTAAAGCCATCATTTAAAAGATTCTTCATACAGGAGGCTGAACAAAGAAGGCTAGAAGAAAGGCCCGCAGGGGGTTAATTAAAATTTTTCAAAAGTATGTACTGCATCAAACTACCACCTAATCTGCGGTGGTTAGCCTTAGGTCAGTCTAATGCTTAAAATAGCTCTGAATTTGAGTTTCTTGACCAAAAAACCTATAATTTAATGTATGACAACACATACTATAGAAAAAATGCACTACACCACTGTGGGCCACCCACCTAGTCCGCTGGGGTCGGTCCCCAACTTGCTGGATTATCTAAAATAATGTCCTCATTAATAGACACATTTTATTCAAGGAAAAAAACAAAAAGAATAAGTAAGTTTCTAGGTTAGGTTAGGTAAAATGCACTTAAGCCCAACGGAAAATCTACCTAGACCGCGGGGGTTAGCTTCAGGTAAGTCTTATGCCAATTTTAGCTCTGAATTTGAGTTTCTTGACCTTAAAAAACCTATATTTTGATATATAACAAGATATATATTGGAAAAAATGCACTTAACCCCTGCGGGCCACCCACCTAGCCCGCTGGGGTCGGTCCCCAACTTTCTGGATCATCTTAAATAAAGTCCTCATTAATAGAAACAGTTTATTCAAGAAAAAAACCTGAAAAAAATATAAGTAAGTTTCTTGGTTAGGTGAGGTAAATACTCTTATGCCCTGCAGAAAAACAACCTAGCCCAGGGGGGGTTAGCTTCAGGTTAGTCTAATGCTAATTTTCGCCCAGAATTTGAGTTTCTTGACTTAAAAAACCTATATTTTGATATATAACAAGATATATATTGGAAAAAATGCACTTAACCCCTGCGGGCCACCCACCTAGCCCGCTGGGGTCGGTCCCCGACTTGCTGGATCATCTTAAATAAAGTCCTCATTAATAGACACATTTTATTCAAGAAAAAAACCTGTAAAAATATAAGTAAGTTTCTAGGTTAGGTTAGGTAAATACTCTTAAGCCCTGCAGAAAACCAACCTAGCCCGGGGGGGGGGGGGGGTTAGCTTCAGGTTAGTCTAATGCTAATTTTCGCTCAGAATTTGAGTTTCTTGACCTAAAAAACCTATATTTTGATATATAACAAGATATATATTGGAAAAAATGCACTTAACCCCTGCGGGCCACCAACCTAGCCCGCTGGGGCTAGCTTCAGATTAGTCTAATGCTTATTTTAGCTCTGAATTTGAGTTCCTTGACCTAAAAAACCTATAATTTGATGTATCACAACATATATATTTGGAATAAAGCACTTAACCCCTGCGGGCCACCCACCTAGCCCCTTTGGGTCGGTCCCCGACTTGCTGAATTATCTTAAATAATGTCTATATGAATAGATACAGTGTATTTAAGTTAAAACCCTAAGAAAAAACAATTTAAGGTAAGTTTCCACATCAAAATAGACCAAAAAAAAAGCCTAAAAACCCCATTTCCGCAGGGTTTTTCTGACCTAACCTAACCTAAAAATAAAAATTTTTGGATTTGTTTGCCATTTAGATGTAATACCTATAGGACTAGGCTTATATACCAATTTTGAAGGGTCTAGCTCAATATTTAGACCATTTTGCTCACGGTTTAAGAATAGATGTCATTACGCACCCCCCCCTTTATTTAATATTTTACCTGTAGTAGCCCTGTTCTCCCCAGGTTGGTCCCCAGGAGTTCTTAATAATCCAGAAGGGCATTGTCCTTAACAATCAATCAATCAAATTTACTATAATATTACAACAGCCATCAATATATACTAACTGTTAAGAGTTGAGGGAAATCGCTAGGTTATTGAAAAAGATTAGAAACACCAATTGCGTGTTTTGAAATTTTTTATCATTTTTAAAAAAAAACGTTTACTTTTTAATTTAACCCCCTCACCTTTAGTGCCCCTAGAAGTTCATAGGGCGTAGACGCTAGTTATCAAGAAATAAATTTAAAAATATCAAAGTGACTAACTTGTGAAAGAGAGGGTACTCATGAACACCAAATCCAACAATCAGAACTCCATGATCAATACCTTAAAAAAAAGCAATTTAGGTTATATGCAATTGCAAATTCATGCCAAACTTTTTCTGCGGTTTGTAAAAAAATTACTTTATTGCAGTGGATTGTTAATAAGTGGCGGATCGGTTGCAGCTGTAAACTAACAAGTTCAACAAACCGGAGACTATACACTTAAAGGATTTTTGGAGACATTTGTTTTAGAGGTCCATTTGGCCATTAAAATGACGAACAAGCATTAGAAAACTTAATACATACTTAAAACTTATATAAACTTAAAACTGTTCTTAATTGTTCTAAAAAAAACCTGGGAAATGGAAGTGTCACAACAATGACGGGAACGTTCATTTCAGCTGCGGTTTATGAAATATATTGGCTGTAGTGTTCAGTCGTTACTGGACAAGTGGCTTTGGATTAATTAAGAAAGGCAGTAGCCTAAACTGCACTGAATAATTTTGGGAAAAGCTTAAAACATGTTGAAACTTACCATCTGGGTTGCAAAGGAACTTCCATGGGTGGCTGACTCCTCCCATGTAGAACTGCATGGCATTAGCATTCAAACCTGAAAAAATCATTAATAAAATTAGGTAGGGTAGCCGGTAGGTATTGTGTTCTTATTTTATATTTTTTTTTTAAATAGAATATTAAGCTGCTTTATTAGTCATAAAAAGTTTAAATAATAAAAGTCAAAGCAACTTACCAACAGAGATGGGTCCATTCTTGAAGAGCCACTGAGCCATCTGAGTTTCATTCTGAGAGATTTCCAGGCCACCAGAAACACGGGCTACAACCTTGGTTCTTAACAAACAAAAAAACAAATAGTGATGAACGTTCTAACTTTCTTTCTTCATTTTTTTGGATAGGGCATTTTTTATGGGCGATTTTTATTGCGAGGTTGGTGATATTCTCTTCCAAAATAGTTATAAACCTTCCCAGGATCTATAAGAAACTACACTGTAAAGGAGATCCATATAGGTTCAGCGGTTATCGAGATTCCTCGGTACAAACAGAAAGACACACCCACAGATTCTGTTACTTTTATATAAGGATTTACGGTAACAATAACGCCATCTTGTAGTAAAAATCTGAATTAACCTGTTAAATTGGCACTTTTCATCCTCTCCATCATAACCGTAGTCAGCCTCGGATTCAAGACCTCCGATCTCAAGCAGAGTCTTGTAGGCATTCTCAGGCAGACCTCCGTTGCAACCATCATCCCTGGTAAGTTAACAAGGACAACATTGTACAAAAAATAAAGATAATTGTCATAAATTTAGATAGTAAACAGCTAAAATTATTTATATTCTAGATGATACACAAAATTATCCTTTTGTAGATTAAACTATTAGTTGAAAAGTTTTAACACTCAACTTAATGAACCAACTGATAAAAATTCAGTAAAGGAACCCAAAGTTGTAAAACCAACGAATAAGAAAACGTTATTATAAAACTTTTAGGCCAATTGTCCCCTCACTCTCTCTGTTTATTAGTTGCCAGTTCGTTCCTCCAGTAGGTGGGGAGGGATGGGGTAAAGAGGGTGGATGTGGGGTACCGTTAGTTTAGCCACCTGCTGGAAGTATCACTTTATTAGAGTACATGGAAATCTGGTGCAACATCCAAGTAACTATATTTCAGTTTCTAGCAGTCTAAAGCTATAAAAATAAAAAATAGCTGATAAACAGAAACGTTCTTTTGGAGACTTCCGTTTTCGAGGTCTTTAATAGAAAAGGCCTAATAATCATACTCACAAAGTTGTTCATACTATGCATAATAGAATTAAAATATTTACCTCTTATCACAATCAACCAATTCTTGTTCACTCAGACTAACAAGCTTCTTATTCCTGAGGAAATATAATTTGTTTGAATTTTTTTAAAATAAAAATTCTAAAGTTTTAAATCAAAATTGTTTTCTTTGGTTAATCATTTATTTGTACCAATTTAAACAATGCAAGACACATTCTTAAAAATCAAAAATAATTATCAATTCAAGCATTGTATCCTGTTTAGCAAAGAAAAAACTTTGGATACTTTATTATCAGTATGACCCCGGAAAGCAACAGAGTAAAAGGTGACTGATAGCAGGGTCAGGTATTGAAAAATTCGGGTATAAAAAATTCTTACTTGATAGCATATTGTCCTTCAACATTTCCGGATACAGAGAAAGCCCAGCAGGATCCACACATACCCTGCATGAATAAAATAATTTAATTTAAAACAACTAGATGTAGCTTCATTTGGTCAAATTCTTGTATAAAAAATTGTCATTGACTATTCACCTAAGAGTTTGTTTGTCCAGAAGGAGATTTTTTTATCCGACTTTTTTTGAAATTCAGTTAGTGCAGATGCAATTATTATCTCAAAAAATTTGCCAATTCTCAAAAAAAACCTAAAAATGGTAGTTTTTCAGTCATATCTCAGGCTAGGATGAAATATTTTAAACTTTATTCAAAGTGTTTTTCTTAGGGCATAATAAATGCAACTGCACCTGTACTTAAATTTTAAAAAAAATCGGATAAAAAGTCCTCTACTGTCCACCAGTCTACCTGCCAATTTTTCAATATTTACCTGATTTTTGACAGGCGTGACAGCATTATGATCCCTCCAGTCAAAAGCAGTTGGAATATCAACATCGGGGATGTCAGCAGCAGGCCAATGAATGTCAGGGTCATCCTGCAAAAATTAATTGATTTAAAAAAGGCATGGTAGCTACAGACTAGACACAATTTATCCTATTCTATAAAGTAGTAAGCATTTCTTTGTCTGTAGCAAAGGATCTGCCAAACCGATGGACCGGTATGGTCCTCCTTTACAGTGAAGCTTCTTAAAGGCAACCAGGTTTAAGGCTATTTATTTTTATAAAAAAAAGTATGGGTATGGTCTTAGGCAATATTTCTGCACTTCTATATCCCATCAAATATGGAGCCCCTAGATGCTAGATTCGCCGCCGCTAGTATCAAATAAAAAAAAAGATGAAAATAATAATTTTAAAGTCTTATTCAATTGTTGGGTAATCAATGTATGGAATGTTTTAATTATTTTTTTTAAAAGTACTTTTAAGTTTTAAGTATATAAAATATTTGTTGGAGTGTTTACTTTTTAGGCTTTTCAAGTGACATTTAAGAATTTAGAGTATAAAGTACTGACATTCCCTAGCTAAAGAGTAGCTTTGCTTCTAAAACTTACCTTCTTCAAGTTCATGCCAAGATAGTTAGTCTTGAACTCATGTTCAGTAAGATCAGCCAAATGAGTAGCTCCATAAACACCTAAACAATTCAAATTTTGTTTACAAAAAGTTTGCTACTTTTGATTTGTGCTTTTTGAATAAGTATCTTTGAAAGAGAATCTATTTATAAACAGGTTTTCTTCTGCACTTTTTAATCCCAATATACTTGATTCGGAGTACAACCAAATTAGAAAAGTTGTTTTAATCAAAAAATTTCATTATCTCATTTTACATTTTGTTCACCGGAAAATGATAAAAAGTTAATTTTGCTTATCTCATCGTATTATAGACAGCCTTCCGCAGATATTAAAATGTAAAATTGTAAGAGCAAACCAGGTTTGTTAGCCCCGAGGTAACAAAACATTTATCAATTTTATGAATTTTTTTTTAAACATCCGTGGAAAATTGTCTGTAATACGATGCTGTACAATATTTTTTTTATTATGGCTGAGGACCGGTTTTAATCCAGAGGATATTATTTGGTATGAAAGTCATACTGGAAATATAATTATGTTACCTGTTCCAAGTTCAGTCTCCTGGAGGAACTGAACCTTCTTCATGTTCTCCTTGAAGATTGTGAATCTAAATATTTAAGTTAATCAATAAAATTTTATTGGTTATGTTTACTTTCCATTACGTCGAAATAAGAATCATTATGCAAACTAGTAAGTAGTGCCCAAACATTTCCACATTTTGTTCATCCTAATTGGGGGGTAAACATCAACTTTACCTCCATTGTCATTTACTAAGTATATTTGCGATTACTTTTATTTAATGAAATCTTCCAATTTTTAACATGTACAAAACGGCCTGCTTAATTGCTTCAAGATCCATGTCAGATCTATATAGGAAATAAATGTCTATAAACGAGCTCAAGTTTTCCAAGGAATATTTGATTAAAACTCATAGTGCTCCAATAATCCATAATAAACTCTCATTGCCCAGAACGATAAGACCCATTATTTTACTTTATTAAAAATAAATTCATTTTTTTCATTTCATGTTGCTATTTACCTTATATTGATGTATTTAATTTCTAATCATAAAAAAGAAAATTTAAATTTATAATATGATAAATTTAAGAAAACTATGTTTTAAAAGAATTCGATTGTGGCGACATTTTGTGTGTTCAAATATTAAACTAAAATTGTAATCATCATCATTAACCCTTTGGTGATGGTAATGTAAAGAAAAAATATAATTTAAAAAAATCTTTTTAAAATCATTTAAATTATTAAATATTTACTTTCTTTTAGATAGTAATGCCGAGTGAGGAAAATAGATTTATTGAGAAAAATAGATATGCATATAGAAAACTAGCCAATAGGGAGATAATTATATCGAGCCAACTCTAGTATTCTATATAAACCCTGATCATTAGTGTCCTAGGTACCTTTTCTGTTGTTCTACTTTGTTTTTGTATTTCTTTCCATGCAGTGTCATGAAGGATCTGAAGCTTCTTTCACTTTGCATGTCTTTCAGCTTCCTCAAGCTTTCCTAAATTTTGAATAAAATGTTCATATTTTTCTTTAGTTGTAAATTTTTAAGTTCAGAGTTTCAATAGGTATTTTTTAATAATTAAAGACAACATTGATACTTACTTCCATAGGGGGCAGTTTTCTGAGCATAAACTCATCATTGGCATCAACAGAAGCACTATCCTTGGTAGCATCAAACCTTGGGCCATGGGGCTTCCCACCTCCAACAATCGCATGACCATTCTTAGCACCACCTTAACATTTTATATTTACTATTTATTTCCGTACCTAACTAAAATTCAGTATTTTAGTTACTAGTGATTATAATTTATGTTATTAATATATACCTAGGTAATAAAAAAAATCTTAACTTCAAGATGAATACGAGTTTATACCTGAAAAAATATTGTGGAAAATAAAGTCATGATCATCACCACCGAGCAGCTTTTTGCCGTGAGAAACAGAATCATGATCATCTTTTCCAATCAGATTGTTTTCATGTGCAACTTTATCATGATCATCTCCACCAAGAATAGGTCTGCCATGAGTGACTGAATCATGATCATCCTTGCCAATCAGATTATTTTCATGTGCAACTTTATCATGATCATCTCCGCCAAGAATAGGTCTGCCTTGAGTGACTGAATCATGATCATCCTTGCCAATCAGATTATTTTCATGTGCAACTTTATCATGATCATCTCCGCCAAAAAGAGGTCTGCCATGAGTAACAGAATCATGATCATCCTTGCCAATCAGATTATTTTCATGTGTAACTTTATCGTGATCATCTCCACCAAGAATAGGTCTGCCATGAGGAACAGAATCATGGTTGTCACCACCAATAATCTGGTATCCCTTCTTGTAGTGAGGCAGATGCTGTTCATTGCCAAGAAGACTAAATTCTACCTTTTCTTCAATTTGTTTGGCATTCTTGTACAACAACTAAAACAAAACAAAAATCAATGATTTGAAAAAATAAAAATAATAACATGGAAAAGTTCCTAAGGCATTTAAAAAGTTAGAGCACTTAAAGTAATAACAACTCAAATGTTTTAGGAGAATATTAAAAGATAACATTTTTATCAGTTTTTGATTAGCAAACAAAAATGTGTTATAAATAGTTTAAAATTTTTTAAAGATTAAAAAAAGGATTATTAACATACCTATAATATTTAGTTTTTATATACCTAGCAAAAGACACAATTAAAAGATTCAAATTTTTGTGAAAAATATAAAATACCCTATGTATGTAGTTAATAGTTATTGTCACTGAACAGAAAAGATACTGGAATCTTTATGTAGTGAGACTTTACAAAATATTCTAACCTTAAATCTTTTTAATACATTTGAGATAATATCTTCAGTTCTTGACTTTTGCAGTTGAACTCTTGGCAGATTCTTCTTAGGCTTTTCTTCAGAAGAATTTTCAGTAGACTCCTCCTTAGAAGCAGATGTGGTAGAATTCTCCTCAGATGAACTTGCTTTCTTTACATTCTCAGAGGAATTTTCATTTGACTAAAATTCATATAACCCATTGATAAAATCAGGTTTAAACCAGAGTAAAACTTCTATCAATATTTAATGTAAAGTTTCACCTTCATTCTTACCTAATTACAACTTGTGAGAGGGACAATTTCCCATAGGAAAATAGCCTAAAACAATCGCATGGCAATAGATATAACTCGTTAAAAGTAGAGCTTAGTAACTTCAGCAATTATTGAGATATTTTTCTTCAGATAGACAACCATTGTTCTACTTTGTACAATAGATAAAATTCATTGCCATTATTTAATAGCTTCACATTAAGTAACAACTAAAAAAATATACGTTTTACTTGGAAAAATTGTAGGTAATACCAAGAAATGGAGGGGACATTGGGCTGTTTATTACACTAGTCCCTAATGTTTATTATTCGTTTGCTTACAACGCACGTTGGAGACTAATTGAATTTTGATTGGTTGGTTCATTAATTTTAGTGTCCAAACGTTACAACCACTAATTTTAATTCACATAAGGGGTAGTTTTGTGTATCATCATTGGGAATGTACAATGTACATCGATTTATTGGCCATTGTCTTATCCCTTTAGATCCCTGGAAATACCTGAGACTCTTCTGAATCATCATAATAATCTCCATAGTCAGCACAGGGTTGGAATTTACTTTCTTTCTTATCTTCCTCCTTGTCAACTACTGGTACAGGCTCCTTATAACCAGAAAATATTTATTAGATTTAAAGCAAATTTAAAAAAGGATGATATAAACTAGAAGAAGTAAAAATTCACATCAATAGGTAACAAATCTACTGGTACAGGCTCATTAGGCACAGAAAATTTAATTTAAAGATCTAAAGCAACGAAAGTTTAGACAAGGATGATAAAAACCAAAAGTAACATTACACATTTCACACCACTAAAAAACAATTTTTATGTTAAGAAATTATTTAAATAGACAAACAAATTGAGTTTTATAACTGATGCTCATTATTTTATCAGAGATTTTTTACAAGAAAAAAATCAGGTACTATCTTATATAGTTAAACACATTACTGCAGATAGGTTTAAAATAAGACAATTGCATGGTCTAAATAACCTTTTCAAGAATGTCTAGTTTTCTATCTCCTATGACATTCAACAAAATTCTAATTCCTCCATAATCATGGCATTGCGGTCTGACAAACAAACAGATTTATAGAGTATCTTCGCTACTAAAACCATTTTACCTTCTTATAAATTTTGGATAAACTTTTTTACTGAATCTTAACTAATATTTCATTTATACTAAGCAAATAATTTTTCAAACTAGACAAATAATACAAAATCGTTATAGTTTTTATCAATATTCTGTACTAATAATATACAAAAAAAAATAATTTATTTTAATTAATTCTTATAAAAAAATAAATTTGTAAACCAAATTCTAACTAATTATTCTACTTAAAGATAAAAAAAGTGTGATTTAATACCTTATTAAACCTCTATTTATACATGTTAGTAAATACAATCAATTGATGTTATAGTAATGTAATAAATAATATTATATGCATTAAAAAATAAAATAAAGAAAAAAATAGTTACCTTCTGATAACCAAAGAGCTCAAGATACAATTAATACAAGCATAGGTTCAACAAAATAAATGAAAAAGAAGTCATGCTAAACATTTTATTCAAAAATCATAATCTATCATAAAACGGACAACACAAAACTTATATCATGCAAATTTAAATATATATCAATCATGCAATTTTTTTTTATTTAATTGTATAAATTTTGGTAAAATCAAAGATCAATAATTAAATCTAGAATACATAAAACTTGAAAAAGGAATGTCTTTTTTGTTCTGGAAAAAATATAAACTACGTGCATATGTTAATTTAATAAATATGATTAAATAAGCAAATGTGCAATAAGCAATAGTCTACAAAAATAGAATCATTAAAAAATATACACTGTAAAAAAACAATTGATAAAATAAAGAAAAAATTTAAGGTTTCTTTTTTTTACAGTGTCCATATAATTAAAATAAATGTACTACTATTACACTAAACACACTCAGGGAGGGACAAATAAACTCAAGTTATAAAGAGAGGGGTCACGCTTGGTTTTTTATTAAATGAATAAGTTAGGGTACAATGTTTGGCACTTTCGATATAAGTAAATGATAATAAAAAACCCATAGAATGCGATAATAACTTCAGAAAAATCGAAGAAAATAGATTTAATACTTAATTAACGTTTTTAAGTTTTTCTTCAAAAAGTTTAGATAAGATGCCTTTAAAAGTCGTCTATGATTTTGTCAGGGATAAAAATGTAACTTTAAAATAAGAATTACAACATATTTTTTTAATTAGTACAAAGTAAAATTTTGAACATTTTATTGATCAGTATATTTTTTAAAATGTGAAGTAGAAACCTGAATATTTTATCATGAAAATTGTGTTATGATTTGATTGTCTGCTAGATCACAAGAAAAAAGATACTGACAGTACTTGTTGGTTCTTTAAAAATAATTAGGTAGATTACTTTCAGAACCCCTCTTTTTGCAACGTTATTTCAATAGAACAGAGCCGTAGTCTTAGTGTACTCAATATCTAGACAGCCAACCATTGTTTTAGAATTGTTCAATTTTTTTAACTTCTGATAAAAACAGAATTAATGGTATTTTTGTAAATATTATACCTCCAAGAAATGACTATACTTCCCAATCATATGTTGTGTGATATTTAAGAGGAATTATTTTGATATAATGTCATTAAAATATTCGTTAAAAAAAGTGCTATTCTAGCTTATACTTTACATTTTAATGTGTATGATAATTCAAATAAAAGATAATGAAGATTTATATTATATTTAATTGTTATAATTATAAAGAAAAACCTGGAAACAGTAAAAAACTGACTTTATTTTATTGACGTAAGGAAAATTTTGTCAAATATTTGAATAAAAAAACACTATAAAACAAAATAAATTATTTTTAATATAGTCACAAAAAGGCTTAATGAGTTTAGGAAATATTTCATTTACTAATCATGTCATTTAAACTCTATTACACAGAATACATTGTAAAAAGATGTTCTCGTTTTAATTTCAAGTAATTTGAAATGCATTTTAATACCTTTTAATGATTTATTTTTTGAAACATCTTTTTATAAAATGTTATTGATTTTTGAAGTTATATGTTAAAATGTTTTTAAATTTTGTTAACATTTTGTTTTAAATGTAGAAAATTGGTAATTCTAAACATTCAAAAAATGATTTTATTAAATTTTCATCACTTAAATTGCATGTTTGATGAAATTTTCAACTGATAATTCAAGAAAAATCGTTTAAGTTTTTTATTATATTTTACTTTGAAATGTTAAAAAAATATAATTATTGTCAAAAATGTGGAAGTTATACTTTCCTCAAAAAAAGACCTAAAACATGCAAATTAACACGTGTAATGAGATTTTTTTCTTTCAGGTTTAATTTTAAGTAATTATTGATATTTTTTGTAAAAAGGATTTTATATAAAAAGTTTTAAAACTCGAGTTATGTAGTGGTTCTAAAAAAGGTTGCGAATTTATGCAATTTTCTTGCAAAAAAAATTTTCTAGGATTTTAAAAATAGCAAAGGGTGTTATTAGACGTACTTACAGATACAATTGCAAAGTCATTTTGGCCAAACACTAAAATAAAGTTTTGACATCTGAGGGTCCAACCGTGGGGTAGGTTTCTGGTAGAATCCGTAAAGGTGTGCGTTTTAAGGCTTAAAAATAGTAGTAGAACGATAATATTCACTAAATATGTGTATTTCTTATTGAAAAGAACTATAGACAAACATAAATTTTTATCGTACTACTACTGTTTTTAACTTATAACACATAACCTTTACGGATTTTACCAGAAACCTACCCCTCTCTTATAAAGATTTGTTAAAATTGAGTTTTTTTGATAGTAGGTATTGGAAACATTACCTAACATTTTTTATGGAGTATAGAAAGTTTTAGAGATTCCCAGTAAAGATGGATTTTTAAGAAAATCTTTGTAGTTAACAAAATTCAATGTTTACAATGTTTATTCGCGCTCCATATGAAAATGTAAAGTTTTGAATAAATGTTTCTCAGAATACAAGTCCCTCCCTTTCGAAGTACAAATCTATAGATATATTAGTTTATTTGCTCACGTTGTTGCACTTGACTTTGTCCCACTGAACCTCCCGGGTCTTGGTCCAAGGCTGGTCGAACACCACAATCTGGCACGACTTCTCCTCATCTCCACACTTAATAGATAGAGGATAATATATGGATTGTCGTGACTATAAAGTCCTCTGTGTCCACTAAATAGGTGGAATAAAATGTCGTCTTTACATATAGAAAATTCGGTCTAACACCAACATCTTGCACGTTTTCTCCACATCTCTACACTTAATAGATAGAAAATAATATGGTCTGGGTCCAAGGCTGGTCGAACACTACAATCTGGCACTAAACATATCTATAAACCAAAAGTAGAACAATGTCTGTCTGTCCCTTAAGATCTCAGTAACCACTGAACCGATCGGATTCTAATCTTCAGGGAATATACCTACTAGTCCTGTGGTGGTTTTAGACTATTTTCTTGGGGACTGTAACACCCTCAACCCCCCAAAAAACCCAAAAAGTTTCCCCCTCAATTAAAAAAAATATGTTTGAAAATACCTAGTGGGTGCACCTCCATTAATTTTTTTTTTAATACCTACCTATGTTTATTTCTTTATCTGTTTTTTTTTTAATTGCCTCTTGGGGCAAAGCCCCTGGAGGATAATGGCGAAGCCGCAAGTATATAATATTGGGTATAATATAAAAATTAATCTACCCATTCAAGTGGAGGTTTCTGATTTTCAAGCCAGTATTTCCTCTTTTTGGTGCTTTTCCTCAGTGTGCCTATTAAGCACCCTTATTTTTGAAGTCAATTGAAAATAAGGGGGTAGAGTTCGCCTAGCCCATCCGGACCTACACCTATTATAACCTAACCAAACTTGAACTACAGTAATAAACAAATTTGGGGGGGGGGGGGGTTCTGTGATCAACTAGGCACTCTAGAGGGAAACCTCCCTTTAATAATAAATAATAAATTTTTTTACCTCAGGACGCAGTACAAGGTCGAATCTATACAGAGTACCGGCAACAACCTAATAAAAAAATATTGTTTTTATGTATAGGAATGAAATATAGTCATAAAAAGAGAGATCAATTAGCATAACCTTTTTATTAAATTTAAAATGCTAGGCGTATAAAGTAACAGGCGCTAACAGAAGCACATTATTAACCAGACCATGACTTAGGTAGAATAGATAATGGGTGTCCTATATAATAGTATAAACTTAGTACAGAGTAATGATTTTCTAATACATTACTTTATATTGTTCTTGTAAAAAATTACTAAGATTAAGTTGAGTATAAGGAGAAAGTAACTACAGATATAATAAATCCTATCTTAAAAATAATTTCGAGACCGAATAAGGGAATTAGGAAGGTACCCTAAAGAATATTTACGCTTAGTTGTGAGGTTCATTAGATTGTTGTGTTATGGACCACCGTAATAGCCGACTTGATCCCAAACCAACTGAACTATATTTCATTAATCTACATATATTTGCATCTAAATTAAATTCAAATATCAACTAGTAGGTATTTATTATTTGTACTAAGAAATACCTAAATAAAACTAAATCAACATAAAGATGTCTTTACCTGTTTTGAAAAGTTTTCAGTCCTGACTTTGTTAAGGCTGCATTCATAGCTTCCAGCGACAGTGCTACCTACAATTATGAAAACAATTGTAGAGTTACTACTCTATATATAGTATATCATTGCTTTTAGTAGGGAATATAACCCTGCTATAGTGAAAAGTCAGTAATGCATAACTGTTGAAATCACCCAAGATTCTTAAGCTATAGAGAAAAGATGAATCAAAGATAAAAAATCAATTTAACTCCCAAACTTAAGAATTATTGATAGAATTCATCACAAAATTCCATGTCGTCGTTTGCATTACTATGCAATGGTCAATGATCATGAACGTACGGACAAGCCTTAGTTAAGCGTAGCTGTTCAACTGAAAATATTAACCTGTCAATTGGCTGAAAGCAAACTCCACGATTTCCTGATCCTTGGCGCTCAAATTTTCAACCTGTATGAAAACTTTATGTTATAAAGAGAGGGAGGGGCTGGTTTAAAGATCTCGTACCCTTGTGTTGAAGGGCAATCAAAAAATAAAAATTACTTCGATGCTGAAATTAGAAGATTTGTATTCCGTATTTCGTCAAATGTTTTTCTTTAGTCTCAAAAAATTTAAGTTCAACTGACATTAGTTTAAATAATTCAGATAAAAATTATCATTAAAAAGGATGACAACATTCAAAAGAAGCAAAATAAAGCCAAGTATTCACTGTATCATTATAGACAGACGGACAGACAAAGTGATTTATAGAGAAGATTTTCAATAGGAAAAAAATTCTAAGTTAAAGAGAAGTTTTGATACAAAAAAAAGCAAGAAAAAACAGTTAAGTAGATGAATAAATTACCGTTTCTGGTGCTCCCAGGCCTAGAGCACTGGCGGCTGTAGCCACCAATGCCAGGCAAAAAATAATGCGCATTTTTTTTGTCTGAAATTTTTAATATTATCACAGCTTTGTTACATTAGTTATCACAGAATTATCTTATTAAATATACAGAGTGATTAAATTACAAAATTCTTAATAGCATATCCTTGATGAAGCTTAAGCAATAGTAAAAGATGTAAAAATATAAATATTCTAGATTTATATGTTATTAAAACACCTTGTATATATAAAATGTATCATTGGCTGTTACATTTAGTCAGTCTTTAAGCTACAATTACTCATTAAAATTATAAATACAGTTTTTGTTAAAATTTGCCTAAAAATCAACTTAAATCATGCTGTATCAATTTTGTTATAAAAAGTATCTAATACATTGATAAAAAATCTTAAATAGCTAAATTATAGATCATTTACAATAAATATCTTCTTAAAAGCTAGTATTGCGAAGCTTAATCTATGTAAATAAATATCTCATTTTTGATGTCTAAATTAACACCATGTATCGAGCTGTTAGCAACTAAGGATGTTTGTAAAAAGACTAGGTAAAAAGATCCTTTTAATCTTTACATACATACATGACACATGTCTATTATAGCATTAATGTTAATGATAAAATGGCATTAATAAAACTCTAACTGAAACTTAATGCAAGAATAAGTACCAACAAAGCATGCTAAAGCTTATTTGAAGTACACCTATGGAAAATAAAGTCTAATACTTTATATGAACTTTAAGCATTCTGTAATGTTTTTAATACAATAAAAGATTTTAAAACCATTATATGATAAGAGCAAAGCAAATAATTACAGTAAAATATTGTATATTTATTTTTCTTATTTGAGCTTATTTAGATTTTAAAATGAGTAAGGGGGTGGGGGGTTTAATGCAACCATCTCGTAATCAATGTAAAGATGGCACTTAGAATTCAAATTTCGATCTGTAATTTTGCATGAGTAATCCTTGGTAGGTCTATTTTCCCTAAAATAAACAAAAAGTTGAAAAAGTAACGGCTCAGTCGTTTAGCCGTTTTTTGGCTATTTTTAGGGCAAATCTGTCATAGATTACGTAGGAATCAACTTTTTGAAACATTTTTTTGCTTTAAATCATGTGAAATAATACAAGAAAAATATTTTTAGATTTCTAGTACCAGCAACTACCGGCTAGAACCGTTAGAAATCGTTTTGGAGCAGCAAAGAGCATTATGTGGAAATAGGTTTCGTGATGATATGTCTTAAGAATATCCAAAAATGGCTAAACGGCTGAGCCGCCAGCCGTTACTTTTCCAACTTTTTGTTCGATTTAGGGAAAATAGACCTTCCAAGGATTACTCATGCAAAATTTCAGATCGAAATTCGAATTCTAAGTGCCATTTATACATTGATTACGAGAGGGTTGCATTAACCTCTCCCCCCCCCCCCTTTTTAATGTTTAATAGGTTTGTGTGCGTGACAACTTTTGGTGGGACCAAATTAGTTGAAAATATTCTAACTAAGTGTTCTTAAAATTGAAATTAAAGTAGAATAGTCTCTTTAAAATCCATTTTGTTACAAATTTCAGCTGCCCTAATGGTTTACAATAAATACATATCCTTCTATGATCAGAGGGTCAGAATCAAATACTGTCTCAAAGTAAACTTGCACAACAATCTCTTTCAGTTTGTGCAAGGTAAGATATGCTTGGAAATATTAAGAAAGAACAGAGGATCTTGAATGGCTTGATATGCTTTAAATTGAAAAGCAAATTATTATCTTTATAATTATATTGTATTCCTAAAACTTCCATTAGGAAATAATCATCACATCAATGTGACATTTGTATCATAAACCAGAAATGTTTAAAGTTTCAAACATTTTCTGCTGGATAAAAACAAGTTATGAACTTGCAAACATTAGTTTATATTTTTGTATTAATTTTGGTGATTTAAAGCTAATTTTTCAAAACATCGATTTCCCACAACATAAAAGTAAATTATTCATTGAGTTAAAATATGTTTGTTTGAAAAAGATCTTGTTGTTAATATGACAAATATTTGTTATTTTAGATGTTTTAAATGACAATTTCAATTTGAAAAAACTGTGCCCAATGTTCCAAAAAGTTGTAGCATTGAGGTGAAGCATCTTGATCATTAAACCAACATTGTTTTTAAAGAATCCTATTTTCTTAAATTCTAGACTCTTAATCAACATTTAATTCAGTGATGTGAAGTATTAAATTTAATTTTCATGGAGTGTTTATTCTTTCAAGTAGGACTTTAACTAAATTTATTGGTTTTAGGGGTTAATTTTCAAAAAAAAATCAAATTGAATTTCCTACTCTCACTCACTAGTCATCTCATGCTCCAACTCATATAATAAAAATAGTTTAATATATACCCTTAAAGGGCGAATATAGGTGGAATATGATATGGGCTCAAAAAAACCGTGCCATTCCATAGATTATAAATAACTTAAAGATATTTACATATTCAATTGTATAAGTCTGTTGTGGCTTAAAACCTGGACATCTGAAGATGATTTTATGTAATTAGTGTGGTTCCCTAAGAACTCCAAACACCCTAGCATCACACAAGGATTCTTAGGAAGGTTGAATTAAAAAGCTTTCATTAAATGAAATGTGGAAACCAGTTACCAATGTATTTTTTTGTAACTTGGATTTTCACTTCCTTAACAATATTCCCCACCAAAGTATAAAGTATATGAAGTAGGTACCTCTTATGTGAGAAAAGTTTAGTTCTAAAATATTTTTCTTGTAGTGTATAAATACCTACCTTTATTTATATTTATTCGAGAGTTTGTTTCTAGTGAATGTTTCTCACCCTTCTTTCATTATTTTAGTGCTGCTCATGAGATTTTATTTATTTGTCATTACTTTGTAATAAGGAAATTAATCATTTTTATTTTTAGTAGTTTTGGATGAATTTGTTTCAGTTTTATTTTATTAAGATTATGGAACACTATGATTAATGCAACAAAACAACTTGCAAATAAAAACAAACACTCTAGTACAAAAGAATAAAAAAAGGTGTAAATTAATTAAAAACCGTTGAATAAAATTTTTTGGTAAAAAAATGTTAGAAAAAATTGTAAAATTTAATTTCTTCTGCAAAACTTTGCATGAAATAAATTTCTTTTGTATTATTTTTAATTAGGAGTCAAACAAATAAAGCAAACATGCCCAAAATTTTATTGCTTAATTTCATTTCTATTTAACAAAAAGACAGCACAAAATTGTCACACTTCATGCAAAAAAGTGTCATGCAAATTTTTTTATTTGACTATTCATAATAGACTACAAATAAAATTATAAATTAAATATTTTCTTTTTAATACAGAAAACAATGTTTAAAAAGAAAAGTTGTCTTGAAATGGAACTTTTAAATTATTCAATTAGGTAGTCAATAAGAGATCAAAAAGTAACAATACAGTTAATTTTATAGTCGAAATGTTCAGATACATAATCTTACACGTGTCTAGATAAGCAATTTAAATATTTATGTTTTAAGTTCTTTTAAACAGTTAATGTGCAGAAAGCAGGTCTTAAAACATAAATAATCTTTAAATACACACTGGAAATACAGGACTGGGGTAGCTGGTAGCATGATGAAATTGTAACTCAGGATCAAAAAGAATTTGTTGCATAAAATATTGCACAAAATTAAGGTGAGCAAATTTTAACAGTGTGTATTTAAGGATATAATACTATATTATACACACAACAAACTTGTTGAATATTTGATTTAGTTATCACACTTGACGTCGTCCCATCTGACCTCCCTGGTCTCTGTCCAGGGCTGGTCAAACACAACCAGGTTGCACACCTTCTCATCACCTCCACACTGAACAAAAATGGTGTTACAGTAAAAAATGGACCAGCAGTTAGGTTTGTTACTGAAAAAATGTTAATAAAGATTGCATAATATCACTTCAGAAACCTTAATAAAATGTACAAAAAAAACATAACAAAAATTATTATGCTCACCTCAGATCTCAAAACAAGGTCAAATTTGTACAGAGTACCAGAGACAATCTGCTTGGTAAAGTTTTCAGTTCTCACTTGTCTAAGGTCACAATCAAAGCTCTCAACTAAAGTGCTTCCTAAATAAAAAAATATATTAAATCCAAAAATATTTTAGCATAAAGTTAACAAACTTTGAAATAAAAATGCAGAAACTTGGTAGATATTCTGAATGAAAATTCTACCTGAAATTTGACCAAAGGCAAAATTGACAATCTCCTCATCATCTTCACTCAGATTATCAACCTGAAAATGTATGTTGAATTGATAGATAAATATAACATTATTTGCAAATGTAATATAAATTAGCAGCGACATAAAGGGATAAGACAATGGTACAACCCAAATGATGATATATAAAATTACCTCTCTAAAGATTATAATTAATGGTTGAAGCGTTTGGACACTCAACTTAATGATCCAACCAATCAAAATTCACTATAAGTCCTCCAAAGTTGTTAAGCTAACGAATAAGTAAAAGTAATGAACAGCCCATTGTCCCTTCTCTCTCTGATTAAAAATGAACGGAGTTAAATGTTAACCTGGGAAGGGGCTCCAAGAACATCAAAGTCACGCTGTGGCTCTTCATCCTCTTGATGCTCATTGCTCTTCTGCTCGTGTTCATCCTCATTCTGTTCATCTTCATCAATAAATTGGTGTTTCTGCTGGTTAAACTGGTTATGCTCTTGCTCATCAGATTGGTGGATTTGTTGATTAAATTGGTTTTGCTCTTGCTCATCAGATTGGTGGATTTGCTGATTAAACTGATTATGCTCCTGCTCATCCTGATCCATATCCTCGGGAATTTGGATAAAGTCATTGGTATTCTTCTGTCCAAAGTTGTTGAATTGCTCTGGTTCTTCATAGTCGTTTTCCTGTTGAGGAGTGCGGCACTTGACATCCTCCCACCTCACCTCCCTGGTGTTGGTCCAGGGCTGATCAAAGACAACAACACTGCAAATCTTTTCATCGCCTCCACACTAAAAAAAAATTTATTAAAATGCATAAAAAGTACCTAGATACCTAAAAAAAAACTTTGGATCTATTGCAGTTCACGGTGAATTGTTCCTGGTAAAGATTATCTCCAAAAATCTATGAACAATAAAGGCAGTAAACTGCACGAATCCAAAATTTTAAATAATTTACAATTTAATGTTTAAAAACCTTGAAACCTATGGCAATGAACTGTTAATAAATAGAATCCTCACCTCGGGTCTGAGAACAAGATCAAATCTGAACAAAGTTCCAGCAACAGTCTAAAAATATAGAAGAAAATTATTGTTTAATTGGTTTAACCAGGGATCTCAAGGGATAAGACAATGGTCGATATATTGATGTACATCCCCAATGATGATACAAAAAATTACCCCTACTGTAGATTACAATTAGTGGTTGTAACGTTTGGACACTCAACTTAATGAACCAACCAATCAAAATTCTTTAAAAGTCCCCAAAGTTTTTAGACCAACAAATAAAAAAACGATATCATCAAACTTTGGGGAGTAATGTAATAAACAGCTTAATATCCACTCCCTTCATGGTTTTGACTCATTTCTTTAAAAGTTTGAGTTGTAAATATGAATTACCTGTTTACTGAAGTTTTCAGTTCTGATTTGGTTGAGGTTGCAGTCATATTCACCAGCTACATTGCTCACTAAATTATAATAAATATTTCAGGTTATTTTGCAATTTTTTCAACATTATTAATAATACTATGCAATATTTAATGAAGTAAGGAGGGGGAAATGATTTTTTTTTCAGTTTGGGAAAAATGAATCTTGTGCAGAATATACACCCTTGTAGATGTCTAGGTGTAACATTGCGAACTAATCAGTAATCAATCATACTGATTTTAAGAAAAGCTTGTACAACATACCAATGCCAGGTGAATTGTATTAGAGAATAATAAATCAAGTACCTGCAACTTGGCTGAAAGCAAAATCAATAATTTCTTGGTCTTCCTCAGTCAAATCATCAATCTACAACAAAAAGTTTAAACTTTATGACTTCCATTTGAATATACTTATTCAAAAATTAAATTTAGCATTGTTAGTTCGAAAAGATTGATTTGTAAAATATTGGAAAATCTTTTTTTATGGATTGAAAAGGGTAGTTGCAGGAAATGCATTTCAATTTGAATTTAGTGAATTTTATTGTTTATCAAGTCTTAAAAATTGCTTTCTTGTGATATGTGGTGCAATTTATATAGTTGGCTTGCTTTCACATAAAACAGCATATGACGACTAATTTACTTATGTCTAATTGTAATACAAAATTACATATGTTTCATGGTATACTTGTAACTTATGCTTGATATCATTTAACTAAAAAGGAACTATCCAGTAAAGGCATACCTTGAAGAGGCCTCCAGGGAGGGGGACCTTAGTCTCAGGTTCATCACATATGACATCATCCCACTGGACTTCTCTGGTGCCGGTCCAGGGCTGGTCGAACACAACCATGTTACAGGTCTTCTCACCACCTCCACACTGACAAAATAATAAAAAGTTATAAAATGAGAATTATTAAACCTAAAAATAAATATTTCTAGAATGCAACCCCTTACCAACTATAAAAATGTTTTAAATTATAATTAAATAGTAACTGTGCCTCTAGCATCTAGAAAAAAAGGATAGAAAAATAGCACAAATCTGAAATAAAAATTAGCCTAAGAACATCCCAGGACCTATATGAAGCATTCCTAAAAAGAAAAACCCAATCAGTTCATTAGTTACAGAAATCTTAAGCTACATACAAAAAAAATACTTCTCTACATTATAGGATTAAAATGTTAACCTTTGGTCTCAAAACAAGGGCAAACTTGAACAGGGTTCCAGAATCAACCTTAAAAGTAAAAAAAAAACATTACAATCTACCTATTAAATTATTGTTATCTTAAAATTTTATTAGATTAAAAGCACCACAAATCTATAAATATAGATATATAACCAGCCAACCCCCTGTTGGGGACCTTTTTCGTCTGCTAGCAACTTGCTTTCTGCTCTTTTGTAGCCACTTTGCTGTGTTAATATTCCCGACCCTATTGATTTATTTTCAAAGACACAATTGAAAGTCGACACAGAGTCCTTGGGTTATTTAAAACCTTCCCCCTCTATTATTTTTCTATAAAACACACTGCACCTCTTTTGTCAACAAGTTAAACCTGTTAACAGCTTTAACTTGTTCTAGTTCACACTCATAGCTAGCAGCAACAGTGCTTCCTAAAATAATAAAATAAATAGTTAGGAAGCTTTTAAAAGGAATTTGTTTCTTCTATCTGAAATCTTAATGATGGGGAGATGGGTAAGGTTCGATTCAGGGATCTAAAGGGAAGGACAATGGACGATAAATCAATGTACATACCCAATAAAGATAAACAAAATTACCCCTTCTGTACATTACAATTTGTGGTTGAAATGTTTGGACACTCAACTTGATGAACCAACCAATCAAAATTTAATTCAAGTCCCAAAAGTTGTTAGGTCAACGAATAAGGAAACTTAATTGTAAAACTTTGGGGACTAGTGTAATAAAAAGCCCAATGTCCCCCCCTCCCTGGAACTGATTGCATATTTCTAAATTCTAAATTATGGGATATTTCTTTCTACCAACACTCCAACCCCTTAGCTCCACTAATAATTTTTTGTGTATCTAACCTGCAACTTGACTGAAAGCAAAGTCAACAATCTCTTGTTGTTCCTCACTCAATTCATCAACCTAAATTTCAAACATTTCATAAGTGAACTAATTCAATTGGAACTAATTCAAAACTACTTATAAACATGATCTGCCAATTTAAAATTGTTTGGGAGAAAGGATGGTAAAAATAGCTATTTCTATACAATTATCTACCAACAACGGGTATATTTTTATCTTAACAGGGGAATAAACAGGGTTCTAAAGGGATGAGACAATGGCCGATAAATTGATGTACATCTCCAATGATCCCTTCTATAGATCACAATTAGTACCTACCTTGTTGAAAGTTTAGACACTCAACTTGATGAACTAACCAATCAAATTTCATTAAAAATCTCCAAAGTTTTGAGCCAACAAATTAAAAAACGTTACTATAAAACGTTGGGGACTAGTGTAATAAACAGCCCTATGTCCCCTCCCTCCCTGGAAATTTGCTTACCTTTGAAGGTGCTCCAGCAACAGGGAAAGAATCTTCTTCAATATCCTAAAATTAAGTACGTTCAGATTTTGGGAAAATATGGCTGAAACCAGCTATACCAACAACAAAGTTAATTCGGAAAAAAATCACGATACCTATACTTGATTTTGAGCTGCCATTGGGGGACAACACATTGAAAAATTGACGACCTTTTTTGCCCTCCAAACATTATGTTAGAATTATTTCGCTTATTGGCTATACCTTATGCCTGGGCTGAAATATTTTTAAAAATAATTTCAGACATTACTACTTTATGCAACAAGGGTGGCCTGCACTTATGAGACGAAAAGCTAATGGCAATAAATTAACAGTAGTCTCTATGAATCCCTCTTACCTCATTCTGACCGCCAAACTTTGAGAACTGTTCCTCTTTATCAACCTCTGCCTGCTCCTCCTGTTCTTCTGGCTGTTCACACTTGACATCCTCCCACCTCACCTCTCTGGTCTTGGTCCAGGGCTGGTCGAACACCACGAGGTTGCAGGTTCTCTCCTCACCTCCACACTAGAATGAATAAAAAAATTAAGTAAAATATTAGAGGAAAAAAGGGTTAAATAACTGTATCCGTATATTTCCGTATCGCAATGACCTTGTGCCGACTCTCAAATGGGTCTTTTAAAATCAACCAATGGTAACGGGAATATTAACACAGCTAAGTAGCAGAAAGCAATTTGCTAGTAGACGAAAAAGGTCATTGAAAAAAGTGGGGAGGTAGTTATCTGTAAATACATATATACTATAGATCTGTTCAATAACATACGTCAATCATAATGAAAGGAAAAGCCTGGTAGTTTTCTACTGACAAAATTAAGAATAATCCATTTACATATAATCTCTTCTCTCCCCCCCCCCCCCACCACCCTTCAAAAAAAGAGAAGTAAATTAAACACAGGAGTTTTATTGTTGTCCATCTTCCTATCCTGGTTTCTATGTTTTTTTCTTCTTGAAATTTCTTTGAATTAAAAAAAATGCGTGAATGTAACTATTTTTACCTCTGGTATAAGAACAATGTCGAATTTGTACAAAGTGCCAGAAACAATCTAAAAATAAAAATGTTGATTTTATTTTTTATCAAATACGTTTTTTAATGAAATGAGTTTTTATAGTTTATTTAAAATCATTCAAAAAAAAATATTTTTACCTGCTTTGTAAAGTTTTCTGTTCCTACTTGGTTAAGCTCACAATCATATTTACCAACAACGGCGCTTACTAAAAATTAATATTTAATTTAACTAGTTTTTATGAATAAGAAAAGAGAATTTACGATTAATTCTCTAAAAAATCACGACAACTTTACAGAAAATGAGTATCTCTGTCTTTTTAAGCTTGACCGACGGACGAAGTAAACTATACATGAAAGCTCATTAAATTAAATTTCCCAAATATTCTTAAGAAAAGGCTATTGGAGAAAGTGAATGTTAAAGTAGCTTCGCTACAAAAAGTAATATTTTGTAGGCTACCTTTCCAGTGGACGTAATTGCCCCTGTTTAAATTCTTAAAAATAAATCACCTGCAATTTGACTGAAAGCAAAATCCACAATCTCCCGATCTTTATCACTGAGATTTTCAGAGTCAACCTAGGCAAAAAAAAAACGTATTAGCATGTTGAATTTTTTTTTATTGTTAACATTACAGTCTAGCCAAAGAAGTTTTAAAAAAATCATAATTGACTATAAAAGATATCTGCCATTGTAATAAAGATAAAATAATTGAGGAATGTTTCCAATATTAACAAAAAAGATTGTTTAATATTTTTACAAGAACTAGAAAGTTTTAGCAATTCCCCACTATGATAACGTTAATGTTGTTTTTCAATATTTTTTTTCAATGATTTTTTTTTCAATGTTTCCCTAGGTTTTTTCTCTCAAAATTTTCAAAAACGATGAAAGAAAACAATTTTAAACTGAAAAACATCGAGAAAAAAAAATCCTCCGGTCAAAACATTCAATACTGTATATGAGAATTTTACTAGTGCTCCGTGTAAAAATACCAATCCCAATCCCAATGAAAAACAGAGTGGTTCACCTGAGACGGCGCTCCAAGTTTGCGCCTTTGGGGCATAGCATTGACGGCCACCACCGCCAACGCAAGGCACAAAAATAGGCGCATTTTTTGTCTGAAAATAAAAAAAATCACAGCCTCGTCTTACTTCAACATAAAGGACTTGATAGTAATCAAAAAAAGTTAATTTACATAAAGATTTTTAAAATAAAAATGAGGTGGTAATATTAATACTTCGTCAAACAAGGAGTACAGGCATAGGTCAACGGGTAAAAAATAAAGTTTCCATTTTAGCCCGTTCAAAATTGTGACTTGATGAATCACTAGAAATTTTAATGATTTTTTTCTCTAAGCTTCTCACCCTGAGTATTAGACAAATAACATATGATATAACCACACCAAAAGTCCTTTATAGAAAAATTACAGTTTTAATTAATAATACTCTAAATTGAGATTTAAAATGCCGTCAAGACATCAGATAACTTTCCACACATAGCTGTTATCTCAGAATTATCCATATACTCGGAGGTCTCTATAGCATTGGCTAAAAACAAAAAATATGTTTCATTTCAAAGTATTGGCGTTTCTTATAATTCATTAAAAGGGGAGAGAAATATTCATAGATGCTGCAAAACAAAGTTTTTAGTACATTTAAGAACGTAATAAATTCATATATATCTTCCTATAAACAGAAATATCAAAATTTCATTTTTTGCCGTTAAACAATCCCAAAATTTAACAAATAATAATAAACAAAAATTAATGGATGAGTATTTTTTTTGTTTTCTATGATGTTTCCAAATGAACTAAACACTTTGTTATACAGACTTTCAGCATAGTTACCCTCGCCCTTGATTCATCCAATTATAAGATAGTGTGTCAAATCTTAATGGATTATCATAAACCAATCATATAACTAGAAGAAAGCATTCAAGAAAAGCAGAATCCACTCAAAAAAGCCATTACTATGACATTTATGATATAATTGGACGGAAAACCGTGACTGTCTTGTTTAATGTTTAATAAAAGTTTGCTCTAGTTAAATAAAATAACTTGAAAAATTAAAATTAAAAGGGGGGGGGGGGGGGCGAAAGTGACACTTTTTGAAACCAAAACTAAAAGTCAAAGGAACTCAACTTAAAAAAGTGTTACAGGTCTGACATTTTGCATGGCAGTTGCTTTATAGGGGTACAATATGGAACTGTGAAAAAACGGCGGCGCAACCGCCGAAAACCGCCGAGAAAAGGCAAAAAAAATTACGGCGGGAAACGGCGGTTTTCGGCGGTTGCGCCGCCGTTTCTTCACAGTTCCATATTGTACACCTTATAAAGCAACTGCCATGCAAAATCTCAGACCTGTAACCCTTTTTTTAGTTCAGTTCCTTTGTTGACTCTTAGTTTTGGTTTCAAAAAGTGTCACTTTCGCCCCCCCCCCCCTTAGTGGTTGAAACGTTTGAAAACTTAAATTCATAACCCCATCAATCAAAATTCAGTAAAATTAAAACCGTTAAGTTGTTAAGCAAACGAATAAGAAAACGTTATAATTAAACTCTGTGGACTAGTGTAATAAAGAGCCCATTGTCCCCTCTCTCTCTGGTTCTTTGATAGAAAAAATATTTTTGAAAAGTTTTGTACCTAAACAAATAGTTTCTTTAACACTTCTTCCTCTCAACCAAACTCTGCCATTCATACCAACTGCTATTTCAAATGGAATTGTCTTACCTAAATCAAACATTCAAAATAAAAATTAATTTCTATTAAAGTATTTTTTATGGTGATATTTTTTATTATTCATAGGATGTTTCTATCATTATTTTAAAGTTAAATAATAGTTATTTATTTTTTAGAACATAAAAGTTGGATCTCAAAATTGATTTAAGTTATTAAACTTCTCACAACTAATACAAATTAATTTCTATCAACAGTATTTTTGTTGTATTTTATAGTTTAAAGAGTTTCCTATGCTTTTAAAGTATATCTATTACTAGTTATCTTACAATACTTTATTTTTAAGAACATAAAAGTTCTCAGTTACACCTAAAATTGATTTAATTTATCATACTTTTTCCAACTAATCCTCGCACCGCTATTTTTAAATGTCTAACCTAACCTTTCCGAAAACAAAATAAAACTGACCAAAACCAAATTATTCTCAACAAAATAAAGAAAATGCTTAAAAAGCCACGGCCCCTAAAAAAGAGAAGGAAGTTGGCCTAACTTTCCACCCAGCATCATCCCCTATCTGCCTAGAACCAAAAAATACCCATTTTTACTGTGCGTGTAGTTTGGTGATCATTACCGAAAATAACCACCAGCGTCCAGAAATAACTGCTGCGCTACCCTTACAATAAAAAAAACAAGGACGAATGCTTTTGAAGTAGCCCAGCGATGAAAATCATGACTTGCTAAAAGTTGTTGCTAAGGTTAGATCAAAATTATTACGAAGAGTCATTTAAACTTCTGAAAGCTTTATACCTAAGCAATTTGCACAATAAAGAATCAAAATTTCCCTAAATACTGCTAAGTAAACAAATCTATTATGTCCGTCCGTCTTTAATTCTTTACACAAAAAAAACATATTTTCTTCATTAATAATTTCATTAATAAAACTTTAAGATTTAAAAAGATTAGTTTCCATGAAATGAAAAAAAAGGTTGTTGTCCTTCTGCCTAAAACTGTACAACCCCAATTGAACGTTTACTATTTTTTGTCTAATATTTTCCTATACAGACACACATACCATACATCCTAACAATTTGTCAGATAAACATCCTATTACTGCATAAAACAACTGTAAATTATTTGTTGATCTAAACCAAAAATTTTAATTTGATAAAAAAAATACCCAAGATAGGCAAATTTCAAAGAGACAGACAAACATACAGCCTACTTCTTTGGTAGATATACATCTAATTACTGTTTAAGACGTGTAGAAATTATCTTCTAATACTTTTAGCTGACAAAAAATCGAGGAAAATCGTCTATCTTAGACTAAATTCAAAAGAACTAGAAAGACACAGAAAAATATTTAGATACCATTGTTCTTAGCTTGTTATAGTTTTGCTTTTTAAAACGTTTCTCTTACGTATTGCTTTTTTTACTATAGTATATTTAGGCCTTGCAAGGTTTAAAAAAATACTAAGGAAAAGGAAGTATGATCAAGCTTTTTATAAACGAGAGAAATTTAAGATATGCTACGCATGAAAAACTGAAGGCATATATATGCTTTAGTGGTCGTGTCTGGATTTCTCGAGTTATTTTATTAAGCGCGCGCCTAGCCATTTAAGACATCACAACCATGTGTGCGTGTGCGCGTGAATAGTGTGTTTGTGTGTGAGTATTGTGTGTGTGTATTGTGTGTGTGTGTGAGTATAGTGTGTGTGTGTAGTTCAACATAACCCAGGGATCTTAAGGGATAGGACAATGGAAGATAAATAATTGCACCCAACAATGATTGTAAACAAAATTACCCTCTGATGTACAATAATATCACTGGTAAAATAATGGCAATATTACTTTTTACAGCCCAATTATAAATTAATCTAAAACTACAAAGTTTTGAAGCCAACGAATTTAATATGATGGGGGGGGGGGGGGGGGTTGAGATTTAAATTAAAGGTACATGTATTTTACAATTAACAATTTTATCCATTAACCGAACACATATCATGATATAATCTTTATGCTTGACATCGTTTAAATATTAAAAATGTACTGGAAGTTGTTAAGCCAACAAATAAGAAAACGTTAATATAAAACTTTGGGGACTAGTGTAATAAACAGCCAATTGTCACCTCTCTCTCTTGTGATTTGTACTATTAAGTTGCGTACTCTGGTATAGAAACACCTTTAAACATAAGTTAACAAGGATGACAACATCCATAAAAGTGAAGCACAGAAACGGTAGGACAAACGGACATTAATACTTGTATAGTGTCAGAACTGAATAATCAGAATATAAATGTATAAGAGTCGAACCAAAATTGTAAGTAAAGGGGGGGGTGGGGCGGGGGGGTTTAATGCAACCATCTCGTAATCAATGTATAAATGGCACTTAAAATTCGAATTTTGATCTGAAATTTTGCATGAGTAATCCTTGGTAGGTCTATTTTCCCTAAATCGAAAAAAAGTTGAAAAAGTAACGGCTAACGGCTCAGCCGTTTAGCCGTTTTTTGGCTATTTTTAGGGCAAATCTGTCATAAATTACGTAGAAATCAACTTTTTAGATCATATTTTTGCTTTAAATCATGTGAAATGATACAAAAAAACCATTTTTTAGATTTCTAGTACCAGCAACTACCGGCTAGAACCGTTTGAAAACGTTTTGGATCGGAAAAGTGCATTATGTGGAGAGAGGTTTCTTGATGGATTTCGCTTGAAAATACCCAACAAATGGCTAAACAGATGAGCCGCCAGCCGTTAGCCGCTACTTTTCCAACTTTTTGTTCGATTTAGGGAAAATAGACCTACCAAGGATTACTCATGCAAAATTTCAGATCAAAATTCGAATTCTAAGTGCCATTTATACATTGATTACGAGATGGTTGCATTAACCCCCCCCCCCCTTTGTTGAAAAACTGCTGGATACAGGATAATGTTTATGAACATACTTACATTTTTAGGACTTGATTATAGAGTTGCTTCGCTTATAACATTATACTTTGTTGTCCCAGGAATTAGTATACCAAAAATCAGATCAATGGGATGATTAGATCACATGAAAATTTGTTGTTAAAAAAGTAAAAAAATCGACATGTTTAAAATGGACGTACGGAATTCTGGTAATGATTATAGAGTTGCTACGCTTTTAAAATCGTACCTAATTACTAAAGGAATCACCATGCAAAGTTTGAAATCGGTAGGACAATTCTAACATGCATAAATTGACGAAAAAAGCTATCCGTTACGGACGGACGTACGGACCGACCCTAATTATAGAAAAGCTTCGCTTTTAACAAGGAACATTTTGTACAAAAAAATAAATATTCATTAGGTAGTAATTAAACAAAAAGATTTTTTAAAAACTTTTTAGATAGTATAATTTTATGACTAACGGCTACGCCCCTAGAGGCTTCTAGGAATACTTGGATAGTGTGGGGTTGATTTCGACCCCCCCCCCCCGCCCTAATCATTTTGTATTTTAGTTTAAAAAAGAAAAGTAAAAAATTTTTTAGGGGGATATGGTGGTACCCTCACCAAAATATTTCAGTACCTTTCCAGGGCTTATGAGAAGCTACACTGTAAAGGAGAACTATATCAGTTCAGCGGTGAGCGATATCCTTTGGTACAGACAGACAGACAAACGAACAGATAGACAGACAGAGCTTCTTCTACTTTATTATAAGGATAAGACTTTAACAAAGAAATTCTTTTAATTTGCTTTAACAATCCATAGATGAAAAGAAGAAAATATATTTTTCTCTGTAATTTTCATATTGTTAGTTTAATGACTGTTGAGTTGCTATGCTATTTGAATAGGGAAGAAAGAAACTAAGTTTTATGATTGTATTCACGGAAAGAGATACGACATTAGAAGAGATATTTAGCCACAACACAACCAACAGTAAAAATAATATCATAATTGAAGTTTCATTGAATCAATTTTTTAAGATAAAATAATATAATGTAAGAAAATTGTAAAGTCCAATGCAAAAAAGTTTTCATGTAGTTTTTTTTGCATTAATAACCCAATGAATAAACTATCATAATTTAGACAAATAGTGTTTTTATGCTAATTAATTTGCAATATTTAAGGAAAGGGCTTATTTTAGATCGAATTAAAAATGTTAGGGTAAATTAGCCATTCTTCAGATATCATATCTGCATCCTTGGTTGGATGGATTTCTCCAGTTATCTCGAGTTAGCCCCATCATGCGTGATTCTAAACTTGACGGGGGAAAAAGTTCATTTATATGTCGTTCACCTATTCTCACAAGATATGCAGGGATCTCAGGGGATAAGACAATGGGAGATAAATTGATGTACACTCCAATTATAATTAACAAAATTACACCTTATTTAGATTGGAATTATTGGTTGAAAAGTTTAGAGACTGCTAGTTTATACTAACCAATCAAGATTTTATAAAATTTTGAACCAACAATTGCAGATTTATAGAACTTTTGATACTAGTGCAGTATAATTTAAGGTCCTTTCTTTAGGAATGGAAAGCTAATCATAATTTAGTGTCGTTTGGGCCTCTTCGTGAAGGTATTGAGTTCGAATCCTTTAGCTCAGACGCGTAACTCATAAACGTAAAAGTAATGATGCCTTGACCATTAATCAACAGACAATGATTTTAAGTGAAGATTAAAGAAAAAGCATTTACATCAAATTAGTTTACTGCAATAAACTGCTTATTTATTAAAATCTATAAATAGAGAGTCGTGAATGATTCCATATTATAACAAATTAAGCAAAACAACTTATATTCAATTTTTAATAAATAACATAATGAAGCGCAACTTCTCAGAAACTAAAGTCTGTTAATACTTCCGTGTCGCTTTCGCAAATAACTTTAATTTTCTTTATCTACAAACTAGTGGCTACACCACTAGAATCTAAGGGCTCTGTATTCAAAGAACTAAGAAAGAAGGGAGCAAAAACCATCCTGGGACACATGTGAAGCTTTCCTATAATAGAGAACTCAATCAGTTCAGTAGTTATTGAATTATGAACATAATTGTCCTTATCGTAACTTTAAAAGTACCCTAACAACTTTTTACACACACTATCAAATCAAATTAGGAGTATATCAATCTAAATAAGATGGGAAATAATGACAATTAATCTCAGGGATTTAAGGGGATAGAACAATGGCCGATAAATTAATGTCCATATCCCCAATCATTATAGACAAAATTATCCCTTCTGTAGATTACAATTAGTGGTTAAAACGTTTGAACATTGAACTTAATAAACCATCCAATCAAAATTGCTTAAAAGTCCCCAAGAATAAGAAAACGTTAATATAAGACTTTGGGGACTAGTGCAATAAAATAGCCATTGTCCCCTCTCTCTCTGAATTAATCTACAACCCTTTTTTCTTCAAGATCATTGCAATCTACCAATATCATAATTTCAACGAAATTTTAGGGAAATGGTAAATCCTCGTACTTTGTTCTATTCCTTTATCCCTGAGAGCGACAGCCAAGGGGAGAAGATGTAGCGGGGCGTGAAGGAAGGCCTTGTTGCCAAGAAAGAAATTATATTTGTTAAATCTTTATAATAAAGACTACGGCACTTGAGGAGGGGGGGAGTTGAATCCCAAAAACTATTTCCTTTTAATTTAAATTTTGTCCTGAAGATAGGCAAAAAACGGCTAAACGGCTGAGCCGCCAGCCGTTGCTTTTCCAACTTTTTGTTCGATGCAAAATTTCAGATCTAAATTCGAATTCTAAGTGCCATTTACTCATTGATTACGAAATGGTTGCATTACCCCCCCCCCCCCCCCCTCCTTTTGTCAAGTAATTTAAAGGTCAATGTCCTTTTCCTCCCTAACTCCTTAGAAATTTGATAAGCCTTTTTAAATGAGACAATTTTGACATACGTTAACATCCTGGTGGCGTGAGATGTGCCACCTTAGACCTATGATGAAAAAGCACCCCCCTTCTAGGAGCTGGAAGCAAATGCCCTTGTGATCGGAGAAGGAAGGGGGGGGGGGGTAATGCAACCATATCGTAATCAATGATTAAATGGCACTTAGAATTCGAATTTCGATCTGAAATTTTTCATGAGTAATCCTTGTCTATTTTCCCTAAATCGAACAAAAAGTTGGAAAAGTAACAGCTGGCGGCTCATCCGTTTAGCCGTTTTTGCCCATTTTCAGGGTAAATTCATCATTAATTACATAGGAATGAACTTTTTAAAACATATTTTTGGTTTAATTCATGTTAAATGAGAACAATAACCATTTTTAAAATTTCTAGTACCAACAGCTACCGGCTAGAACCGGTTTTTGAGCGACAAATAGTATTATGTGGAGATAGGTTTCGTGACTAATTTGCTCTTAAGATAGCCCAAAAATGGCAGAACGGATTCGAATTCTAAGTGCCATTTAATTATTTATTACAAGATGGTTGCATAAAACCCTCCCCTCTTTAATTAACTTTTTGGAGGCTAAAATCTTATCCTAAGGGAAAGCAACAGTTTATTTAAGAGAGGGTACAAGTTAACTCAGACATAAACTAGGAAACCAAAAAAATGCATTTAATTGAAACAATTTGAATCAAGGAAGGTAAGTTTCTTTTTAAATCAGATTAAAACTTTCAAAATGTCATGATCAGTTTAAATATTTTATTTCATATGTGCATATGTCATAAAGGATTCGTAAAAATATTTACTTATGTCCATCATTTTATGTCTTAGCTAGCGACTACGCACCTAGAGGCCTCTAGGAGCACTCGTGGTAGAGGAGTAGCCACCCCCTCCCCTTTTTTAGTTTTATAAAGAAAAATTATTATTCTTCCCCCAAAAAGTTATAAAACTTCAGCCTAATAGTACTTTAATTACATCATTTAACAAAAGAAGTTAACACAAAAGAATTATAGATATACATAAAAAAAGGAAGAATCAAACAATCTTCTTCTACAGAAAATGCGAAGGTGTTAAAAAAAGCTTTTGAATTACATCATTTGCCTAAGCAATGAAAAAAGAATAATAAAACAATTTACAGAAAATATATGGATTTTATAAGAAAAAATGCCCTACCTAAAGTTTGTAAGAGAACAGTTTCAGGATTCAACAATTTTCTAACAGTGTGCAGGGGTAGTGAGAACATGAACCCGCCTCCGTCCAACACCCCCATGCCCGCCTTCTTGCCATAGCTGTCCACACACACAAGCTCCGCCTCCATGTCTTTGCTGGCAACCAACAACCTGCCGAAGAAATACTTTAGGCGGGTATATTTCCTTTCTTGCTTGACAACCCTCTTAATGGGCGTTTCGTCGTATTTTAGGTTAGGTGATTGCACCGCAAGGTTAGGCAATTGGCCCCGCAGGGTTTGAGCTCCCAGCAGTAGCTAGAAATTGAAAAGAATCTACTGTGAAAATACAACGAAACGCCCCTTAAGAGGCGTTGTCACGAAAGAGACTATATTCTTTAGGCAAAATACAGGATCATAGAACGAATTGTATTTTTCACAGTAGCTTTTCTCCTAATTCTTGCTCCCTGCGGGGGGCTCTAACCATGCATGGCAATCATTAACATTTACCTAACCTAAATAACCTATCAAAAGTTACTTTTAAAATATGATGAAACCCGCTACTTCTTTTTCTTTGCATGATCCAAAATATCTTTAAGAACAAATATCATCTTTCTAGTCAACCACCTCGTTAGAGTGGGTTCTCCTTCGATTTCTAGTGTTAATCTAGAGAAGCCAGCCAGAGCATCGTACGCTTGTTAAGGTATACGACGCTCAAACACCCACGGAAAACAACAGAAAACCAACCCTTTGACTGCACGACCTTTGTCTGGAAGACTTAATACTACATGGTAATGTGTTGCGCCTCCTTAAAGGCCAAGCCATCCCCCCTAATCTCACTATTAGTGTCACGTGCCTGCAAGACATAGCAGCAGTAGGTGCATAGAAGAAACAGTTGAATAATTTTCCAATTTTTAGCATTATAGCAGTTGAATTGCAACTTACTTTGAATACACAACATCTCCAATATTAACATTAGGTCGGTTCTTCTTGGTAGCAGCTTCGAATGCCAGGTAGGATAGGGACGCTGCTTCACTTGTTCCAATATCAACCCTAGACATGTATTATATTTTAGGAAAAATTAGCAGCTTAGGACATAGAATCGTTACAGGTATCTTCAGGGATAAGAAAAAAGATTAACAAATAAAATATTGTTTAAAAAGTTTAGAACCCCTCCTTCCCTTTTATAAAATTTCAAAATAGGGGGTGGTGGGTTCAGTGCTTGATAAGCGCTTTTTGGGACAGCGCCATATTCCTAAATTAAATCTTTTATTACAAATTTTTTTTTTTATTAATTTTCTTTCAATTAACTTAACGCTTTCGTTTAAAAATCTACTTTTTAAAAAGCAAACGGTTAAGTTTAACTTTGGCCCGTCTTTATTTCAAGTAAAAATATGTACTATGTCTTTCTTATCGGTGAAAAAATAAGTAGCTTTTTGTGTACTAGTAAAAAATTTGAAAAGTACAATTAATTTTGAACCATTGATGTTAGGGTCAAAGACCATTTGGCACTAAACCTAAGAAAAGTAGTAACCACTGAACCTATTTCATATTTCTACACCAAAGGGAAGCTTTATAGTGGTCTCTAGCTTGGTTTTGCAGTCGGTGGTAGAGTTTGTTAAATAGGTCAAGAAACTATTTTACAATCCCCCGAACAAAAACTACTCTCTAAAAAAAAAAGCCCTTGGTATTAATATTTCACAAATAAAATAACTATAAAATAAGCAAATGTGTTGAGATTTAGAGGAAAAAATGAAAACTAACAACTAGATTTAAATCTATATTTGTTCATATGTTCAATATGCTAGTTTTTTTTCAGGCTGTTGCTTACGTAGCACAGCTACTCTATATGTTATGTGTGTTAGTTTGTCAGGTCAACAGAACGCTTGTAATGTCCTAATTACAAATAAATTTGCATATGGACATATGTTAAATATTTCAATTGTACAAAATAAATATTTTTGAATTTGATTAGTTATATTTTTAAAGATATGTCCAAACGTTTTAACCAATAATTGTAATCTACAGAAGCAGTGTTTCGAAGCCGGAGCCGGGAGCATGGAGCAGCAACATTTTTGGTGGAGCCGGAGCCGTATTTTTCGTTAAAAACGGCTCCGGCTCCAGATAAGCTAAAAATGATTTTTTAAAGTAATATTATAATTTGGTAACGGTCTATTTCCATATAATAAACTGAAAAACTATTGTTACTTAACAAATAGACACACATCCTTCTACTTTTATATAGCTTTAATCAAATAAAAGCAAAATATTTTATATTATTTATCAAATTCAATAATGAACAAAAATTGATATATTAATTTTAAGGTAGGAGCCGGAGCCGCATCAAAATTATACGGCTCCGACACCCTGTACAGAAGGGGTAATTTTTCGGTCATTGTCTTATCCTTTTAAATCCCTGGGTCTCAACAGTGATAAAGCTTCCCAAATCTTCGTTTTTTGTCATACATTAGGGCAAATTCAAACTTTGTTGTCATATACAGTTGGTATAAAAATACAAATATGTCATCGATAAACTTTTAAAAGTAAAATCTATGCCTACTCATGGTAATAGGATTTGAATTTTGTTTCGTGTTTATTTCACAAAGGTTTATCATTTATGTCTCAAATAATAGGTTAAACCCAGCTTTTCGGAAAATTTAGACCCAGAGGTTTAGCACATAGCAATATCTTAGTGGACAAACAGATATACATACAAACATGGGCTACTTTTTAAAAGCGAAGCTTTTCTATAATTAGGGTTGGTCCGTCCGTCCGTCCGTCCGTACGAGATAGATAGCTTTTATTCGTTAATTTAGGCATGTTAGAATTGTCCTATCGATTTCAAACTTTGCATGATGATTCCTGTAATAGTTAGGTACGATTTAGAAATCGTAGCTACTCTATAATCATTACCAGAATGTCCGTACGTCCATTTTAAACATGTTGATTTTTTAACTTTTTTGACAACAAATCTTTATGTGATCTAATTATCCGTTTGATCTGATTTTTGGTATACTGATTTCTTGGACAACAAAGTACAATATTATAAGCGAAGCAACTCTATAATCAAGTCCTAAAAATGTAAGTATGTCCATAAACATTATCCTGTATCAAGCAGTTTTTCAACAAATTTACTTACAATTTTGTTACAATTTGATTATTCAGTTCTGACACTATATAAGTGTTCATGTCCGTTTGTCCTACCGTTTCAGTACTTCGCTTTTATGGATGTTGTCATCCTTGTTATTAAGAATATTAGGTATAACAATTCAAGTTTCATAACTGAACTAATTTAGTATTCTTGTGGAAGACATACTAATGAACAAGTATGACAGCGAAACACTACAAAATCATGCACATAACAAAGGACAACGAGATTCTGTCGTATATAATATCAGCTTAAATTCACATTCTTCATAGAAATCTAATCTTGAGAGCGTTATAGACAAACAAACGGAGTTATAAAGGAGATCTTTAAACAGATCAAGTTAGTAAACGAGTAGGTTGGAATTGGTCTATCTTCTATAATGGCTGAGAAAGTTACGTTTGTATTTGTTGTAAGGTTGTCAATGTCCATAGAATTATCAAAAACCTTATTTTATAATAGATGTGCTACGAAATATACATATGTTTAAAACTGGCATTACATACAGATATCATACAGGGATCTAAAGGGATAAGACAATAGCTGATGATAGTGATACACAACATTACTGTATTTATTGTAAGGTTATCCATAGTATTATCAAAGACCTTATTTTATAATAGATTTGCTGCGAAATATACATATGTTTAAAACTGGCATCATATACAGACATCATTAAGGGATAAGACAATGGCTGATAAATAGATGAACATCCCCATGGTGATACACAACATTACCTCTTTTGAAGATTAAAACTAGAGGTTGAAACGTTTGAACACTCATTTTAATGAATCAAACAATCAAATTCACTATAGTCCCAAAAGTTGTTAAGCCGACCAATAAGAAAAATTATGATGAAACTTTGGAGAATACCTAGTGTAATAAACAGCCCAATGACCCCTACCTCCCTGGGTATCACATGATATGCATCTACAATAAGAGATATAAGTTTTCCGGAATTTTAATGTAGGGAGTAGATTTGAAATCTGCATCAAATTTTAAGGATTTTTTTATAAAATTCGTTTTTTGTAAAATTCTTTATCTAAAAGCGAAAATACATTTTAAGTTAATTAATTTTGACCAATAGGATAAGTGGATTTTAAACTACCTGCGCTCTAATTGGTTGAATGATGTACGACATCCAATCAGAGCGCAGATTTTTTAAATCCACCAATCACAGATGCCAAAATTAATTAACTTAATTTGTATTTCCGCTTTTAGATAAAGAATTTTACAAAAAACGAATTTTATAAAAAAATCCTTAAAATTTGATGCAGATTTCAAATCTACTCCCTACATTAAAATTCCGGAAAACTTATATCTCTTATTGTAGATGCATATCATGTGATACCCAGGGAGGTAGGGGTCATTGGGCTGTTTATTACACTAGGTATTCTCCAAAGTTTCATCATAATTTTTCTTATTGGTCGGCTTAACAACTTTTGGGACTATAGTGAATTTGATTGTTTGATTTATAAAAAATCCTTAAAATTTGATGCAGATTTCAAATCTACTCCCTACATTACAATTCCGGAAAACTTATATCTCTTAATCTACAAGTAAAAAATGAAACACCCAATCAACAAAATACTTTATATACACACAAAACAAAGATTAAAAATGTCCAAAAGTAGCAAAGCAAAATAAGAAGATAAACTTTTTATATGATATAAATAAAATGTTTTTACAATCATTAATTTGTCATAGGAAGGTTTATAACTACTTTGGGGATGGGGATCCCCGACCCTCAAAAGAGAAATCATCCCTAAACCTAATAATAAGGTCACAGGATGTCTGTTTGTTCAGAAAAATCTCGCTAAGCGATCAATTAATAAGATTCTTCTTTACAATGAAATTCTGATAAGTCCTGGGAAGGTCTATAATAATTTTGGGGGAGGGTACCACGACACTCCAAAGAGACATGACCCCCAGAAAAAAAGTGCATCTTTAAATTTTTTTACCTTTTCTTTTCAAATCTAAAAAAATTGGGTTGTCGAAGTCAACCACACCCTCACCACCCTAAAGTACCTCTAGAGGCCTCTAGGGGCGTATCCACAAGTTGTATATAAAGGATATAGTTTAAATCTTAAAACGTCTGTAGAGTGTAGCTATAACAAACTTTTGTTTGAAAATATGACTTTTTTTTGTTAAATTCTGTTCTGTTCTGTGTTCATTTTGAACAGATGGACGTTTTGGTAGACACCAATTATATAGAAGCTGCGCTGTTAACAATTATAGAAAATAAATGATAAAACAAGATGTTATCAAATATAATTTGTATGTCAATGTCCTAAATCCTTAAAAACATATTTTTCATATTTTTAAAAGCGAAGCTATTCTATAATTAGGCTCTATAATTATAGAATAGTCTTTGAAGTTTGTAGTGTAGCTTCTCGAATAGGACCAAGGAAGGTTTAAAGCAATTTTGAGAATGGGTACCACCCCCTTCTCTAAAAAAACCTTCCCTAATTAAAAAAAATTGAAATAAAAATAGCTGGGGTGTTCGAATCAAAACACCCCACAATTGAAAAAGCATCAAATCTGTTAAAAGCTTAGCTTTTTCCTTATTTTATCCTTTTTTTATTAAACATCTTTCATTAAAACTGCACCCATAGCTTAATGACAATCAAGTTTTTTACTGCTGTGCAGTTTTTGTTTATAATTCTGTTTTGTTTTTCTGGGAATTTAAAAAAGGAAATGAAATTCCAAATGAATTATTTGCATATCATTGAAAACAAACGTTATGTCACTATTTATTTATAACTGGGAATATCCAACTAAAGGCGTAATTTCAGTAAATATATGCCCATAAAAAAGCATTTTTTAGAACAATTAATTCCAATACATTTAGTGAAATTAATACCTATCATAAACAAAATATCAATACCTATTTTTTTAAAATTTACTAAACCAAGCTGAAGTATTTTCTATTGAAAAAACTATTTTTTGCGTGATAAAATAAATTCAACTTAATATTGCTGAAAATTTGGAAAATTTGTCGTGGTAATTTGGGATATTACCAATGGAAAATTTATATGAAAAATATAAGTAAAGGTAGTGAATTAAAAGAAATATTTCATTATGAATTGTTTGCAAGAATCCTGGTCCCTTATCCCTGGAAAACATCCATTTTACATGTCATTCTTTTGCTGTTAAACTTGAGTATCAGTCATTTTGATAAAGAACAGCAAAATTGTGTTACCAACCAAAGAACCGACCAACCGATTCTGAGACTTGAAAAGTGGATACTTACAAAATAATATAAAATTGAATAATCAAAGGATTAACACCTTTTTTGGGTCCTAGGTCAAACGTAGGAGTTAAGCTAACCTGTAAACAAATACTTAATGTACTTAATAAGTTAATATGTTACTCTCCTGCGTTTGTCCACTCCGACGTTGGTCATTCCTGCGCTTATCCTATAACCCTTTTTGATGTCCTCGACGAACAAATATATAGCCTAATTACAGAATAGCTGCGCAACTAAGATATAGAGCGATTACATTTATGTTTAGATGTATATCCAGACAACTACCTGGATCCCCCTGTCAAGGACCTTTTTCGTCTGCAAGCAAATTGCTTTCTGTTTTTTTTGTAGCGACTTGGCTGTGTTAATATTCCCGACGCTATTCGTTGATTTTCAAATATTCAATTGAAAGTCGGCAAAGGGTCCTTGGTAAGGGGACATATAGTTATTTAAGCCCTTCCCCCTCTAATGGTTTACTCTAATATGATGGAGCCTACCTGAAAATATCTCCAGCTTTGGCAATTACGACACCCAAAACATTGTCTCCTCTGTTTGCAACATATCTGAAAATAAATAACAAGAATTATTAAGGGGGGGGGGAAGTTTTGCCACTTTCGCGTAATCCGTGATTATTAGGCTAGGTATTGATGTGAGACTATAGGTTATTTGGGATAAAAGTTTACTTTTGGGTAGTACTTCACGTATATTTAATCATTTTTTGGATAGGTCTCCAGGTTCAGGTGCTGCAGGCTGGAAGGTGGTTTCTGGACAGGTAAAAAAAATTAAAATTTTTGTTTGAAGAGTTAGAGATCAAATTATTAAACAAAATATGCATCTTTATGGATATTATTGAAATATCAGAAGAAAAAATTAAAATCGGCCTCCAGGTTCAAGTGCTGCAGGCCTCCAGGTCCACTCTGGACAGGTAAAAAAACAAGTTTTTTTATTTGAAGAGTTAGAGGTCAACTTATAAAACAGAATATGCATATTTTTTGATATTATTGACATATTTGAAGAATAAATTAAAATCGGTCTCCAGGTTCAGTTGCTGCAGGCCTCCAGGTCAACTCTGGACAGGTAAAAAAACAAGTTTTTTATTTGAAGAGATAGAGGTCAACTTATAAAACAGAATATGCATATTTTTTGATATCATTGACATATTTGAAGAAAAAATTAAAATCGGCCTCCAGGTTTAGGTGCTGCAGGCCTCCAGGTCCACTCTGGACAGGTAAAAAAACAAGTTTTTTATTTGAAGAGTTAAAGGTCAACTTATAAAACAGAATATGCATATTTTTTGATATTATTGACATATTTGAAGAAAAAATTAAAATCGACCTCCAGGTTCAGGTGCTGCAGGCCTCCAGGTCCACTCTGGACAGGTAAAAAATCAAATTTTTTATTTGAAGAGTTAGAGGTCAACTTTTAAAACATAATATGCATATTTTTTTTATATTATGGACATATTTGAAGAAAAAATTTAAATCGGCCTCGAGGTTCAGGTGCTGCAGGCCTCCAGGTCAACTCAGGACAGGTAAAAAAATAAAAAAAATATATTTTAAGAGTTAGAGGTCAACTTATAAAACAGAATATGCATTTTTTTGTTATTATTGACATATTTGAAGAAAAAAATTAAAATTGGCCTCCAGGTTCACGTGCTGCAGGCCTCCAGATGCACTCTGGGCAGGTAAAAAATCAAATTTTTTATTTGAAAAGTTGCAGGCTTCCAGGTGAACTTTACAGAATATTTTCAGGTATATTTATTTGATTTCCCCCCACTTTTTTTTCTATTCTATATTTATTTAAACCTGGTAGTTATCATATTCATTGAAACTTTTTGATGGATCCCAGTGACCGCTGTTCGCCATTGGCCAGGAAAATATCCAGTTAATTTTTGAATTTAGAAGAAAGGTATGTATTTAAAAAATGATTAAAATAAGATAATATAGTAAAATTAATCATTTAAGGCTATTTTAAAGTTAGTATGTTTTTCAACCTATTTTAAAAAAATTACACTATTCTAAGACATGAAGATATATTTCGATTTTAGCAATCATTTTCAATTCATTTTGTCTAAAAAAATATAGGCATGAGACATTAGATAACAGCAAATATGATCAAAGATATTAAACATACATTTATATAGAACAATGTCACAAATTATTTTGAATCTTAGGTATCACCATAGAATACAGATGACTACTGAAAAAGTTTGAAATACAAGATTAAAACATTAGTTTTTTAAAAAGGAGGAGTAGGGAATAATTCTTGGCCTTGTTTGAGTTATGGGGCGGGGCATAGTTTTAATTAAAGGAATTTTTTTGATGGTTAGGAAATAGGCGGAGTTTTGGATGGTGAGTTTGGTTGAAGGCGGAGACAGAAAAAAAAAACTGGGAGGAGACAAAAAAGTGGGAGGAGTGGGGGGGTTATGAAAAGGTTATGAATTTATCTTTGTCCTTGGTTGTTTATGGGCGGAGATTTGGATTTTGAAATCTGTTAAAAAAATTGGGTGGAGTTATTCCTGAGATGGGAAAAATTTTTTAATCTTTATGATATCCTGCTTTGTTTAGGTTTTAGGATTGAGGAAGAATTGGTGTTCTTTTGAATTAACCAAAAAAGTGAAAAAATGTGTACATTTTTTTGATGAAACATGAAATGAAAACTACATGGTATAAAATGTTGACTTATTTGAGAATTTTGGAAGTATAATTTGATGATGCAAACAATTGATTTGAGTTAAAAGATAACCTGAATATCAAAGAAGCTTAATCCTTTGAAATGTTAACTGTGTTTTAAAAGTTTTTTTTATAAAAATTTGCAAATGCACACAGTTAATTTGAGTTTAAAGAAATGTTCAGAAATAAAATATTTTTACAAACTAAATGATGAGGGTTTTTTAGTAGATCTCTGAAAATGCAAACAAATGTTATGTGTTGAAAAAGAAATTTGTTGGAAAGATGGGTCTTGTTTGAGAAAGGATTTTTTTGTTTAATTGATGATTAAATGTTTGTTGGGTGAAGCAAATTACACAATTTTATTGAGAGCAGAATCAAAAGACCTAATCAAAAGTTTTTCCCTAGCTAGGCGTATCCAGGGGTCTGTGCTTCGTATTTTCTCTATTGGGACAATTTCCAAGTCCTGTAGATTGTGTCCTTGGGCCTTGAAATGACTTCCAACTGTAGTTGATCCAGTGCTGATTGAGTGGCTGTGCTCGTTAAAACGGCTGGAGATCATTCTACTTGTTTGGCCCACATACTGAGGTCTCCTAACTGCACAGGATCCACTGTTTTTCCTACAAGTAATAAGATATATCATTTAAGGCTTCAAAATGTGTGTCCAGACAGGCTCCAGGTCCTTAAATTTCACTATATAATTATATTTTAAGTTTTAAACTTATTCTATTTCGAAATCTTTCTTCTAAATTCCAAAATAACCATTTGAGATATTCACCTGGCCGGCAACAACCAGCGTTCACCAGGATCCAGGTAAAAGTGTCAATGTCCATATGAAAAAGTAAAAATGTATGATACCTACCTACCATGTTTTAAAACAGGAAAAAAAAGCAAAAATACCTGAAAATGAAAGCCTGCAGCACCTAAACTTGAAGGCCGATTTTAATTTTATCTTCAAGTAAATTTATTATATCCAAAACAATGCATATTTTGTTTTATAAGTTGACCTGTAACTTTCCAGATAAAAAGACTTAATTTATACCTGTCCAGAGTGGACCTAGAGGCCTGCAGGATCTGAACATGGAGTCTGATTTTAATTTTTTCTTCAAATATGTCAATAATATAAAAAAAGAAGCACATTCTGTTTTATAAGTTGACCTCTAACTCTTCAAATAAAATTTTTTTTTTTTTACCTTTCCAGAGTGGACCTAGAGGCCGATATGAATTTTTTCTTCAAATATGTCAATAACATCAAAAAAGATGCATATTTTGTTTTTTAAGTTGTCCTCTAACTCTTTAAATAAATTTTTTTTATTTTTTACATGTCCAGAGCGGACCTAGAGGTCTGCAGCACCTGCACCTGGAGACCGATTTTAATTTTTTCTTCAAATATGACAAAAACATCAAAAAAGATGCATATTCTGTTTTGTAAATTGTCCTCTAACTCTTCAAATAAAAAATTTGATTTTTTACCTGTCCAGAGTGGACCTGGAGGCCTGCAGCACCTGAACCTGGGGGCTGATTGAAATTTTTTCTTCAAAAATATCAATACAAAAAAGGATGCATATTCTGTTTTATAAGTTGACCTCTAACTCTTCAAATAAAAAAATTGAATTTTTTTACCTGTCCAGAGTGGACCTGGAGGCCTGCAGCACCTGAACCTGGAGGCCGATTTTAATGTTTTCTTCAAATATGTCAATAATATTAAAAAATATGCATATTCTGTTTTATAAGTTGACCTCTAACTCTTCAAATAAAAAACTTGTTTTTTTACCTGTCCAGAGTTGACCTGGAGGCCTGCAGCACCTGAACCTGGAGGCCGATTTTAATTTTTTCTTCAAATATGACAATAATATAAAAAAAATATGCATATTCTGTTTTATAAGTTGACCTCTAACTCTTCAAATAAAAAACTTGTTTTTTTACCTGTCCAGAGTGGACCTGGAGGCCTGCAGCACCTGAACCTGGAGGCCGATTTTAATTTTTTCTTCAAATATGACAATAATATCAAAAAATATGCATATTCTGTTTTATAAGTTGACCTTTAACTCTTCAAATAAAAAACTTGTTTTTTTACCTGTCCAGAGTGGACCTGGAGGCCTGCAGCACTTGAACCTGGAGACCGATTTTAATTTTTTCTTCAAAAATGTCAATAATATAAAAAAAGATGCATATTCTGTTTTATAAGTTGACCTCTAACTCTTCAAATAAAAAATTTCATATTTTACCTGTCCAGAGTTGACCTGGAGGCCTGCAGCACCTGAACCTGGAGGCCAATTTTAATTTTTTCTTCTTATATGTCAATAATATCCATAAAGATGCATATTTTGTTTAATAATTTGATCTCTAACTCTTCAAACAAAAATTTTAAATTTTTTTTACCTGTCCAGAAACCACCTTCCAGCCTGCAGCACCTGAACCTGGAGACCTATCCAAAAAATGATTAAATATACGTGAAGTACTACCCAAAAGTAAACTTTTATCACAAATAACCTATAGTCTCACATCAATACCTAGCCTAATAATCACGGATTACGCGAAAGTGGCAAAACTTCCCCCCTAAAGAGGTATGCTTTTAAGCAAGCGAAGAATTATTAGAAATCTAAGAAATTATAGTCTTATTTGATTGCCTACTATAGCTATAATACAAAGCACTACGATTGCAATAAAGGGCCTGAAAAAGAAAAAATGAAAAGATTTTTTTTGGGAAGGGGGGGGGGTTACTTAGAACTTTAGAAGTCATCTTTTTGTTGAGGGTTAAGGTACCATCCCCTAAAACAGTTATAGCCATCCAAACATCCTAAAAGGATTTACTGAAAAGGAGAAACATATTGGTCCAGCAGTTAACGAGATGTTATATAAATTAGGATAAGAAAGATAGACATCCTGTTACTTTTATATAAGAACTAGCGGCTTCGCTCCTAGCCTCTAGGGGCTTTGCCCCAAGAGGTTTGATCAAACCAATTTTTCGTATTTTAGATTTAAAAGAAAAAAATTTCTTTGGGGGTGAGGGGGGGGGGGCGGAAGTCTACCCCACTATTTCAATTTTAAAATGAAATATATCCTGTTACTTTTATATAAGAACTAGCGGCTTCGCTCCTAGCCTCTAGGGGAGGTTTGATCAAACCAATTTTTCGTTTTTTAGATTTAAAAGAAAAAAATTTCTTTGGGGGTGGGGGGGGGGGGGCGGAAGTCTACCCCACTATTTTAATTTTAAAATGAAATTTTTTTTTGGGGGGGGGATTTTTCATTTTCTGGGGGTGGGGGGTGGGTTGTGTCCCACCCCCCAAGAAAATAGTTATAAATCTTCCCGGGACTTATGAGAAGCTACCCTGTAAAGGAGAACCCAATCGGTTCAGCGGTTAGCGAGATCCTTCGCTACAAACAAACAGACAAACAAACATCGTTCTACTTTGTATTATAGATTACCATTGCAGGGCGACCACTCCAAAACAAAAAAAATATAGTATTTTTATAGTATATTTTTAAAATCCATATAGTATATATAGTATATTTTTTTTCACTCATATATTATCTCAGCCCATGCGTTACTGCTCTGAAATTCTGCACAACAGTTCTTTTGTGGAGAACAATATGGAACTGTGAAGAAGTGGCGGTGGAACCACCGTTTCCCGCCTATTTTTGCTTTTTTTTAGCAAAATTAGACAGTTCTCAATCATTTCGCTTATATTTTCACTCGACAATTTGATGAGAAAAAATGTTTATCTCAAATGATTGAAAATTGTCTATTATGGCAAGAAAAGGCAAAAAAAATTCGGCGGGAAACGGCGGTTTTTGGCCGCCGTTTCTTCATAGTTCCATATTTTTCTCCACAAAAGCAACTGCTGTGCAAAATTTTGGAGCTGTAACTCTTTTATGGGATGAGATCATGCACGTTTTACTTTTGGTTTCAAAAAGAGGCACATCCGCCTCCCCCCTTTCTTAATTATGTAGTTAGAGGTTAGTTTATAAAACACCATAAGCATCTTTTTAGATATTATTTACATACCTAAAGAAAAAATTCAATTGACCTCCAGGTCCAGGTGCTGCAGGCTTCCATGTAGACTCTTTCCAGAGAAAACCTGGAGGCCTGAACTTGAACTTTTCAAATAAGAAATTTGAGTCTTTTACATGTCCTGAATGAACCTAAACTTGGATCCCGATATGTTAATATTATCCAAATAAATGCATATTCTGTTATATAAATAGACCTCTTCATATAAGAAATTTGATTGTTTACCTGTTCAGAGTGGACCTAAAGGCCTGTAGGACCTGAACTTGGAAGCCGATTTTTATATATTCTTCAGATATGTTAATAAGATCCAAAAAAATACATATTCTGTTTTATAAGTTGACCTGTAAATCTTAAAATAAGAAATTTTATTTTTATACCTGTCCAGAGTGGACCTGGAGGCCTGCAGGGCTTGACCCTGAGGGCTTATTTTCATTTTTTTTCAGATATTTTAATAACATCTAAAAAGATGCATATTCTGTTTTATAGGTTGACCTCTAACTCTTTAAACAAAAAATTTGAATTTTTACCAGTCCAGAGTGGACCTGGTGGCCTGCAGGACCAGAACTTAAAGGCCAATTTTAATTTTTTTCTTCAGATATGTTAATAACATCCTGAAAGATGCATATTTTGTTTAATAAGTTGATCTCTAAATTTTACACTTTTATCCTGTCCAGAAACTACCTTTTAGCCTGCAGCACCTGAACCTGGAAACTTATCCAAAAAATTATCAAATAGGTATAAGTAAACTACTACCCAAAAGTAAATTTTTATCCCAAATACCCTATAGTCTCACATTAATAATAATCACGGAGTAAGCGAAAGTGATAAAACTTACCCCTCACCCTTCAGTTAATTCTATGAAAAATAACTGATATTTAAATCATAATCACAAACAAAATCAAATATATTCTAAAGGATTTTCTTCATCTCTTTTTTACTGTAGAGCTTTATGCATTTTTGTCGTATCACAGTATCTTTTGAGCCCCCCGCAGGGGCTAGAAATAGGAGAAAATCTACTGTGAAAATAAGACAAAATGCTCCTTAGGAAGCGTTGTCACAAAACTGACAATATTCGTTTTTTGTTATGTAATGTAATATTATTTATATAGTATATATAGTAAATTTTGTTCAAGTAAAGGTAATAATATATAGTATATATAGTAAAATTTGGTCATATAGTATGATATAGTATCCAAATTCATCCTATATAGTATAAATAGTATATATAGTATGCAGTGGTCGCCCTGCCATTGCAACTTGAAAAAATACCTTTTAAGATGTGAGTCTATCCAAAATATACCAGGATCTTTAAACCTCAAAATTCCAGGTTTAATTACAAGTATTCGCTCTCCTTCTCTTCTTAAGCCAGGTCCAATAATCACCTTAAATACAAGGAATCAAATCATCTTATGATATTATGTAAGTATTACATTGGTTTAAAGAGAAGAGTGTAAGCAAAAAAATAATTTAGGATATATAGCTTTTTATTAGTGTTTGTCCTCCTGAAACTTTTAAGTAATATTTGCGGCTTCTGTTCGAGATAGACATAAACTTCTTGTCAAAATTTCCATCGTTATGGATCATAATCCTTATACTAAAGTAACAGGATGTTTGTCTGTGTATCTGTGTGTCTGTACCGAAGGATCTCGCTAACCGCTGAACCTATAGGGTTCTCCTTAACAGGGTAGATTCTCATAGGTCCTGGGAAGGTTTATAACTATTTTGGGGGAGGGTACCACCAACCTCCCAAGATCGAAAAAAAATTTAAATATTCCGGCCGCATAGTGTCGCTAGCTAGCTTAGTGGCGCTGCATAGACATGAATTTAACAGCTGCAGACTGGCCGGCCAATTTTGAAAATAAAAAACGTATATAACGTACACAAAAAAATACGTTACGTACATAAAAAAACGTACATTCCTAACAAAAATAAGTTAAATAATTTCCTATATTTAAGTCTACTAGCGGCTATCTGTAAAGGAGAACCATAGCGAACTGACAGACACAAGATATCCTATTACTCTATTTAAAAGAACTAGCGTCTAGGCTCCTAAAGGCCTCTAGGGGCACTTGAGGAGGGGAGAATTGAATTCAATAAAAACATGGATGACAACATACATAAGTAGCGAAGCTCAAAAGTTATATATAGACATCTGGAAAAAAATTAACCTAAAATCAGTGAGCAATTAAAATTCATTAGGAGGTAATTTTTTCCTAAAGTCGATTTCTCTTGGTGGATGGTGATACTCTTCCCCAAAATAGTTATAAAACTTCCAAAAACCTATGAGAAGCTATCCTGTTAAGGAGAACCATATCGGTTGAGTGGTTAGCGAGATCCTTTGGTACAAACAAACAGACATCCTGTTATTATGTACAAAGTATATCCTATTATAAGGACCAGCGACTACGCCCTTAGAAGCCTCTAGAGGAACTTAATTAGGGGGGGGGGGAGTTGAATTCAAAAACCCATTTTTTTTACCTATTTAAAAATAAAAAGTAAAAACAAGGATGAAAACATCCTTAAGTAGCGAAGCTCAAAAGTTATGGATGGAAATCAGGGAAAATAAATAAACTATAGAGTAGTGTCGTAAAAGATAAGCATTTAACTTATTTAAATAAATCACAAAACCTTTTTAAAAATATATAATAACGTGAAAATCTAGAAATAAATTCAGCCCCCCAACCAATAAGCTAATCTCAATGAAACTTAGTGGAAGTATTAAGAATGAAAACTAATACAATCCCTGAAAATTACAACCGTCTATCAATAATAGGAGTAGAAAAAATCACAAAAACCTATACATCTAGGAATCGATCTAGCAAAGAAACAAATAGACAAACCTTAAAGAAACTTTTTGAAAATATGTAGAATGTGAATTTATTTATTCCCTGAAAATTTCAGCCGTCTATATTAAATAGAAGTCGAGAAAACCATGAAAAAAAAGAAAATCTAGGAATAGATCAACCCCCCCAACTAAAAGGCAAATCTCAATGAAAAAATGTAGAATGTGAACTTATTCAATCAAAAAACAGGAGCCGAGAAAATCACGTTTCTCCGATAGCATAACGGACTGACAAAGTGATTATAGAGTAGCTTCGCTAATAAATTTTTTAGTGAGGGAGGGGGGAGTAGACCACCCCTATTTCTGATTTCAATTTTAAAAAGAAAGAAAAAATAGGGGAAGGGTGGTGAGTTTTTTCTAAGAGTAATTTCTCTTGGGAAGGTGGTTGTAACCTCTCCTAGAACCTATGAGAAGCTACCCTGTAAAGGAGAACCATATCGGTTTAGCGGTTAGCGAGAACCTTCGGTACAAATAAACTGACAGAGAGACATACATCCTGTTATTACGTACTAAGTATATTCTATTATATAAAATAGTAAGTTTTTTGTCTGATGCTTAAGATTTTAATAACTACTTCACACAGTTACCGAGATGGTTTTAGGCTATTTTTCTACCATTTTGAATACAGGTTCTTGAAGGGATATGGAAGGACAGAGAAAATAGCCTACAACCTCACAAAGATCATGTCGGTTCAGCAGTTAGCGAGATCTTCGCTACAGAAAAAAAGAATTTATAGGATATACATATAATAGGATATAGGGTTATTTTGTCTAATGCTAAAGATCTCAGAAAATACTAGTCTTTAATACAAAGTAAATCAATGCCTGTCTGTTTAAGCTTAAGATCTTGGTAACCGCTGAAGTAGTAGCTGTGGTAGTTTTAGGCTATTTTCTTGGAGTGTGGGAAACCCACCCTCCAAAAAAAAATCAACCACCACTCAATTTATTTTTGTAAACTAATGCAAATCAGCGGGGTGGGGGAACCCCCACCGCACCCTGGCCTGGGGCGAAGCCTAAATGAAAAAAAATCATCAATCTTTTTTTTTGACAAATTTCGAACAAACGATTCTATAAAGAAGGGGACGAAGCCTCTAGAGGCTAGGGGCGAAGCCGCTAATCCTAGTAGTAAGTAAAAAGCTTTAAGTGTCCCTCCCCCCAAGAAAATAGCTTAAAACCATCACAGGACTATTATGTATATTCCCTGAAGAGTAGAGCCCAATAGGTTCAGTGGTTACTGAGATCTTAAGCTTCTGATATACAGACGGACAAGCAGACGGACAGACATCATTCTACTTTGTATTATAGATAATATACTATTTTTATAATACTTTTTGTACAAATACAAATAAATATACAAATACTTTTATACTTAAATTTGATTCTTATTCTTTAAAAGCTGAAGATACCAAAAAATAAGACTTCTTAATCCTAAACTGAGCACCATATGATATCTCGGAAAATTTACCGAAGTATATAAAGAATTTGAAAAAAAAAATATCGTAAAATCTATTAAAGGGGTAGTTGCACGAAGTGTATTTAAACTTAAATTTAGTCAACTGCATATCTTTTACTGTTCAATAGTTTAAACTAAATCTAATAGACATATATTTCAAATCCATAAATTTAAACTGTTAATAACATATGTACATATTTTTATTCTATGAAAATAGAAGATATTATTGAATTTATTTAATATAATACACCTATTGTTTTTGCAAAAATTTTCGTACAAAACATACAAATTACTTTTTTACTAATATTTGATTCTTATTCTTAAAAAAAACGTAAAACGTACAAAAATCCAAAATTCAAAATACGTTACGTACACATCTCAATATAACGTCCAGAACGTACTCAGATTCGATACGTTACGTACAAAACGTACAAAACGTACACTCTGGCCAGTCTGCAGCCACAGTTATGGAATCTCGACGACAAAGATTTTTTTATCCAATCTTGACAAGTGAGGTATTTTTGGAAAGAGGAATATATATAGAAAACGCCTATGAAAATTAGAAAATCCGCAGAAATCATATTTGCAAGTTATTTGCAAAAATCTGCAATGCTAATTTGCAAAATTAATTTCATGCCTTAAATGACTTATTTAGAAAAAATCTTTTTATGAAATGTGTTTATTTATAAGTTTAGAACATACTTAGGGCAAAAAAAATTTCTTTAGTGTTACTTTTTTTAACTTATATATGAAAAAAGCAGTTTCTCACATTTTATGATAAAAAAAAGGTATAGGAACAAAAAATATGATTTTTTTTTATGTAAACACAATAATTGGCATAAAATCTATCATCCTAAATGTAAAAATCAGATATAGAATCCTTTTTAGAGCAAAATTAGTGCAAAAAGTAACCAAAACATTTTTGCAAAGTATGAAAATCTGAAGAAAATAGTTCTTTTTGATTTTGATATATATATCAGATAAATGTATATAAAATTAGTGATTAAAAACTATAAAACATGTTATAAGTTTTTTCAACAATGTCATTGATTAAATTGCACTTTTAGGTTTAAGAATTACCAAAGTAGTGCATAAATACTCTTTTTATGATGTAATTAAACAAAATAAATGCCAAAAAACCAACTACAAAATGGTCTACTGCATTATAAAAAACGCCTAATTGTTGATTTGAATTTATTTTGTTTAATAACTTAATAAAAAGAGTTTTTATGTGCTACTTTGGTAATAAGTAAACCTAAAAGTGCATTTTAATCAATGATAGGATTGAAAAAGTTATAACTTGTTTTATAGTTTTTGATCACTAATTTTATATACATTTATCTGATATGTATATCAAAATCAAAAAGATCTATTTTCTTCAGATTTTCATACTTTGCAAAAATGTCTTGGTTACTTTTTGCACTATTTTTGCTCTAAAAAGGATTCTATATCTGATTTTTACATTTAGGATGATAGATTTTATGCCAATTATTGTGTTTACATCAAGAAAAAACATATTTTTTGTTCCTATACCTTTTTTTATCATAAAATGTGAGAAGCTGTTTTTTTCATATATAAGGTGAAAAAAGTAACACTAAAGAAATTTTTTTTGCCTTAATTATGTTCTAAACTTATAGATAAACACATTTCATAAAAATATTTCTTTTTAAATAAGTCATTTAAGGCATGAAATTAATTTTGCAAATTAACATTGCAGATTTTTGCAAATAACTTGCAAATATGATTTCTGCGGATTTTCTAATTTTCATAGACGTTTTCTATATATATTCCTCTTTCCAAAAATACCTCACTTGTCAAGATTGGATAAAAAAATCTTTGTCGTCGAGATTCCATAACTGTGCAGCTGATTGACCATAGACAAATTATTTCTCAAATTAGATATTTAAAATAATAAAAAAAAAATAATTGCCACTAGAGGCCTCCAGGGGCGTAGCCGCTAGTTTAGTATAAATCATCAGACTGCTTTTATTTTCTATAATTGATTTCACATACAAATTACCTATCAGTTTTCGGTACCTGCACCGATTTTACATAGACTCACATTGTGCTATATCAATCAGGGAGGTAGGGGACATTAGGCTATTTATTACACTTATCCCCAAAGTTTTAAAATAACGTTTTCTTATTCGTTGGCTTATCAACTTTGGAAACTTTTATTAGAACTTAATTGGTTGGTTCTTTAAGTTGAGTGTCCAAACGTTTCAACCACTTATCATAATCTACAAAAAGGTAATTTTGCCTATCACCATTAGAAATGTACCACTTTACCGGCCCTTTAGATCCCTGCATATTAATGCACGTTTTTGTTACACAGTATCACATTTACCCATCCTAAAAATTATTTCTACCTGTTTAGCATCATTGTGTTGATCTGTAACTTGTCTGATATCATCCCCTGGCAGTAAAATTGACCCAATCTAAAAAATGATGAGTATTTAGAAGAAATAAATTATTAAGTCTATGTGTTAAGGGGGGGGGGGGGGAGGTCTGACACATTTGCGTAAACCTGGTATAAAAGCTTTATCTTTGGACTGAGAGGATAGGTTATAAAAGATAAATCATTCTTATGTGATGAATTATCCTCTCAGTCCAAAGATAAAGGTTTTATACCAGGTTTACGCAAATGTGTCAGAACCTCCCCCCCCCCCTTATCCACTTATGGATATAATCCATAAGTAGTATATATTAAAGTAGTCGGTACATTCGCAGAGCTTTATTATTAAAAGGTTATACCGTCTTTGACTGTTAGACAGCCAACGCGGATCGTTTAACTGTTCAATTTCAGGGGAATCTCGAGGACTAACGGATCAAGTCTTTTTAACTGGATGCTCAATACTCATGGATGGAGAAACCAGTAAAAAGAAGGAAAGTCAGCAATCTATTTCTAAATAGCAGATGATAAAATCACCCAAAACTTTCAGATGGGCAACTATACGGACTTTTGGAATTGTTGAGTAAATTACCGATAAATCTCGATTTTTCAGAATAATAGGTATACCTTTAATTGGCTTGTACTGTCTGAAACGTCCATTTCTGGCATTTTAATATCTGATAACATTATTGAGATATTTTATCACAGATTTGTAATTTTGTTTTTCTTCCAAATCATTTACATACATTCGTTTAAGCTTAGACAAGTAGGTAGGTAATAACTATTGATTTCTATTATAGCAAACATGTTAAAAAAACAAATAAATACATTGACAATTTACTTTAAATTAACTTAAATTCCAAATTTCCTTCCATATCCCTTCCTAATTAATTCATTTATTTTTTCAAGTAAGTCCTTGTACCTTGTACACTTCAATAAAAATATAAAAAAAACGTTCTTTTCTGAATATTTTTGTAATTTGTTCAAATAATGAGCAATTCTTATAATGTTCTTTAAATAAAAATCATAAACTTATTTGAAAATAAGAGTAATACTAGGCTGCATGTCGACATTATTGTTTACAGGTTCTTGAATGTTATAAGAGGACATAAAAACCAACTTATAAGACTAGTATCGCAGCAATTGTGACATATAATAGTTTTAATATATAAAATATAAACATTTGGGAATAGTCCTTTTCGTGACATCGTTTCTTATGGGGCGATTTGTCGTATTTTTAAAATGGCTTTTTACAGGTTATTTTAGGTTAGGTTATATTGGGTTAGGTGATTGCCCCACAGGATTAGGTAATTGGCCTCGCAGGGTTAGAGCCCCCCGCAGGGGCTAGAAATATGAGAAAATCTACTGTGAAAAATACGACAAATCGCCCCATAAGAAGCGATGTCACGAAAGGGACTATACCTACCAAAACATTTTAGCCTAATTTCATCACATTCGAATAGTTTCAGATAGATATCTCATTTGGATTTTGTTTTTAGAAGACTATATTTTTAGTTTTAATTATATAAAATATTTTATCAGGTACTGGTATAACTTAATAATTTGGTTAATCAACTGAACTTAAGTCTATAGAATCGTTGGGTAATGGTATAGTCCCTTTCGAAATTCATGGCAACGCCATTTAAGGGGGGTTTCGTTGTATTTTCATTTCACAGTAGCTTTTCCCCAATTTCTAGCTCTAACCTAACTTAAAATAACCTGTCCAAAGCTACTGTGAAAATACGACAACACGCCCCTGAAGAGGCGTTGTCACGAAAGGGTCAATACCCGAATTTATTTTCTCAAAAAAAAAACGGTATGAACAATAGACGTAAAGCATATAAGGTTCTAATCTAGGTTTACAATTTCTAAAAAAAGACATTTCATTGATGATATTTTGATCCCAGATTTTCTTGATTCTATTTTTCATCATCAGAGTCTGGTGCGAGAATTCTAGATCCAGGAGCTAACCTAAAATTTATTTCAATTAAATGCATTTATATCAGGGATCTAAAGGGATAAGACAATGGCCGTTAAATAGATGGTATCCCTAAAGAAATAAACACAAAATTACCCCTTCTGTAGCTTGAATTTAGTGGTTGAGACGTAAGAACACTCAACACATTAAACTAACCATTCAAAATTCAAAGTCCCCAAAGCTGTTAAGCCATTGAATAAGAAAAGTTATCATGAAACTTTGGGGACCAGTGTAATAAACAGCCCATTATCCCCTCTCTCTCTGATATTATATTCTTATTCTATGTACAAGTTAAATTTCAAACTTCTTCATCATAACTTACTCGGACGGACGTAAGAACGGAAGCTGTATGGACAGACGGTCCTACCCTATAAAGTAGCCTGCACTACAAATAAAAATATGTCCAGTATCACGGGTCCAAGAAGACATCCTTGTAACACACCAATGTGAAAACTACTGTTTTTAAGGTCCTAAGGTAAAGGTAAGGTAAAAATAAAAAAAATAAGAAGGACCAAGGAAATCTTCTACAAAAAAAGGATATCTCTTACAAAAAAAGGATATCTCTTACAAAAAAAATAAATGGGGGGGGGGGATTTTTTGGTTTTTGGGGGGGTTGGGGGTGTCCCACCCCCCAAGAAAATAGCCTAAAACTACCACAGGACCAGTAGGTATATTCCCTGAAGAGTAGAATCCGATCGGTTCAATTGTTACCGAGATCTTAAGCTTCAGACGGACTGACAGACATCAAGCTACTTTGTATTATAGATAAATGAGTGAATGCCTTTATTTCAAAAAGGCATAAATAAACGTACTATTTATGAATCTTAAACGTAATACTTAATGACATTTAATAACCAAGAAGTCAAAATACAATGTAATGCAATTACGAACTGAATTACTCACATAGTGATAAGACACAAATAAACATGTGTTTTTATGCATTTACATTTAGACGTAATATTAATCATATGTTATTTATTTGTATCGTACAACATAGAAATTAAACATCTTATTCTTATTAAGGTTGCGCGATTATTTTGATAAAAATAGACTCATTTTAGCAAGAATTCTGATATTGTCCAAACGTTACAACCAATAATCCTATCCTACAGAATGTGTAAATTTCTTTATCATTATAGGAGATAAATATCTATATATAGTTAATTATCTTATCCCCTAAAATTCCAGATAATAGTCCTGGAGAGTATCTTTTTTTATTATACACACAGTTTACCTCTAATTTGCCTAACTGCACTACTTATAGACATAATATCCTTGTGTACAAGATTAACAACTACAAAAACTTTACTTACATAGCAGGGTTATAAGTCTTCTCGAAGCATTTGCCAAAGAGTCTTGGCCGCTTAGATGGCTTTGGTAGGACGGGCGGACTTTGGATAACCGACATATTATCATCCTTTTCATTCTCTTTCTAAATAGAAGTAGGAAAAAGTTAAACTTGGTGGAAGTGCTTTTTAGAAACCGACAAAAAACAAGTAGGGACAAGTTTTGATGATGATTCTTCGACTTGCAAAATGGAGATATTACAAGTTTTTAAGTTAAAACGTTGCAATTGGTTGGAAAACAAAGCTTTAAATACATCATTTCACACAAAGAAATATGTAGTTTTTCTTAAAAAGATACTTTATCTCAGTCACATTTTAAAAACTTTTCCTCTAAAAATCTCTGTTGTTAGTTGGTGTAAAAAAACCACTATTATATATTCTGGCGAGGAAACGTATAGAGGACAAGAACACATAATACTTTTATAATTATAGGTCTAGAAACGCTAAAAAATACTTTTTTTGGTCATTCTGTTAATAAGTTTGGGAAATCAAATCACTAACAATTAGGCATATAACTCTTCTTTGTATTATAATATAACAAAAAATATAAACTTTTAGTCTTTAGTAAAACTAAAAATGTAAGGAAGCAAAAAAACAAACCTCAAACCCAAACAGATCTGATTTTCTTTTCTTCGACCTTCTAGAGTCAAGAATCCTTGATGTGTTATGATCATCATTCTCCTCATCTTCTACGTGATCCTCACCATTGCCGTCCAGACGACCATTTGATTCTGATGCAATCTGATTACTCAAGGATTTTCTATTATCTAAATAAAACCATAAAAATTATATTTTAAATACTTATCTAAAATTGATTAATGAAAACATGTAATGTATTACATATTTAATTTATAAACAATTTTTGTAATGTTATATGTAAATGCCCCCCCCCCCCCCACCCTAAAGCAAAGTGCCCATTATGTATAATGAATATTTCATGCAAGTTTTTTAGAGCAAAGTTTTTCTATAATAAAAGTAGGTCCTTCAGTAACGGATAGCTCTTTAAATTCATTTGGACATGTTAGAGTTATCCAATCGATTTCAAACTTTGCAAGATGATTCCTATGACAGATTCACCAAAAAGTCCGTACGACTATCAAAACCATGCTGATTTTAAACTTTTTTTTGACAACAATTTTTTTACCGATTTATAAATTTTGGAATAATGGTTCCTAAGAACAGTAAAACAAACAATTTTCATATAACTAACTGATTTAGGTATATATTTTGATGTACGTTATCTATACTTAAATGCGTTAAATCTTTGCAAAAGTACATAAAAATAAATTATTACCTGCTGCACTAGTGTCTACTACAACTATGGGCGGGGGAGGTATTGGCGTCATTGAGGGAAGAGGCAGAGAACAATTAGGATCTACAAAACAAATTATTTGTTAGACATAATATATTAATGATGATGACTGTGTGAATTGCATTGTGTCAATTTAAAACCTTGAAGATTCATGTAATGATTACGTATAATCTAAGAAGTGTGGCCACTATTCCTATTTCTAATATATAATACTAATATCTAATACAATATTACTAACCGGCTGAGCTAAGATTCTGTGTGGATTGTCGTCTTAGCACCACAGCCTCGCTGGTATTGGCGCCATTTTGTTCTTTGTTGACACGTGACCTGGGACCAGCTGGCTTTGGTGTGTTCATCAACCGTATGGTGTCGCTGTTCTCATCTGGCATTGTTGCCAACACATAGGTTACCTTTATTATATATATTTTTTAATTCCATCTAGATAGATTGTTATTATCCCTTTGTGTTTATCTAGTTAGTATCAATTTTAAAAGGGGTGTTAGGGTTTGTATTCATAAAGAAGTGTAGAAACCCCCCACCCTCTAAAAATTTGTCATAGAACCTTATTAAAATTGTAGATTTGCATCAAATCTATTCATCCGCTGTAGTAATCATAAAGGAAACAGACAGAACAGGATTGTAACAAAGAGTTTAAAAACTTTACCTCTATAAGTGGTTCCTCACTGATGGAGAATGTGATTGGAAAGCCTCCTTCAGTAAAACTTGCCCTGACTGGAAACCCAGTTGTGTCAGCAAACAATAACAAGCTTCGTAATTCTATAAGTATATCAAATTAAATAAACTTTGTTTGATGCATTCTAACTATCTAACTAAAGTGTGTTCGTTCGTCCGTCTAAAACATAGACGTCCAAGGGGGGCCGGGGGGGTAATGGGGTGATTACCCCTCCCCAAACGAATTTGGGGGTGCCGTAGGCAACCCCAAATATTTTTTCATTTTACCCCCCCCCCCCCCATTTAAAATTTACCCCTTCCTTAGGGGTGCCGTATTTACCCCCCCCCCCCAAACAATTTTTTGGGGGGGGGTAAAAAAAATTTGCAACGCGCTTCGCGCGCCATTTTACCCACCCCCCCAAAACCGAATTACTCCCCCCTTAAAAAATAAAAAGCTTGGACGTCTATGGTCTAAAACATCCTTGCAGATTATACAATACATAAATTACATTATGCAAAAATTTATTCATTTATCGAACAACCTTATCTGAACTAGTCATAGTATTTTCTATTGTAGTAAAATCTACCTACTCTTCTTTTTTTTATCTCCTAAAAATGTGAAATTAAACATTACAAAAATCCTATTACCTTTAAGATTGAAGGTGAGAGACGCAGCTGTTTCTATTTGAAATTCTTCAAACTCTTCTGGTTCTATAGTTTCTTCCGTATTTACCTAATCAATAGAAATAGAAGAATAGAAGCATATTCTGAACCCCTTTTTCGTCAAATCTAAGAAGGAACATTTCTAGCAGACAAAAGTATTGTTTACTTTCGACTCAAGCTGATGTGGATTCTTAAAAAATTATAGACTCGCTACTCGATAGTGAGGCAAAATTATTGTTGTGAAAAATCATCCAAAAGCACATTAAAAATCTACAAAAATTAAACAAAATCTTATGTTAATAACCCTTTAATATTTTATTTAATTTTTGTAATTTTTTTTATACGATTTTGGAGGATTTTTCACAAAAATAATTTTGCCTCACCAGCGAGTAGCCAGCCTAACTTGTTTTTTAAGAATCCACCTCGTTTCGAAGCTTTCAAATTTATACGAAATTTTTGGGCAATTAATTCTGATTCCGCAAAGCTTTCTAATAAGAAAATATACTGTTTACAGCTGACTTTTAACTATGTATGAAATGAAAAAAAAACATGCATTCGTGACAAGATGTGTACAAAATTTCAACCAATGAAATTAAATGTATGTACCGATGCGATTCTCCTATTGGCTCAATCAGACATTCCCTCTCTTTCTTAGTACCTTTATTACCTAATCAATAAAAACATGTATTTTTTACCAAATGGATTTTAAAATGCAATGCAAAGCGTGTTCTATAAAACCTACTAAATATACCTTACTCAGTATGTTTATATGCAATGCATGTTTTATTTATCATAAATGTCTCCGCAGTTTATATCCGAATTATTTAGATTTTTTTTAGTGTAGTTATTCTTTTATCACAAAATTTGTAGATTGACGTTAATGATTCAAAATCATGCGTTATTCCGATTATTTTAAATACATATGATTTATTGAATATCTTTGAAATCACTACAAAATGTGATCGTTTTTCTTTCCAGTGTTTACATCCCATACCTTCAAACATTTTTTCAAACTAAGTGGGTAAACAGTGAGTATAGGCTTTATCTTTGGTATAAAAGGATAGGTTATTAGGGATAAAATCATTCTCACATGATAAATTTTTCCAAGTTTTAAGATTTTTTGGATAAGCCTATAAGTTCAGGAGCTGCAGGTCTCCAGGTGGTATCTGGACAGGTAAAAATAAAAATTAAATTTTTGTTGAAGAGTTAGAGGTCAACATATAAAAGAAAATATGCATCTTTTATCTTTAAATATGTAAATATCATTCAAAAATATGCATATTTTGTTTTATAAGTTGACCTCTAACTCTTTAATAAAGATTTTTTTTTCATTTTTGCCTGTCTGGAGACCAACAGGAGGCTGCAACCCCTGAACCTGGAAGACTACAGCTCCTGAACCTGGAGGCCAAACCAAGAAGGCTTAAAACTTGGGAAAATTTATCATATAAGAATGATTTTATCCCTAATAACCTATCCTCTCAGTCCAAAGAAAAAGCCTATACTCACTGTATACGCAAATGTGTCAAAACTCCCCCCCCCCCCTCCCTCTTAAAACATATTGTACAATAACTCTCTACATTCACTATTGTGGTTATTACAACAGACAGTTATACATTCAATATTCATTCTTACACATACTGACATAAGACAAACTTTATGGAGACCACTTTTATACAAGATGAACCCTTAATCAAATTGATGGAAAAGGTGAAAAATACCAACTGATTTTTTTACCTGATCTTTTTCTTCGTGTGAGTAAACATAGGTTCTCATTTGAAACCTGAACGTTGGTTACATATTAGTTTATAAAGCTACAAGCGGAGTAACAAAAATTAATATAATAAATGATCAATACTCGTTAGGACACTCAAAGGGGACTATATGCACGAACAAGAGCAAGTGATGCCACTCTTTTGATTATTAACATGGAACTCAACAAAACCTTTAATACTGACAAATTGCTTATAATAAAATTTTTTTCTCATAAAAACGTAGTAGAGTTAAAAATTTTCACTATATTTTACATTATCACCCTTGTTAATTGTAATTTATTCTTACCCATCTTTACTGACAGTCATGGTAACTTCATCCAGGTTTTGGCGGAAAATCGACATTATCTCATTTAAATTCTAAAAAAATAATCAGCATAAAACTGCTATTTCAAGGCAATTAAAAAATTTTTTTTACAGAATGAAAAAAAAAACTTTTTAAAAAAATTGCTAAGGTGTCTTATTAAAGATTTGACAGTGTAACTTGGAAATATCTTAAAGTTTGATTGAGAAAGAGATTGTGAAATGTTCGAACTCAGTTCGAAATCAGTAGGACAATTCTAACATGCCCAAATCAACGGTCAGAGCAGTTCCTTACAGACCTCGTTTTTAAATTTTAAAATATAATACCTTTGAATGAATTGTCCAGTGATTATTACCAGTAGTATCCAGATCTATTCTGAGAGTATCATGTTCTAAAGTTGGAAGAGTGTACTTCTGGCATACCTGTAGTTTGACAAGATTAGTTTGCTTTACAACTTGCGCATTTGTAAAAGTAAAGTGTGGTTCAAAGATGACTATGCATGATTTAAAGCAAACGATTTTAAGTACCTTCCAGTAGTAAATCTTAGTATTTTTTTGTCGAATATAATAGGTTCATGTTTAATATAGTTTAATCGAATAAAAAATTAGGTTTCACTATGATTTTATATGAATACAATTTTGAAATATTAGGCATTTGTTGACGAAATGTCATCAAATGTTTTGTTGAGTTCAAGCTGAGAAATTCAAGTTGCACATGGGGAATTAAATTAGAATTCTCACCACCGTAACTCATTGCGTTACCACTGAGTTACGACGCCCCTATTGAAGCTTAAGATCGCGCTAAGTGCTTGGGCTGTAAAGGCTGATGATGATGAATAAAAAAAATAACTATGGATACATTAGTTTAAAATAATTTGATAATAAAAGAAAAACACTCTTACCGAATATCTACAATTTCTAGTAATAAACACTTGATAGCTGTCCTAAAAAACATAAAATGTAAAAGTCTTTTTTTTCTCATTAAGTTTGACAATAAAAATTGTTTAGGTTAAAAAGAGGATAAAACTTTAGAAGATAAATTGACATACATCCAAATGATAAGCAAATTACCCCTAGGCCTATCTGTAGATTAAAATCATTGCGTCAAGTTTGGATACTACTGGCTTGGAAACAACCAACCGTAATTCAATATAAAAAGATCCAAAAATTTTTGATCTAACAGAAAAAATAACATTGTTATAAAACTTTTGGTACCAGTGTAATTAATTTACAGTCCAAAGCCCCTTTCCAAGTTTCCACCCTGTTAATGCCAGCAGTAAATTATCGATTACCTTCTTAAATTCAAAAATACAAGATTCAACTGTTTTTTCTGTGTTGACAATAGACTGAAAGGCAAGCAGGACACTTTTTAGCTGGAGTTTACATCTAAAAACACAAAAGAAATTTAAAACTAGAAAACATTTAAGTAAAAGACGGTAAACAATTTTGTGTTTTTGAAGTTTTGCTTAGACTTTACAGAGTCAAATATCTATATGACATTTGGTAAAATTGTGTTTTTTTAGTAGTATAACTTTTAAGAATAACGTAACCATTGTAAAATATAGAGATATTTGGGGTAATAATAAGTTTAAATGATTCATTTAAATAGGTTTTATTCAATTATTCTTATTATGCTAGACAATCTTAGTACAACCTAAGTGTCTTTATTTTTGGATTTTGAAGTTTTTTTTATAAAGTTTGGTCTAGTTGAGTTAATGACTGATACATTAAAAAGAGTTTTACTCAATTTGATTATCTATAAAATACATACCTAAAAGGATTGGCTACATTTGTGACTATATTTCCTTCTATTGTACTGAAGAATGTGGATTTGAAGCAAAATACAAAGTATGCAGTCCTAAATGGATTAAAATACAAAATTTATAAAGGGAAATCATAATGTAGTTTGTGCTTATATTGCGTAAAATCCGTGAGTTAGCTTCAGTCGAAAGCTATCATTAGGTCTAATTTTCTTAATATTGACAAAACGCATAGTATAATTAAACGCATATTTAATAACAATTAGACTTAATAATCGCTTTCGACTGAAGTAATTCGCGGATTTTACGCAATACAAGCACAATCTACTTCTCCCTTTATTTTTTCTGTCATTTTATACAATAAGGGGGGGGGGGGGGAAGTTCTGACACATTTCAATTTGCGTAAACGGTGAGTAGGTATAGGCTTTATCTTTAGACTGAGAGGATAGGTTATTAGGGATAAAATCATTCATATATGATGAATTTCCCCCAGATTTAAGATTTTTTGGATAGGCCTCCAGGTGGTCTCTGTAAAGGTAAAGATGAAAAAAAAATTTTTTTTTTTAAAGTTCCAGGACAACTTATAAAACAAAATATGCATCTTTTTTAATACTATTCACATATTTGAAGAAAAACATGCATATTTCTTTTTATAAGTTGATTTGTAACTTTAAAATTTTTTTTTTTTTTCATTTTTACCTGTACAGAGACCACCTGGAGGCCTGGAGCTCCGGAACCTGGAGGTCTATCCAAAAAATCTTAAATCTGGGGGAAATTCATCATATAAGAATGATTTTATCCCTAATAACCTATCCTCTCAGTCCAAAGATAAAGCCTATACTCACCGTTTACGCAAATGTGTCAGGACCCCCCCCCCCCCTTATTTCTTCTCTTCCAGGGATAAGGGACGGGACTTCTGTTTTTTAGGCCTATTGGTGAATAATAGACTAAAATAGTTTGTTACATGTCCTAACCCTTATCCCTGTTCTCTTGCACTCCTCATCGGATGTTGCATATCCTTTAAGATATCCTAAACGGCTAGACCAATCGTTCTAATATTTTAAATTGAGTTTGTTTTAGTCTTGGGCAGATTTTAGAATAGCTATTAATAATGGGATCGTCTGCAAATATATTTAACAAAGGCCTTCATAAATACTTTTACACACACAAATAAATCAAAAACTAATAATCATAATTCACAAATTCTGAGTAAAACTTACTTTCTGCTATTAATAGTTTTAGCCAACAGCTGATCAGCCCTTGGTTCAAAATATATTTCGCCTCCAACTTTACTCAGTGACTGCAGGGCTTTATGAAAAGTTCTCAAGTGGGACTTGGGTATCACATAATTCATTTTTAATACTTCTATCTGAAAGATTTATTTTTGAGCATTCAGCCAATGTAAGTTTTGTATATTTTTCCCAATATAAGCAGCAAGTATATGAAGACTACTTTTAAATAACCAACCTTAAACCAAAAGCTTTGGTGATTATATTTAATAATTTTCAGTAGTTATTTTTCTAGAATTTAATAGTATTACCCTTGGCAATTAAAACATTACCAGACATGAGTGCGTGACAATTAACCCAAGGATCTAAAGGGATAAGACAATGGTCGATAAATTGATGTCTATCTTCAATAATGTTACACAAAATTACCCCTTATGAAGATTAAAATTAGTGGTTAAAACGTTTGAACACTCAACTTAATGAACCAACCAATCAAAATAAAAGTCTCTAAAGTTGATGAGCTACAGAATAAGACGTTACTATAAAAAAAGTTTGGGACTAGTGTAATAAACATCCCATTGTCCCCTTCCTCCATGCAAGTAACCTACGAATTCATTAACATACCCTCATACAGAAGGACCGCAAAAAAAGTGTAAAGTAGCTTTGCAAACAAATTATAATTAAAACCAAAAAAATTATCACAATGACTCTTTGCAAATAATTCTTATGCAAGAGTTCTACCATCTTTATTCTTTCCTTTTATAGCAATAGCAATAAAGTCATCATTGTCTTCTTCTTTATATAGATCATTCACATTCATATTGTCTTCAGGAGGAACATCGTGAACAACTTCAAATGCTTGTCTGCCATCATTGTATGTTGTAGTATCAGCTTCTATGCTCATAAATTCTGCAAAAAGGATTGTTTTAATAAAGAGAGGAGTAGGTTGCGGTAACAATCCGTAAAGGTGTGAGTTTTAAGGCTTAAAAATAGTAGTAGAACGATAATAATCACTAAATATGTCACGTGTATTTGATTTTTATTAAAAAGATCTATACCTAGCCAAAAAAAATTTTCAAAGTTAACATTTTCATCGTTCTACTAGGTAGATTTTTTAACATAAAACTCACAACCTTTACGAATTTTTAGCGCAACCTACTCCAACCTTTTGTCATTTCTAACTAAAAACATTAGAGTGAAACAACTGATTGGAATTTGCTAGCAGACGAAAAAGGTCTTCAACAGGGGGATCCAGGTAAATGTCTGGTTATATACCTACTATCTATACTTTCCATTTATTGTAACAACTGCATTTCAAAAATCTTTCATGAAAATCAAATCTCAATTCAAATGGTACATATTTTCTGTAATCTTTAGCTTCAGATAAAAAATACTGAACTAACTAAAAATAGTTACTGCCTCTTATATATTAAAATAATATTTTCTTTAAAGATTTATATATAAAATTAAAGGGAAAGTATTTTTGTTAAAATTACTACCTGCAGGAAGATTTGTCAACATAAGTTGTTCCAAGGGATCCTCCTCTAGTAGGGAATTTTCGTCAAATTCAGGTCCAAGTGTCCAGAGGGTCTCCAGGCTGTAGTAATCTCTCTTTTCCTGTGGGTAAATAATAATGGAAGCTTCATTCCAGTGAGTAAATTTACCAAAATTCAAAATGAGGGTATTTTACACTTTAAATTGGGGAAAGAACCATAAAGGGATGGAAAGAATGACACTCAACTAGGTTAGAAAATATATTCTACACCCCTGACTTCATGTTTTTAGATGTTTCACTAGTATGAAATATGGTTAAGTTTGCATTGCCTATGCAATGCAATAGGTGCGCTATTTATTCTATCATATCTAGTCAAAATGTCTCGAAAATAATGGACGTAATCGCCTTGGCTTAAAACACTTAGTGCTTTCCATCGAATTATCTATTGAGCACGGAAACCCCTTCCTCAAACTTTAAGATGCTGAATTTTTATCTGTACCTGGGTGAATAGATGGACTACAATATTTCCTAAGTTCATAGCAATCCATCCTTCAATAAAAATAAATTTAAAAATTAATAAAAAATAATATTTAGCAAGAAAAACTAAGACTATGAATCATTAAGTTTTAGAATAAATTTTATCTAAGCTAAAAAGTAATAATTCTCCAACTTAACACTATACTGCCCCCAAGTTTAAATATGCGTTCCATTATTCGTCAGCTTAAAAACTTTTGAAATCTAAGGTTGATTCGTCACAAGATCATCATATAAGTTTAACTTTAATATAAAAGTAACAGGATGTATGTATTTCTGTCGATATCTGAACCGATATGATTCTACTTTAGAATGAAGCTTCTTATAGTTCCAGGGCGGGTTAATGATCATTTCTCTTTGCCAGGGTATCTCCAACCTATCAAGAGATATCGCTCTAGAAAACGATATCTCTAATTTTTTGGCTGTTCTTTTTAAAGCAAAAAAATTGCATATGAATGATCATGATATTCCTTACCCGAAGATCCTTTATCTTTAATCCCTTCCAATATTAAACTTGGGTCTGATGAGGCAGCTTTATATTTATACAGTCTGAAATAAAATAATACATTAAGGAAGCTAATTCTGCACAGATTACCCATAACAATAAATCTTCTAAACAAATATGGGCTATTCGTAGCGGTATAAATGTCAAGATATTTTTATTTTAAATAAAATAGTTCATATAAAAATTTTAAAAATCAAACAAATAGGTATTTGAACGATCACTTATGCTTTCAACATTTTAGTCTTTTAATAAAATTTCTTTTCAAAGATTAAGTGAAAAAAACTCACTTTAATATTATCTGTGAAATGACATAAATATGCCTCGCATTTCTACCAGTTCCTAAAAAGAATTGTTAATCAAACAATGCAATTCAAATTAAGTGTACCAATTACTGGATGTTTTAGTAAAAATATTCACGATACGGAATTTTATTTTAAAAATGTTATTAAAGTCAAATAAAAATAACATTTATATAAATTTCTCAGTAGCATGCACAGCGATTCTCCAGAGTATGAAACTTCAATTTCAAGAGGGGGTGTGATACCCTACTACTACACCCTTCTATAACCCTCTGCTCTGACACATGCCTCTGTACTGTATATAACAATTTAAACAGAAAGTCTCCTGAATAATTACCTATTACAAAATAATCTGCAAATACTCTTTCCTTGGGAATTCTTATCACAGCCAAATCCTCAAGTTTTTCACCTAAATATTTTAGCAATCAAAAATGCTTTTTCAAAATCTTATTTGTTCCATATTATACATTACATGCGGCTGCGTAGGACTGTGTTTGAAGAAGTAGGGAGGGTACAAAAATAGCCTAAAACCAGGCCAAAAACAGCTTACCTACTACTTTATATATGAAAAGTTAATAAAGTAGCAAAAGTATGAAAAGAAATTATGTAGGTAGGTATTCGTTTCATTATAAAGAATTTTTCAAAACACGAATTACTATGTATTTTTTTTTAATAATTTTACCTTTAACGACTTGAACAATTTCATGTAAATCAAAAACTCCTTCTTTTCCTCTTGTCTAATTAAATAATAATAAAATATTCAACTTTCAGTTATTGTGATATTATATAATATGAAACAGGGAGGGATAGAACAATGAATGAAAAATTAATCAGCGACCAGGGGTGTATATTCTGCATGGGATACCTTGCTAAATGGAGGAGGGGGAATAAAAAACAAACAGTCCTGAAAACACTTTTCCACTTTTCCCCCTTTAAACAGTAACAAGCCCTTTTCACTCCACAGGGGGAGCATAGGCCGCTGACAATTTGTCAGTGTTTCTGTAACAATGTGGCTTTTTTATGGATATGGGATAGGGTTGTCAGCCCTAAGCCCTATGATTGCGGTGTAAAGCGTCCATATGCCCATATGCCCATCAAACAACCAACCCTTTGATTGCACGACCTTTGTCTGAGAAGTCCTAACTGTGCATGGTAGTGAGTTGCGCCCGTTTTGGGCCAAGGCATTCCCCCTACTCTTACTATTTATGTCGCGCACCTGACATAGCAGCAGTAGGAACCATTTTTAACGTCTGTAGTTGTGACGCGGTGTCGGACCGAGATTCGAACCTATCACCTTCCCGACGACGAGCGGATGCGCTACCCCTTTCCTTGGGTAGAAAAAACAAGAAAAATATGTGGGAGGGAGAAAAAATTAATAGAATAAAGAGCACTGAAAACATTTTTCTATTTGTCCCCATCCTTGGGGGGCGAAAAAGTTATTGGGGAAAAAAGGAAAAAATTTTGCAGCAGGGGAAAAAAATAAATCTATTGCAGAATATACACCCCTGTCTACGACCTTGTCCAATAACCCCCCCCCCCCCCTATAATTAAAAAAACACAATAGCATAGGGACAATGTTAAATGAATATACTTTGATATTTCTAATTAGGTATTTTTCAATATAAGCCCAGCAATGTGTTGATAAACTATAGAAACAAGATTTATTACCTATCTTTCTTTTCATAGAGTCAAAATTAATAATATTAAAACTAAATATTGTAATAGAAATACAAAAATCACGCGATATGCTATTTTTTCCACAAAATTTGTAAATTCTTACTATTGCAATATCTTCATATTTATTATTTGTTTTCTTTCTTCTATCCTTCTTAATTTGTTCACCCCTATCTTGTGCTTCAAGATGCAACCTCCTACAAAATTTTAAAAATGAAAACATTTCTTTTTTCCATCAATTTACTATTTTTTCCTAACCCCTTTCATATTCAATAATTTAAAGATCAATTAAAAAAAAATGCAGGAAAAAAATATCTCAGTTTTTATTTATGTAAATAGATGATCCATACAAAATTTAAAAAAAAAATTAAAATTATTTAAAAAGTATATCATATTGCCTTTGTAGCATTTCCGACGGACCAAATGATTAAATGAGAATCTTAAAATCTGAACTAAAAATTTCACTCGTCTGTTTAAAATTGCAGCAGAGAAAATCATATTCCCTTCAAACGTTTCTTAAAACAGACAGACGGACATTTTTAATTAAGCACAGCTTTGATACTAATATATTATCTAAAATATACCTAACCTATTTGAATAATCAACATTATCTACCATATATAGTACTTTAAATACTTATCATTATATTATGATTAAAAAAAAAATATTTCTACCTTTCTTCCTCGACATCATAAATAATATTGGCATCCTGATCTCTGAACCTAGCATAACCAGCCAGGCCTGAAATACCCTCCTTATTGGTATCTACTTCGGCATCTAGAAAAAGGAAACTATTTGAATCATGGAAAGGAAACGAAGTATCGGGTTTCGTTGTATTTTTACAGTAGCTATCTCCTATTTATTGCCCCTGCCGGAGGCTCTAATCCTGCGGGCCAATTATCAACATTTACCAAACCTAACCTACAATTTTATTGCATGCCTCAAATACTTAATAAATACCTGTTTTTGGTTGGTCGTTCATATTTTCTTTTGTAGATTCTGGTTGTGAATAAAGCTGGGATAATAAATCCTCCAAATCTTTTCTCTTTGCTTGTACACTGTCATTATTTGTTGTGTTTGAGTCTTCCTTGGGTTTAGTAGCTTCATCACTCGTAGATTTTTTACTGTCAATGTTTTTGTCTTCGTGGACTTTTTCTTTCTTTCCAAAATCATCATTAATTTCACTGAATAATAACTTTATTAAAATAAAATACTATTTCTTTTAATTTTTATGTGAGATGAAAGAATTGCCATATGAATTTTAAACCTTGCATAAAGAGTGTTGATACATTTTTGAATTGTTACCTTAAAAACTTCTTGACATCAGGGTCTGATTTGTACTTATCATCTGAGCACAATAACTTTGTTGATGTTGATAGTGGAGCGAATAATTTCGTCCTTGTTTTTTGTTCCAGTAATAAATTTCTGATTATAAAAATGAATGCTTTATCTGAAATGTAGGTTTTAAATTAGAGAACGCTAGAGGATACAATGCATATATTGGAATGTTGACAAGTAAGAAAAAGATTATTCTAAGCCTTATCATTAGTAAGCTTTTTTTCTATATCGAAGGATCTCGCTAAACACTAAACTGATATAGTTCTCCTTTATAGTGAAACATCCAGGGAAGGTTTTTAACTATATCGCTCCTATAAAAAATGACCCCCCACCCAAACTAATAATGATTTTTTTATTTCATCTTTTTAAAACTCAAATTCAAAATGTAGGGGTTCGAGTTTTCCAACTAAAGACTTCTTGGGGACGTAACCGCTAGTAGATTATATATTGCCATTGGTACATTTTTAAAGAAATAACCCTCCTCCATCCACACACCTCTATATATGTAAAAAGATGACATATACGTCCATAGCTAAAAAACAAGGGAAACTATTGCAGAATTAGACTTATAACAGTCTAAAATGTTTAGTTATTAAAGAGTCCAGACTGCGTAAGTATTACAGAGCCTAGACTTGGAAGATAATACAGAGTCTAAACTGCGCAGATACTGTCAAGTTCAGACTGCACAACAATCTGTGTGATTTATTTAGTTTAGAGGCTAAACCGTAAATATTGTAATTGTTACGAACTTTTGAATTTCTTATTTTAAATGACATTCATAAATTCCTTAATAATTTTCCACTTCTGTGACTATTTCTCAGCATTTTTATGCTGAGTTGTGACATTTTTATCTGAAAAACAAAGAATCTTTAAAACTATTTCTACATTTAGATAATTGTTTATCACAGTAATGGTTTAGTCAATCACAACCAAAAGATATGTGGAAACAAGGATGACAAAATTCATAAAAGCGAGACTGTAAAATCAGACGTTTGGACAAACGAACTATAAAACTTGTAAAGTGTTAGAACTTATTAAGCATAATATTAATTTTTAAGTCTAAACAAAAATTAACATAAATCTTTAGCTTTGCTTAAATAATACAACAAACTGTTCATAGATAATAGAGATGATTCGCTTATAATATTCTAAAAATTAGATGCATAGGGTTCAAAATCAGCAAGTTTTAAATGAACGAACGGACTTTCTTATACAATCATCGAGTTGCTACGCTTTCTATATCGTACCTAAATGATATTTGTTTGAATTTTATTAAAAAGTTCTACCATGACTAAATTAACAAAAAAAGCTATCCGTTACGGACGTATGAACCTACGGAACGAACTTAATTATAGAAAATCTTCTCTTTTAAAATTGTCAAATATTACACTCTGCAAATAGAATCATTATAAGATTACTAGAAAACTTGTAGAAGCTATAAATAGTTCTTGTTTGTTTCTTTTTAAAATATTTTGTACCATCATGATTCTTTTTTTAAGGAAGTAGAGTTGCCCCAAAGATTCTAGAGGAATAAGACAATGGCCGATAAAATATACATACCCTAAGGCCAATAGTGATACAAAAAATTACTCTCTTGTAGATTACACTTATTTGTTGAAACGTTTGGATACTCAACTTAATGAACCAACCAGTCAATAAAAGTCAATTAAAGTCCCGAAAGTTGTTAAGCCAACGAATAAGAAAACAGCCAATGTCCCCTCCCTTCCTGAGAGTTGCCTACTTGACAATGCAGTCGTTCATAATTTTTGTGCTTGTTTTATAAATACAGTGGATCTTCGGATCCGTATCTCATTAGCGTCTGTTGGGCTGAACTAAAATATGTTTAAAAATTAGATAGGGGTGTATGTAAATTCTGCACAAGATTTATTTTTTTCCCCTGCTACAATTTTTTTTATTTTTTTCCCCCTAGATTTTTCTTAAAAAGTAGGGGGGAAAATAGAAAAATATTTAAAGAACTCTATATTTTATGTATTTTATGCCTCCTACCACACATTTTTTTAGTTTTTTTAACCAAGGAGGGGGGAGAAATGGAAAAAATGTTTTCAGTTTTCTTAATTTTTACATTTTTTTTCCCTCCAACCACTTATTTTTTATTCCCCCCCCCCCCTGAGCCGGGGATCCCATGCAGAATATACACCCCTGAAATTAGAACATAATAAAAATATTAGAATAGGTACTAAAATTAAACTTGTTTATTCAAAGGCCTTTTTTTAGACTCTTGTCCACGAATAAGAAAGTAAAAAATATAGGAATAACAAACCTATTGTCATTGCTAACAAAAAATGGAATTAATTTAAATATTTAATTTCTTTTTAGTGGAAAATAATAAAAACATGCTTATAATTCGTTAGATTTTTTTGGATCAAAATGTAAAAATATGATGTTATAATTTAAATCTTTTAACCATCTTAATTTAAAATGTACTTTAAAATCTAACAAACTACCTAATTTTATCTTTTTTTTTACTATTCATTTTTTCTCTATTTATAAAAAAAAAATCGAATTCGTTTTCTCGATCATAAAAGTATTACAAAAATCTTTTAAAATAAATTTATTTTTACCTTGCCATCATTCTTAAGCACAACATAACTACATTAATCAAACAGCTTGTCTCACATCTCTAAAAATTTTCATGTTTTGTATTAAAGTTAAACTTGCAGCGGACCAAAATAACATTTCTTCCTTCCACCCCTTTTAATCCATCCTCTCCCCTCCTGCTGGATTAACAAACTGACCAATAAATAAGCTCCATGTAAGCAAGCTAAATTGATGACAATTTTCCCCTGTCATTATATCCACATTTATTCTACAATCTATATTCATTTAATTACATCTCAGAGAGGCTACTAGATATTATTTTGTTTAGTCTTTTTCTTGTTATAAGGTCTTCTGATAAAACATGTTGAAAAACATTTCAATAAAAATCAACGCCAAATCTCTCATTATTTTTTTTTCTTCCTTTCCGTGTATTTTCTAGAATGGGTATATAATATTCTGCACAAGATTCATTTTTCCCCACTGCAAAAAATATCCCTACTCCATTGTTCAAATTAAAAACACATAACTGTAAGGGATTTTTGTGTATGTAGATTAGAGTACAATCAGCTTTTTGCTAATTTTACAAATATTTCACCATATCTTTGGTGTTTTTGGTTCGATTTTAACAATTTTTCTGCGTAATAGGATTAGCTGATTTTTTTAGTACACTTTATTTTTTCATGACTTCCCCCTCCCCCCTCCTTTGCAGAATATACACCCCTGTTTATTATTAAATATTTTCTCTTTGTATGTTTACCGTTTCTATAAAAGGACAAACATAACACCCAGCCACTGCTCCAAAACACTGCCACATTGCTGAATAAAAGATTCGAAATAAGAAAGTATGGATTAATATACAATACATCCTATTATCTGAAGATTTTTTCTGTCTGTAGTTTAAATACTAGGTAATCAGGCTTGTTTATTTATAACCCCCCCCCCCCCCTCAAAAAAAAGAAAAAAAAGCTTAGACGTCCATGACATAATTAAATGTTGTCATCCTTATTATCTTTTTTTTTTTATAGTTCTATGAAGTGTATTTAAAGAGTTAAGGTACTTAGAGTAGTGAACTTTTATATGTCTTAGTAGAATATATTACATGAGAATGGTCTATTTTTTTCCAAATATGTATAGCCAAAACACCAATATCAGAGGATCTTTTTCCACATATTTTACAAGAGTTATAAAAAAATTGAACAGGGGTTCCCCTTGGGACAAGTTACTTAAAAAACATAAAAAATAACGTCCGGTTCATTATAGGACAGGTTTTCTATAGATTCTTTTTAAAAAAATAAAGAAAACTGTCCGGTTTACTTACAATATACACATTATCTCACGCGAAAATACCAACTAACCATACAACATATATATATAAAAAGACCATTCGCATGTAATTTATGTTGCAAATCACTAACTCTTTTAGATATTGTCAAATAAAAAAAGTTTGGTCAGGTCAATGTCAAAATTCTTTATCACAATCATATCTATCCAATGCCTAATATATTATACTAAGACATATCAAAAGATCACTACTCTAAGTACCATACTGAATATTTTATTGGTCATTCTTTGTTGTTATGTGTATTTTGTTGTATAAAAAGTTTGAAGTTCTATTAACTAGTAAATGCTATCTAAAGTTGTATTTATGAGAAAAAAGTTTTGCCCTATATAACACGCAACGAAGTTGAAAATAAAAATGAAAAACTCATTTTTTAAGGAAAATCCCTGGTAAAATCTTTTAATTTTAATCAATAACTTTATATTATGCACTACTACGTTATTTCAAATAGAAAAAACTTACAGTTCACTATTTTTTTTAAATGCACTTCGTGAAACTATCCCTTTCAATGAAATATGTACGTAATACTACCTGGCAAAAGCCCTCTGTAAGCATTCCAAGTGTGGTTGATTTTATTTCTAATAGCCAATCCTAAATTAAAATCTTAATAAAATTACGAAACTATAAGCTCTACAAAGATTAAGATTATAATAAGAAGCACACTAGGACGATTAAGTATAATATGCTACATGACGATTTTTAAATATTTTAAACCCTTCAAAAATCATATTATTTTAAACTTTTTCTTTGAAAAGCTAACACTAACCTTTTAAAATTATTGATCATTCCTATATTAATAAAATTAAATTTCAATAGATAAAATGATACCTATGGATTCTACAGCCTTGCTTTGATCTGCCTAAGTTTCTCATGTTCATAATAAAATTAGAAATTCTTTTTGGTTTATTTGTACTTATATGTAAAAAATGAAAAAAAGTAATAATTCCTTTCTCCACGTTATTTTAAGGCCTAACCATTTAGATTTAAAGCTTTTTAGGATTAAATAATACAAAACGAAAAATCATAAGAGTAAAAAAGTTTTGCTAGACCCGAAGGGCTGAAGTCCAGGGCTTACAAAACTAGAATTAATTTCATGATTTTTATTTTAATATTCGTGGAAAATTAAATTGTCTGTCTAAAATACGACGCAATAGATAACTATTCTTTCATTTTTCTATATTTAACAAAGACAAATTCTATAGGCCAAAACGATCTTGAAAAAACGACTCAACTTTAGTGGCCGAATGTAAAAAAAAATTGAAGTATTGAATTTATTTTTGAGATTACACTTAAATTAATACTTTATGACTTAAGAAACCTGACTCGTTAATGCATTGGACTGTAAACCCTCTGCTTATATTTAGTTCCACATTATTTTATAACTAATGATTAGCATTGTTCCTTAATAATCAATATATTATTACTTGGATAATGGATATTGCACTAGATTTTCAAGTACTATGATAAAGTGATGCTCGCACCTAGCTAAAATAATGACACCCACCATCCACCCCTTTACTAATCACCTCCCAAGCATTCTACTGGATGAACGAACTCACAAATGAGGTCTATATATGCATGCAAGCTAAATTGATCAAAAAATTTTCCCTACCAATATAACTACGTATACCTATCCTAAATTCATTTCCTTGATTTAGTTTTATTAATATGAAAGTTAATAATAAAATAACCTAGGAAATATTATCAAACAGAAAATAATCTTTAAATTACAATTATCACTTTAAAGTGGAATCCTGAAGTAAAAGCTAGGCAAAACAGTATAACAATTTTAATAAACATTTTTCTTTTCATTTTTTCTTTCAGTTAAAATTCTAACATTTCACTATAAATCTGAAAAAATATTTTTCATTAGTGATAATTTTTAAATACAGGGTTAATTGGTTGCACAGTGTCTTGTGTTTAAGTAAATTATATTGGTGGTTTATTGTCATTCAAGACATAATATCTTATCCTGCAAATCTTTATTTTTAAACAAATACTTTTAAATGTTAGTATTGGTTAGGTTTAGGGTTGTAAAGAAAGTTCTGTAGGGTTATCTGTCTAGCAGGGATTAAGCTTTAGGTGAAAATTTAAACAGGGAAATGCAGAAAAAGCATTATGATTTGATCAAAATTAAAAGTATAAAATATTTATATCAAAACTTTCGTGTTTTGAAAAAAAAATTATTTTTTTTGTTTATTTTAACTTATTGAAAACTTTATTTCATACCTTTACGGTAGAAAATAATAAAGTTTTCTAATAATGTACTAGATTGGAAAAATTATTGCGTTAATAAGGGGTAAATAGATACCTATGATTAAATATATTGTTAATATTTTGTCATAAATAATAAAATCACATAATTTTCATTTCAAGTTGCACTCAGTGTTTTTCATATTAAAACAAGAATATAATAACATTATTTTAATAAACATAAACGTATACGTATAACATAAATAATATTTGAACTTATCTAGTTTTAAGGGTTTAGATACAATATAATACTTTAAAATTAAATTAAAGGATCAGTAATATTTGACATAAAATCACTTCACATAAATTCATTTCACATAAAACGTTTCACATAAAGTATCATTTGACATAAACTCATTTGACATAAAAACGTTTTACATAAAATCATTTCACATTTATAAAGGTACATTTGGCATAAAGGTACATTTCACATAAAGGTACACTTTACATAAAGGTACATTTCACATAAAGGTACACTTGACATAAAGGTACATTTGACATAAAGGTACATCTCACATAAAGGTACACTTGACATAAAGGTACATTTGACATTAAGGTACATTCTCATATAACCCCTTAAATAGTGGATGTAAATATTTTTTTTTTCTCCCTGAGGTAGTCATTTTTTTCCCTGGTATCTCATTTATTTCCTAGTATTATTTTTTTCCCCGAGCATGGCAACCGGTGAACAGAATCTCAGTTCTGCACCACAAGCCTTGCACAACTGAAGTTCCCATGTCTATACAGTCATATTTATATGAAAATAGTTTTAGAAGATTTTTGAATTTTTTTTTTTGAAGATTTTAGAAATTTTTATTTATTATTAAAAGAAAGCAAAATTACCTTGGGGAAAATCTTCAAAAAAAAATTCAAAAATCTTCTAAAAATATTTTCATATAAATATGACTGTATAGACATGGGAATTCAGTTGTGCAAGACTTGTGGTGCAGAACTGAGATTCTGTTCACCGGTTGCCATGCTCGGGGAAAAAAATGACTACCTCAGGTACACTTTGAAATGTATCTTTATGTAAAACGTTTTATGCCAAGTGTACCTTTATGTCAAATGTACCTTTATGCCAAGTGTACCTTTATGTCAAACGTACCTTTATGTCAAATGTACCTTTATATCATATGTACCTTTATGTCAAATGTATCTTTATGTGAAACGTTTTTATGTGAAGTGTACCTTTATGGCAAATGTACCTTTATGGCAAATGTTTTTATGTAAAATGTACCTTTATGTGAAGTGATTTTATGCCAAATGTTTTATGTGAAATGAATTTATGTCAAATGATATTATGTCAAATATTACTGATCCTAAATTAAATGGCGTTCAGTTAAAATCCTTTATTTTCCAGGTGGGTCATAAAAAAACGAGCCATAAGGTGCCACCTCAAGTATGTACATCATGTCTCATTAGAGCTATTGATTTTTACCTCATCCTCACCAAGTATGGCAGGTGTCCCAAATTAAGTCAATGTAATAATAAATGGTGCTCTCCGTAGAGGAGCTTGGAATAAGGGTTGTACTGATGTTATGTACGTGATTACAGAGTATCCAAACTACACAACACACCTTATCTCCCCTCTTACACAACTAAGGGGGAAATTCCGTAAATGTATTAAGGGTTGGGATGTGTCATTGTTCATCATAAACTTGCAAAATAAAGGATTTTGGCTGCATATGAAACATACTAAAGGCGGCAGACAAAAATTTACTACTTAATTGCGTTGAAACAAAGCTGATGTTCTTATTTATATTGAATATATACATAACTATATCTTATAGCAATATTCATAAAAATTTTGATAATATAATATTCTGATTCTAATTGCTAAAGTAAAAGCATCACAAAATCGTAGGACGGACCTTTTTTATCACATTTAATAATATCTTGGTCAATTATAATGGAAGAATGTTTTTTTTCATATAGATTTTGCTAAATCTAATTATTTAATTACACGGTAACCATATCTTCATAAATTAAAATTTATATCCAAAAATGCTTTAAAGGGGGGGGGGGCGAAAGTGACACTTTTTGAAACCAAAACTAAAAGTCAACTAAAAAAAGAGTTAAAGGTCTGAGATTTTGCATGGCAGTTGCTTTATAAGGGTACAATATGGAACTGTGAAGAAACGGCGGCGCAACCGCCGAAAACCGCCAAAAAAGGCAAAAAAAATTCGGCGGGAAACGGCGGTTATCGGCGGTTGCGCCGCCGTTTCTTCACAGTTCCATATTGTACCCCTATAAAGCAACTGCCATGCAAAATCTCAGACCTGTAACTCTTTTTTTAGTTGAGTTCCTTTGTTGACTTTTAGTTTTGGTTTCAAAAAGTGTCACTTTCGCCCCCCCCCCCCCCCCTTTTGTAAAATTCTAAAAACATTGATTTTTGGTGAGATATTTTTAAAATTGATTTTAATTATTTAAATCAGTCTCTTTTGATATTTCTTTTATTGGCAACTAAAATATTAATTTCTCATAATTAAAAATAAGTTAAAAGCCACTAGGTAATAATAAAGCTAAATAAATACTTCAAGAAAATCAAACTTCATTCATATAAATCTATCTAGGTGTGACATACCAGTGAAATACATTATTTACAAGCTAAACTCACAGTAATTAGCTACCTATTAGTCTTTCTGTTTATTTAACTTATCTAACTAAAACCTAGCTGCCTACTCATAAAATTATCCTTTTCTAACACTATCTTATTGAACTAGCCGCTTAAATCTAACCCGAGTTTTATCCATTTATCTAGATACTAACAATCTGAGAGTCTGCAAGGAAATGGTAATGGAAAAGGTATATACTTTTCTATTCGCCAATCCATGAATATTTACATACCAATGCCATACTAATAAAAATAAAATAACATACATGTTTTATACTATACATTACAATAGTGTCATGGAATTAAAATAATAATTTCTGTTAAACTGAAACTAAATTGTTATATGTTTGTTCTAGTGACTTGATTTTGAGATCAATGAATTTTGTCTTCTTCTACTGGAGTTCCGTGGACCCTAAAAATATGAAAAATTAGGTTTTTAACAAAAAAAAAGATAAAACAAGTAAGGTTTAACCCATCAATTATCATCTTTTACTGCAGGGGTGTATATTCTGCACAAGATTTATTTTTTTTCCCCTGCTACAAAATTTCTTATTTTCTTCCCCCCCTAGTTTTTTCTCACCAAGTAGGGGGAAAATAAAAAAATATTTAAAGAACTCTATATTTTATTTATTTCATCCCTCCTAGCACACATTTTTAAAAGTTTTTTCACCAAGGAGGGGGGGAAATGGAAAAAATGTTTTCAGTTTTCTTAATTTTTACATATTTTTCCCCTCCAACCAACTATTTTTTATTCCCCCCCCCCCCCCCTGAGCAGGGGATCCCATGTAGAATATACACCCCTTTTTTTAGACTTGAACTCTACAGACTAAAAGTAATACAGTAAAGTAATGCAAAATCTTGGTACTAAATGAAATGAAAGTGTCCATTATTTTTTAATCATAAAATATTTACCAAAAATTATTTAAGTTGTACTGTACTACATCGGAGCTACTAATATAAGGCATTATCTAAAATCAATTTTTATTCTCTAAATTACACAAAAGCCTACCTATTAAGTTAATAAACATTCGATAAGTGAAACATTTACCTGAATCTATAAAGGCAGGTATATTCTGGATGTCCATGGTTTGATAGAATATTTAGCTCTACGGTATCTAACCTGAAAAAAGGAACGGCTTTAGTTTTGTTAATTGTAGCATCTTGACTATCTAAAAATGGTATTTTGTTATTTTATATATGTAAGGAAGTGAATAAGATTGTGAGAATAAAATATAAACTCTATGTTTAATGTTTATGTCAATTGAAAAAGAAAACAGGAGTGTGGGAATGTGGTGACTCGTAACACGACATACCAGCAATTTTATTTTGGGAGCTACTCCCTTAGTTTTAGAGATAATTGGGTAAAATAAAATCTTTTTGGTTGAGACAATTATAAATAACCCAAAATTTTGGTATCCCCGCCATTTTTATTTAATTTTTTTAATGACCAACCTAAATATATTATACCCAGTTATCTCTAAAACTAAGTGAGTAACACACAAAATAAAATTGCTGGTATTTCGTGTTACGAGTCACCACATGACATTTCCCCTTTTTTTTTGAAAGATATCAAAACTTGGGGTAATAATTGACTCAATCAAAACAATTTTACCAAATTGTCTCAAAAACTAAGGGAGAAGCACCAAAAATTAAATTACTAGTATGTCATGTTACGAGTCACCATATCTCCCTTTTTATATTTCTAGGATTGTCTAAATGTACAAAACACTTGGTATATTTTGCAGGCAATCTAAACTAATTCTGTTGCTATTTAAAAAATCTTACTTATGATTTGATTGAATATGAAATGTTTGAACAGGATCTCCAGTCTTCTCATAAGTAAAATTACCCAACGGGATAAGGTTATCGCCTTCAACACCTTCAAAAATTCAAATATTTCATATTTTAGTTAAAGTCAAAACAACTGCAATAAATACGAATATCTCACTGACACCCATGCACATTCACATTACACAAATAAGAAAAATATAATAGGAGAGGTCTCAGAGCAGGAAAGTAGTCCGTACTAGTATAAAAATAAGAAGAGATTTACTTTTCTTATGAAACTACATAGAAATTCCGTTAAAGAATTTCCTAATAGTAAAAGACAATGAATAAAATAAATAATCTACTGTTGGTTTGACAATTTATTCAATAGTATTTAGATATTTTTATTTTTTTAAAAATATATTTGTCTTTAGGTAATCAAAACTATTTTGAATTTTGTTTATACTATACCGGTAATCACAAAAATAATTTTAAAACAAAAAGTCAAAAATGTAACAAACCTGATAGCTGCATAGTTCTGGGAGCAGATGAGGTTTGTCCATCAGGAGTTGATAACAGTGAAATGTGCTCAATTGATACAGCATTTACCTAAAAAAATATTATTAGCCATTAGGTAGTTACTTACTGGAATAAAAACCGGTATTACATCGTATTAAAGACAATTAGAATTGAGAATAAAATAAGATTAGGTCTGGATTAAGATTGTTTTTTTTTCATTAAAATAAAAGACATTTACTAAAAGATTATTTTAAAGTAAGAACCTTTGCCACGTATTTGAGAAGATATTTTAACTGCTAACAAATAAAAGACCTAACAGCATCAAAAATAACAAATAAAAGTCCTAAGATAAAATAAATAAAAATCTTACCACAATAGAAGCTGAGAGTTTGACCACAACAGCTCCAGTGGATCCTCTGAAGGCCCAGCACTGTCCAGGTGCCATACCTGGCTGAAGGATGGTTCTGATATAATCAACATTCAATAAAATTATTTTTCAAAATCTTGTAATAAACGTCATGGTGTTAAACTTTCTAAATTTTTACCATAAACTCAAATAATTTCTTTTGATTATAATGTTTTAATTAAATAACCATCGTTGACTAGTTCTAAATTGGGAAAAAGTTAGGTAGATAATATTTTCTGCAAATCCAGGGACTTATCATAGACATTTTGGAATTTCTAAATATTTAAACGGACTTTCTTGTGATGATTATAGAGTTGCTATGCTTTCTAATTTGTAGCCAACTGTTACAAGAATCATTACACAAAGTTTGTAATCGATTGGACAATTCTAACATGTCTAAATTACCTGTTACGTACAAACGGATGTAAAGAATTAAATAAAGTACAATCAAATAATAAGAAAATATCTTTAAAGAATACATTTTAATAAAAGAAAGTTTTTTTTGAAATATTAATGAATGTATGCCTTGGATTATTAGACTCCCACCAGATGGGAACACCCATAACTGACAACACAGCACTACTCCCCTCATAATTCTCTGTACATCTAGGAATAATAAGATACTTGTTATTTTATGTACCAGTGAAAATATTATTACATTCTTATATGCAATTACGTAGGTAGTTTTTTTATTAACATGAAAAAGAATAAAAACCTTAACTGACAAAGCACAATCCTAATTCTAATAATATTTTGTTTAAAAAGCATTAAAAAAAAATAATTTTGCTAGGTACCTAACAAATTATCTAGATATTATTTATATATGAACATGAACAAGGATCTTATAGAAACATAAAATAAAACCAACTTTGTAATTAGAACTTTCTAGAATGGCTTCGAAACCGATTAATATCCGCTGGATTAGAAACGGTTCTGAGCCATACTGAAAAATCATGTAAATTTCCCACGCATAATAGAGTAAAAACCTATAAACTCAATACCAGTTTAGTTTTCCCCAGACCTTAGGCCCCTGGGGGCCAACAACTAAACTAGAATGGTTCATTAGAAACTAACATCATCCGTTCAATGTTTACTACCTATCATCTAGCTAGTATTAAAAGTTTGCTGGTGTTATTACCTTGTACTGACAATACTGCCACCAGCTGACTCCAGGGCAAAGTCGAATAAACCGGTTTTGTCTGCGTCATATTTGTCAAGAGCTGCCTTAACAATCTTCATCACATAATCACTCTGTATAACATTCTGAAAAATTAAAATCAGAAACAGAAGAATTAAATATAATTTTTTATAATGGACTAGTATGACAATAAAACAAGGATGACAACATCCATAAAAGCGAAGCACTGAAACGGTAGGACAAACGGACATTAACACTTGTATAGTATCTGAACTGAAAAATCGGAACATAAATGTCGTATCAAAATTGTAGGTAAATTTGTTGAAAAACTGCTTAAAAACAGGATAATGTTTATGGACATACTTACATTTTTGGACTTGATTATAGAGTTGCTTCGCTTATAATATTGTTCTTTGTTGTCCCAGGAATCAATATACCAAAAATCAGATCAAACGGATAATTAAAACACTTGAAAATTTGTTGTTAAAAAAGTAGAAAAATCAACATGTTTAAAATGGACGTACGGACATTCTGGTAATGATTATAGAGTTGCTACGCTTTCTAAATTGTACCCAACTACTACAGGAATCATCATGCAAAGTTTGAAATCGATAGGACAATTCTAACATGCCTAAATTAACGAATAAAAGCTATCTATCTCGGACGGACGGACGGACGAACGGACGGACCGAACCTAATTATAGAAAAGCTTCGCTTTTAAAAAGGAATAAATAATAAGAGTAAACATTTTTTTGAAAATATGGGATTGATAAACGTCCAGGTAAGGGGGGGCCGGGGGGAGAGGGGTTCATCAAGGGGTGATTACCCCCTCAACCTTTGAAACTCATTATTAACCATCCACCCAAATTTTAAAAAATATATTAGATTACTTCCTTCCAACATTTTACCCCCCTCAAAAAACGTCCCTTAAGGCATTTATAGATTTCATATTAAAAGATTTTACTCTATTACACTAATAAAACCTAATTTAAGAAATAAAATTTGAAAAAATACCTCTGATTCAGAATTATTAGACACAGCTAAGACTTGTTCAGACTCAAGTTGGATAGACTTTGCTCTGGAGATAAGATTATCCATCCTGGCAGTCATAGAATCTGTCTCCGCCTTCACCTGAAATAAAAAATTTTCATCCAGAATTCATGAGAAAGAAAAACGATCATACCTATTATTTATTGGCTCCTAATCATCCAGAAATAATGCATACCTAGTTATTCATCGCTTTGTATTATAGACAGATTTCAGAGAACATTAAACGATAACAAAACTTGTATTTATATTAGGTATGATTTTTATTTTATTATTTGTAGAAAATTGTTTACAATACGATATGATATATACATTTTCAGCTCTCCACCGGTTTTAATCCAGTGGATATCAAACAAACCTTTTTTCTTTGATAAGCATTTATTTCATCACATTATATACATGTTTTGTCTAAACTCAACAGAAAGCTCTACATTAGGTAATTTCAAAAAAAAAAAAATTTTGGTCGCGGTTCAAATACCTGTTCTATACACAAAAATAAGCAATACTATGAATTTTTTTGTTCTATCTTGATTCTAAGTGGTAGAAGGTAAAATCAAGATTTTTCGAAAATACGCGAAGAATGAATCTTTAAACCTGAACATTAAGGTTATCGGTTACCGGTCTTTAGGCTTTCCTAAGGGCACCGGTTTGTCATTTTAGACCATAAGTTCAAACGGTAACTGCCTTTTATTTGCCTTGCCATTTCTAAAAAGATATAGAACGCCTTTCTGGCTCATCTGTGGTCTGAGATCTGAAAAATTTGTCAAACCAAGGATCCCTTTGTACTCTAAAGTCATGTATCGAGAACTGAAAAACATCGAAGTTTCAACCTAGTTTTTAAGACAATAACTCTAAAATTGGCCACAGATGAGCTAGAAAAATGATCTTTAGCATTTTAGTAATGGCATTGGATTCTACTAGGAGGTACCATTTGAACATATATTCTGAAACGACATGAAAGGTGGCATTAAAGTCGAGAACTGAAAATATTTTAAGATTCTTGGATTTTGGTAATTATTGGGTTAGTATATTGGCCATAGAATCAGTTCTAAGTGTCCAAATCACTTCCAAAGGTGTTTTTGTTGTCAGGGTAATATGCTTGGTCAGATATTTTACCTTAGACCAATAAAACTGACCCTCTAATGACTTGACTTGGCGATATGGTATGACCTCCCTGTAAAAGGAAGCGTTTTACAGCAATTCTTACAAAAAAAACCGAAAATGGCAAATTTTTGAAAATTTTTATCAAACAAGGATGACAACAACCATAAAAGCGAAGCTCCAAACTGGTAGGACAAATGAACATGAACACTTATTGAGTGTCAGAATTGAATAAGCAGAATACAAATAAATAAGTTGAAAAAAATAGTACATTGTTTCAAAACTGCTTAAATACAGGATACTGTTTAAGGACATACTTAAATTTTTAGAACTTGATTATAGACATTTTTTACTTATATAATTGTACCTTGTTGTAATAGGAATCAGTATTCCAAAAATCAGATGAAAGGGATATTTATATCATATAAAAATGGATATTCGGAAATTTTGGTAGCATTTGATTTATAGAGTTGCTACGCTTCCTAAATCATACTTTACTGTTATATGAATCATTATGTCTAAATTAACTGTCTTGGAAAGATGGACAGTCGGACCGACCCTAATTTTTGCAAGACTTTTGCCCTTCTGGTGTAAGCTGGGTGAGAAATAGACTTTCAGCCCTTAAAGTTTTCTCTTTGTTATGATAATAGCTCTCTATAGACACATAAACAACAAAGATTTGTCTACTGTCTTTAGCTCTCTAGGCAGACCTGGCTAAGTCAAAACTTGGATTTTGAAGGCGAAGGTGAAACATTGAAATTTTTTTGGTTACCCGTCTTCAGGGTACGAATTTTAGACTAGGCATCCTTTAATGTTATCTCCTACTTACAATAAGACCTTTCTCAAACACCATTCTAGCCCAACTCTAGCGGGATAATAGCACCTGTGCCAGCAGGCAGGTTGAAAGATGGACTTTTCGAGCTCCATGGTTTCAATTATTTAATGGAGCCTTGGTAACACTTTTTTCAGATCTCAGCTCACAGAAGGGCCAGAAAGACGCTCTTTAGTTTTTTAGAAATGGCAAGAAGAATGAAAGGCAGTTGCAATTTGAACTTATAGTCTAAAATTACTTTAAGTTGCCTTTAGGGCAGCCCAAAGACGGGTAACCAAAAACCTTGATGTTTTAGATAATTCGCGTATTGGTAAAAAAAATGCAAAATCACCTTCTACCACTAAGAATGCTTCTAGAAAGCTAAATTTGCATATATAAGCTTATATTTATGCATAGAACAGGTATTTGTACCGCGACCTTTGATTTTCTTCATTTGGTTACATTATGAAATTACCTACTCTACATATTATCACTTCCAACTTTCATAAAAATACTTCACTATAACAAACTTGACTTAACTTAATTGCTGGTTTTGACCAAAATGTCCATAAAATAGTGAAAATAATTAAGTACCTTTCGTGAGATATCCTCCTTCAGATTATCTAGCTGTTGTTTAATATCCTGGCGGCTAGAGTCAATGTCTTCCCTGTTATTTTTTGTGTTCATTAGATACGTTTAAAATTCTGTTGCATAAAGTAAGGGTCTTTTGCTAGAAGCTTAAGATCTCAATAACTACTGAACTGATTGAATTATCTATTTAAGGTAAGCTTCTTATAGGTCCCGTATTGGTTATAGGCTATTTCATTTTCAGATTTTAGTATTGGAATGGTTTTAAGCTATTTTTCTAATTAATTAACATCTCCAATGAAGATTAACAACATTACCACTTTTGTAAACCAAAATTAATTTTCTAACAATTTGGACACAACCAATCAAAATTAAATAAAAAGTTTCCAAAGTATTTAAAGTTACCATTAAGTTAACGCGGCTATAAAACTTTGAGTACCATTGATTTACAGTCACCCTTCCCTTCTTGTATAGAATGAACTTTGTTCCTTGTGGCGTAAATAGCAGATGCAGCCTCCAAAACATTGCTGGACACGTTGGAAAATATTTGTTCTAGTCTTGTCTCCAACTCAGCCTTTATATCTAAAATAATAAATTATTTTAATTAAAACTTATGTATCTAAATCAAAGTACAATTAAACAATCCAAAATAAGGGATTATTAGTCAGGGAACAGACAATGGGCGATATATTGATTAACATCCCCAACACGGGTAGGCTAAAAAAATTCCAGGTTTTTGAAAATACCCATTTAAGCGGATTGCACAGCCTTAAAGTCACATGTCTTGATATACTGGAAAAGGTAAAAATCAAATTTTCTATTGGGGGCTTTTTGAGAAAATCCGCAAAATATTTTTTTTTCATTTTCACCTAAAATCCTCTAAAAATAAGGTAAAAAATGTTAGGGTAGGCTTTTTAAAACTGTTATTGCTCAGCCCATAGTTATCCTAAAAAAATGTTAGACATACCAATGAAAAGCTTATCTCCTCTAGTTTTCAAAATGGCAAACATTTTTAATGTGCATTGTATTGTTTTGTATCTATGTTACTAAATGTAAAAAGTATCATCAATTACATTAACATGTATATGTACACTATGTGTACTTTGGGTCTTTTAATTGAATTTTGATTGGTTGGTTCCAAACTATCAGCGTTAAAATTTTTCTATTATAAATTTAATCTACATAGGGGTTAATTATGGGGATTTACATTAATATAATTTTCATTGTCTTATCCATTAATATCACTAAAAATTCCTAATTGTGCATGAAAATGAGCTGCGCCTGTTTACGGACCAAGGCATTCCCCCTGTACTATTGCTATTATTGTCAAGTGCCAGACATAGCAGCAGTGGATATTAGGTTGGGTCAATTTTGGACATTTTTAAAAGCGAAGCTTTTCTATAATTAGGGTCGGTCCGTCCGTACGTCCGTCCGTCCGTCACGGATAGCTATTTTTGTTGATTTAGACATGTTAGAATTGTCCTACCGATTTCAAATTTTGCATGGTGATTCCTGTAATAGTTAGGTACAAGTTAGAAAGCGTAGCAACTCTATAATCATTACCAGAATGTCTGTACGTCCATTTTAAACATGTTAATTTTTTTTTACATTTTTAACAACAAATTTGTATTTGACCTAATTATCCGATTGGTCTGATTTTTGATATACTGATTCCTGGGACAACAAAGTACAATATTATAAGCGAAGCAACTCTATAATCAAGTTTTAAAAATGTAAGTATGTCCATAATCATTATCCTGTATCAAGCAGTTTTTTAACAAATTTACTTACAATTTTGCTTTGACTCTTATACATTCGCATTTTGATTATTCAGTTCTGACATTATACAAATGTTAATGTCCGTTTGTCGTACCGTTTCAGAGCTTCGCTTTTATGGATGTTGTCATCCTTGTTTTTCTGAGACCAAAGTGGGGATCTGCAAATTATTTTTATGAGTATAATACACCTTTGGATGATTTAAAATTTATCTTAAAACCGCTGACGACCTAGTGGATATTATTACTGGGGAAAATTTGTTTCGGTATTTTTGTAAAGGTTAGGTTAGGTTAAGAATGTACAAATAAGCTCCCCCGGAAGGGTTGATTATTAAAACCTTTAAGATGGTTTAAATGGGCTATGTTAGGTTAAGAAAGGGATAATGAAATAAGCCCCCCGCAGGCGTTAGGCATTTGAAAAACCTAAAAGATATTTCTAAATAGGTTAGGTTAGGAATATAATATACAAATAAGCCCCCCACAGGGGTTAGGCAGTTGATGAGGTATTTCTACTTGGTAAGAACTTCGCTCTGATCATAAAGAAATCAAAACAAAATCTTTTTTTTTCTTTTTTATGACATCTGCTAATTAACTCACTTTGTCCATTTGTCCCTCCATTATCTTCATGTTTCGCTTTTACAGATGTTTTCATCCTAGTCTTTATTTAAAAATCACATAGGTGCAGTTCATTGACCTTACTGGTAAATTTTCTAAACAGGCCATAGAAGATTTGCACTCTTCTCGCTAACTGTTGATCAGATCAGGTTCTCCTTTAGCGGGTAGCTTCTCATAGGTCATGGGAAGGTTTATAATTCTTTTGAAGGAGGGTACAACCACCCCCCAAGAGAAATTGCCCCTAGAAATCTAACCTAACCTTTGCAAAAATACCTAAACAAATTTTCCCTGTCATAATATCCACTGTTGCTATGCCTGGCGCTTGACAATAATAGCAATAGTACAGGGGGAATGCCTTGGTCCGTAAACAGGCGCAGCTCATTTTCATGCACAATTAGGAATTTTTAGTGATATTAATGGATAAGACAATGAAAATTATATTAATGTAAATCCCCATAATTAACCCCTATGTAGATTAAATTTATAATAGAAAAATTTTAACGCTGATAGTTTGGAACCAACCAATCAAAATTCAATTAAAAGACCCAAAGTTCTTAAGCCTATGAATAAGATAAAGTGGTTATAAAACATTGGGTACCAGTGTAATTTAATGTACAATGTCCCCTCTCTGGATTTTGGAGGGGAGGGGGGGGGGACATTTGGTTGTTTATTACACTAGTCCACAAATAAAATAAGGTTTTTTTTTTATTCGGTAAATTAAGTTGAGTGTTCAAACATTTCAACCACAAATATTAATATACATAAGAGGTAATCATCATTGGAGAATGAGATGTACATCAATTTTTCAGGCATTGTCTATCCCTTTAGATCCCTGGAGTCTTGGCCTTTCAATCAATTTAGGTTTTTAGCTAGAGGAATGGAGGGGGGGGGGGGTGCACAATCAAACCATGCACATATACATGTTAATGTAATTGATGATACTTTTTACATTTAGTAACATAGATACAAAACAATACAATTCACGTTAAAAATGTTTGCCATTTTGAAAACTAGAGGAGATAAGCTTTCCATTGGTATGTCTAACATTTTTTTAGGATAACTATGGGCTGAGCAATAACAGTTTTAAAAAGCCTACCCTAACATTTTTTACCTTATTTTTAGAGGATTTTAGGTGAAAATGAAAAAAAAATATTTTGCGGATTTTCTCAAAAAGCCCCCAATAGAAAATTTGATTTTTACCTTTTCTAGTATACCAAGACATGTGACTTTAAGGCTGTGCAATCCGCTTAAATGGGTATTTTCAAAAACCTGGAATTTTTTTAGCCTACCCGTGCCAATGATAATACACAAAATTACCCCTTTTGTAAATTACAGTTAGAGGTTGAAACATTTGGACACTCAAATAATTGAACCAGCCAATCAAAATTAAATAAAAGTACCCAAAATTGTTAAGGCAACGAATAAGAAAACGTTATTTTAAGACGTTGGGACTAGTGTAATAAATAGCCCAGTTAAAAGCAGTTTAGGAGACAGATCAAAAACAGGTTATAGGGTAGCTTCACCACAAACTCTACAACGAAAGTTACCTGGTTTGTGATTGCAACAAGTTTGAATCTCAGATCTAACATCTGGCAGTTGACTTTCTAGGGATGACAGCCGCGAACGAAGAGCCTGCAAGAAATATATATAAGTACAATATTTCTGTTAAAGTATTCCTGTTGCAGGTTTGAGGCCAGGACCGGCAAGCTTCTACCCATCTACCACGACCGTTTTATCATATTTATTATACTGCTGATTTGATATTATGTTTATCATGTTATGTTTGTGCCATAAGGAAAAAGGATAAGAGGATGAATACTCACCCCTTTTTCATGGTAAAATACTACTTCCCCATCCCTAAATTTAGAAGCAGACGAAAATCAAAAGCCGCCCAGGGCTTTTTGTAAGTCAATCATAAATAATAATGTGAATAAAAATAAAAGCAATATTTAGCTAACAGCCGTGGGCGGTCAGAATCAGCTGAATGTTCATTATGAAAAAAATTTCCCCCTTTTTAGAAATCGAAGGATTCATCTTTTATGAACAAATTTTTTTAAATAAAAATAAAATTCTATGTAATTTTTAATTAAAACATTAAAACGAAAATATCTAATCTAATATTCTTGCCCTAAATATGGAAATAGTAAAAAGTAAAAAAACATTTTTTTAATAATTTTTAATCCTCCCATTTGAAAAGTAGTGGAATAGCAATAAATTTTAGCGCGGCAACAGCGCTGAATAGGCCTCTAGGCCCACTGCCTATTTTCGTCTTCTAGTTGCTTCGATTCCTCTCTTTTATTTTTTTCTCTATGGTTTGTGCTATTATTGATTATGATCACATATACCTAAATGCCAATAAAACAAGATCATGTCATTTGTAGTTATTCAATGCATATTATCTTTTACAGATGAGGTTTTAGTTTAGTATTAAGAATGTGTATTTATGTTTCAATATAATAGCAATGCTTGATAAGAATGGCGGAAAAGTTTGGTGTCGTTGATATATGATTTACCAAATAGGCTAGTTCCCAAAACAGCCGGTTTTTACTCTTTTAACAATTTCTATTTTTAATATAACTAAATAGTAGTTTCAAGATTTCAATGTTTAATGCATAAGTAGTAAAAAGTTTTTGCTTGCATTTTGACAAGAAACAAAAATGATATGACGAAAGAGAGACAATTTTCCGCATGAATTTCACAATAGCCGGTTTTTACTCTTTTAACAATTTCTATTTTTAATAAAACTAAAAAGTAGTTTCAAGATTTCAATGTTTAATGCATAAGTAGTAAAAAGTTTTTGCTTGCATTTTGACAAGAAACAAAAATGATATGATGAAAGAGAGACAAATTTCCGCATGAATTTCACGACATAAAATAAAATGAAATGACACTAGGTCTTACTAGAAGGTATCTAGTATTATTAAAACAATAATTTTTTACATTCACATATTTTTCTAGTTTTTTTTTCCAAAGAGGGGGAACATGTTTTTAATTACCTAGGTACCCATTATTTTTTCCCCATTTTTTTCATTTTTCGCCCTCCCTTATATTTCCACCCCTTTTAGCAGGGATCCCGTGCAGAATATATACACCCCTGAATAACTAACCTGAAGTTGAGAGTTAATAAGACTGAACTGTGCATCATCAGCTGCGCCACTGCCTCCAACTGATCCTGTCTGATCCAGGTCAAGTAGCCTGGCCTCCAGAGATGCCAGCTCTAAGGACATGGCCTCCAAGCGCTGTCCGGTGACTTGGTTTACTTCAGATTCTTTAGAAGCCTAGATAGGAAAACAAAAACATGAACGAATGTTTTAAAAATTCAAATATTTATAGATCAAGTTCTGAAATTTTTTTTGTTGATTTAATGAGAAAAAATCTGTTAACAATATAGACAATATTTTTTTTTTGTGTGTGTGTAGCCATTGTTTCTTAGAGTTTGGACCTAATTAGTCATGGAGAAGAACGAGACACTTTTGTATAGCCACTAGGGCTATCAAGCTCCACGCTCAAGTACATTATGCCTTGACCCGCTGTTTCAAGGGAGCTACTCTTTATTACCTCACCCTCGCTGAGTATGGCAGGTGTCCCAAATTAAGTCACCGTAATGAATGACGCTCTCCGCAGAGAAGCTTGGGATAAGGGTTGTACAAATAATATGTACGGGACTATTAAGTATCCAAACTACTCAATAATCCCACTTCTTACACAACCAGGGTAAGTTGCGTGAACGTATTCAACTGAGAAATTCGAGTTGCCACATGGGGACTTGAACTTGAACTATAATCACCGTAACTCAGTGTGCTACCACTGAGATACGACGCCCCTTACAATATTTTTGTACAATAAAATGCTGAAATACAAATTACATTTTATCTAAAAAATTACAATAGGTATTGCTTTACCTTTTCAGATTCAATCTTGAGGGATTCTTTGACTAGATCAATTTCTTCTCGGATATGATTCATTATTCTGTTTAAATTAAGCAGTTATTATTTATAAAATAATAAAATACAACACATACAATTTCACATACTTTTCAGGGTGCTTAAATAATAATTCATTCTGTCCATTTTTTTTTACAATTTCTCGTTGAATGAATGTGAAAAATATTCTTTGCAGTTGCTTTTTGTATATGTGATTGTGAAATGCCTATACTTTGAGAATATTTTTAAAAGTGGAATATTATTATAGAATTTATCTCCAAACGCTTTAGTACAAAACTAAGAAACAAGTTCCATCACTTCGCATACAAATTTCTTTGTTTATTGATCAAAACGAAGATTTAGAAGGTAGGCTAAATATAATGCTTTAATTCCTTTGGTCTAGTTGTGATGTTCTTTGTTGCATGATGTCCACTTGTTCCTGGATTGCCTGATGGAGCCTGGATTCCAGGTTTTTCTCTTTCTCCAGGGACACTTCTTCCACTAAGGCATTAAACCTTCAAAATGAAAAAATATATTTATTAAGTAGGTCCTATCTTAACTGATTTTATCTAAAAATATACCAAGACTGGTAAAAAAGTAGTGTTATTTAGTTTAATTGGACAATTTATGAATGCTTTACATAAAAGTGTCTAGTGAGTACTGAAATCACTTAGTTTTTGATTAATTGAAAACATTGGGAGGGGGAAGTTTACTTTCCTATACCTAACCTCTACGTGTGGGACGTGGGTCCTAACCCAGCGGGGCTTCACATTATCCAATATAACCTGACCAAAAGTAATAAATAAACTAAAAAAAAATTTATTCCCCACTTATTTTCAATTTAGTTTTAAAAAAAGGGGATGGGTTTCTATGCTCGATTGGACATATCGAGGGAAACCTCCCATTTGTGTTTGCAATTCTTCCTTTTTTATAGCTTATCATTAAGAATTCAGTGCAAACCTACCTTGAACTATGCAGTAATTTTTGAACTAGAGTATCATAGTCCACTTGACCAGCTGGTAAAACCTCATTTCGGCTAAATAATATTAATAAGTTTAAATACTTAAGTTCTACTGTTTCAGTTATTAGTACAAATGTTAATCAGTTTATATAATAGCTGAAAATATTAAATTCACTCAAAATTGATTAATTTACAAATTCAATTTTAAGAGAAAGATTTTCATAATGGTTTTTGATTTATTTTCGCCAAGTTTAACTTATCTATCAGTATCTAACCATGCTTTGCTGCAATTGGGCGTTATCGTTCTTTTTTACCAAGAACGAAAACGTCTAAGATTTCCATAAGAATAACCCTACCTGGTAAAAATATCAGGTACAGAAATAAGTAACAACCTGTATAGAAATACAATCATGATTTTTCCTATGAATTAAAATTTTTTAAAGACAACTTTTTAGAAAGTAAAAAGGGGGGAGGCGGTTGTGACACTTTTTGAAACCCAAACTAAAAGTCACAGGAAATCAACTAAAAAAAAAGAGTTGCAGCACTGAAATTTGGTATGGCAGTTGCTTTAAAGAGGTGCAATGTGGAACTCTGAAGAAACGGCGGCGGAACCGCCTATTTTTTTTTGGTGGGAAACGGTGGTAGCGGCAGTTTCACCATCTTTTTTTTTCACAGTTCCCCATTGTACCTCTTTTTTTAAAGTTGAATTCCTGTAGTTTCGGTTTCAATAAGTGTCACAACCGCCCCCTCCCTTTAGAATAAGGTGAAAAGTTTTAAAAACTACAGTTTAAACGGTAGGTAAGCTTAGCATTGGCCCTTGACAAGTAAGTTGACTTCATCGAAAAGACTTATAGACCAATAAATAAAAATATTCACTTGCTCATTTTCCTTTAATTTTTTTATAATGTCATTTAAGACAGGTACCAGCATGAAAAGAAGATGCGCTTAATCAAAAATTTGTATTTAAGCAACTATTTAAAGATCATAATTGTTTCCTAAGATTTGTGAGCACACTTCCAGTGGTAACAAATATAATGTTCTCGTTTCTAATAACCTAGAATATATTGATATATAAGTGAAACATTTGTGAGTCTATACAAACAACAGGCTATGAAGAGAGATGAATTGCACCTGTTTTATTCTATTACAAGCGAATGCGCCCCTAGCATTTGGAGCTCTATAATCGAAGCGGCAGGGTAGGGCAGCAAAATAGCCCAAAGCCATATTGGTGACTTTGTGAATCTAAAACTAAAATAGCCTAAAACGATCACAGGACTTTGTTTAAGTGGATAACACAATTGATTTAGAAATCATAGAAATTTTATACTTCAAACAAAAAAAAACCTATTAGGTATTTTATATAATAGGATTATTTCTATCACGCGTTTGACATGTCTACAGTTTTTCAAAGTCATCAATCATTGCACGGTTATGGTCTACTCTCGACTCTAACTCAATGTTATTAATAATCAGCTCACAATACATTTTATTAGTATAGATTAGGTACCTATCCTATATATTCAATTTTTCTAACAGATAAATTAACTTCTAAACATTTACCTAATGGGGTCCTTTAGTAATGTATAAAAAAGTTACCTAAATAAATTACCTATGTACTTACCGAGAATAAAAGAATAATAAAAACTAGAATAGCACAGACAAACTTCAATACTGAACTCCAGGATATCGTGTTCAACAATTCTTTCACCTAAAATAACTTAATTGTGATACAGGTGGTAATTGCTTAGGTTTTATTTTCAAGTTTTATGTAGTGGAAAATATAGAGTTTGTGACTATGAAAGAAAACTTGACCGCAAAAGTATCAAACATATAAACGATCATTTTCTATTGAGACGTTCAAGTTTCGTATAATAAGAAATGATACCTATACAGAAGATAAATATTTTTATGTCAAGTATGAACATATTACACAAGTCTTTCGTTTAATTAATAGAAATAACAATAAATAAAGTTTCCTTACCTCAGATTTTCTAGGCATTCTTGCTGACCTGAGAAACAGCCCGGCTTTAGTAATAAATCCATTAACCCTATTTTACATCACATTCATTATTATTTATAGGTATCATATAAACAACATTGGGAATTTTAATTAGGTAATATTTTAAACAAAGTTGCACTAAAAATACATTTGAATGTAAATGTTCCTGTTTGGTAACTGGTCACGGAATTTATCAAAGACATCTATGACGTCAACTGAATTGGTTTTCTGTAGGGAAGGGAGAGGATCTGAAAATATTTGTATAAAATGGGTATATTTATTTATGGATGATTTGAGTAGGTTTATTCATTTATGAATTCTAATGTTTCGAGCCTTGCCGCAACATTAGATTAATAAATTCTTATTTTTCTTTTATAATAAAACTAATACCTATTGAATTATTATGAAAGCAGGACTTAAATCTTATTCCTTCATTAATATCATACCTTACCAGTCTGCTATTGTAATTAATCCTATGCATAGGAAATCAGTAGATTTCACAAACTTAATTTCGTTGTTTAAAATCTGTTTAATTGGAATCAATTTTGACTTGACTTGACTTGACTTGAAAGGAATCAATTTTGCTCACCTTTATCATTTAGATCTTCATCATCTGATTGGTAATCTAATCTCACTCTAAAATAAGGTTTATGTCAATGAAAGATGGTTTCACCAAAATTATTACAGTAAAAAATTATGCTTTTAGAAGATTCAAGACTCGTCTTTTTAATTCTTTCTGCCTCATAAAGAAATAAAGCATTTATCGATTGATTTTCTCAGGTAATATTACGTAAAAATTCAAACCTTTTTCCTACTTTAAAAACAATAAAGGGATTATGGAAAGAAAGGGGGGGGGGGGTAAAATGTGGTGACTCGTCACACGATATACCAGCAATTTTATTTTGGGTGCTACTCCCTTAGTTTTAGAGATAATTGGATGAAATCTTTTGGGCTGGGTCACTAATTACCCAAACTATTGGTATCTTTCAAAAAAAAAACGGCGGCGGGACCGCCGCTCTCGCCGCCCGCCGCCGTTTTCCGCCGCCACCAAAAAAATTTTTTTATTGCATTTCTCGCCGAATTAGGCAATTTGGAATCATTTGAGACCATGTTATTTTTTCAAAAATTTTTCCCCCTACAAGCAACCCTGCGGGGGGACTTGGTCATTTTTTTCAAATTCTCGTTTATCAAGGTATATCTTAAATACAGTGCTACTCCTGTGCTTTTAAAGATATTGAAACAAAATCTTTTTAGGTAGGTCAGTAAAAAATATTTGAATAAAAAATGGCAGAGGTACCACCGCTCCCGCCGTCCGCCGCCGTTTTCCGCCGCCACCAGAAAAATTTTTTTTATTGCATTATTGCATATCTTCAAAATCACAGGAAAATTACTGTATTTAAATATACCTTGATAAACGAGAATTTGAAAAAAATGACTAAGTCCCCCCGCAGGGTTGCTTTTAAGGGGAAAAATTTTTGAAAAAAATAACATGGTCACAAATGATTCCAAATTGCCTAATTCGGCGAGAAATACAATAAAAAATTTTTTTTTTGGTGGCGGTGGAAAACGGCGGTGGCGGCGGAAAACGGCGGTGGCGGCGGAAAACGGCGGCGGACGGCGGGAGCGGCGGTCCCGCCGCCGTTTTCTTAATTCAAATATTTTTTACTTACCAACCTAAAAAGATTTTGTTTCAATATCTTTAAAAGCACAGGAGTAGCACTGTATTTAAGATATACCTTGATAAACGAGAATTTGAAAAAAATGACTAAGTCCCCAGGGTTGCTTGTAAGGGGAAAAATTTTTGAAAAAAATAACATGGTCTCAAATGATTCCAAATTGCCTAATTCGGCGAGAAATGCAATAAAAAAAATTTTTGGTGGCGGCGGAAAACGGCGGCGGGCGGCGAGAGCGGCGGTCCCGCCGCCGTTTTTTTTGAAAGATACCAATAGTTGGGGTAATTAGTGACCCAGCCCAAAACATTTCATCCAATTATCTCTAAAACTAAGGGAGTAGCACCCAAAATAAAATTGCTGGTATGTCGTGTGACGAGTCACGACATTTTACACCCCCCCCCCCTTTTTCCACGGTAGATTTACTACTTATTCTAGCCCCTGCGGGGGGCTCTAACCACAATGGCATAGACTCAAAATAAAGTATTACCACACTTTACCAATAAACTGTAAACAAATATGATAAATATACAAGCAAAATAACAAGTTAATGTTGAGATTCAAATCCTTCTCGTCCCTTCTTAAGCATAAAATGAATTTGAAAATTTTTAATTTAGATTTTAATTTCCTTATAAGGATATTGTTTTTATATGTCGTCTTTATGACAGGTAAATATTTTATGAATATATTTCTTAAATTATATATATAAAAAAAACATTGTACGATAATATCAAATTAAATCAAAAGTATTTCAATTTGTTTTGTTTTTTTGGTGCTAAAATCATCCCTGACTTGAATGAGAGAAAAAATTTGTTTTGATTAAAATTGCAGAAAGAACATATCATTAAAATACACAATAGTCTCTTTGTGAGTTTAAATTTATAACATTATTTTTTGTTAATGAATTAATGAAAAAATATTTGTTTAAAATTTGACTTAATGGCATCTCGTATAATATACTTTACATTCTATCTTAAAAATAAATCTGTAAGACATATATGTTTAGATATCTGTAAACCACCAATTTATGACTATTGAAATTTGATCAACTGATAGGTTTTAATACTAGATGTTTTTTAAGTAGCGCAGCTACTCTAAATCTAGAGAATAAATCTAATTTTGCTTAGAATTTACTTTTAGGTGTTTTAAACATGGTAAATTAAAGATTTTATTTTGATAATTAATATTTTAAAACAATATCTTCTATAAACTGTGAGGAAGTTTGATAAAATTACGTTTATTTTGCAAGCTTGATTGAAAATACTTCATTATTTTTATAATTCTGACAAAATAGATTTTCTGTTTAAATAAATAACATAGCCACAAAAAGGTTTAAGTAGTTATTGAAATATTTTATTACTATTCTTGCTAATAAAATATTCGTTAACTATGTTTAAATTGCATTTTTAAAATAGACAAGAAAAATATCCTACTTAAATGGTAATTTTATGAAGTTATCTTAAACCTTTTCCAAAAGTTTGTTTTATAAAACTATTTTATTTTCCATTAATTTTATTGATTATATAGGTTAAAAATATCAAAAGTATTTTTTAAAGGCTACAGATTAATTTTGATTAATTCCGATTTTTTATTTTTCCAATTTGTTTCAAATCTAAAAGAATATGCATGTCTTTTCAAAGAATAGATTATATAAAAAACAAAATTAAACATATTCAGGCTATCAAAAAGCAAAAAATATTCTTTTTTACCATTAAATCGCAAATTTTTAAAATCATTAAATTTTAAGCTTATTTTGCATGGAAACACATTTTTTCAGTTATTTTTTCTCAACAATGGATCTTAAATGATTATTACTAAAAACTTTTATGAAAATGTTATTAACCAAAACTTCAAATAAAGGAAATAATTGCCGTTTGCGAAAATGTGTGCAAAAAGTTGCCAATATCTTGTTAGAAGGGACTTAATGGATTTTAATTCTTACTACTTACAACTTAGTGGACTATAAACTATTAGAAAAGTATCACTTTAAGGTGAAACTTTGAGGGTCAACTTTTTTTCTTTTAAAATTCGCAGTGTAACCCTGCTGGGCAATCAATAAGATTTACCTAACCTAAAATAACCTATCAAAAGTTACTAAGAAAATGCGACGAAACCCACTACTTCGTGTTCTTTCCATGATCCCAAGAAAGATTAAATGATGATTACCAACCCCCCATCCCTCACCCAAGTTAGCGTGCTTGTAGGCAATAGTATAGTGCTAAATATAAAAAGAATCATTACTTTGGGTTCATTTCTAGTCTTCGCTTTGCCGTCGATACTTCATCTTCTATTATACTTTCTAAAATGTAAATAAATAAAATATTTAAAATCTTTGAAAAATCACAGAAGACATTTGTTATGAAAGATCTCTGGAACTAAAGGATCTATTGGCTTTTAAGGGCGTAAGACAATATCTTCTCTAATGCATATTAGCTGGCATATATTTATTTAACTTTATCTTGATCAATATTATTAAAGTTTTTTATTAAGTAATAAATAGATAAATGAGACACTTACCGAATGGATGAGAATCTTTGAGTACTCTAGATTTGGATCTTGACCTGGTTTGTGAAGTTTTTATGGACCTCTGGCTGTACGGAGAATAGTCTGCTACAGGGGATTCCTACAACAATAATTATAGTGAGACACGATCAAAAATAACAAGAACTACCTAACCTTTTACAACTATTGAAACATGGAACTTTCTTTCCGTAAAATAATGTTATCCTTTCACATGAATACAGCATCGAAGTAACTTTATAGTTTATTTTTGAATGTATGACGTTTCGCTTTTATTGATGTTGTGATTCAAGTTCTTAGTTATTATTTGAGACTTCCATATTATTATAAAGCAGCTGGACATCTAAATATATTGAAGGTTTTAACAATTCAAAGGACTGTGTGCTTACCCTTATTCTATCTGATCGACGTGGTGTTATACTTGACGTCTGAAGCTGCCGTTTGGGTCGAGTATTTGACATTTTATCTAAAAAATAAATTTTAATGTTCAGGAGTACAAATCGCAATCTTTCTTATTTTTAAAATGTTTCAAAAATAATAATAGGTATTATTAAGAACAACAGATCTATAGTATAGATGTATGTACACTGTACAGATAATTACCTCCCTTTTTTTTCAAAGACCTCTTTCGTCAGCTTCTAAATTATTTTCTGCTACTTGGCAATGTTAATATAAGCGATACCATTGGTTGATTTTTAATGACCCAATAGAAAGGTTGCACGAGACGGTTGCGATGGGGAGATACAGTTGTTAACCCTTTCTCCTTCTAGTGTTATACTCTAATATATATTAGACCATAAAATATATCATAATTCTTAAGATGACAATTATTTAGTTTTGGTTTAACCAGGCAGATGCAGGGATGGGAATATAGCCGCTAAATAAATCTTCTCCAAGTAAATAATTTACCCTAACTTAAATTCACTGAAATAATACATAAAAAATCTGATTGCTCAATAATAATTCTTTAAAAATTAGAAAACTACTAAAGGAATATTACAAAAATGACAATAAATTTATAACTAGTCATTTCTTTGTTAGTCATAATAAAAGGTTAATCATACGTATATAACGTTGGTTATTTCAAAACCATTATGCAATAATACATATTTATAATATGTAGAAATACGTAAAAAGGTATTACAACATTGAGTGACACAAAATATTGTTATATGTCAATAAATTGAATGGTTAATTGTTTTATAAAACTAGTTAATTTTAAATTCTTATCTTTTGACGGTTAATTATAAATAAGAAAAAACGGTTAAAACACTTCTATTGCAAAAAAAATGAGAAACACGAACATTTTGTTTATTGATTGATTGCGCATTTATTATGATTTTCTCAAATGCCGCGTAGTTTCTCAAAAAGTGAAGCTTAGAATTTAATTGATTTTGAGGATAAAAATGAAAGAATTGTGCATTCAAAAATGTTTTTTTTTGGGTCTATATACTAATTACAGTAAAATGATATCATCACAATTTCTCACGATTTAGGAGACATCGCGAAATAAAGTAAGAAACCTATAAAAGTTTACAATCAAACCTATGCATTGAAATATTCATCATATTTTTTCTATTGTTTTATCATTGACTTTCTGTTTATTACTGACAAAATTGTGAAAAGAGGAGGTGTCTTCTTTTGCATTTTGACGATAATTGGATGTTTCACTACCAGGGCTACTTTCTCCATTTCCCAAAAATACCCATTTGTTAAAAAAAACACAATGATAACCACAAACACATTACGAAACGAGTGTAAATATGTTAAAATGCCAAAAAAAGTTTATAGGTATTTGTTTTTATTAATATAAATTATAAAAATTTAATTCTTAACATCATTTTTACATCCCAACTTTTTGGAAAGATGCGATTAATCTCTACAATTCATCAAATCAGAAAGCAAAAAAGACACATTAAATATATAATTAAGATTTTTCAAAAACAGACTTTTGTATGTAATATTTTCTGATTTGTTTTTCTTTACAGGGCGATTAGGAATGAAAACCTTAGTTTTTGAAATATATATTTGTCATGTACAAAGATGTTAGGTTAATACAGTAGCCTGGGGTTGAGATCGATCAATAGCTTTAATTTAAAACCATTCGTTTAAATTATTATCATGTAGCTACAATTCTAAATAGAATTTCATAATTATAGTTTTTCATAATTACTAGTCAAACTTTCCTCTGAAGACCCCAGGGAGGAGGGGGGATTAAACAGACCCTGGAGCCATTGATCTGATGGGGTGATATAGATTTAAGCAATAGGAGGTATTCAGCCTGAGCAATGATCTTTCCCTTGTAGACACACGGACGTACGGAGACCATGATTTATAGAGTAGATTGCTTATTCAAATGTGAACTTATACCCTTTATACTAAAGTAAATCTGAGGTGACTTTTTTGGCTCACTGCCTCACTAAAATATTAAGGCAAAAATATTCCCTCTAAATTTTTAGCGAGCCTCACTGATTTTAGAAAGGCAAAAGTTTTTTAAGAATCCACCTCTTAATGTGTTTATTGTTTATTAAGATCAATTTCATACTTTAATAAAAATAGTACATCTGCGACAGACAAATACCATTGAGTAGCTTCGCTTTAAAAATAAACTTATTTGTTATGTTGACCTTAATTTAATATGTATATGTGTAGTATATGTATAGAATGATTTGATCAATTAATCTAACAATTAATAAAAATCACGATTTATATAGAAAGAAATTTTCTATAATCAATAGGCATTTCTGAGAGCTGACATTTTTATCCTAGTTATATTAAAATGACCAATACAGTAAGGACGTCCAAGTTTCTTTTTTTTTTGGGGGGGGGGGTATTATTATCTATATTACCCCCCTTCCTCCTCACATATATCAGTATCAGCATCCCTCACTGACTGACTAACTCATTCTAACAGAAATGTTGTATACCGCAATTTAAGTATATGGAACATATTATAGTGGCCAAAGCTATAAGAGAATATTTTGGATTACATCCTTTTTACTATACTGTTCACTTTTATAAACCTATTTTGCAGTCTTAAATTTTCCCACTAGTGAGCTAGAACAACGAAAAATATACATGGGGTTTAATTGCTAGAGTTAGACGAATTTTTGTGTCTATCTGTTTAAGAGTTTTCCCCACCCCAGTGAGCTAGAACAACGAAAAATTAAATCAAAATCTCTCTTTGTAATATATAACTAGAGGAAACGCGCCTTGAAGACTCTAGGGGCATTTAAGGTGGTGGGAAAAAAATACATAAGGTTTATCTGCTAGAGTTAGACAATTTTTTTGGTCAATTGGACCATCTAGATACATAATGTCTATTCTTTATTTTTGGAACCTCCTAAAACGAAGTATTCTGACCAATAATTGTTCCGTCAAGTTCTATCAATTTACCAAGCAGTTAGCAGGAAAACAGGGATAGACAAATGAAGGATAGATATTAACCATATCTTCAATAAAACTAGTCAAAATTTTTAGTAAATTTGTTTTCTGATAATTAGTGTCTTAATTAAAAATGTTAGTTAGTGTCATTTCTGTACTATTTGTAGACAAATTGTTCTTGTTTTAGCTTCCTAAAGACAAAATGTATAACTTTTTAATTAAGGAGAAAATTTTTATATCTTTCAATGATGTATACCTTTATCTATGATGTATGATATGTGTAACTAAAAACCTAGGAAAAAAGGGGATAATCCTAGTTTAGGAGTGGACATACCCGGTATCATGAAAATTAAACCCCCCCCCCGGGGGTATGCATCTATTCTGACACCCGGTGTGTATCAAAATGGATACCCCCCGTATGCGTCATTTTTGACCCCCGGTATATGTCAAAATGGACACCCCCCCCCCTATATATCAAAATGTAGGGGGGTGTCCGTTTAGACATATACCGGGTGACAAAACTGACACATACAGGGGGGGGGGGGGGTCAAGTCTATTGAGGTCATTTCTCGCGCGAATTTCCTCTAGACTATTAATCATCTTTGACCCCAATTCTTTTACAAAGAGGGGAAAGGGTTGGTTAAGAGTGGTTAATACCTTGTTAAGGACTAGATAGAAGTAGCAGGAGGATCTGATCACATATAAAAGATGATTAAAATGATAAAAGTATAGGATAAAATAGTTTGGCCTTTGTTTATAAGTGTTTGTTATGTGTTTTTAATGCCTGTATGGTCATATTGTAATTTGGCAAGTCTAAGTTTCCTTAAAACTTGGAGACATCTATGTGTAAATTTTTAAACTAAACAAATATTTTAACTTTTTCTTGATTTTACTCCCAATAGATGTAAGTCCCTAGATAGAGAATTAATACAGACCAATAGGTGAATAAAAAAACGTGATTTTTAACATTTTTTTGACTATACTTTTAAAGTAATGTAATGGTTATAGAATAACGGCCTTTTTTGCTGTTTTCAACGTTGTTTTAACGTTAAAATCTTCAAATTTAATGCTATTTTTAAGCTAATTTAATAGGTACAGATAAAAACCAGTTTTGAGAGAGTTTATAATGCTGTTTTCTTATCGTTTTTAGTGCCTTTTTTACGAAAGCGATAACTTTTTTCTTATTGCTTCGATATTAATAAAATTTTTTGTGTGTACTAGAAACTACTTAAACTAACTATGTTTAAAATTTCATTGATTTACGATGAAAAACTACCGAGTTAGGGCCATTCAAAGGGGGATCGTGATTTGAGGAGATATTTTTAGTGTCATTTAGTACCTACGGACAAACATCGCATAATTAAAGGATTTTAAAGTTAAAAATTGAGCACAAAGCATAACATAGCGGCGATTTTCATTTGTTTGAGGAATCTACACAAAAATTTTCAGACTCCTATCTTTATTTTAATTGTTTTTTTTTGCAAAAAAAGTTAACGTTAATTTGTTGAAATTTAATTGATACGAAATTTAAACGTAAATAACCTACGGACAAACATCGCATAATTAAAGGGTTTTAAAGTTAAAAATCGAGCACAAAGCATAAAAGAGCGGCGATTCTAATTTGTTTAAGGAATCTACACAAAAATTTTCAGACTCCTATCTTTATTTTAAGTGGTTTTTTTTGCAAGAAAAGTTAACGTTAAAAATGGCTTCGCAACCGATAAATATCCGCTAGATTAGAATCGGTTCTCAGCCATACTGAAATGCATCATATTACAGACAATTTTCTCTCAATTAATAAACCTGTAATGAATAAGGCTAATTATATTAACAGGACTAATTGGTACCCAAACTTTTATAACCATTAGTAACCATTGGACTGTAAGTTATATTTGGTACCCAAAGTTTTATAACCATTAGTAAACATTGAACTTTAAATTACATTGGGTACCCAAAGTATTATAACAATTTGTAAACATTGGACTGTATATTACACTTGGTACCCAAAGTTTTATAACCATTAGTAAACATTTCACTGTAAACTACACCTGGTACCCAAAGTTTTATAACTGATATCTTTACACCTAGTCTCATACAGGACTTACTCTAAATACTGGATTTTAAAGAAATATATAAAAGTTTCCTATAAAAAAGTTAAAAGAATTGTATTTAAACTTGTAAAAAAAAGAAAGGGATAATCCTAGTTTAGGAGTGGACATACCCGGTATCCCCCCCTCCCTATCCTGATTTTTTACATCACCACCCGTCAAAAAAAAGATTTTTGTGCTTCGCTACTTATGGATGTTGTCATCCTTGTTTTTAATTTTGTTTATCCAATAAAGATATTTGATAAAGATTGTTTGTGTGTGTGTGTGTGTTTGTGTGTGTGTTTGTGTGTGTGTGTGAGTGTGCGTGTGTGTGTGTGTCTATGTATGTGTGTATATGATAAAGATTTAATAATGGATCTAAAGGGATAAGACAATGGCCGTTAAATTGATGTTCGTACCCATTGATGAAAGACAAAATTACCCCTTGTGTAGATGAAAATTATTGGGTGAAAAATTTGGATAACCATTAATAATTTAAGAGTACTCAAAGTTTTTTGTTATATAATTTTGGGTACCAGTATAATTTAGAGTCCAAAGTCCGGGATTTAAAACTTTGGACAGTAAATTGATGTACGTACCCATTGATGATAGACAAAAATAATATCTTCTGTAGATGTAAATTATTGGTTGGTTAGTTTAGACACTAATATCAGATACTTAAAAGAATCAACCAATGAAAATTTAACAAGAGTACCCAAAGTTTTTTACTTACCTTGTTATATAATTTTGGGTACCAAAGTCCCGATATTTGATGATTGAATAGTCCTATTGAAATAAAATTATTTTACTTTTATTTAAAGGGATTAGATAAACCTTATCATAAAGAGGATGTCTGTTTGTTTGTTTGTCTGTCTGTACCAAAGGATCTTGCTGAACCGATCGGGTTCTCCTTAACAGGGCCGCTACTCATAGGTCCCGGGAAGGTTTTTAACTATTTTGGGGGAGAGGCCTCTAGGGGCGTGGCCGCTAGTATAAGAAAAATTGATGTACATCCCTTATAATAATAAACAAAATGATCCCTTTTGATTGAAATATGTGTTTCATTACTGCTAACCAACCAATTAGAATATAATAAAAAGGACAAAGCCCAATCTGTCCTACTTTTGATTCCTGTGACGTCATAAAAATGAGAGATTATCCACCTCTTTTTAAGGGTTTTCTTTCCCACTTCTCCTCTCATCTCCCTCATTTTTATGACGTCATAGGAATCGAAAGTAGGAAAGATTGGGCTTCGTCTAATAAAAGTTTTTTGAGCTCATAAATAAAGGAGTATGTATCTAAAACTTTGGGCACCAGTTTAATTTACAGTCCAATGTCCCCTCCCTCCCTGTTTATGATACGGATATACAAAATCATGATAACCGGTGGACCAATTTGTTTTTTTAAATTAAAGAATTTAGATAATCATTTCTTATTTATATAAAAAGTAAGGATTTGTGTATGTCTAGGTGTACCGAAGGATCTTGCTAACCACTGAACCGTTATAGTTCTCATTTACAGTGTAGCTTCTCATAGGTCCTGGGAAGGTTTACAACTATTTTGTGTAAGGGTACCACGCACCACTCTTTAAAAAAAACATTTTATTTTCCAAATTCATCTTTTTAAAACTAAAATTCAAATCGGGGGGAGGGTCAATTCCCTATCCATCTCAAGTGCCCTTAGAGGCGAAGTCGCTAGTTTATTATAAATTAAAAAGATAAAGTAAAATCTTTTTTTGGAGGGGGGGAGGATATGTGTATTTTTTTATTATGTTATTATGTTATGTTTTGTTATGAACCTTCCCAGGACCTATGAGAAGCTACACTGTAAAGGAGAAGGATATCGGTTCAGCGGTTATCAAGATCCTTTGGTACACAAAGACAGATATACACTGATTATGTTACTTTTATATAAAGATTTGTTAATTAAGAAAATACTGTTCATAGTTATTTCTCGTATCGTATTATAAATGGCTTTCCGCGGATATAGAATGTACAATTATAAGATTAAAACTAGTTTTTTTAGCCCCGTGGTGCCGAAGGCACCGGCTAAAAAAACTGGTTTTAACTAAAAAAACTAGTTTTAATCTTATGATTGTACATTTCTATATTCGTAGAAAACTGGATATAATACGATGCTAGACATAGTTTTTTCGTATTGATGAGAACCGGTTCATATCCACCGGATTCGAATGAATACGAGAAAAATCTTTATTGAATAAAAAACCCAATAGGTCCACTGGTTATCAGTATTATAAACAGGGAGGGAGGGGATATTGGACTGTTAATTATACTAGTGCCCAAAGTTTTAAATACATACTCCCTTATTTTTGTATTCAAAAACTTTTGGTACTTTTATAGAAATTGTTTTGGATCTACTGCAGTTCATGGTAAAATATTGCTGGTAACGAATATTGCCAAAAATCTATGAATTTTGAAGGCTGCTAGCTGCCAAACGGCTGAACGTACAGATCATACCCGCACACCATTTTAAGCGGTATAAGAAGGCCTACAAATAATCTGGAATAGCCAAGATCCAATGATGCACAGGGAAAGCTTCACTGAAGAAAAAACGCGTAAAATAGGCCTTTTTCGCGCATTTCTCTGCACTGCGAGAAAATTATGCATTATTGATTTATGGCTATTCCAGATTATTTGTAGGCCTTCTTATGCCGTGTAAAACAGTGTGCGGACATGATCTGTACGTTCAGCCGTTTGACAGCTAGCAGCCTTTAAAATTCATAGATTTTTGGCAATATTCGTTACCAGCAATATTTTACCGTGAACTGCAGTAGATCCATTGTTTTTAAACAAGGATGACAACATCCATAAAAGCGAAGCTCTGAAACGGTAGGACAAACGGACATTAACACTTGTATAATGTCAGAACTGAATAATCAGAATGCGAATGTATAAGAGTCAAAGCAAAATTGTTAGTAAATTTGTTGAAAAACTGCTTGATACAGGATAATGATTATGGACATACTTACATTTTTAGGACTTGATTATAGAGTTGCTTCGCTTATAATATTGTACTTTGTTGTTCCAGGAATCAGTATACCAAAAATCAGACCAATCGGATAATTAGGTCACATACAAATTTGTTGTTAAAAATGTAAAAAAATTAACATGTTTAAAATGGACGTACGGACATTCTGGTAATGATTATAGAGTTGCTACGCTTTCTAACTAGTACCTAACTATTACAGGAATCACCATGCAAAATTTGAAATCGATAGGACAATTCTAACATGCCTAAATTAACGGAAAAAGATATTTAAAAAAGTAAAAAAAATCAACATGTTTAAAATGGACGTACGGACATTTTGGTAATGATTATAGAGTTGCTACGCTTTCTTAATCATACCTAACTACTCAAGGAATCACCAGGCAAAATTTGAAATCAATAGGACAATTCTAACATGTCTAAATTAACGAAAAAAGCTATCCGTGACGGACGGATGGACAGACGGACCGACGGACGGACCGACGGACGGACCGACCCTAATTATAGAAAAGCTTCGCTTTTAAAAATACTCAAAACCAACCCAAAGCTTCAATGAATTAAAGGGCGAATATAGGTTCGATATGATATGAGCTTATATGAAAGGTGCCATTTCATACTTTTAGAATATCTATGCCAAATTTAAAAATTCAAAAAAATCCTTAAGTAGATTTTGCAATTTTCTGTTTCAATTGAACATATGATAAATGAGATTGACGACAAACGGTTTATTTTAGCCCTTTACAAGACTTTTTTTTGACTATTTTGCTTAAGTTTGATTGACTATTACAATGGCACGCATCTTAAATGATAATTTAAATGTTTATTATTTTAGATTATATACTCTTTAATTCAATTTTTAAAAAGCGTAGAAATAATTTGCGTAAAAGTTTTGACTAGGGTAAATAATACGTCTTAAAGTTTATTTTCTGTACAAAGATCATTGGTTGATTCTGGAAAATATAAAAACCCTGATGTACGCAATTTTAACACACACACACACGAACCTTAAAAAAACAGGGATTTGAAATCATTCTTCCTCCAAGAAAATTTTATCAATTATTTTTTTTTTACTTTTTACATTATTTGATGTTTTTTTAAACTTTTAAATATTTTACTTTATATAATTTGTATTAAGGTAGAAGATGGGTATATTTACCCCTGATTAATTGGTTTCCACGTTATTACGACTATCCTTTAACGAAAGCTTTTTAATTCAACCTTGCTACGAAGCCTTGTGTGATGCTAGGGTAATTGAGTTCTTAGGGAACCACACTTATTACATAATATTATCTTGAGTTAGAAAGGTTTTAAGCTATAAACAGACTTATACAATTAGATATGTCAATATCTTTAAGTTATTTATAATCTACTAGCGGCTACGCCCCTAGAGGCCTCTAGTGGCACTTTAATTGTTTTTATTTATATTCAAAATATAGCTATTTAACGCTTGACGTTTATTTTTCGTTGAACTCTCTTTCTAAAATCGATAAATTTAAAAAAAAATTAATTTCTCTAGGGAGGATGGTGGTACCCTCCCCCAAAATAGTTATAAACCTTCCCGGGACATATGGGAATATACCCTGTTAAGGAGAACCCGATCAGTTCAGCGGTTAGCGAGATCCTTCGGTACAAACACACAGACACACAAACACACAGACACACAAACATCCTGTTACTTTATTATAAGGATATAATGGCACCTTTGAAATAAGCTCATATTATATCAAACCTATATTCGCCCTTTAAAGAAACCAAATTGGTCCGCTGATCCTTGCATAGAAAAAAAGTAGGTATATAAAGGGATAAGACAATGTAAAATAAATTAATGTACATGATTCACAAAATTAACCCTTCTTTAGATTACGATTAGTGGTTTAAACTTTGAAAACTCAACTTAATATAAACCAACCAAAAAAAATTCTCTCAGGTCCCCAAAATTCTTATAAACATTATTAAAAAAAACTTTGGGGACAAATGTAATAAACAATCCGTTGTCTCATCTCTCTCTGAGAAAAAGAAAGACAGTTAGACATCCTGTTACTTTAATATAAGAATTAATTGCACCAGTAGAAATAGAGAGAGAGGGACAATTGGCTGTTTATTACACTAGTCCCCAAAGTTTTATAATAACATTTTCCTATGACACCAACAAAATTAAGATAGATGGTCAAACATTTACCCCCCCCCCCCGGTATGCATCTATTTTGACACCCTGTATGCATCAATTTGGACACCCCGTATGCATCAATTTGGACCCGGTATGTATCAATTTGGTCACCCCAATTTTTTTGCTTTATTGCAAATAGCTTGCCTCTTTTGTGTCCATCACATGACAAGGGAAGGAGATGGTCCATTTATTGAGCAGTCTAATCATCTCATAACTCCATTGAGGATGAAGCCTCAGCTATTCCAGGCCAAATTTCAGGCCCTATATATTAGTAACAAAATCTCCCACTAGGAGTCTCAATTTTTAAATAAAACAAGGCACAAACCTACAAACTTTCATCAATGTTAGGTAAAAAAAATGACATATTCTACACCACACACATATTAGAAAACAATTTTATTATACAATAAAGTCAGTTTAATACAAAACAACATATGGATAGTGGCAGTTGTCTAACTATATACCTCCTTATCAATAGAATATCACAATATCATTCAACCCTTTCCCCTCTTTGAAATAAAATTGGGGTTAAAGATGAATCTCAGTCTGCGGAACGACCTCAATGGACACTAGGATTATTAGGGGGGGGGGGTATCCAATTTGACACTTACCGGGTGTCCAAATTGTTGCATACCGGGGGGGGGGGGGGGCTATATGTTTGACCCTTTATCTTTTTACCCCGTATCTTTCAATTTATACCCTGTATGCTATAATTTTGACCCACTATCCATTGTTCAATACCCATTTGTCTGTTTTAAGCAAAAAAGTTGAGGTGACCAAATTAATATATACCGGGTCAAAATTGATGCATACCGGGGGGGGGGGGGGGGGGTATATGTTTGACCCTTTATCTTTTTACCCCCTATCTTTAAGTTTGTACCCTGTATGTTTTATTTTTGACCCACTATGTATTGTTCATTACCCATTTGTCTGTTTTAAGCAAAAAAAATTGGGGTGACCAAATTAATATATACCGGGTCAAAATTGATGCATACCGGGTGTCAAAATAGATGCATACCCCCGGGGGGGGGTTTAATTTTCATGATACCGGGTATCTCCACTCCTAAACTAGGATGCTGCCGGAAAAAAGTATATTCCAGTGACCCATCTCTGTATCTCCCCCTGGTTGTAAGTGGGTATGAAAATTTTGACCTAACTTAATTACAGTGTGAGATGATAATATGCGTAGCTCATGGATAAAGGAATTAGAAGTTTGGAGGAAAACGAAAACCACCCTTTTTTTCATCCAACTTAAAGACATGTCATGCATTTTTAAATCATAAAAAGGTCTTACACAGAATTTTTTTACATTAGAACGTCAAAGCTTTTTTGTGAGGTTGTTAAAAAGAGGGGTTTGAAAATTTGAGGGGTGTAAGCTCCCCTCATTTCCCCTTCCCCCCTGTACGTCAATCCAAGAAATTAAAAATAAAGTGTGTTAATAGTAACAAAGCTTTTAAAACACTTTTATGAAAAGATATCGTTCGTATATATTACTTTAAAGAATATCTAAAGCTAATTTTATATTCTTCAACTACCAGGACTTATAAATACTATTTCTTTACATATATCTTAGTGATTTTAATTACTAAAGCAGACTTTTGAACAAACACAGTATAACGCAGTTACGCGTACGTATAGAAGCTTGTCACAAACATATTTTGATCCTGTTTAACTACCTCTTTAATCATTGATTTGGACTGAAAGGTAATTTCTCTTCGATATTATCTGATTAAGTTAAAGTGACCCCCGCCCAATTACCAACCAGTCTGCATGCAGTTATCATGATACTTTATCTTGTTTTTAATTCACTTATTGTTCTTAATTGTTTTTGGAAAAGATCTGTAGTATAGATGTATATACAGACAACTAACTCCCTTTCCTTTTCAATCACCTTTTTCGTCTGCTTCAAAATTATTTTCTGCAACTTGGCTGTGAATATATATACGCGAAACCATTGGTTGATTTTCAATGACCCATTGGAATGGTTGCACAAGGTTGATGCGACGATGGGGAGATACAGTTATTTAACCCTTTCCCCCTCTAGTGTTTTACTGTAATGTTTTTAGTATGTTTTAAATATCAAATAACTCTATAATTATTACAATTATTTGTGCTTTAATATTTTCTCAAAAATGATAAAGACAACTATCCATGACACACGCATAGAAGTAAGAAAAAAATAACTAATTATAAACACAGAAAGATAATCAAACAGAGGAAGGAGAGAGAGAGAGAGAGTGAGTGAGTGAGTGAGTGAGTGAGAGATAGATAGATAGAGAGATAGATAGAGAGATAGAGAGAGAGAGAGAGAGAGAGAGAGAGAGAGAGAGAGAGAGAGAGAGAGAGAGAGAGAGAGAGAGAGAGAGAGAGAGAGAGAGAGAGAGAGAGAGAGAGAGAGAGAGAGAGAGAGAGAGAGAGAGAGAGAGAGAGAGAGAGAGAGAGAGAGAGAGAGAGAGAGAGAGAGAGAGAGAGAGAGAGAGAGAGAGAGAGAGAGAGAGAGAGAGAGAGAGAGAGAGAGAGAGAGAGAGAGAGAGAGAGAGAGAGAGAAAGAGAGAGAGAGAGAGAGAGAGAGAGAGAGAGAGAGAGAGAGAGAGAGAGAGAGAGAGAGAGAGAGAGAAAGTAATTTGAAAATATATTGAATATCAAAATAAGACTTTTTAATTTGTATTTCTATGCATATGAAAAAGGATAATGTTTGTTTGTCCGTTGTTGATGTAATAATGATTGAATACCTGATAACTTTGGGATAATGTATTAAATATGGCTTGATGTTAATTCAAAACTAGAGATCTTTTGGCTAAGTTAATAGCCAAATAATATTAAGAGCATATTCTATAAAGATGTTGGCTATGTTAATTCTACGGTCAGAATTATGGCAACACCCTATGTTTTTTCTGGGTGGGGGGGGGGGGGGAAGATTATTACCCCATCCCCTACATTTTTTCTTCAAATCAGGTATTTTTTTGTTTGGCTTGTCAAATCCCAGTATGTTTATTATCAGACAAACATATAAACTATAAAAAGGCTGCGCTTCCATACAATATTACAGATTGATTTTTTAAAGCCATGCGACGTGATTATATAATTCATATTCAATGACCAAATAGTTGTTGGTTACTCCGTATACATACTGATAATTGTGTATTATAATTGGGTTTGATGACGGGTAAATAAAATCTGAAATATAAATGACGCAAGTGAGTACAAAATATATACGCATATTTTGGTCAATTTTGGTGTTTTTTTAAAAATGCAAAATATAATGATAACTATTAAAACAATTTTTAAGTATAACTTTTATCTTATTAGGATAACAATTAAAAAAGAAAAATATTTTTACTATATGCAATTCGTGTTCAAACACCTAATTGAAAAAAATAATGCAAGATATAGGTTTTATTTTAAGATAGACGAGGGGCAACGCCCCCTAGAAGCCTTTAGGTATTATTAAAGTGGGAGGGGGATAAGTCAACCGCCTTTCTACTTTTTAATTTGAGTTTTAATAAAAAATATTATAAAAAATTTTAGGTAGGGGATTTGAAATTGGCCCATTTGTATAAACACCAGTTAATGCACAAAAATAAGGGGGGGGAACAAAACAAGTTTTAAAAAATCCGAGATTTCGAACTACTGTCATCTTGGGTTTATAGTAATACTATGTACTGTGAGAGTGCGAATACTACTTTCTTTTCAAGGATGCGCGGGATGCAGTATAAAGGTTTTAGGTACGATCTGCAATACTTTTTTTTCTCCAATAAATGAATACTATTTAGTCATAATTTCTGGAAAATAGTATTAGTATGTACATTTTGATAAAAATTATTATCAAATTTAAATTTCTTATTAGTTGTCCAAGGAAGTCCAATCTTTGGGGGCAGATAATTAAACTTTGGGGGTGGGGGAAAAATAAATTAATATTAATCCCTGATATCCATGATTTAATTCACGTGAAGGTCATATTGTAATGGTATGAGTTAATGTTATGCCTAAGTCATCCCCAAGGGTAGGATTCAATATTCTGAAAAAAGGCATTAAGGCATAACAGACAAGGATTTGATTGAAAATTTTAAATAATTCAATTACAGGAGTGACGCTGTTTGAATGTTTTTAAGGGATTTTTCTGTCTCATTTTGTACGTGTGTGAGTCAAAGATTAATTAATGTCTGTAATTGGTTAAATTTTGTAAATTGTTGTAATTAGACAATGAATAGTCTTTTTATAGTATCAACATTTTGGCGGGCACAGGATACCAGCAAACCTCAGTGGGTCATCCAAGAACAAAGGAAAAATGTAAAATATTCCAGAATAATGATAAACAATGTGAAATATAATTGTCTAGGCAAATATTAGATTTCAGGCATGACCCTGTAGGACCAGCTCCGCCAGGTTTCCAGGAAACTTTAAATGGTTCCTGTAACTACAATTTTTGACTTTGAAACTTTTTATATTTATCAATCTTTTTTTAAAAATCCATTATTGAAGAGAAATGTATTAATTCAAAAAATGCTTGGACTGTAAATTATTAAATGCTAACATTTAACATTTCTATGCTTGCAGAAAAAAGTGTAAAATTATGTGTTTAACAAGAACAAATATGTTAAATAAAAAAGCTGGCATTTTTTCTTTAAATTTTTTTGTATTGAAATGTTGTAATTTATATGCATTTCGGGTAACTGGACAAAGTGTCTCAAAAATCAGCCATGTGACGTCATAAATTGAGGGATTATCCTGTGCTTTTTTATGGGTTTTCTTCCCCACATCTTCTCTCTTTTCCCCCATTTTTATGACGAAACATGGTTGATTTTTGAGACACTTTGTCCAGTTAGGCAATTCGGTGTATCTTTCATCTTTGATCCTACCTAAAACCACAACCTAAGACATTTTAAAATTATGTACAGTTTTCTTAAGTTGATAAATTCGGCAGCAACTTATTGCTACTAGCTATAGTTATGGTATAACGCTGTAGCTAAATAAAAGAAAGGAATTTTTAGCTGGTCTTTAATAAAAGGCGACTGTAGTATAAATTTTAGAATTCAGCTGCCGCCTTGCTCCCCCAAAATAGTTATAATCCTTCCTAGGACCTATGAGAAGCTACTTTGTAAAGGTGAACCATATCGGTTCAGCATATAGCGAGATCCTTCGGTACAGACAAAAAAACTTGCTACTTTATATAAGAGGACTACTTTATTTAAGAGGATACATATAAGTGGATAAGATGCAAGGGGAATCGTCAGTTCGTTCATCCAATAGGAGGAGAGGTGATTAGGTAAATAGGGGTGAGTATTATTTTAGACAGCTACAAGTTTCACTATATTAGAGTACCTGATAGTCTGGTTCAAGATTCAAGTAATAATAAATAGTAATTGACATGAATGATGTATTATTAACATTAAGAGCTCTAGCGACATTTTGACCTCATCCTTTTGGTCACTACACAATTTTTGACAGGGTTGCTTGCGGCTGAGGATTTGTCTTGGTTTTTCAACAACTTATTGGCATGTTATAACGGTTAGCTAGCTGCCACTTAAAATTTAATGCAATTCTGAATTGTGGAGTATCTTTGCTACTAAAAAGGCCTAGTGGTCCCATTCTAAGATTAAAGCTTAGCTCCAAGAGAAACTTGTTTCTAGAATTTATATTTTATTACTATATTTTCTGAAGTAGAAATGACCATTCATTTCAAGCTCTTGGAATAATCTTATATTTTGCTAGCGGACAATACACAACCCTAAAACTTTTTTACCCTTGATTTTACCGTAGAAACAATTATAATGTTAACATGAGACTATATTATCAGGTTTAAATAAAAGCTAGCGGATACGCCCATAGAGGCCTCTAGGGGCACTGTAGGGGGGATGGGAAGGAAGTTGACACTCCCCCTTTAAAATTCTAGTGAGGTTTGTAGAGTTATATATTTTTATATAAGCTATTTATATTGGGAGTGTGGGGGTACCCCTCCCCCAAAATATTTTTAAACTTTCCCAGAAGCACCAATGTTAAAGAGAACAATATCGGTTCAGTGGTGAGCAAGATCCTTCGGTACAAACACAGACACAGATCTTATTACTTTTGTATAAGGGTATATTTATAGCTACCTGCCAAGTGCTATAAGCTAATTATAGAAATGTGAATAGAGGTAATGGGGTTTGTAAGGTTTGTCAACTTGTAAAAAAAGAGATTCAATCAAGATTTCTCTATTCGGGTATTCAGGCCAGTTTCAGCTTTAACAAGGACGATTTCATTCAAAAGAAAACTTTAAGAATAAAATTGAACCTAGTAATAGTGTCTAACTTTTTATCTTTGTGACGTAACAAAAATCCATCTCTTTTTTAGGGGTTTCCTTTCCCACCTCCCCTCTCATCCTTCGATTTTTGTTACGTCACAAAGGTAAAAAGTTAGACACTATTGCTAGGTTCATAAAATTGTCAGATGATTACAAATTGTATAGTACTAGCGGATTCGGCCATAGCTTCTAGCTTTCCCAGAAGGTAATGGGAAGCCCCCCTCCTAAATAGAATATTCTTAGATGTATTATCAAATTTTTTCTTTTTATAACTACTCTTTGGCAAAATTAAACCAAAGATATACCCAGAATACTCAACTTTAGTAATTCTGAGTTCTTAAAAAATGAGGATTTTTTTATGGGGTCTTCGCACCTCCCTTGTTTTTTAAAAAACTTAGTTCACGCCGCTGCTTGAAGCAAGCCTAAATCATTGTAAATTGCTGCACTTCTCATCGACATAATCGTTTTTGTTAAAATATACAAACAAAAATCTATGAAAATTTTAAATTAATTAAAACTTATTTTTTTACTGAAATTTATTTTACAAAGATTTGTAATATTATTTCATTACATAGTTTTAACTATTTAACAAAATTTTAAAAAGAATTAAAAATAACATTTGAATAGTTGATGTTTGATTTTTATTTATTTACAATGTGTAATATATTAATCATTAAAACTTTTTAAAAACTTTGTAAATAATTTTCGCTTGAGCGTACAAAAATAAACTAAAAAGATAAGGACTTTAAGGATTTAATCACATTTTAACAAATTACACTATATAATAATAACAAAATAATAAAAAATAACAACTAATTTGAGACAATTGTGTTTCATAATGAGGTTGTAGAGTATTGTGGTTAGTTGCATCCATCCATTCATCAATGTTTACTGGCATTGTCCGAAATTAAAATTTTACAAGACAAGACCGATAAGAATCAGAGTTTGTGTACTTATTATACTAAGTTTGAAAAGTAAAACTTAAAAGGATTGTTGGACTTAATTCAATAAACCAAATAATTAATTTGAATTTGAGAATTCAAAATTTTAAATGAAAACATATATTTTTAAAACTCTGTTAAAGGTGTACCAAAACTCTTATTCTTAACATTCTAAAAAACCTTACTTTTATAATTTAAAAAAAAACTTTAATTTCTTTTTTCTAGATGTAATTTGTTTTTCTGAAGTAAATAGTTTTAACTCTTAAAAAAGTACAATACAATAATTTTAATTTTAAACTTATTTTGTTAAAGTCTAATAATATTTTACCTTAAATGGATGAAAATAGTGTACAAATATACATTTAAGCACTTTAAAGTTTAAAAAATCATATAATTTGACTAATCAACATTGAGAATTTTCTTAATCTATCACAATTAGGACAAAAATGAGCTATTATTATTTTGACTAAATATCAAGTATGTAGAATTTAGAAAAGGAAGTTGTTAAGCTATTTTTTTTTCTCGACAAAGTTTAATTTTAATTTAATTTTTTCCCTAGGATTGTGAATTAAGCTTTAAGTTTTATTTATATAAAAATATTTTGATAAAAATCAATAAAAAGCTTTATCTGTATATTTATAAAGGTTATTAGGGTAAAGATCAAACTAATTAATCAGTTATGAGAGGGGGAAGGAGGTGGAAAGATAATTTGTCATAATTGGGAGAGAGGGAGGAGGTAATCTATCATATGCCCCTTTTTCTTCAATATCCGAACACACTGTACTAAAATGTATAAATAAGTTCAGGCAAAGTTTAAAGTTTCATACTAACTTTAAAAAATACTCAATAAAGTAACATTTTAATGTCTTACATAAACCTTTAACTTTTTCTATCTTGATTTACAGTGTATAAAATGTAGAACATATCAAGATTTAAGAAAAAGATTACAAATCCTAGCAAACCTATTCATTTTAATATACATATAATGCTTCAAGATTTGTTTAATAAATCAAAATACGCTTTTCTATTTCATCAAAAAATCAGGAAAAATTTGGAATTTTTGTAACATAGATTAATTTTTGACATAATATACACAGAACCCCTACAGTATTATTTACAAAAATGGGATTTTATGCAAAGACAAATGCCAACAAATACATAACTTTATTTTGACTTCATTTTATAATCATATTACTTATTTAAATGCAAAATACTTTATTTAATTTTATGTTAAGGTTGTTTATCATTTGAGCAAAAGTGTGAATCTTTTAACAGGCTTTGTTAATCAATTGCTTTCAATATCATGTTTAACTTAAAGTTGATCATAAATAAATGATAAAAGTTGAAACATAACTCCATCTTGAGCACATTGGATGTCACAACCTTGTTTGATTAACCCTGATACAAGGTATAAAAATGATCATAGGTTCCACTACCATCATAATCAAGTTTGAAAATTTTAACTAATTTACTAAAAAAAATGGTTTGTTTATTATGGTAATTGCCCCAATAGCATGAGCATTTTTATGTGTCTATAAAACAAGATATTTGAAAATTTACTTATTGCAAAATAATCCTTATATAAAATATTGAGCCTTATACAAATAATCTTGTGTTATGGACTAAAATTTAATTAATATACAGTGTTAATCTAAAACTAAAAAATTGAGCTCTAAAATGATGATAACATCATCGGGATAAATCTTTATTTACTCTGTAGATTTAGTAATCTTCAAGTTAATTGTTTTTTTTCTGTATTTCAAAATTTAATTCACTAGATTATTCACTTTTGAGAAATATAAAAGTTTATATTAAAATAACTATCTTTCTCACTTATCAATTTTTAAAATTGTCATTTAAAAAGCTGAACAAAGCTGTACAAAATGCTTTCAGATATTTTTAATAATACCCTTTTATTATCAAGATACAAATACTCTGTGTAATTGTCTCTGTTTAATAAAAATAGTCTTATAATTCAAATATGTTTGATCATTGTTTTTTTTGTATGTTTAATTAACTGAATGAATTTATCGCCAGAAACCAGGAGGCCCATGTGTTACCCCTCCACTTCACTTTGATAAAGCAGTCAGGTTTTGGCGGTAACAATGAGCATCACGGCTCTGAATTGTGCCTAACACTAAGTGATGCCCATCATCTATGACTACGCCTGTCCTGCTCTGTGTCCGAGTCATTGGGGAAGGTAACGTAGTAGGGAGTGGAGGGGAAGGGTGCCCCGGGGTACACTGACCCGGCGCGGGAAACAGCTGATCTGTTGCCGGTAGACAGGTAGCTGTTGGCGCCCACGGTGCCGAAATGAGAGCCGTGCACGGAGGCCGGCCCTTGCAGCATCTTCTGCGAGGATACTGTTCCCTTCCAGGTCAGGGCCAGAGGTGGTGGGGGAGGTCCTGGGGGAGGGGGCACAGGTGTGCTCGGATAGGAGATAAATCCATGGTTGCCATACATTGTTGGTGTCATAGGTGGTGGCCCGTGGTGATGCATTGGCTTCAGACAGGTACACTTGCCCTGGGCACGCATGGCCAACGGTCCAGCAAGGGGTCCACCACGATATTGGTTATCAGCCAATCTCAGACGAATAATACAAATGGTTATGATAATGATTGTGATAAAGGCAACAACACCGCCGACTATACCAATGATCAAAGAGTCCATGTTGGCCAGATGAGTTGATTTGCTTGCAGGTGATGGTGTTGGAGCTGGAGTACTTTTGGCGCGCTTCTCAGTTGTTGTCCAAATAATGTCAAGTTCAGTGGAAGGAGTTGTGCCATAAGAAGAATATACCACTTCAGTCGTTGTAGTTGTTGGACGGCCCTCACAGGTTAAATCTGTTTCCTGAATCGAGGCTAACAGCTTGCCAGCTAGAAAATCAGGAGCTGAACATTTTACACTATCTAGATCAGAGTAAAGACTGTTGTCCAAAGATTTTGAGGCCAACCACCGCTGCAGAGGTCTAGCATTACAATCACAGTACACAGGATTGGTAGACAAGCCCTCAAGATTAATATGCCTCTGCTTACTGTCAAGGTAGCTCAGCAAGGTGTTGCCAATAGAAGTGAGCTTACTGTTTTTAACATCCAACTTGATCTTACTTGACATGGGAACAGGGAAGAAGATTGAGGTTGGCAGGTTCTTGATGTTAGTGTCGGATACCTTGATGTCAATTACCTTGGATGAGATACCGGCTAGGGCTGAAATAGCTATGTTTTCTACTTTAGGGCCCATTACTCCAATTCTACGCAGGCGAGGGCTGAAGGTAGGAGTAAGCTGGTCACCAACAATAGGCTCCTTAACCTCAACATAAACATGTTCTAGTGTATTAAATGCTCCAAGAATTCCTTTAACATCCAGGTAAGTTAATTTTGGATAACCATACATATCCAGGCGTTTTAGGGCAGCCATGTTGCCAAAAGCATTGCGATCAATCTTTGAACATTTTTCTAAATCAATCATAGACAATGTTTCTAAGTTGTCAAGATAGTTAAAGTCTCCTCTGATGATATAGTTGATGGGATTGTTGGAAATATTTAAATGTTTCATATTCTTGAGAACTGGCCAGGCTGAAGCTAATCCAGAGCTTAGGTTTGGTATCTCATTATGAGAAACATCCAGACTCTCCATCAACTGTGCCTTAGACAAGATATCATCATTGAGATAGGCAATACTGTTGTGAGACAAATTTAGATTGACAAGGAAGGGTGTTTCAAGAACAGGAACCTTTTCAATACCTGTACCGGCCATGTTCAGAGAACGAACAGTCTTGGGTTCATTCAACACATTGGCAATAGAGTCCTTAGAGAGAGGGTTGAATGATAAGTCCATTTCTTTAACATTGACAAGGATGTTTGCATCAGAAGGTATGACTTGGATCTCATTGTGTGAAATCTTTAAGGTTTCCAGGCTGAAGTATTGATTTTTCAATACATCCACAGGAATTTCAGTAAAGTGATTGTGGGAGAGATCAATGCTTTCAAGTCTAAACACTTTCCTCTTGTCAAAAATATCTGATGGAATCTTTGATAGATTATTGTAGCTTGCATCCAACTGCAGGCGGACTATGCCAACAAAAACATCACTTTTCAGTTCACTAATATTGTTATGGCTTAGATCTATGTATTGAAGCTGGGATGAATTCTGGAATGCAGTTTCACTAATAGGTCCAATCTGATTGTGGGCAAGTTTGAGTGTGCGCATGCGCGACATGCTGGCAAAGTCGTTGTCTTCCAGGCTGGAGATTTGATTGCGCTCCAGGTTTAGATATTCCAGGTAGTTTAATCCCTTGATGAATTGTGTTGGGAAAAAGGGAAGTCTATTCTTGGCAAAGTTGACCCATTTCAGCATAGGATGGAATGAAAATGATTCAGGATAGAGATAATTGATCTCATTGTCACTCAAGTCTAGGTATTCCAGTTCAGTATCATTGCCCATGCCAGAGTAGATGTCGCCCTTGTAGTTAACCAGCCGATTTCCTTGTAAATGAAGACGTTTCAGGTGTGGGATTCTATCAAACGCACCATTCTTAATGGTTGTAATCATGTTATTGCTAAGATCAACATCTTCTAGGATGTTCAGTTCAGAGAAGGATCCAGTTTCAATCTCTTCCAACTTGTTACCACTCATGTTCACCTTGGTAAGGTACTGGTTAGCAAAAATGCCAGGTTTTAACATTCTTATCTTGTTTTGGTTCATGTTTATCGTCAGCAAGTTTGTCATCTCCTCGAATGTGTCAGAGCCAATCTCTTCTACCTGATTCTCGCCAATGTTCAGAACTTGAAGGTTTTGTAGCTTATTAAAAATTCCAGTGACATTTTTAATGCTGTTCTTTTCCAGATTCAAATATCTTAGGCTGGGATAGCTGATGCGGTCAATTTTGTCAATCACATTGAAGCCAAGATCAAGGTATTCAATATTAGATTCGATTCCTTTTAATGTTTGCAGATTAATCTCAGAAATAAGATTGCCATACAAATTCAGGATTTTAAGGTTCTTGTGATCCTTGAATGTTCCTTCAGGAATCTCTCTGATCAAATTGTAGGCCAGGGAAAGTTCTTCAAGTCCTTGTACTGAACGTAGAATTTCATAAGAGAAGACACCAATATGATTGTAGTCGAACTTAAGTCTCTTGAGATTGGGGAGGCGGCTGAGGGCAACAGCTGGCAGAGAAAATACTTTGTTGTCGGATAAATCCAGATATTCCAGAGAGCGTAGTCCTTCAAAGGCATCATCTTCAACCTAAAATAAAATACAATGATTAGATATGCAAAAAAAACATTGAAAGTTTCTATAATCTCAAAAGTTTTTACTCTAAAAGTTATTTATTACCATAAAAAATCTACCAATGAAGCATATAGGATAAATGGACGAATTTGTTAACGGCCTAATCAGTGTTAAAATTCCCACCCAAGCCCAACAAAGTACTCAACATTCATCTTAAAGGGATTTGAATTAGCTACGCGGTATTTGCGCTTTAGCCGCCATTTTGGCATAATGTTCATCATTTGTTAGCACACATGCCTTATTTACCAGGGAATAAGGAATATTAAGTTTGCCAAGAAACTAAAATCTTAGCTTTTACAAATCCTAATATATAAAGTAGTAAGGTTGTTTATGTCTGAAGCTAATGATTTTAATAAATACTGAATTTATTGAGTTTTCCACTTGAGGGAAACTTCATACATGTCCCATGATGGTTTTAGGCTATTTTATTTTTAGATTTTAGCCTTGTGATGGTTTTGGAAAATTTTTCTGCCTCTTTTTACCCCTTTTAATACTCAGTCCCTAGATTCTATAGGGGCGCAGCCGCAAGTATTTATTACTATATTTAATATCAGTTTTAAACTTTCACTACAAAAGTTTAATCAAATTATCAAATTATCTTTTATTTACCTATCCTTGTAAATATGTTACTACACAGAGATGTATAGACTGTTACATAGAATTGGGGAGGTCAAAGAGTAAAGATATTTACAATATTTATCCTCAGCTAGGGTTACCTCAAATATTTTGAGAAAAATATTTTGCATCTAGCTGTTTAACAGCCAAAAAAAAGGCCTTGAATATATTAGCTAGGATCTTAAGACAATTTGTATAGGTATACCTATCTAGGTGTAACAATCTCATAGAGAAATACATATAAATATATTTTTAGGATGTTCCCTATTTTATAATATTTATTATAGACAACTATAAGAGCAAGTAAAAACAACAAGTAACTTACCATAATTTTTATTTGCAGAAAAATAAAGAAATTTGATGAAAAAAATCTATTTCATCCCCTAATTTTTATCATTTTTTTGAAATAGGTTTGCTGTAATTATTTTAAATAAAGAAAGGACCAAACTAAACTATAATGGAAAAGTTATTTAGAAATGCTAAAATATTTATTATTAAGCTGCAATTTTTTTACAAACTTTAAATTGATTGAAATATTAGCTCAGTTGCTTGAAATTTTTGTTGAGATTTATGGAAGCAACACTGATTTAAACAGAACAAAAATATGCAAAATTTCGCAACACTCATATCCTCTATATTGTACTTATCTAGTATTACTATTGAGAGAGAGAGTGTCCATATAGGGTATAATGAAGCATGGGAGATTATACTGAGCAAATACTTAGGCTATTCACATTTACAAAACATACACACTTATACAAAACTGCCAGAGATCTTAAAGTTTTTCTTTAAATAGCAAAGCTACTCTATAAGTCTGAATGGTGTTATGGTTAATAATGCCATGACGTTATAAAATTATAAAGCTTGAAGGCGGAATATGTTAAACAGAGAAAGTATTTGGAGGGTATATTAGAAAGAAACATTTTCATTATTAGCAAAAAAAGGATTTGAATCACTTTGAACTATGTGGAAATTTTACTTTTTCATCTAATTATACAACTAGTTTTAAATCTGAAAGAAAAAATATTACTGCTTAAAATCTAAATTTACTTAAGAAGCTGTTTGTGTGTATGTTTGTCCAGTAAGATCTCGAAAATAACTTAACCTATAGGTCTACACTTTTCAAGGAAACTTTAATATAATTTGAGTAGTAAAGGTCGACCTCCCCACCCCCACTCGACTCCAAACAACTAGTCTTAAAATGGAGATGGAATTCTAAATAAAAATATTTGGATATCTTTAGCAGACTGCAAGTAGCAAACTATTTAAATACCGCCATACAAATCTAACTTCAAGTCGTGCTTTCCTTGTATGGATGCATAATAAACTAAGTAGGATTTAAAATAACCTGTAAAGGATAAAAGAAAATGTAAAATAGCCTAAAACTTGCAACTACTTTATTTATATGGTAAGCTCTTTACATATAAAATATAATAAAACAAAATTAATTGTTGGCAATACCAATTTTTAAATTATGAAAATTTATTAGTTTTATAGTTATAAAAGGCCTGGGCCAGTTAATCAATTTGATAATCTTTCTTAACTACCACAGGCTTAATTTAACACATAAGGGGAATATCATTTATTTCTCACTGTCCTATTACTGAACCCCTGTTATGTTTTGTAAAAATCTAGCATATATATAGTAAAATATATCTATACATTCATCTAAAAAAATATCCTAGTGGCGTGCACAGGCTTTTGCCAGAGAGGTATTTTTCTTAAAAGACCCTATTAAGAGCTTCTTATTTGATAAATACTATTACTTTTCCTCTGAAAAAGAGAGGTTAAAAAAATCCATTGATTTAAACAAATTGTCTGTGATTTTTCTTCCCAGCTTGATAAGTTCGATGGACCAAAAAGCATAACCTTAGATTTGGTAATAATTGAAAAATGGTCGGGTCATTAAATCTTTTTTTGCGCTAATTTTTCAGACTAAATTTAATTTAAAACTGACTTGAGTTTTATTTTGCATTCATGTTTAATAGATACTTTTTTTCGTTGAACTTTTAATTTTCTAGATTTCTTTATTTAAGTTTTTTCTTCTTTGACTTTAAATTGTAAGGCGTTCTTTTTTCTGAACTAAAAAATCTCTTGAATTTTGATTGGATTGATCTTCGTAAGTATGCATTACATTTCTCATTGTAGTTTTAAGCTATTTATCTGTCCCCGAAAAACATATAGACTAGAGGCGGAGCAGCTGGTTATTAGAATAAGGAAAAATACAAACAAAATAATTTTCTTAGACATTACAAATAAAATGGAACTTATTTTGGAATAATATGTGAAATTAAAACAAATATTTTAGTTGTAAAACTAAAATACTAAGTAAAAGGGAAAGTTGCCTCAAAATAGCTTGTAAATTGACCCACAGACTTCAACACACACTTACACACACAACTACACGCACACACACCAACCAAACACACACAAACACATGATAGCGAAAATTTTGCGAATGATTGTTGCGAACTTTGAACCCTTTGCTTGTTCAGAAAGACTGGGCACTCCCTCATTTTTTTTGCAATTTTTTAAAGAACTACAACATTGTACCATAGACTTCATCTGAAAATCTAAGCAACTAAAACTGTTTTCTATAGATAGGATGATTCTTTCATGACAAAAATGATATTCATTTTTAAATATCTTTAGCAATATTGCTTTGCTTTTACGTATCCTTGTTAATTTTCTATTTGAAAAGAATTACTATGAAGATAAATAAACATTTTATTTTAAATAACATTTTAAAAGTTAAAATTGCTATGGCTATTAGGAAAAATATTAGGTCTTTTTATAAAAATCTTATTATTTTTTGTCAGAGGGAGGGGCGGGGGTTTTTGCCTTGGCTTTTAAACTGCATTAACCAATAGCCACATAGTGTTAATACTTACTAAGAAAAGTACAATTAAATGAAAAGATAATTGAAACATTAAAGAAGCATTAGTGCCTGTAAAAAATGACAAAAAATTTGTAAAAAGAGCTTCAACATTGAAATTAAATGTTTTTTTTTGTATTCCTTTATCCCATGAAGGACTAGACAAAAAATGTAATGTATACAATTTAAAATTTCAATTGCATTGTGCATTTTTCCCATGGCCCTCCAGCTTATCTTACTTATCTTTTACACTTACTTTTACTAGTTTTTATAAGCATAGCTACTGTATAATCCATAACTCTTATTAAGTCAGTTAAGTTTAAGGGTTAATGAAATTTTTATTGGATTCGAGTGTTTAAATCTATTTAAATAGTTCATTTACTTTAAAAGTTTTCTTAATCATAACAAATGAAATCATATAAAAGTTATACTAAAATAAGGAAACCCATGTAGACATAGACATGCCTTTCTGGATTGTAGGTATATGCCTATGCTGAAAAATTAATATTCTTTATTAGTTTATAATTTTAAGTGAAATTTAAGCATAATTTTAACCTAGTCAATTTTAATTTCCAAGTGTCTAATTGTTTAATCTCTTCCTATCGTGTTTACTCTCCCCCCAACCCTAATACAGAATCCTCTAAACGCCTCCGCATATTAAATCACTCAAGCTCCGTAACCCAACACAGGAAGAAAGGGAATTAATATCTTTAGAAATTTTATTTTATGTTAATTATTCCATGGATTATTACGTTACCTACTTCAATTAATAAATAAGAGTTTGTTATTTTACAATATTGACCCTAATATTGACAAAAAAATTGGTTATTTTTGATCGCTGACAAACATTTTTTTTATGTCCTTTCCCTATCCCCGCCCCTCTCTAAGCTGATGTGCAAAAGTGCAAGCTGGCGCTTTTAAATTTAATGCGCTACATTTGCCAAACCTTGCAAAATATTATTATTCAATTTTTATATCAGGTACAACATAGTAATTAGAATTAATGGTTTACAAAAGCTCAAAAAGGATATTAATATGATACAGACACTTTTCTTCTACAAATGTTTATTCAAAGGACAGCTAAAAAAAGACAACATTATAACATAAATAAAAACTATTTTTTTAAATAAAATGTATTTGACTGTAAGTTATTTTAGTAATTTTTATAAATGCAATATAACATAAATAAAAACTATTTTTTTAAATAAAATGTATTTGACTGTAAGTTATTTTAGTAATTTTTATAATTGCAATAGAAAATCAAAGGCCTTTAAACTAAATACTTTACAGAAAATCCAAAAATCTAGGCAAAGATCCCTCAATAACATTCTGACCCGTATTTTTATTTTCAATCTTCTCTACTCTGTCTTTTTAGAATATTAGTGATGTGAAGTTTTAGAGATCTTATAGGTAAACAATACTGGGTTAAATATAAGTTGAGAGTGTCGGTTAGTTTGATGGATTAGAATCCCATTTAAGATCCAAATAAACTAAAGCACTGAATAACCTTTACAATTTGGCTTTGAAACCGATTAATATCCGCTGGGTTAGAACCGGTTCGAAGTCATTCTGAAAAATCATGTACAGTAATGTATTCTCTACGAAAAAAAAACAAAAATCATAAAATTAATACCAGTTTTACTATCCGTAGAAAGCTGTCTATAATACGATGCAGTAAGCTACTATTTATTCATATCTTTAAAATGTTCTTTTTATTACTCTAGTTATTTATATGTCATTTAAAAACCTTATTAGATTTGAAATGCCTCATTTGGTTTTAAAATATTACCTTTAATACTTTTGCCTTGAGAGACTTTTTAGATTTCTTTCGTGAGAATATTTCTTTTTTATTATAAACCTGGCAGCAAGTCAAAACCGTTTTTGGAGGAAAGGTTGGGTCACCTTTAAAGATGTAATAAAATAAAGTTTGCAACAAAATAGTCATTTCAAAAAGTCTGCCCAAAACCCTACTGACTAGTAATTAGATGAAACTAAAAAATCTTAATCTTATTCTGTTATTAATCTAAAACTTTATCATAACCATGGATAGAGGGACAGGGCAGTTGACAATAAATATTTCCTACTGTTTCTTTTCAATATATTATATATTTTGTAGCTTAAAAATGTTTTTTTTTTTTTGGGGGGGGGGGGGGAAAGTTGATTTATTAGGTCGCAATTGTTCTATCCCCCTTAGATTTTAGTAGACTGATAAATATGTTTTAATATATAATTATCTTCTTACTCTTCATGTATTATCATTTATTATCAGCGAAGCTTATCTACAAATCTTATTAGTATGTAAGTCAGTTAGTAAATTAGGTACTTCTAATTGAATTGTATCTATCTTGCAGACAAAGGTTATGAAATCAAAGTGATGTTTGAATGTAAGAGGTAAGGCCACTTAATCATGCACTCTTTTAAAGCAAGATTTTATTCAGTTACACAAATTTACATGAAACCTTTTTTTGAACATTTCAACTAAAGATTATCCAGAGCTGGATCTTTAAATCATTTTAGTGGTGAGCCAGATCGGGGTGCGCCAAATTTCAGCCAATCACAGCGCGTCATTTCATACAATGCTGTGCTCTCATTGGTGGAAAGTTGGATCGCCCAGATCTGGCGCACCACTAAAATGATTTAAATATCTAGCTCAGGTTAAGTTATTTTTCTTAATTTGCAGCAAATCTTTTGGCTATAAAAGGCTTTACATTTTGTTGATTTACTTTTATACATAAGCTTTGCCACAATGGACATAATCTATCTTGTCTTGTTTCTAGTACCTCCATCATTACATCTAATTAAGTGTATCACATCATATTAATTTTCAAAATATCTTTATATAGCTTAGTTAAAAATAGAGAGATTTTATCTAAAAGAAAAATAATTTTAGCCAAGGTGGGTAAGAAAAATTTACAAGCCTTTCATTCACCCAACCTTCTAAAGAGACAAAAATCGAAAGGAACAAATTTTATCTTTCCATAGAGCTAACTTTTTAAAAGCTTATATTTACTACTATATCTTTCTTATAATATAAAATAACTAGCGAATGCACCCATAGCATTTAGCATTTTTAAATGGGGCAGAGAGCTAGAAAATATCCTAAAACCATCCTAAGTATTTAATCTGAAACAAAAAACCTGTATCCTTCATTTAACCTATGTAATGCTTACCTTAAATAGAAAACCCAATAGATTCATGAAGAAGTAATTAAGATCTTAAGCTTCAGACAAAAGAATCTTACTACTTTAAATAATAGGATATAGGTAATTGAAAAAATTATACAATAAGTGATGTATATTCATATTTGAAATTACAGCATAGTCAGAATGCATAAATTTTAATGTTTTTCTACAATTACAAAATAATTTTCAACTGAATTATCTGTTTTGTTTAGTCATGTATGAAGTATTTTTGTTTGCATGGCTACATTTGTAAGTTTTATTCTTTGAAGTTTTGAAATGCGCCTGACATAGTAGCTGTTTACTTTATCTATTTATGATTTAGCCTCATTCACCAAGACCTTTGTTTGAAATTACAAAAATTATTACATTTGATTGTTAGATAGCCATGGAATTTCCTCTATATCCTTATAATAAAGTATTTTTCTATCATAAAAAAACTATTCACTAAAAGACATATCAATAACAAAAGTTTATTTCGTTCGAACACTTCTGTGGATTAAAAACCATTGGTAAAAAAGTTTAGACATTGTTAATTGGTAACAACTATTCCAAATTTGGTAATCGTTCCAATATTTTATTTTGAGCAAACGAATGAGGGGTCTTTTTAAAGTTGGTGGGTAAATTCTTATGTAACAGATTATGTAGGATGACAAAGTTGTTCTAAATGTCTGCCCTCATTACAGCAATGGATTTTGCATCACAAGAAAAAAATTGACTCCAAATCATCCGTAAGTTTAAAAAATAAAATAATCTTTTATAAAAAAGCTAATATAATTATTTCTAAAAATTGTTTATATTTGACTGTGGGATAAGTTAGAGGCTAAATGAGTTATCTTGAGATGCAATATGCCTCACTAACTGATTAAATCCTTCACTGTCATCTATTTCAATATTCAATTCTCAGCACGAGATAGAAACAGAGAGAGACAGTCATTCATTTTTATACAGTAGTTCCAAGAGTGGAATTGTACGTAAAGCAGAGGGGACAATGGGCTGTTTATTACACTAGTCCTCAACGTTTTATAATAACGTTTTCTTATTCGTTGACTTTACAACTTTGGGAACTAAAGTGAATGTTTATTGGTCACTTTATCAAGTTGAGTGTTTAAACGTTTCAACCATTAATTTTGATCTACAGAAGGGGTAATTTGTTAAGGATGTACATCAATTTATCGTTCATTGTCTTATCCCTTTAGATCTCTGATTGTAAGAGTAAACTATAAAACGCAATTATGAAGCAAATCTAACAGCAATCGTCTTTTCAAGTAAAATTAAGAATTAATTTTGAGGTTAATGAATGAATATTTTTTTGTGCTAAAAAATTTGTAACAGTGTTGGAGGTTGAATTGGTTTTCTATAATTACAATCAGGTAATTAAAGGAATAAGACAATGACCGATAAATTGATGTACTTTCCCAATGAAGATGCACAAAGTTACCCCTTCTGTAAAATTATTGGGTGAAATGTTTGGACACTCAACTTTATGAACTAACCAATCAAAATTCTACAAAAAGTCCCCAAAGTTTTTAAGCCAACGAATAAGAAACAGTTATTATAAAACTTTAGGAATTTATGTAATAAACAGTCCAATATCCCCTCCCTCCCTGAATTACAACACTTGTAGGGTTGACCACATAATCATTCTCAAAATCAAAAAGATTCTATTTGCATCGTCCAAATTTAAAATAGCTCTTTATATTGCCTATAAAAAATCCAATACAAATGACCAATGGTAGGCCAATACACATACTAAATTACCAATGGCCGGCCAGTATATGTACATTTTAATTGACCAATGGCAGGCCAGTATGACGTCATTTTTTATAGGCCATCCAAAAAGTCTTTCAAAATTGTAAACTTATTTTTAGATTATAATAATTTATTGAATATTAACAACATAAAGTATCAGTTTAGATTATGTCATTTCAATTATATTTTTTTCCCAAAGCCTATACAGAGAATCAAAAAATTACTGAAAAAAATTGATGATTTATGTTTGCTAAATTTGTATTTATTAAAAGTTAATATTCCAGATAAGATCTGGCTTAGTAAAAGAACAGGGAACCCACGGAATATTTGCAAAAATTTCGTGTCTAAACCTGTAAAATAAAGTATCACAGGGCTCAAGGTATAAATAAATTTGTTAGAATTTTCATAGTAGCTTTTGGTAGGTTAGGTAAATGTTAATGATTGCCTAGCAGTATTAGGAAATTAGCCCCAAAGGACCTAGAAATATGAGAAAGCTACTGTGAAAATATGACAAAACCCGCTACTTTGTTTCCTTTCCATTATCCGAAAAGTGTTTTGACTATTTTTGGTGAAGATTTCTCTGAACATTGAGCTAAATCTAATTCTTTAGAAGATTTACTTGACTAATGAGAATCTATTTTTTATTATTGACCTTCGGCTGTTCAGCTTTTTTTTTATAGATCTGTGCTTTCTTAATTATGGATGTTGTCATACTGGTTATACTCTATCTATCAATAATTCTGCGACATTTTAATGCTGTTAAAGTTCCCCTAACCTCTGATTAAGAACCCTAATTGGGCACCTGTAATTTGGGCCGTGATTTTTAAGATTATGTATGACCAGCAGGGGTTAAAGATCACAGTTATACAAGGATAGGTCAATAGCATTTGAATTAATTTTTTAGTAAATTTTCAACAGTCAGTGTTCTTTCGTTTTTACCCCATTAAACCTAAGTGTAAAAAGGACCTTAATGTCAATAACAAGAGAAGCAGCAAAAAAAAAAATTGAAAAAAAGTATTATAAAAGCTTTCTGCGGTAACAGTTGATTTTGAGTTGAAAAAGAATTTTAAATTCCCTGATCCGACTTTGGTCCCTGGAAATGATGATAAAATACTGCAACATAATTTTTATTTAACAAGATTGGGCTGCCCATAACTCTTTCTTACTGACCCCCATACAATATGTTTTAAAACCTTGTTATATAAACTTTACAATTTAGTAATAGAATAATGAGATTAGTACCTTTATTATCTTAATAAAGTATCTTATACCCAGGGAGGGAGAGGACATTGGGCTGTTTATTACACTAGTCCCCAATGTCGTATAATAACCTTTTCTTGTTCAGTGGCTGAACAACTTTTAGGACTGTTATTGAATTTTGGTTGGTTGTTTCATTAAGTTTAGTGTCCAAACGTTTCAACCACAAATTGTAATCTACAGCAGGGGAAATTTTGTGTTGGGGATAATCATTAATTTATCTGTCATTGTCTTATCCATTGAGATCCCTGATCTTATACATAGAAAATATTAAAATATCTTAGGAATTCAGGGAAAGGACAATTTTGGACAAATAACCCTTTGTGTGCAAATTTAGGCTTCATTAGATGGAAAATACAAGGAAAGAAAAATTTACTATCAGATCTCAACTTGTTCATAACTTTTTATAAAATATTACCTTTCTAACAACGTTGACACTGAAGTCTAGTCCCTTGAGGCTTGGCATACCAAGGAATGTTCCAGGTAGAATCTCCTTGATCAGATTCCTGGAGAGATCCAGGTACTCCAGGTCGGCCAGAGCCTGCAGGTCAGCATCTTCGATACTCTAGAATAGATTTCTTTTATTAATAAAAGATCAATAATAAGAATAGTTTTCATGAAAAGTGATGCCTTTTAGAACTGAAATAATAACTCTTTTGTCTTTTTAAGCATGACCATCAAACAGACGGACAAAAATGTATTGCGCAGATGCGCATAAAAAATAGGAATCTTGACAAAAATTTGCAGCTGTCTATCTAAAATAGCAATTGAGAAAATCACATTTCCCCAACAATAAGGTCTATGTCTTTTAAGCATGGCATGATCGAAAGGCATAAAATTGATTTAAGTTATATTTGCTCTTGTTTCTAAATTAATTAATTTCTAATAGACATACATAAAGCAGTTCTAACATTTCAGAATGGATAATTTATAGGTAAGATATAAAACTAGAAGTAATACGATGATTGTTGATTTTATCATATTTAAAAAAAAAAACAAATATAATAACAGACAGTAAAAAACACGAAATCTAAATCTATTTTGAAATGAATAGCTTGTCATATATTGCATTTAATAGTACAGATGTTGGAATGGTGATTTATAAAGTAGAGCGGATAATCTAATATATCCTTTAACGGAGGATAGTTTAAAGAAAATTGCCCTATCTTAAAATTATAATCGTTACTAAGTAGAATTTTTAGCTGCTTTGCCACAAAAAAAGGATTGATATTTATATGAAAAATATCGTTATGCTACTTTTCATTTTCAAAATCATTTCAAATTTCCCGCTGTTGAAACTGTATAAAAAATGTAAAGTTTGTTGATTAATTTGGCTTGGTATATAAGGAAGTCAGGCATGCAATTTTATTATGGATGCATACATCTATTTTCAAAACTTGTACTCCTTATTTTGTTGAAACTTACACAAATATACATTTCAATCAACACTCGCGGCTACGCCTGCCTATGGAGTTACTTGTGGGGAAATATAGGGGGAAGTAAATATCCACTTAAAATATTTGCTAGAAATGAAAAAGTAAAAAAACTTTTATAAACCTTTCACAGACCTATGTTAAGCTTCACTGCAAATAAATACAATGAAGGCTCAGTGGTTAACGAGATCCATAGCTACGGACAGACATTCAGACATATAGACATCCTGTTACTTTTATATAAGGATGCAATGCAATGCAATTCAATGGAAAGTAAAAAGTGAAAATTACAAGTTTAAAGCCATGTTCTTTCAAAATGAATCATTTGCAGAATTTATTTTCCCCTGATTTTTTAAGTGAAGATTCTTTATTTGGTTACCTTCGAATTTTATGGAAGGGGGGGGGGGGAATATACACAAATCAAAACGACACCTTCGTTTGTTCAATTATTCAATATATAGATTTCCTATAAATGACTACTGTACAATTTTTGGAATTGAATCAATACAGATATATATTTTATATTAAACAGGGGTGTTAACCTCCAAAATATATTTTTTTAACAGCACAGCTACTTTATAAATATGACATTAAATGCGTCTAATGCGTAATAAAAATATGTTTGTTAAGGTACTTAAAGAATTAAGAACATAAATTTAATAAAATCAAGTGAGCTATCTAATATGTATTCCACATTTACCAAATATTTAACAAAAGTAATTTTTGCCACTTTATAAGGAGCTATAAAGAATCCTAGTTTTCAAAAAAGATATATAACAACTTTTATTAAATAAAATTTGACCAAAAATCAGGAAATACATTTAAATTGAAAAAAGAAAAATTGCTAAAACACATTTCAAATAATTTGCCAAAATTATTTTAGCAAAACATATTTATCATGATATAATAATAGTTGTAATATCAACTGTAATTGTTATAAAATAATAATTTTATGGCAAAAAATATGTTATATAATGCGATTATCCGTTAATCTAATAAAATATGGACAATAATGTTCATAGTAATAACAAACTACCGATTTTTGTCAAATAAGAAAATTTAAGCATTTTACAGAAAATACATTGGAATTTATCTTTAAAAAATGTTTGGGTATAGTCCCTTTCGTAACATCGCACCATATGAGGCGATTCTTCGTATTTTTCACAGTAGCTTTTCTCCTATTTCTAGCCCCTGCGGGGGGGTCTAACCCTGCGGGGCCAATTACCTAACCCTGTGGGGCAAACACCTAACCCAATATAACCTAACCTAACCTAAAATAACCTATAAAAAGCCATTTTAAAAATACGACGAATCGCCCCTTATGGGGCGGTGTTACGAAAGGGACTATTCCCAATTTTTGTTTTATAAGAAAATTGAAGTATTTTACAGAAAATACATTGGAATTTCTTGATAGAAATGGTTTTAAAAAACCACAAAGAAGACGGACACACAATCGGACATCCCCAATGGAAAAATGCGCTTCCAAAAATGATGCAAATTATGAAATCTGTAGATCTTTTTCCCGCTAAAACTCTCAAATGCAATTTATTTTTTGAAACTATAGGTTTATAATCTAAAATATCTTATTGTGAGACTGTAAAAATGTATTTCCATCGATGAAAGTCTTTATCAAATTTTAATAAAAAACGAAGTTTTATAAAAGGTTTAATTATACCTATATTTCAATGCATATACAACACAAGCTAATTGTCGTGCTAGCGATTTACCATGGGGTTAAGGGGTGAAAAGAAGGAATATAGATTTTACTAATATCTTGTTTGACGAGGGTGTTGAAAGGCCCCTACACCCCCCTTAATCACGCCACTGTGAATCTATTTACAGAAGAATTTAAAGCAAAACATACTGTAATATAAGTTTCAAAAAGACCTACATTTTTACAGTGCAACGTATAATTTTCTAAAATTGTCTTTTCACTTGTTGCGACCTTCAAAGATCTAACATTGAAAATTTATAAAGAAGTAATTTTAATTTGAAAAGCCATTTATACCTTCAATAGAAAGAAATAACCTTCCTGTTTATAATAATTCACATCCTTTTAATACTCTAATCAAACATATTCAAAACAAATAAGGTTAACTATCTATTATAAAAATGGGGAATTTTAATGCTAATTATTAGGAAAATCAGTATAATTTATAAATTGGGTCTGGTTTGGTTAGGTTGGATTTCCCTTTGTCTGGAAGTCCTAAGTGTGCATAGTAGTAAGTTGCGCCTGTGAAATGGCCAATGCATTCCTCCTACGCATTTCAAGCGGAGATACAGACGGAAAGTGTCATGTGTGACGTCAGAAAAATACGTCTAAATCCATCTCTTTTTTTAGGGGTTTCCTTTACCACTTCTCCTTTCTTTTATACGTATTTTTAATGACGACAGACATGACACTTTCCGTATCTCCTATTCAAGCGTCGGACGGCCGGACATAGAAAGAATAAATTCAACTTTACGTTATTATTTAAGCGATATGGTCCAGATTCGAACCCGACACAAAAAACTTTCACGCCATAAATCAAGTTATCATACCTCAATCATGTTGGAGCCCAGGTTGAGAAACTTGATGTTGGTGAGGATACTCAGGGCATCCACAGGAATCTTACGCATGAAGTTGTTGGACAAGTCAAGCTCCACAAGATTGGTCAAACCTAGACAGAAGAAATCATTAGTTTAGTTAGTTTTTTTGAAAGATTTTACACATAAATATTGAAAAAATCAAAACTTTACTGATTTTTTACTTTTTAACTAGCGGCTGCGTCTAGGCGCTTTTCATTCAAAGGGAAAAAGAGAAGAAAAATAGCTTAAAACTATCTAGGGACCTATGTGAAGCTTCCCTAGAAAAGAAAACTAAATCAGTTCAGTAGTTATTACGATTCTAAGCTTTAGACAAAAAACCTTACTACTTTATTCATAAAAGAAAACAATTTAACTGAAGTAAAAAAATACTTAACACCTTGACTAAAGAAAAGGGTAGCCCAATTATTGAAAACAACCCTAAAAGATCACGAACAAGAAATTGTAACCAATCTTTCAAATAGATTATAAAAATAACTTCATACAACCTATTTGTATCAAACAAGATCAATTATGTCCATAAAGCGTAGCAATAACATTATTCTAGTATATAAAGTAGTCTATTTAAGTCTTAAAATTTCCATGACTGCTAAATTAAATGAGCTCTTCTTTTAAGGAAAGCTCCAGGTATGTTTTTAGGCTATTGTTTTGGATGGGTTTTCAGTAACCCTTTCTTACTCCTAGATGCTAGTGGCACAGCCGCTAGTGAATTATAATACAGCATTAAAACAGAGACCTATAAAAATTCAGTCTTCAGAATTGCAATGTATTTCCTCAAATTAGCTTTGAAACTCAGTAAAATTGACGGACAAACGTTGGAGAAAACCGTAGAAGAGTAGCTGCGCTTCTTGAAAGAAAATAGATGAGAGAGAGAGAGAGAGAGAGAGAGAGAGAGAAAAAAGAAACACTGTATAAAATATTTTTAATGTAGTAAATATGCTTTGGAAAAATTATTTGTAGATTCTAATTTTATATCGATTTCATACATTTTAATTTCCTAAATTTCTTTGCCCTCGTAATAATTTTTATGTAATTGAACAAGGATGACTGCACCACTTTGCAGCGTAGCTTATTGCTATAAATTCTCTAAAATTTCTTACTGTTGTAATAATACATGGAAAAGGCAATGGAAAATAAATTTTTCCATAATTTTTATAGTAAAATTATGTCTTTGGTAGCAGGTAAATATATTGAGTAAGGAACGGTTGTATAATAACTGCTATTGTCCACTCTTCCTTGATTCAGGACCTTCAGAGCCTTACAGATGACTCCAGGATAAAGCATTACAGACAGACAGACAGATAGACTTACAGTGGTAAAATGTACTTTACAATTGATGTCAAGACTAAAAGGAAATATTTTAGAGAGAAAGAATGTAAGAGAGAAAGAGAAAAATAGATAGATAGATAGAGAGAGGATATAAAAAGATAATTGTGATGAAATCTTGAGAACACAGGAAAACATCTTTGAACATGTATAAAGGGAGTGTATATCACAATAAAAAAGAATGATAGCAGGGATCTTAAGGGATAAGACAATGGTCGATACATCTCCAATGATGTTAATAAATTAACCTCCTCTGTAGATTAAGATCATTAGTTGAAAAGTTTAGAGATTTTTCAAACATTTAGAGCCCAACAATCACAATACATTTAAAGTACCCAAAGTTTTTAGCTAACAAATAAGATTAGGACTTAGTGCAATGTCCTATCCCTCCCTGGTTTATAGATAACTTGTAGGTTTTTATACAATGAATAATAGTTAATTAAATTTAATTGATTATGCATCCCTTTATCCTAGAATTTTCTATTCTATATAGCAATATTAAATCTGAGATATACTCAGTGATATAAAGGATAATGATAGTAATATAAATTTAATTGATTATGCATCTCTTTATCTTAGAATTTTCTATTCTATATAGCAATATTAAATAGAGGATAATGACTGGTAAATTAATCCAAAACCCAACCTCCACTCAAATTTTCCAGCTAGAAAGTTTAAACATTTTAATTTTGTGGAAGATTGATTTAATTTTTATTTTCCTATCCCTGTACCATAAGATACTACGAGATTTAAAGGTGTGACATCACTTTCACAAAAATTAATATTATTAAATCAATATAACCGCAAATTATTACAGAGTATGCGTTCCCCTTTCTTTTTGCAAATATAAAACACTTTTTATCACCTAGTACTAGAAAGAATATCATTAACATTATTGGATGTTTTCATTCGTGGATTTTTTTGTCAATGTTTTTCAGTTCGAAGATTTTCTTTCTCAGTTATTTTGAAAATATTAAAAACTTTAAAAAGATACATTAAAAACCTAATCTTCATGGGAATCGCTAAAACATTTAGTCTTCAAAAAATGTTTGTGTTTCCACTACTAACAAAAAAAATTGTAATGTTATTCCCGAGTGTAAAAAATCGCAGCCATGTGCGAAGTAATAGTTTTGGTATTATGCGAAAGTGATGGAACATCGATAGTAAAAGAGGAGGTAGGGGGAGGGAGGAGGAAACGAAACTGTTGTGATCACCATAATTTTGTGAGTATAAAGTGATATATTTCGCAAGTCATTTAAAAACAGATTTTTCAATTTCCAACATTTATGTAATTATCAAACATACGTAATACTGGCTGAGCCCCGTGTGGGCCAAGGGGTAAGATTTAACACCAACGCCCTTAAATGTAGTTTTGAATAAAAAAAATGAAGAAAGTAAAATTTTTCTAATATTTCAAAGTAAATATTTCTTGTAAAAAATCTAAAAATTTATAGGGCTTATAAAAATTGTTCATTATCTGTAATGAAACTGTTAACTTTGTTATAAGATATTATATTCTAAATTTAACATTTTTAATCAAAAATGAAAGAGTAGCTTTACTCTTTTAATATTGTAGAGTAAAATATAAATTATGTGTGTTTTAAACAACTTTCCTACTGTCAATACACCAAAAGACCCTGAGAAAAAAACATTGAATAGCATTTGTGATTCGTTTTTTTATCATGCAAATAAAAATTATTATTTGGCCAAATTAAATGGTTTATTTTCAATACAATTTTGTTTGATGTATTTAAATTTTTCAATAACAAATTATCAACAGTGTAGCTACTCTAGAATTAAAATATGTCTATTTATAAAATTTTATCAGAATTAAACAACATCGAACAAAGTCATATTTAGTGAATTGTTGACAATTCCTGCCAAATTACTTCTGTCTAGAGAAATTTATCTCATGGTGGGAGGGGACATTGGGCTGTTTACTACACTATTCCTCTTATAATACCGTTTTCTTATTTGTTGCCTTAACAACTGTGGCGATTTATTTTATATTTTGATTAGTTGGTTCATTAAGTTTGGTGTCTAAATATTTCAACTACTAATCGTAATCTGCGCTGCATATGATCATAATTGTTCTTGTTTATTTTAAAGTATGATACCGCCGCCGGCTATACATTTGTGATTTGTCCTTAAACACATTTAATTGATTTGAAAATGAAATTTAATGGTATTTAATAATGTGTATGTATTGTCAATATCAGTCACTGCACGTCAGGGAATTATCCCAACAATTGTCAGTCGAGCAAACCTGACCCCTCCTCTTTTTTTCAAGGTTGTCCACTATTTTTTTCAATGCTTCTTTTAGGAGCGTATTTGTTAAGTAACCCTATCAAAGCTTATTACATTCTGACGAAATGCTTCGAAGTGGTAATAGCTGACATAATATCCACATAAAATTTTCAAATCACATGCGTTGACTATATGTATGTCGTCTATATGCCATTCAATTAAAGTGGTCATAACTAACATGTTTTTAACTCCAAGATTATGTTGATATAACAACTACACGTAATTTTGACTGAGCAATATTTTTAATAAATCCCTTCATATTGAAAATAGGTTGGCGGGGGGGGGGGGGGGTACATTTGTCCTTTAAATGGAAACTACCATCGTTCAAGTTTTGACTGGATATATAGTAAATATTTTGGGAAAATATTTATCAATTATCAATTTAATTGCTTTATAATCATTTTGTTAAAATTGTCATTTTCAAATACAAATGAATTTCAAAAATTAAATAATCTTTGAAAAAAGAGAATCAATTCAATTCTAGTAAATCTAATTGACTGTAATAGGACACATTTTTTTACCTTTAATAATTTTATAAACTACAGAAAAACAGATATTAAAAAATATATAAAAATGCTCGTTTTTATATATTGAAAAAAAATTTAAAGCATAAGCTTCACCTAACCTTTTATCAAGGAGGGCTGTGTATTACACTATTCCCCAAAGTTTTATAATAACGTTTTCTTATTCGTTGGTATAACAACTTTGAGTAACTTTTATTGAATTCTGATTGGTTGGTTCATCAAGTTAAGCGTCAATAAAATTCAACTAACAATTGTTAGGCAATTTGGTGTATAATCACTTGGGACGTACTTCAATTTATCGGCCATTGTCTTATCCCTTTAGATCCCTGGCATTTGATATAATGCATTATAACCTTATAACAAAACTGTAAGTGTTATTACAGTGTTTTTACAAAATGCCCAACACTGAAAAGCAAAGTTTATTGAAATTATTAATTTGATTTGTTTTTCATTTGTTAGTTGATTGATTTAGGTATGGCTAGGTAAATGAGGAGTAATGGGGCGCCCCGTAGAATTAGGGCAATAAGCCACCAGTTTTGGGTAATGTACGAGATGGTTATGAAATTGTAATTAGCCGGAAATAATAGTTGAATTTATGTTAATATGCAGTTATTGTTATCAATAGAGAAAACAGTGCGATATACAATTTAAACTATTTTTTATTGCCATGTATCCGAGGCTAGGCAAAGTATCAAATAAATTGAGCAACTCTATCATGGAAATTTTTATTTGTTTTTGATAAACATATTGTTATGTATGTCAGGGAGTAAGGGAATGTGCAATTTAGCAGTTTCTGACTGACTTTGGGTACTAGCGCACAAAATGCCGCTAACTCGTTTGTTAGTTTTGAATATTGCAGACAAGTATCAATAAACTTAATTTGTTATGATGTGGCTGGTTTTAAATTTTTTTTTTCTCTTCAGAAAATATCATTTCATAGATAAAAACTTTATTGTGCTATTTGTTTACTAAACAATCTAAGAATCAAATTAAATTTTGGGTTATGGGGCTATGGGTTGAATGGGTTTTAGGGAGATTTTTATGGTTATTAATTACAGAATGGTTACATCAGTCTGATGTTCTGGTAAAATAATTTCCAAATGAATACTTTTTTCTTGGAACTTTCCCTTTACAATTTCCTCCATATTTTCTGGATTAATCTATATTTCAAGGTCTTTCAGCAAATACTCCTAAATTGAATTAATTGCCCATTGTCCCCTCCCTTACTCCCTGTATGTATGTAGTTTTTGATAAACAGAACTAGGAACTCCAAAATATTACACTAAAGTGTTATACCAGAAATTTTACATTTATGGTAATCCTGATTTTTTGTTCTTCTAGAGGTATGCATTTGCACTTTTAAGCAGGCACGTGCATATGATTTTAACAGGGAGGGGCGTGAAGCGCAGCTTTTTTAACACCCCTCAATTCCTTTGTCCCTCATACTAAAATCATACCTTCCTAGCACAGGAGGGGAAAAGACAATAATATTCATAATCTACAAATGGCAGAATTTCACATATAAGAATTTAGGGGAAGTTTATATCCTCGGTCATTGTTCTATTCATGATTATTGAGTAGATTAACAGGGAGGGAGGAAATATTTGACTGTTTATTACACTAGTCCCCAAAATCTTAAAATAACGTTTTCTTTTCGTTGGCTTAACAAATTTTGGGATTATTATTGAATTTTTATTAGTTGATTCATTACGTTGAGTGTCCAAACATTTCAACCACTAATTGAAGGTGTAATTTTGTGTATCTTCATTGGGGTTGTGGATCAATTTATCGGCTATTGTCTCATCTCTTAAGATTGCTGGTCTTATCTATGATTCTTGAGTAGATTATGCTTGTATTTTGGGTTACCCAAAATTGCTCCCAGAAACTAATCCTTATCACTTTTTAATTGTGAGAAGAATAAACAGGGATAAACGAACTGCATATTCTTTTCTAAAGTAGATAGATGTATGTTGTATTTAAGATCTCGAAAACTACAGGAAGTCTTTATATTACAGTTTACATAAATCTTTGTATACGTCCACGGCAGGTTTAAGCCTATTTTTTTTTAAATTTTCCAGTGAAAAAAAATCGTTTTTAATCTTTTCTTAAGTTTTATTTTTTAGATGAATATAAAAAAGGAAACCTTTAAAGGCCATGGGCGAAAAATATAAACTTGTAGAAATACTAATCATATTCAATATTCAGTATCTTAAAGGCAATGAAAAATAGTTAACATGATGGAATTTACTTTAGTTTACTTTTTTTTGATGCCTGAAAATTTAAACAAATATGATGTGTTTTGGCTTTATTCAAAAATAGATACTAGGAAGTAATAAAGGAAGATAAGCCAGGGAACTAAAGGGATACGACAAAAGGTACATCCCCAATGATTGTACACAAAATTATCCCTTCTGTAGGTTACAATTAGTGCTTAAAACGTTTGTACAATAATCTTAATGAACCCACCAATCAAATGTTGTTAGGCCAGCTAATAAGAAAACCTTATTTAAAAACTTTGGGGACTTGTGTAATAAACAGCACAATGTCCCCTCCCACCCTGAAGATGAGCAGTAATTGATCAAAGATAGATAAATCATAATCTTGTTTATATAAACAAATTATATTTAACTTATATTTTTAGTAGCGTAGCTAATATAAAACAAAGTGTAGTTTGTCACTACGTCCATGGAGGAAGGGGACATTGAGCTGTTTATTTCACTAGTCCCCAAAGTGTTATCATTACGTTTTCTTATTCTTTGGCTTAAAAAGTTTGAGGAGACTTATCTAATTTTGATTGGTTGATTCATTAAGTTGAGTGTCCAAACATTTCCATAACTAATCTACAGAAGGGGTAATTATGGGACGTTGCCGTTCCTGCAACTGGCAGAAATACAGTGGATGTATTTTTGTCAAAATTGTTTGTCTGGATGTAAATTCGACAGTAATTTGCCATTTATCGTAAGTACCCTGACAATTATACATCTAACACAGGCATTTAAACATCCAAAATTGTCAATTATACATCTATTTCTTGCCAATTTCACATCTAAATTTTTTTATATGTCAAAAATACATCTTGTACATTTTTATCAATAATAAACAATAGTAAACTGTATAGTAGATATTTATACTACAAGAACATACATAATTAATATATTAGATTATGGCTAAATGTTTAAAATCTTTATTCTATAATTTATTTCTTTTTCCCTGTTTACCCATTTCACGACCTAAATCATTACCACACAACAACAATTTGTACAATATTTTACTCTAAATTAAACTCTATTGGTGGTGAAATTGTAAATGTATATATACTTAGAATTATGATAGTTTTATTTCAGGGAGTAAGGGAGGGGACAATGGGCAATTAATTCAATTTAAGAGTTTCCTTGAAAGGCTATGAAATCCAGATTTATCCGGAAAATTTTAAGCATATTCTAAAGGGGGTGTTGATAAATTTAGAAAACTATAAATTAAGAAAACAAGTTTCAAGAAAAAAAGCATTCATTTGAATAATAGATTAATTGATCAGACTGACGTAACCATTCTGTAATCAATTACTAGAAAAATCTATATGAAACTCGTTCAACCCAAATTCCTAAGGTTTATATGCCACTATAAATTTATGGGTTCTTAGAATGGTTATTACATAAATATCACAATAAAGTTTTTATCTATGAAATGATATTTTTTGGAGAAATTTTTTTAAAACCAGCCAAATATATTCATCTGCAAAATATAAAACTACACAGTGAGCAGCGGCATTTCTTGCACTAGTACCCAAACTCAGTCAGAAGCTGCTAAATTCTTGCACATTCCCTTTAAGCCAGTACCCAAAGTCTGAGACTCCTAAAAATTGAATATTCGATCCATTGTTCCCTCCCTTACTCCCTGGTTTTATTTAGTTTGTTATAATGTCTGAAGAAGAAACAATTTCATTAAAGTGATAAGCCAATAAAAGATAAATAATATCCCCACACTTATTTTTATTAAATTTAAATTTTAAATCATTGTTTTATCCCTGATCATTAACCCTTTTCTTTCATTGTCTTTTCCCTAATTATTAACCCTTGTCTGCAACTTTATGCACTTCAATATTATATTTAAATTTTCTTCCATTATCTTATCCCCGACTTTTAAAATGTTAAATTTTTTTCCAGCAATTAGTACATGAAAAGATAAATAAATTTCGATGTAGTGATTAAAACTTTATACACTTTAATATCAAATTTAAAATTCTTTCATTGTCCTTTCATTGACTTTTAAAATTTCAGTGGTCCTGTGAGGCAATGTGAAATCAATTTGAGCAGCAATTTTTCTATAATGGATGTATATTAAAATGTATAGGATGTATTTATGACATATAAAAAAGTTTAGATGTAAAATTGGCAAGAAATAGATGTAAAATTGACAATTTTGGATGTATAAATGCCTGTGTTAGATGTATTTATGGCGGTTACTTTAAGTATGACTGTATTTTTGGCAGAGGTTTTTACATTTTGACAAAAATACATCCAGCTGTAATTCTGCCAGTTGCAGGAACGCCATGTACCCGTAATTATGTGTATCTCCATTGGGGATTTACATCAAGTTATCGGCCATTGTCCATCCTACTGCACCAAAATGGTAGTTGCTCAGCTGCTAATAAATATTTCATTTAACTGATTCACCAAAAGCTATTTTGTTTTAATTAATCATAAATCATTGTTTAATTTCCATGAAACCTTTCATTCCATTTTATGGTTTTAATTTTAGTGTATGGGATTATTTTTTTTTAGCATTGAATTGGAAAACTGTAATTAAAAAGTTAATTAGGAATAAATAAAAGTTAGAAACCGCTGCGTCCAATGTTAAATATTTTTATGTGGTTTTATTAATTTTATTGAAGTTTTTTTAGGTGAATAATTAACATATGGCAAATTAAAAAAAAAAATAAACTAAGGACAAATGATGATATGTAACCCTCGACCGTGGCTCATAAAGTTGCGCATCCGCTCGTCGTCGGGAAGGTGATTTGTTCGAGTCTCAGCGTCATAACTAAAGCCGTTAGTTTCCTAATGCTGCTATGTCAGATGCACGACATTAATAGTTAAAGTAGGGAAAATGCCGTGGCTTAACTCATTACCATGCACAGTAAAGACTTTTCAGACTAAGGTCGTGCAATCAATGAGTTGGTTGTCTGCTAATTTATACCATAAAACTACTAATTACCTTTCAAACTGCCAGCTTCCAAACGGGTAATCTTGTTTTGTGTCAGAATCAGTCGAACCAATCTAAAATATATTAAAATTTGTATTGAGAGTTTTGAAAGATTTTAAAAAAGTATGTATACTAGGAAATTTGTATTTTTTGTATACTAAAGAGGCAATATGTGTGTCCGTTAAGATCTTGGGAACTATTATTATATTCATTACAGAATTATGGTAAATATAGTTAAATTGTAATAAAGGAGTCACCATTTAAATCAAATGTATGTTCTATATTTTTTCAGTAGAGGTTAGGGTTAATTGTTTTAGAACCAATCCTAGTGAGACACAGAAATAGAAAAAAATTACAGAAAGGAAAAGAGATAGAGATAGATAGAGAGGGATAGATAGATAGAGAGAGAGAAAGAGTACTGGGGTTGACATCATCAGAAATAGAGGGATATGTCAAATGATAAAAACATATGTTTTTAGTTTTAAATTTAGATTCAAATAAAAGATGTAAACCCAGAACCACTTCATTATGTAATCTAAATTTTCCTGGATATTTTGTCTACGGTAGTCCATAAGTGTACAGCTTTACAGTACATTGTTTCTATTTGTTAAAGCAACACGTATGATAAAAGAAAAAGATTCTGTTTAAAGTAAAATGCTTTTATTTCAATCAAAATCTAAATTTTTTATTTTTTACCGATCCACTTCATTATGCAAATCAAAAGAAAATCAATGGGAAAACGTTTGTTTTGCCCTTTTCTCCACTTTTAAAAAATTATTCTGATAAAATAACAATTTTTAAGGGATTTATGCATTAATTATAATGAAAAACAGTTTAAGGTAGATTTTAATGATTTTTCTAAATAAAAAAAAATAATTGTAAAAAAGGAATTCTATCCCTAACACTTTAGAGGACAGCTGCTGACCCCCAGTCTTATGGATGAAGCTAAATACATGTTAAAGATAAAAATTACCCTGAAAAGAATACAAAAATGTTTTTAATGTGTTAAAAAAATCTATTTTAAAATCTTGATTTTGAGGATGATGGCCTTTAAGATGCTCTTACTGGTGGTGAAGGTGAGCTAAATGTTGTCTAAGTACATGACCATTACAACAACTTGTCTATTAACCTATGTACCATTTTTTGTAATTATAGCAGCCTCCAGTGGAGCCTCTCGACATGAAATACAACCATTATCTAAAAACTACATTATTTACTTTATGAATTTTAGTAATTAAAATTGCAATTTTTTTCTTTTTTAATATTGCTTGGCTGGAGGCTGCTATGAATACAAAAAATGGACCATAGTTCAATATATAAGTTTTCATCATGGGCATGCACTTTGATAACATTTAGCTCACCATCACCACCAGTAAGAGCATCTTAAAGGCCATCATCCTCAAAATCAAGATTTTAAAATGGATTTTTTTTAACACATCAAAAAACATTTTTGTATACTTTTCAGGCTAATTTTTATTTTTAACATGTATTTAGAATCATCCATAAGACTGGGGGTCGGTAGCTGTCCTCTAAAGTGATAATGATAGAATTTCTTTTTTTCAATTATTTTTTATTTAGAAAAATCATTAAAATCTACCTTACACTGTTTTTCATTATAATTAATGCATAAATCCCTTAAAAATTGTTATTTTATCAGAATTGATTTTTAAAAGTGGAGAAAAGGGCAAAACAAACGTTTTCCCATTGATTTTCTTTTGATTTGCATAATGAAGTGGATCGGTAAAAAATACAAAAATATAGATTTTGATTAACATATAAGCATTTTACTTTAAACAGAATCCTTTTCTTTTATCATACGTGTTGCTTTAACAAATAGAAACAATGTACTGTAAAGCTGTACACTTATGGACTACCGTAGACAAAATATCCAGGAAAATGTAGATTGCATAATGAAGTGGTTCTGGGTTTAGTTTTATGCATAGTATACAAATATTTTAATCCTATTATGTAAAGGTTTTCTTGTCTGAAGAAGCTAAAGATCATGGATATTACTCGTACGAATGGGTTATACTTTTCATGGAAGCTTTAAAAATATCTTGGGGGTAATTTTATCCAATTTTAATGACACATCCCTCTCTCTCCTAAAAGCAACTATGTATTAATACTTCAAAAATAAATGCCACATGGTAGAAAAATGATAATAGTATCGAGTGTTGTTTACATAACTGTAGGTTTCATTTTAACAGATAAAAATGATAGGATGTTTACTTTTTAATTAAATCCTCTTCATGGAGCTATCTTATTCTCTGTTATTCTCAGTGGATATTGATAAAATTGTTGGGAATTGTTCATAAAATTACCAATGGGCCACCAAAGACACCCTTCTTCCCTTATTGTTGACATTTGAGTATTTATTATGGATAGCTTTCCGCGGATATAAAAATGAAAAAATATTAAAACCAGTTTTGTTATACCTAAGGGGCCGAAGAACAGGCTAAGAAACTGGTAATAATTTTATGATTCTTAAAAAAAATTCGTGTAAAATTGTCTGTAATACAATGGCTTTACAGTAAGGCGGAATAGTTATTTCTCGCATCGTATTATAAACGGCTTTCCGCGGATATAGAATGTACAATTATGAGATTAAAACTAGTTTTTTAGCCCCGAGGTGACGAAGTCACCGGCTAAAAAAACTAGTTTTAATCTTATGATTGTACATTTCTATATTCGTAGAAAGCTGGATATAATACGATGCTAGACATAGTTTTTTCGTATTCATGAGAACCGGTTCCTATCCACCGGATTCAAATGAATACGAGAAAAAATCTTATTAAACTTTTCAAGACAGGATAGTTTAAATAAAACGCAAAATTGCAAGATATTTAAAAATTGAGAGGAGTGATCATGAGGGAGATGGCTTGTGTGGATTGTATGGTCCACAGTAGGTTAGAAGGATGGTTCCAATAGTTGACATGTTATAAAATTACTCATTTAACTTTCTATTTTGTGTTCTCCCAGAACATGCTGGGTATTATGTGCTTTCTGACTGGGTATACTTTACAAAAAAAAAATTCAGCTATTCAAATATATTGATGTTTTCATGTCAAGGCTCGGCAGTAACATTTAGGTTTACTCAACCCTTTTTAAAAGCGAAGCTTTTCTATAATTAGGGTCGGTCCGTCCGTACGTCCGTACGTCCGTACGTCCGAACGTCCGTACGTCCGTAACGGATAGCTTTTTTCGTTAATTTAGACATGTTAGAATTTTCCTATCGATTTCAAATTTTGCATGGTGATTCCTTTAGTAGTTAGGTACGATTTAGAAAGCGTAGCAACTCTATAATCATTACCAAAATGTCCGTACGTCCATTTTAAACATGTTGATTTTTTTACTTTTTTAAATAGTTTTTTTCGTTAATTTAGGCATGTTAGAATTGTCCTATCGATTTCAAATTTTGCATGGTGATTCCTGTAATAGTTAGGTACGAGTTAGAAAGCGTAGCAACTCTATAATCATTACCAGAATGTCCGTACGTCCATTTTAAACATGTTGATTTTTTTACATTTTTAACAACAAATTTGTATGTGACCTAATTATCCGATTGGTCTGATTTTTGGTATACTGATTCCTGGGACAACAAAGTACAATATTATAAGCGAAGCAACTCTATAATCAAGTCCTAAAAATGTAAGTATGTCCATAATCATTATCCTGTATCAAGCAGTTTTTCAACAAATTTACTTACAATTTTGCTTTGACTCTTATACATTCGCATTCTGATTATTCAGTTCTGACATTACACAAGTGTTAATGTCCGTTTGTCCTACCGTTTCAGAGCTTCGCTTTTATGGATGTTGTCATCCTTGTTAGAGCTTTAAATATCATTATAACTTCCAATAATTAATTTAAGTCTTTAATCTTTTGATCCTAATTCATCTTGTACAGACTATTTTTTTAGATTTATTTGCCATGCACCTGACATTGAAGAAGTGCGAATTATCAACATTATCTGGTTTTGGAATCGAACCCATGAATTTTAAAAACAAAATGAGCTACAGCTGTTTTTTGCTGTACAGTCCCCAGACTCTATCAAGTTAAGTGCACTGTAAACAAAACGGGGATAGGACACTGTAAACAGTAGAGGAATTCGGAGATGGGACAATGCAAGAAATACCAGGGATGACGAAGCCCAAACTGTCCCACTTTTGAGCAAGACGATTCCTATATGACGTCATATAAAGGGAAAAGAAAAGGGAAGGGGGGGGGAAATATCTTAAAAAGAGATGGGAGAAAAGGGAATCGTCTTGCTCAAAAGTGGGACAGATTGGGCTTCGTCCCAGGGATAAAAGGAAAAGACAATGCAAATAATACTAGGAATACAGGGATAAGACAATTATGTTAGGTCATATTAATGAAAACAATTCTAAAGAACCAGGGATAGGATATTATCTTCAAACATTGAATTCCACAAATAATAAATTTTTTTAACAATAAAAACCTTGTACATGAGTCACAGAGAATTAATAATTTAATAACTTTTTTTTAATGAGAAAAGTATAATTTGGTAGATTTTTTTAGTTAGATATTCATTTTATTATTTTTTTTTACAAACAAAAATGTTACAGTCATTTGAACATTTATCTTGGCGGAGGAACGTACATACTGAATTAATTAAAAAGAAGCTACACTTTAGTAAAAATATCAAGTATATTTTTAATAACATTAAAATAGGTTAAGCAGAACGAATTGCTGAATTAAGCTATTTTTATGTCATGTATAATTAATCTTAACCCTAAACAACATTTTTTTTAATACAAATACATTTTTGCAAGAGTAGGTTGAAAAAAAGAAAATTATATTTAAGAACTAATTATATATTAGGGGAAAAGCGGAACAAATATAAATTTGAAGATAAGCCTGGAAAAAACCAATATTTGCTTCCCTTACAAAATATTACATAACTCAATGGATGTAGAATATATGTGGATATTATGACAGGGGAAAAATTGTTGTCAATTAAGCTTGCTAATATGTAACTCCTTTATTGGTCAGTTCGTTCATCCATAATCCAGTAGGGGGGGGGGGGAGGGAATGGGGTATTCCTATCCAGTTTTTTGTTTAGGAATGAATATTTTTTGCCCGAGGGAATAAATGATGGAGCGATAGCTCATCATTTATTCACGAGTAATCTCGCTGCATGTTTCGCTTTTTTAGAGAACATGAAAAGCTTGTATAAGATCAAAGTAATAATATATCCATTCTGAGCTCCATTCTAGGAGTGCATATACTTTAAAACTAGTAGGAGTAGAGGACGATTAATGCCACCCTTCCCAATATCTTAGCTTCTGACAAAGCTAGAGGGTTAGATTTTGAAGAAAAAAATTTCAAATGAAACACAGCAAAAGTGATATTTTGTTTCATCGGCGTTCAAATCTCCGACCCCCCCCATTTTCACGACCTTTGAAGTGCAGAAAAATAGCCAAAACTAGACTTATTTATAAAAAATAAATAGCCTAAAACCATACGAGGACCTAACAGAAGCTTCACTGTAAAGGTGAACCATATAAGTTCAGCGGTTAGTGAGATCCTTCAGTTCAATCAGACAGACAAACAAACATCCTGTTAATTTATTATAAGGATTATACCTGGTCATATTAGCAAAGGCTCCAGATTGAATCTCGGAGATGATATTGTTTGTCAGATTCAGAGACAATAACTTGGGTTGGGTCGCCAGCACTAGAGGAGTCAGTTTACCTACACAAAAATATATTTTAGAATATGCCAAAAAAAGAAAGAACACTCTTCTTCGGGTTGATGATCGGTTCGAATCTCGGCCCGAATGTGTCGATCCTCATCTCAAAAGTTGTATCTACTACTCCTAGCTAGGTCGGATGCGTGACATTAACTGTTAAAGTAAGAATAAAACAGTCGCAACTAATTATCGTGCACAGTTAAAACTTCCAGGCAAAGATGTGCAATCAAAGGATTAGTTTTGCAGGGAATTTGGTGTCTCGGAACCAACTATATAGGTCTGGCTCCTACGTTGTTATCAACTAACTTCTGAGGTAATCAGGTATACCTAAGTATTTATAAAAATGAAGCCTTTGTTATATTAAGGTGATTACATCTCTACGCCAGGGACAATTTTCGTCCTTGTTCAGTCATTATTTTTATTCTATAAAACCAAGTAAATTTCTTACCATATCCTAATCTCAGATATTATCTAATTCATAAATTATGTAATCCTCTTAATCTATTTTATATTAATCCACGCAAATATTTTAAACATTATTGAAGCGAAAAAAATTTAAGTAAAAGAAACATAAACCTCCCTTTTTTCCTACAGCAGCGGCTTATGCAAATCGCAAATCTATAGCCGCCGTTAAAGCTGTTAGTAACAAGCTGCCCACTTTTTCTGAATGATCCGCAAGCACCTGTGGGCCAACGGCCCAACAAACGGCTAGAGCCATTTTAGACTATTTTTCGAAGCACTTCATAGTGCCTATAAAAATGGATATATTTTTTAACTTTCGGCCCAAAAATCCCGAAGGATGTCATATGAGAATAATGGACTATTCTATTATTACGTTATTTGGGATACTTCGGCTAAAGTCTTTTATTTATCCCCTTTATATATGCACTATAAAAAGCTTTATTTTCTTTCTATAATTTTGTATTTTAACATATCCTACTATGATGAAAACTATCATTAAAACAACAATAATGTTAATAAAAAAAGCTGAATTACTTGTTTAAATATTCAATTAAAAATCAGTTTCTAGATTTCAATGTTGTTTCATCATTATACTTAAACATCATTAAAAAGTCAATTTAAAATAAATTGTTTTATTTTTGTTTGTATATGTAACTCAATAATTAAATAGATACAATTATATGTTATCATCATTACTAGCAAAGCTTCACTAAAATATTTATTTTTTTCTCCACGAATATAACAACATTCCTAAAAGTAAAGCTCTGAAATGGTAGGACAAACGAACATTAACACATGTAGGTAGTCAGAACTGGAAAAGCAGAATATATGTAAATGCTTTAATAAAAATTGTAAGTAAATTTGTTGCAAAACTGTTTAAATACAGGATACTGTTTAAGGACATACTTACATTGTCTATGAGATGCTCCGCTTATGACATTGTAACTTGTTGTAATAGGAATCAGTATTCCAAACATCAGATGATTAGGATAATTATATCACATATAAAATGTTGTTAAAAAGTTTAAAAACAACATGTTTTAAATGGACGTACGGACTTTCTGGTAACGATTATAAAGTTTCTATGCTTCTAAAATCATACCCAAATTTATAGAAATCACAATGCAAAGTTTATTATCGATAGGACAATTCTAACGTGTCAGAATAACATAGGACATACCCTTCTTACAAAGCAGCTATGCTTTTTATAATTATTTAATTAAAGTTAGAGTTTCTGTAATTATTGTGCACTCATAATTAAATTAAGTTTTAATAAAAAATGATCTGAACAAATTTGATCCAGATTAATTAGAAATCTTTGCTTTGCTTTGGTTTTAATATTGCGACACATTTCCATCATTTTTGCCCTCCAACAATGGATTTTATATAGTTGGATACAACATAAGTCCAATATCAACAAAGCTTTTTCAACAAGAGAGGACATTGGCAGGTATAAGGTATAACCAACAAGTAAAATAAATATAAAATAATATTTGGGGGGCAAATGTAGAGGTCGTCAATTTTACGATGTTTTGCCCACAACGACAGCTGAAAACTACGTACAGGTTTCGTGATTTTTTCCCGAATTAATTTCGTTATTGGTATAAGCTGGGACATTGGACTGCAAATCAAGTCCCCAATGTTCTCTTATTCTTTGTTTTAAAAACTTTGGGGACTTTTATTGATATTGATCAGGTGGTACATATAAAGAATGTTCAAAGCCTTTCAACCAATAATTTTATTCTATAAAATAGGTAATTTTGTTAATCATAATTGTCATTTTATCATTTATTTATAGTTAAATCAATATTTGCTAATTGCAAAATTGATTTATCCACATATTATTAGAAGCCATTATCTGTCTGTACAAGGTTCACTGAGCTTAAACCATTTAAACCATAATGGTTTCATTTTGTCCTAAACTACGTTCTTTTGCAGCAAAGCTACTCTACAAGTCGCTAGCTCCATCAGTACTCATTCTTATACTTTTTTCAGCAGAAACTTTAGTCTTCATGTTATTTTTAGAATATTTTGGTTTTTAAATATTCTGCAAACTTAAGCTTTTATACCAGAAAGTCTGTCTATTTTTGTATATAACATAATTAATGAAGCGTCAAAGTCCTAAAAGACATCGTACAATGCCTATAATGTGCTTGAACGTGGAGCTTGAGCTGGCCCTAGTGGTTCAACAAGTGTCTCGTCCTAATTCTTAGGTCCAAACACTACAACTTATCTATATTCTTAATTAACATTTTAACCTAATTTGAACCTACTCTTTAATATGTTATCATATCATTCTTGTTTAACTAAAGTTCTTATCAAAAGGGCAAAAGTTTTAAAAAGTAAAATTGTTTTGCAGATTTTAAAAATTTAAGTTCGTCGATTTTTTAAAAGAAGCAATTTAAATTTTATTGAAGTTGTATAAAATTTTTGAAATATTTGAGGAATGTCGAATTTAGGAGCGGAAAAAATGTTATAATTCAATTTAAAATGACATTGAAATCTGTTTCTACGAAGATAGCTATAAAACTATTCAAAATTAAATCATTTTAATTCTTCATGCTTCAATTGGTTTAGATTTAGCCCAGCGCTTATATCCTTAATATCCACATGGAAACATAGATAGAACCATGGACAGTAATTTATAGTTCCTCTCAATTGACATGTAAAAAATTCTTTCTTTAGGTAGATTATAGAAATTTAAGGGATTATTTTAAAACTCAAATTAAAACAATTAAAGGAAGAACAAAATTTTTTATGAAGTAAAACATTTGCCGAAAATATTAAGAAAGTATGTGATTTCCTAATTCGGCAAAAATTATTGTCTTTTCTTTCCAAAACATTTTCCAAATCAATTTTGCCCAGAGATTTGTCCCGCCAGAAGTAGGATTTCATGGTTGCAGGGATAGGAATGTGGCTTTCAAATATTATCTTGTCCAGGAGCAAAGGAATAGGGCACATTAAAGGATAGGGGACTGAATTTGTAGTGCAACTACTACATCATTAATCTACTTCCATATGTACAGAAACTTACAGAAATGTAAAAAGAGTACTGATATTTCTTTTTTTATTGCTTAAATAAAATACTTAAAATAGATGATCTTTTTGAGTGATTTATTGACAAAATATGCTAATATATGAGGATCATTTTGTTAAGTACAGTAGGCAATTTTGCTGCTCTACTTATAAACATACTTTTCGGATCATGGAAAGAAAACGAAGCAGCGGGTTTCGTAGTATTTTCACAGCAGCTTTTGAGATTTTATTTTAGGTTAGGTAATGATTGCCACGATACTTTAAAAATAAAACGACGAAACCCGCTACTTCTCTTTCTATCTACTTTTCTTGCTTGCAAGACTCAGATTTTGCCAATCCCCTTGTCCCTGTGTAATAAAATATAAAAAGAAAATTATGTTGGCAATCAGTCTCAAATAATTATTATCTCACATTAAAATTTCATATCTCTATATCATAAGGGAGGAAGGGATCAATGAAGGCAAAATTAATCCAAAACTCAACTCCCAACCCTCCTTCTACCCAACATTTTACATCTATCCAAGGCAAAATTGTTGGTGGAAAGATTAATTTATTTTCAATTATCCTATCCCTGTTACCTTGTATGACATCCCACAATTTGATCACATGTGTCAATAAAAGCTTTGTTCCCATTGATTTCTTTTTGTAGATAATAAATCTAGTGATAAACAAGAACAATTATATTAATTAGAAGCCCAGCATTAAAAGTTTTAGATGAAAAATCAACTAAATCTAAACCAATTAAGTTACTTCTAATTAAAATTATTTCTTGTGTTAGGATTAATGTCAGGTAGGTAGGGGAGACATTGGGCTGTATAGTGTATATAGTGTATATTAAAAGAGTCTCTTCAAAGTTGTATCTTAACGTTGTCTTATGAACAACTTTGGGGACTTTTATTGAAAGATTGTTTGCATATCCAATCATTTCAAGCATTGATTTTAATCCACAGGAGTGGTGGTAATTTTTTGGGATGTATGTTAATTTATCGGCCATTGTCTTATCCCTTTAGATCCATGGATTAATGTTGCTCTGAAAAAATGTTTAGGTAATCATAATTAAATCGGATTAAAAGGGAGGGGTAGTGTTAAAATTTACATAAAATACAAATCTTAATTAAGAATGTGTCTTAATGAAATAACTTGGAAATTAATGATTTAATTTCTTGCGCATATGTTTGAAATTAAAACTTCCACCTCCCCTTCATAAAAAGGTAGCAAAAACTAATTTAAGTTAAGTTTCTTATTGCTTTTAGGTAGAATCCTCAATATATTAGTAGAGCACCTTCTCCCACCTATATAATTTTGACCCTGAGAGGTATATAAAACACTCAGAGAATCTTTTTACCCATACTTAACCTAACCTAATCTAAAAGAATAATACCGAAAATAAAAATTTTGAAGGGGAGGGGGGAAAGTTCCACTTATCAGTAAAAAGTATTTACCGCTTTATCCTTAAGCCTAGGCGTACACAATATTATCCTGACCTCAAATCATTTTAAAGCAAAAATTATATTTTTAAATTAGTGCTTTAATGTAATGAAATAGACCGAGAATTTTTAATGCTTATTTAAGTAGCAAAGCTACTTCTTCCGTTTGAAGCAGCTTATTGTGCTGTGCATAATAAAAATGACGTCATACAATACAAATGACCACTGATAGGCCTATATTCATTTCAAATGACTATTGGTAAAAAGTATACAGGTCTATCATTGGTCATTATAAGCTGTTTCTTCAGTTTTTACTTTGATTGTCGACTGTCTTAAACTTGTCGCGTGATTGGTTAACAAACACACAAAATGTCAAAGTTGGAACATAGTCGATACATTTTTACAACAAGCTGATATTAATTTCATGTATCTATGTCAAAATTGTTTGTATAGATATACTATGTGAAAAATAAAAAAGCATCAAAATTTTTTTTTTTTTGAATAGTCATTTTCATATTATCCTCAACTCATGAATATAACAATAGATAATACATTATTGGTTCTCAAAATAATTTAAAAAATAAATTTATGTCTTTGGTAGCAGGCAAATATTTGCGGAAGATTTTTTTATAGATTAATAACCGTAATTTGGTTATCCCTTCCAGTCCTGAACGCCATGAAAGACAAAATTACTAAATTAATATTCTGCTAAAATAGTCCCACCTAGAAATTCATATTTGTAATACCACTATACAAAAATAAAAGAAATCAAGGATAAAGACATTCATTAAACATCTTATATCAACCAAGAACGGTTAAGTTTCTTTTCCTGAAAATTTTCGAGAAGAATAGAATATTGATAACACCGTCAGTTTTATTTTTTTTTAGTTTTTAGAACCATTTTTCCCATACAATCAAAATAATATATTGTAACACTAAAGAATATGTAGGGAAAAAATAAGGGTATCTTAACTGGATAGAATATGCTTGCAAGAAATTGATTTTAGTATGATACTTGATTTGAGGGATATCCTTTAGATGCCAGTGAGACACTTATCCACCCCCTTCATTTTGTTATCATTAATAATAGATCATTTTAGGTCAGCCTAATCTATGAAAGGTTCATTAGAGCCATCTTGTAACAACAATGAAATTAATTCTGAAAAAATCACGAAACCTATACGTGTTTTCAGCTGTCGTTGGGGGGGCATCGTAAAATTGACGACCTCTCCATTTGCCACCCAAATATTGTTTTAGATTTATTTCGATTGTTGGTTATACCTTATTCCTAAATTAGAGCCCCTTTTTGGTTATTGTAGCTTAACAATACACTATCAGGAAATATAGGATGATAAATGGGAAGGGGAGTGGGGGTCCACGGCTCGATTCTAGGGATTGTGCCTATTTTGTTTTGTTTTCTTATTGTACTAGAGTGATGACACGGATTTTCAAACTTTAACAAATTATGTTGGGATGAGTTTAGACTTTTCTTTTCAAGTTTTATGCATGCATATATGTCAGGCGTGTGTCGATTTCGTCTTGAATTTCAATCATCAGGATAAAATTTAAGCATTTTTATAGTATGAAAATCAATAGAATTCTAATCTTTTTGTTAAGCTCTAAATGAATCCCTTAAGATGTATAAATATATTTTAAAATTATTTCATTTGATATCAGTAACTTAAACAAACATTTTAAATTGTTTCATAAAATAATATTTCAATAAAAAATATTGAATGCATTTTGAACTGTTAGAATTCGATCAACATAACTGAGAGGCAATAATCAGAAAAAAATAAATGCTTCAATATAAATATTTTTTTTCTAACAGAACTTTGAACAGAGAGCAGGGAAATGACACAAGAAAAAAAACTTTGTATACCAACGTTGTAAAATTATAAAAGAAAACGAAGTAACGGGTTTCGTCTTATTTTCACAGTAGCTTTTCTCAAATTTATAGCCTCGGGAAGGGGGGGGGGGGAGGGCTCTAATCCTGCGGGGCCCTTTCCTAACCCTATCATTAATATTTACAAAACCTAATCTAAAATAACCTATCAAAAGCTACTTTGAAAATACGACGAAACCAAATACTTCGTGTTCTTTCCATGATGCGAAAGCTTTTAATCGTTCTCAACACAAAATTTTAAATTAACAATTAATGGGCGATCGTTAAAGCTTTCCCCCGGATTCCAAATCCCTTATCCCTGACGATAAACAAATATCAATTGACAAATAAGGACGGTATGGTCAAAATACTCGATAGTATAAAATATCAGGAAGGGAGGGGACATTGGGCTGTTTATTACACTAGTCCCAAAATTTTTATGATAACATTTTCTTATTCGTTGGCTTAACTACTTTGGGGACTTTTATTTAACTTTGATTGGTCGGTTCATTCAGTTGAGTGTCCAAACGTTTCAACCACTAATCTTAATTTTGTGTATTATCATTGAGGATGTACATCAATTTATCGGCCATTGTCTTATCCCTTCAGATTTTCCTAATATACTGTGCCTGATAATTATGATACATTGATAAAAATGAAATAAAAGAACTTACTGATCATATTATCCTGTAGATGAAGGTCTCTGAGAGCCTCTGGGCCCTCCAGGGACTCTGTAGGTACACGGGACAGGCTGTTTCCATCCAGGCGCAGCTCCTGAAAAAATTACATAAATTAACAATTGAAAAATTATTGAAATTATAAAGCGAAACTTTAGTATCTGTTGCGTGCACAGTCATTTATCAGGAAGATGTAAATCCACAAGAACGTGAAAAAGGAAAAGACAGACTTCCCAGTTTCAATCTTAAAGGGGGCATATAACCCCCCTACACCCCTCTACTGCACGCAACCGTATGGTATGTTATAGTTTTAATACAAATTAAGTAACGTGATACTTTTACTTGACAGTCTATATTTTAATCTCTTTAATTTTGATTAAATTCCAACTGTGTATCCCTGGGCCTTCGGCCCCTTGGGTCTAACAAAACTATTTTAAATATTAGAATTTTTCATTTCAATATCCGAGGAAAGATGTTTATAAAACGGTGCGATAAATCACTATTATAAACTTTCTTTTTATTGAATGTTAAAAATAAAATTGTGAAATATATATGTCAAAAATGATTTTATATACTATAATTTATACCATAGATAGATTCATATTTTTATAAATAAATGATAAATGTTATTTGTAAATGAATTTTAAAGACTATTTATCATGTAAAATTTCTACAGGCAGTCTCACACTTTTAGCTTTGCAAAGTTTATCAAATTAAAGTTTAGGAAATGGCAAAAAAGTTATGACAAGAATAGTTTTTTATCGCATCGTATTATAGACAGCTTTCCGCGGATATTTAAATGAAAAACTGGTAGGCATTGATTTTAAGATTTTTATTTGCATATTCGTGATTTTTAGGGAACGGTTCTAATCCACTAGTATTAATCGGTTTCGAAGCCACACTGGAAAATATTTGAAAGAATTAAATTTTCTAAGATGAAGGAAACAGTCGGCCGGTCTTACAGACGAACAGACTAATAATATTCATTATTTAGCTAAGCATCTACAAATTTAATTATTTTTCTAACTTGAATGTAAATGATTTTTGCCCTGGGGAACTAGGGCAGAGCTTGTTAATGATATATTTTCCTAAATATTATTTTAATCTCAATTATTCATTTTCTTAATAAGCTGAGGATACGATAACAATCTTCTTAAAATTAATCAATTTTCAACTAAAGGCGAAGCCAATAATATCCTTTAATAAAGTGGTATTGGTAGGTTTGTATAAAGATTAAGATTCCACTACTGCACTGATTGAGTTCTCCTTTTTAAGGAATCTTCATATAGAACCCGTGATGGTTTTCAGCTATTTTATTTTTAGATTAAAGCCTAGGGGATGTTTTAGACTATTTTTGACCCTTCTTTCCTTTAAAAATTCAGAGCTCCTAGATGTTAAGGGCTTAGTCGCTAGTATGTATTATAAATTGCTGTTAAAAAGGGATAAATCTACATAGTTATCCTTATTGAATTTAAATTTAATTTGTGTTTAAATTAACACTTTGGCAGTTCTGTAATAATTGTCATTAATTTGATAATAAAACCAAAAATTAAAGATCAAAAGCAAAGATTAGCTGTAAATTTGTATGTAATAAATATATTCATATGTAGCGCAGCAGTAATACTTATATTAAAGTAACAGGATGTCTGTCTGTCTATGTGTCAGTTTAAGATCTCGGTTACCTCTGGACCGAATTGGTAATATGGGTTTCCTTTGCATTAAAGCTTCTCACATGTTTAGGGAAGGTTTACACCTAACCCAACCCCCCCTAGAAAAAATATTCTCCCCCCCCCCAAAAAAAAAATATTATTAGCAGTTTTGGACTTTAATAATCAATTAATTATCAATCAATATACTTGAGTTACAAACCAACAGACACCCTAATCATTTAGTAGCTATTTGTTCTACAAAGAAGCCATAATTAAATCACTAGGTGCTTACCAGATAGCGGCGCTTCTAACTTTTAAATATAAATCATTTACACTCAATTAAGTTTATGATGATAAACTAAATTTATTTAAAGTATGTGTGTGTGTGTGTAAGTGTCCAAAGTGGATGTTTATATATTTATTATTTTTATTATTATATTAAGTTTTTTTACAACCTTGGGGACAGGGGTAGTTGGGATATTGCATTTAAAAAAAAGTTATTTCTTTCATCGTATTATAAACCGAAGGCACGGGCTAAAAAAACTGGTTTTAATCTTATCATTGTACATTTCTATATTCGTAGAAAGCTGGATATAATACGATGCTAGACATAGTTTTTTCGTATGGATGAGAACCGGTTCTAATCCACCGGATTCGAATGAATACGAGAATAGTTATTTCTCGTATCGTATTATAAACGGCTTTCCGTGGATTTAGAATGTACAATTATAAGATTAAAACCAGTTTTTTTAGCCGGTGCCTCCGGCACCTCGGGGCTAAAAAAACTAGTTTTAATCTTATTATTGTACATTTCTATATTCGTAGAAAGCTGGATATAATACGATGCTAGACATAGTTTTTTCGTATGATTTTTCGTATGATTGCACATTTCTATATTCGTAGAAAACTGGATATAATACGATGCTAGACATAGTTTTTTCGTATGGATGAGAACCGGTTCCTATCCACCGGATTCGAATGAATACGAGAAAATTCTTTCTACTGTTTTAAAATTCTATCATTAGGTTATTTTCGAATCTAATAAGCTCAGTCACTTTAAATGAAAATACAATTTCAAACCAGTTTTTTAAAGCTTTGTAAGAACTGGACATTAGTACGATACTATACATGATTTTTCAGTGTGGCTGAGAACCGGTTCTAATTCAGCGGATATCAATTGGTTTCGAAGCCATGCTGGAAATAATTTTCTTGTTAATCAGATATGCCTTATATTACTGTGTAAAGTCAGTTTAGGTCATTACAATTAACAACCAGCCGTAAATTTATATTTGTAATAAACAAAAAGTAGACAATAAATAATGGGACCTTCATTTATTTTAAAAAAATACAAACTTAATTGTTATCTTGTACGTATTTTATTTTATAAAAATCTTAACACAATAACCTATAAATTGATGTACAATGTACATCCGCAATGATGACAAAAAAAAAAAAATTCTGTAGATTAAAATTATTGATTGAAAAGTTTGAACTTTTAACTTAAAAACCAACCAATCAAAATATGGTACAAGTCCCCACAGTTGTTAAGCCAACGATTAAGAAAACGTTATAGTAAAACTTTGGGGAATGGTTTAATAAACAACCCACTGTCCCCTCCTTTTCTGAAAACAGTATTAAGGTTTTATAAACAAACCTATGTAGTGGACTATCCCTTTATATTCCCATAAAAAGAAATGTGATAACAAGTTAAAGATGTATGTGTGACCCTCGCATTTACAATTCATGAAAATTTATATTGTAAACCTGAAGAAATATTTGAATTTAATAGTCAATATATACAGGCAATTATAGAAGGCTATTAGATAAAAGGTCAGGCAATAAAAAAATGGCAAGAGAGAGATTGTATACACTGCAAAAAAAGTTATTGAAAATTCCTGTAAGAAATATGCAATTTTGATGGTTTGCGTCGACTTTATAGCAATAGATAAACGTGACTAAGGCTGACATATAATAGACAGAGCTATATTACGTCGACATTAAACATTATTACTAATGTATTTTAATTATCAGGGATCAAATAGGATAAGACAATGACCGATAAATTGATGTAAATCCTCAATGATGATACACAAAATTACCCCCTTCTGAAGATTACAATTAGTGGTCGAAACGTTTGGAAACTCATCTTAATGAGCCAATCAACAAAAATTAAATGAAAATATCGAAAGTTGGTAAGCTACTGAATAAAAAAAACGTTATTATAAAACTCTGGGGACTAGTTTGACTAGTCTCCTCCCTCCCTGGATTTTCTGAAAGTTAGTCATATTAAACTTATTTTAAAAATAGCAACCTTTTTTTATAGTTTACCAATAAAATTTAATGATTTTATCATAGTACAATTACTAGAAAACTTACAATACCTTAAGTTAGATTTCCTATAACTTGTACTTAACTAGAGCAGTTATTCTATAATTGGGTATGCTCGTAAGTTCGTTCATTCGTAGTCAGCACTTTTTGTTTCATGGTATATTCAAAATGTAATATAGATATTGTGATTTAGAGACAATACTGCTAAAGAATAATATTTTTGCATTTTGCTATAAATTTTTAACCATATAGACCATTTTAATTTTAGTATCATAACATTCTTTGCTTTTTCCTTATATAAAAGTAATAGAATGTCTATTTGTGTGTAGATTAAGACCTCGCTAACCACTGGACAGGTCAAGTGAAGGCTTATAACTATTTTGGGTGAGAGTACCTCCACCATCCCCTAGAAAAATCACCGTTAGAAAAGCTTATCCTTAAAGCGCCTCTGGAGGCCTAAAGGGGTGTACCCGCTAGTTTTACATATTTTCTTAAAAGCTTGAAGCCAAAAATTTAATCTATATAAAACATCAATTTACGATGACTTTTTACTATGCATTGAAGTCACTTAGGTTATTTCAATAGGACATTTATATATACAAGAAATCAGAGAGGTAATATTCTTCAAATGTAAACTTTCCCAGGACGGAATTAATACCATAAAAAAACCTAGTTTTTACCACTTTTATGGTAAAATTTTACCAGCCTATACGATTTAAAAGGTGGTAAAATTTTACCGTAACCGTGGTAAAAACACTTTTGGTGGTACTCTGTGACGCTTTTTACCAGCGATTTTTACCACAATTATCGGTAAAATTTTACCAGATTTCCGGTAAAATATTACCATTTTAGGACGCAAATTTATACCAGATTTTGACCAATTTTTACCACTTTTTTGGTAAAATTTACCGCAAATTTCTGGTAGATTTTACCGAAAAAGTGGTAAAACTGTTCAACACCTGGTAATATTTTTGCCCTAAATTGGTAAAATTTTACCAGAAATAGGGTAAATATGGTAAAAATTTACCAAAAATTGTGGTAAAAACGGGTGGTAAAAATCACGAGAAAGTGGTAAAAAACGACCTTAATTATAGAAAAACATCGCTTGTAGGTATAAATCGCAAAAATAAAAAAAAATTGTTTTCATTTTTATCTTTATTGATTGAAACAAAACTTAAACATATTTTTCTTGATTCTACTGCTCTGGCCGCGAAAACTGTTGCGCAACCTCCTGGATTTGCTGGGCACCGGCCCCATTCGACCTCGTATTGCACTGATATTCAACCTGGAATAAAATTGCTCATTAGTTAATTAGATAATTACAGGGATATAAAGGGATAAGACAATGGCTGATAAATTGATGTTCATCTCTAATGATGATACACATCGTTACCCCTTCTGTAGATTACAATAAGTGATTGAAATGTTAGGACACTCAACTTAATGAACCAACCAATAAAAAATCAATAAAAGTACCCAAGGTTGTTAGGCCAAAGAATAAGAAAATGTTATTTGAAAACTTTGGGGGCTAGTGTAATTTACAGCCCAATGTCCCATCCCTCCCTACTAAATATCTAATCTATAATACAAAGTAGAACGATGTCTGTCCGTCCGTCCGTCCCAAAGATAAAGCCTATACTCGCTGTTTACGCAAATGTGTCAGAACTTCCCCCCCCCCCTTACTCTCACACCTAAATTTTTTCTTTTGAAAGCAAAAATAAAAGTGTGTAGGTTCGACTCCCCCTCTCCCCCCTCATTCATTTCCTACAGGCATCTTGACACGTGGCAAAAAAATCAACAAACTTATCTAACTAAACATCTTTGAAAACGCAGAACGAGAAAAAATAAAGGGAAAGCTTACCTGGAAAACATAATCAGTAACAACATCCGTGGCTAACAAGAACAGGATAGTACTCGGCTTTACTGATTATATGCTTCACGTGGCGTATGGAGCCTTTTTTAAGAAGTTGAGCACAGATTTTAGCAAGGCAGCCCGCTGGGGTAGGCAGTGAAAACCAGGCTTGGGTACATCCTAAATAGAGATAGGTTGTTAGAAGATTTTAGCAAGGCAGTAAGAATGTTTGGAACTTTATACAAATGTCTAACTACGTTTTAAATCAACCATCTCTCTCCATAGGCATTAATCAAGTATAATTTCCCAGGGATATAAAGGGATAAGACAATGGCCGATAAATTGATATACATCCCCAATGATGATACACAAAATTGCCCCTTCTGAAGATTACAATTAGTGGTAGAAACGTTTTAGCAATCAACATAATGAAGCAACCAATTAAAATTAAATAAAAGTCTCAAAGGTTGTTAAGCAAACGAATAAGGAAACGTTATTATAACACTTTGGGGACTAGTGAAATAAAAAGCCCATGCGTTCCTGATAATTTCCCCTGGAACAAAACTGACCTGAACTTCTACGTGTCTGGGGTCAACAACAAACTTCTCCAGGAGCATCACTTCGTCACCGAAGGACTTCATCGGCTCGCGCTTGGCAGACTCCAGCTGGGCCTCAAACTCGCCAGCGGTCATGGCAATCCTCATACCCTTGCCACCCCCTCCGCGGACAACCTATGACAATATCAAATAACAGTTTTCCACAGGTAGAAAAATAAAAACAATATAAAATTTAGCAGCTACTCTACAATAAGGTATGCCGTCACTCCGTCTGACTGTACTATATATCATTACACAATGGTAGAAAAATATAACACTACATTTCTTTACATACATATATATAATTTATATAACTTACATATTCCTTTTTTTTTTAACATTGATTCCCAGAATTATACCTAAGGTATAATGTTATATTCGAGCCTTGAAGTTGAAATATATTATGTCACTAGCGGCTTCGCCCCTAGCCTCTAGGGGCTTTGCCCCAAGAGGTTTAATCAAACCAATTTTTCGTATTTTAGATTTAAAAGAAAAGTTAAAAAAAATTTTTTTTTGGGGGGGAATTTTTTTTTTTGGGGGGGGAGGGCGGGGGGGTAGTCGACCCCACTATTTAAATTTTAGTTTTAAAAAGAAAAAAGAAATTTTTTTTGGGGGGGTGTTTTTCATTTTTGGGGGGGTTGGGGGTGTCCCACCCCCCAAGAAAATAGCTTAAAACCATCACAGGACCAGTAGGTATAATCCCTGAAAAGTAGAGCCCAATCGGTTCAGCGGTTACTGAGATCTTAAGCTTCAGACGGACAGACAGACGGACAGACGGACAGACAGACATCGTTCTACTTTGTATTATAGATTGTCCATATTAAACATCCTGTTTTATATTTATATTATTTACTATTTTATTGCGGTACATGTGGACATACTTGTCCTTGTTCCCACCTTGATCATAACAGGGAACCCGATCTTGTCTGCCTCCGCCTTCAAGGTGTCCAGGCTCTGGTCCTCTCAGTGGTAACCGTGGATTACAGGTACGTTAGCGGCTTCCATGATCATCTAAAAAACAGGTTAAATATTAGAAAAATTGTAACGACAGACTTCTTTTAAATACACAGTTGCTTTTCCTAGAGCCTACTTGTGTTTCGTCTTAAAAGAGGATGGTTGGAGGGTTTTTACCAATGAAAATTTTCGAGGTCATTTTTCCAGGAAGCGGTGTCATACCCCCCCCCCCCCCGCCAAAAAAACAGCATAAACATTCCCTGAAAATTATGGAAGACCAGAAGATTGAGATCGTAGAGGACAAATGAACAGACATCCTGTTACTCCGGTATAGTATAGAGTGTTATTTCTTTCTACTTGAAATCAACCAAAATAAGTTCCTGAGTAGCTACTCTATCATTTACCTTAGATGTAGACTTGATACCCATATCTCTAATGGCAGTGGACGGTGGACCAACAAATATAACTCCTTTCTCCTGATAAAAAAAAAAATTTAAATTAAAAGGTAGGTATCATTCTTATTAATATAATATTACATTCTTGAAATTAACCAGAAAAAAACGTAAGCAGTACAGTGGCGTGCACAGGGTTTTTACGGGAAGGGATGTAATCTTAGAGGTTTTTAAAAAACGGGGGGGGGGGGAATCTACATAATTTTAATTTTAAGGGGTGTGTTGTCAACCCCATTCCTCACACTAATGACCGTGGACAAGATAATGAACGAAATATACATATATAAATCCCCAAATATATTGAACAAAACAACACCTTAGATTAGTTCAGACACTGCTAGTTTGAATGAACCAATCAAGATTTAAAGTTGTGAGCTAACGTGCTTATAAAACTTTGGGTACCAGTATAACTTCCAGTCTAATATCCACTCCCTCCCTGCAGTCAAATGGAAAATATTACCTGTCCAGGGATATAAAATACACGTGGATATTATTAATGACATATCATGGAAATTAGGTTCCTAACATGGACTTCATATATTGGTCAGTTCGTTTACCCAGAAGGAGGTAAGGGGGTGTTGTAAGGGAGGAATAAGGGTGTATCTTTATTTTAGCCCGCTGTGAGTACCGCTTTATTAGAGTACATGAAAAACTGGTGTAACATCCAGGTAATAATATATCCATTTACCCAAGAATCTTAAGGGATAAGACAATGGTCGACAAATTGATGTACTGTACATGTACAACCCCATTGATGATACACAAAATTACCCCTTACATAGATTACCTTTTGTGGTTGATACGTTTGGACACTCAACTTAATGTACCAACCAATCAGAGATCACTTAATCCCCAAAGTTGTTAAGCCAACGAATAAGAATACGTTATTATAAAAGTTTGGGGACACGTGTAGTTAACAGCCCATTGTCCCCTCCCTCCCTGCATTTACCTGGCAAAGATTAGCAAACTCGACATTCTCGGAGAGAAATCCATAGCCAGGATGTACAGCATCGGAGCCGGTTTCCGCCGCAACCTAAGATAATACAGTGTATGGTCAATAGTAACTAAGCCCCTAGAGGCCTCTAGGGGCACTTGAGTTAGTGGTGAGTTGAAATAGATCCCAACATTTTTTTATTTTAGTTTCAATAGAAAAAGTAAAAAATCCATCTTAAGGCTTAAATATGATCAGAAAATAGAATAAAACCAACTCAGGACCTATGTGATGCCTACCTAAAATAGAGAACCCAATCGGATCAGTAGTTATTTAGAAAAAAAGTCTTACTGCTTTATATAATAGGATGATGCATATAAGAGTTATTCTAAATCTTAATAGGTAGATTCTTCCAAGTTTCAATTTAAATTATCAATCACACCATTAAGCAAAAAACAACACCCATTTTTTTGCAATGTGAAAGGTGTGGGGAGGGGGGGGGGGGGGCTGGGAAAGAGCCGACCCACTACCTTGAATTTTAATTTTTCAAAGTTTTTAAAAAATAAAATTTTTGGGGTAATTTTTCTTAGGCCTATAAAAAATCCATGTATAAATTAAAACCTTTCCGAGACATACAATAAGCTTCAATGTAGAGGAGAGACGTGTACGTACGCTAGATATTTCGCTACAAACGAAGACAAACAAACATCCTGTTACTTTTATTTAAGGATTATTTTAATCAATCAATTCTTGTAATGTCCATCTAAAACTAATACCTAACAGTATAATGTCAGAGATATAAAGGGATAAGACAAAACAATGGTCGATAAATTGATGTAAATCCTCAATGATGATTAACAAAATTACCCCTTGGATTAATATTAGTGGTTGAAACGTTCGAACACTCAACCTATTGAGCTAACCAATCAAAATTCACTAAAGTCCTGATGTCGAAAGTTGTAAACCAACGAAAATGTAAACGTAATTATAAAACTTTTGGCACTAGTTTAATAAACAGTATCTCCTCTCTCTGGTATAATATACCTTTAAAATAGTATCTCCCCTGAGATAGCTCTGTTGTGAGGCAGCTGGACCAATTCTAACAGGTTCGTCCGCCATGGCTACATGCATAGAGTTTCTGTCGCTGTCACTGTAAACTGCCACAGTTTTAATACCTATAATAAATTTTGACTAAAACACAATAAAATGTAGGTAACAAAGGAAGGGTTGGGGCGGAGGTGCCACTTTATATAGGAAACAAACAAAAAATCGTCGGAAAAAGCCGTTTTTTAAGCAAACAAAAGCGCGTTTTGCTCTATCTGTGAGATATTATGAATAAGATAATGTTAAGATTTGATATTAAGATGAGAAAAATTTACGTTCACAGTCCCTTTAAAGACACAATACCTGTAATAATAATACCCTGGCCTTTCTCATTATAAGCCTAGGCAGAGCCATGCTGGTGAGTGATGCTAGCCCAAGCGTGGACCGTGGTGAACTGTACTTCTAACGGCAATACCTAATTACAGGGTTACGAAAGTTTAAATTGATGTTTTTTTTTTTAATGTTAATATTAAATGTAATATCGTTTTGTAATGACATATAAAATATATATTCGATAGAATATAAAAAAATATAGTGCATTCAATATTAAAAAAAAATATTTAAATATATATATAGTTGTTAACCATATAGAATCTATTTCCGGCCGGGTTCTTAAAAGATATTGCCGCGTTTTTTTCGACATTTTTTACGCTATGAATAACAAGCGCGACATTCGCGAAATCTAAAAGAGTATACAATGATTTATTTAATTATTTCGCTTTTGATGGTACGGCCTTCATAGAAAAAAAAAGATTATCTTCAATCCATTTTTGCTGCATATTAATTAATGCATCTTTTTAGAGCTGTGTTAGACATTAGAAAAATTGCTAAAAAAATAATTTAAAATTCAGTATTTTTATGTTATATACTCTGTTTGAAATTCTATCGTCAACGTTCAATCAATTAATGTCTAAAAAACGCCGAAAAAATGTGGCATTCATCTTTTAAAAACCCATCTCGGTGGTATTTCCGGTTGGCAAAGACAACATAAATATAGAAATCATGAAACATTGTTGTTCCACAATTTTGCCACATTTTTAAACATCTTGCTTAAAAAAAATCTTCCAAACAAATTGTAAATTCTACAAATTTAAATATTTAGAGAAAATTGAGTAGTAATTTACTTCTTGATTCAAAATATTTGATTAAATTGAATCAAAACTAATAATTATTTTTGGCACTCTATATTCAAATAATCATAAGCAATTATCAATAGTGCGCATGCGTGCACAGAGGTGCCATAAATTTCAAAACTTAAAAATATAAGTTTTGTAGCGAAATTACTCTATAATTCGAAATCTCTGTCTTTCTTTTAGAAACATTCAGGGGAATATACGAAAGCTTATATTTATATTAAAGATGAAAAATCGATAAATTCAAATGCACACGGCACATCTGCGTAAACACACAGACCTGGATTTTTTTTCTTTTAATTTTAATTCGTATGAAGCTAGCTCAAATAAGTAAATATTAAATTTGATATATTTTTGACGATGCGGGAGGATGTTTTAAAAGAAATGATGAAATAATTTTCAAGGTTTTAAAAAAAAGTTAGCTTCTTTTATGCGAAAAAATTCAATAAAAAGTAAAAATTTTTACCAAAAAGTTGGTCAAATTTTACCAAGTTTTTTTTTTTGGCAAAGTCCAAAAATTTGGACTTAGCCTAAAAATTTACCTTGTCAATTTTTACCAAAAAGTTGGTCAAATTTTACCAAGTTTTTTTTTTGGCAAAGTCCAAAAATCTGGACTTAGCCTAAAAATTTACCTTGTCAATTTTTACCAAAAAGTTGGTCAAATTTTACAAAGTTTTTTTTTTTGGCAGAGTCCAAAAATTTGGACTTAGCCTAAAAATTTACCTTGTCAATTTTTACCAAAAAGTTGGTCAAATTTTACCAAGTTCATTTTTTTTGGCAAAGTCCAAAAATCTGGACTTAGCCTAAAAAAATACCTTGTCAAATTTTACCAACTTTTTGGTAAAAATTGACCAAATTGCGTTTTTTTGTCTAAGTCCGAAAATTCGGACTTAACCTGAAAAATAGAGTTGTAAAATTGACCACATTTTTGGTAAAACTTCCAAAAGTGGTAAAATTAAAAAAAAAAAAAAAATTTAAATTTAGGCTTCATTGTATAGAAGTCATTATTTTAAAGTACTACAACTGATTATGAAGAGCTGTTTTGTATTTAAAACACAAAAAACGGGTTTTTTTGTTTCGTCAAATTTTACAAAAAAAATGGTAAAATTTGACTAATTTTTTGGCTAAAATTTTTGCTGGTAAAATTTACCACGAAACTGGTATATTTTACCAGGTTGACCAGCTTTACCACTTTTCTGGTAAAACGACCTTTTTTTCTGGTATTTCGTAGAACCTGGGTTGGTTATTCAGTGTCAAATTTGTGTGCTAAGTGATATGTTAAGTTGTATATTTATTTTGTGGAGTTAGTTGGTTTGGTTAGTTAGGGATACTTTATGTGCGGCTTATGTTAAGTGTGTGTGTGTGTGTAAGACACAGTGGAATCACAATAAAAAGACGGAAATTCATTAAAAGTTAATCCATATTTTAAGCGTATAAATTTTGAGGGTTTCAAAAATTATTTATAAAACAGTTTTTTTGAGCTTTATAAGATTTTAAGACAAATTATGTTTAGCTTTTTCTGCTTTAAAAAAATTAATCACGGTTTTAATGCCAAAAAACCGTAAATTTATAGATGATAATATTTATCAATGCAATTTTAAACTATAAAATAATCAGGTCATCATAGTATTTAAAGCAAAAAAATACAAATTATAGAAACTTTTTTTTATAATTCTCCCTTAACCCCACAGTGCATGTTGGGTGAAAGTTTGAGAATGTATGGATTCTAGGAATATGTACATAAAATTATGCAAATATACACTCTCTCTCTCTCTCTCTCTCTCTCTCTCCCTCCCTCTCTCTCCCTCTCTCTCTCTCTCTCTCTCTCTCTCTCTCTCTCTCTCTCTCTCTCTCTCTCTCTCTCTCTCTCTCTCTCTCTCTCTCTCTCTCTCTCTCTCTCTCTCTCTCTCTCTCTCTTTCTCTCTCTCTCTGCTTTATATTTCTATTTTTTTTCTCTCTTAAATATGACAAAAACTTTGTTTCTATCTTTTTTTTCCAGCTTTATTTTTTTTCTATTTTAAACTTCTTCTAAGTCTGCTAGTCTCTAACTGTCTACAGCTCTTTCTCTCTCTCTCCGTGAGACCAGTATCTTTCTATAATGTCGATGTTTGGATTAGCTTTTCAGAGAATATTCCTAATGATCATACCATAGTGTTAAGCGCTTTTCTTGGATAATGGGCCACCCTCATCCCACATATTCAAGTGAATACTCTAGAGGCTAGGGGCGAAGCCACTAATTGTATAAAAAAAATAATGCTGTAAAATATACCCTTTTCCACTAAATATATCTCTATCTATGTCTATCTATCTGTCTATCATCTAACTAACTATCTGTCTAAATCTGTGTCTCACTAATGGTAACTTATGAAACCTATATGTCATAGAAATTTAAACGTCCAGATTGATGTTTTAAGCACTTTATTATTATATACTAGCAGCTGCGCCCCTAGCATCTAAGTCTCTCTATATTCGAAGGGATTTGGAAGGCCAGGAAATTAGCCTAAAACCATACCAAGACTTATCTAAAAAATAGCCTAAAACCATATCAGGACCTATAATAAGCTTCACTGTAAATGAGAACCATATGGGTTCAGCGGTTAGCAAGATCCTTATTTCTTTTTATTTGGAGATACATTTATATCTGCTTGAGTATCTAAGGAAGGGTGAGGGCAATGGCATTATAATCTTACCTAATCTTCCCTTAAAAATTAACAAGTTTAAAAACTATAATTTCTCACATTGGAGAAGATAAAATTATTGTCAATTGTCTTGTCCCTGTATTCCTTGGTGTAGCCACTTTGCATCCAAATAATTTCATTTAAAATGCACTTTTCTTCTTGCCTTCAAATGGAAATTAGGGGGCTTTGTTTTTCAGATCACTTTAAAAGAATGCTTTTATTTCATGGAGTAATTGAATAAGACTAATACTATTTAATATCAAAGTAAAAGTTAGTTAACATAACTTTTTGCCTATGCAGTATTTTTCATATTTATTTTTAACTTTACTAAACCTATTTTAAAATCATCGTTACTTTCTAAGTTAAACATTTGAACAGCTTTTAAATCAACATAAGAGTATAAATAGGTATAAATATTAGTATATAAGAATGTTGTCATAGTTAGAGATCAAATGTTGTCTCTAATTTCGAGATAAATATCAGGCCTTATTAGCTTTTACAAAACAGTATCCTTAATTTTCCTCTAAAATATTTCTCTATGAACTAAATATTCTAGTTGCATTATTCTCTTTTTGCATACCATAGGTAGCAATCATACAATTTCAATTTTCATACGATAATTTCAGGTGTTACCAGGACCAAACCATGTTATTACTTGTTACTTTCATGTATTGCCAGGCAAAAAATCATTTACTTTAAAAAATTTGAATTAAATTAGGACACCTGTCATGTCAGGGTTTGGATTAGAGTAAAACACTAGTAGTGGAATGGGTTAAATAACTGTATATCCCTTTTCCAAGGACCCTGTGCCGACTTTAAATTGGGTCTTTGACAATCAACTAATAACGTCGGGAATATTAAGTCGCTATAAAAGAGCAGAAAGCTATATACTGGCAGGCGAAAAAACTCCTTAACATTGAGATCCAGGTAGTTGTTTGGATTAATACTATGTTAAAATTTAATGGGTTAGATAATAATAAAAAAAGTCCTGTTAAGGCGTTAGGGGGTCCTAATATTGATATCTAGACGTCTTTATAGCAGGAACTTGCTTCTAATGATGGTTTGTCATCATTATACATCAAAAACCCATAGTGAACACAAATAAAATAAAAATTTATTGTTCGCCAGGTAATGTATGAGTATAACTATACATATACAAATACTATATAATTTACCTAACTAAGGCAAGAATTCAAATGTAAGAAAACATGAATCCAGTTTACACGGATGTTTATAATACTTTTACCATCGAAAGTGCTATTTTAGAATCGCTAACAATCATTTTTAAGAATTAAACATCATAAACATTATCAATATTATTGATTAAAAGTACTTAAGACAGACAAATCATCATCATATTAATTCTACTAAAATTAACGCCATTTAAAAATTTAAACAAATGCAAAAAAAACTTCTTTTAATGGTAGCCAAATATGCAAAATTTTAAAACATGCTGTTTAAAACTGGGAACAAAATCTTGGTGACCAATTTGCAGGCCAAACGGCAAAGCTTGTATAAAAAAAAACAAGTTTGTATGCATTTAATAATGTCATTTGGGGTTTAGAGAGTTCTGATTAAAATAGATAATATATTGGCTTAATTAAGGTTTAGAAATCTACCAGGAAGGGAGGAAGAGGATAATGGCTGTAAAATAAATCTATAAACCTTTCTTCCTCCAAATAACGAAGGCAAGATAAACAGTGCATAATTGCAGGGAAGAAAATGACAAATTGTTGATTGTCCTACCCCTTTTTCCCTGAAAATCTACCCAATTATCAGAGTTTTAGTTAGTCACAAGATTTAAAAATCTGTTGATTACTTCTAAAAGACTTTACAAATCAGACTTTTTTTGCTATGATATTAAATGAGTAGCAACTCAATGCAGTGTGTTAAAAGCTAAATATTTTCAAGCGTTCAAATATGAAAATCCAAGTAAAATATTGGAGGTAGGATCAATATTGCCCTTTCCTTTGTCCTTAGATTGAACTAATTTAATTCTAAAAAATATTGCATAATATTTAAATTTTAAATCCCTCTTGCCAAAAGAAAGGCATTAAAATTGGTTTAATTGGGTACAATACTAGGCATGAAAAGGCTATAATTAAACATTATACTGCAAAAAAAGTTAAAAAGATACTCTGTAAGTCTTCTTATACAAAATAAATTAATTTAAGAAAGAATTTTAACGGACTCACAAGCTAACGGTTGCGCCTCTAGCATCTAGTAGCTCTGTATTAGAAGAGGTAGAGATGGATAGTAAAATAGGCTAAAACTATCCTCTGATCAGTGTAAACCTTCTCTACAATGGAAAACTCAATTGGTTCAGTATTTTTCGAAAGATACAGACAAAAACCTTACTACCTTATAGGTTAGGCTAGGCTTCTTAAAGTACTTAAATGATTAAAAGGCTTATTAAAATATAAATTAATTGAGACTATCTAAAATGCCTAAAATAAATCCGCCACGCCCACCAACCAATGTTTATCCACGGTGTTCCCACGAAGTTAAAAGAGAAAACAAAAAGCAAACATCTAATAAAAAAGAAATGTTCAATAACAAGTTTTAAATATCATGGAGTAATATTAAAGCTAGAGAAAAAACTATTTTAACCACAACTTTTAAAGAATTTTATAATAAAGTAGTACATTTAACTATTAGTTCAATAACAAAATTGCTATTGAATAACAGAAAAAAAACTTTTTGTTATCAATTCTTTCTTTTTTTTGAAAATGTCTTTTTTTCATATCGTCGTATTATGCTTTGGAAAAAAATCATAATATCAACACAGCAATAAAAAGAATGCAGTTATGATTATATATTATAAATTAGAGATATTATAAATTAGAGATTGCCCAGATTTTCATGTGCTTTTATAAAGTAATTCTCAAGGCTTGCTAAAATAACAATACCCACCTCTCCAACTGAATGAACGAGCTGACCAATAAATAAGGTCCATATAAGTAAGCTAAATTGACGACAAAATTACCCCTGTCAATGTATATCCACGTAGATCCTATATCCATTAATATGTTACAATGTAAAAACATTTGTTTATAATACCAGATACAAAAGATAAATAAAATAGTTTGTGTAACAGAGTAAAAAAATGGGAAAAGAAAGTATAGTCAAAATAATAATGAGAAATAATGAGGAAAATAAAGTTTTCAAAAGCTATTTTTGGGTATAGTCCCTTTCGTGACATCGACTCTTAAGGGGCGTTTTGTCATATTTTCACAGTAGCTTTTGAGAGGTTATTTTAGGTTAGGTTAGGTGATTACTTAGCAATTTTAGGCAATTGGCCCAACAGGGTTAGAGGCCCCTGCAGGGGCTAGAAATAGGAGAAAAGCTATTGCGAAAATACGACAAAAAGCCCCTTAAGAGGCGATGTTACGAAACCAACAATACCCAATATTTTTTCTAATTCTTTTATTCCTGTGATCAAAGCAAAAGTTTGGCAACAACCATTACTTTCATTTTTATTTATGGGCTTAATATTTATTTTTGGTGCCGAAACTACTCTAATAACAAGAGTCATAATTGTACATTTATTGACACTACCTACCAAAAAGAGAATATATCTATCTATGCTTACTATGCTTTTTCTATGCTTACATATTTTAAAACATTAATTGCTTTATTTTGTTTTAAAGCAAAAAGCTCTACTTTTAATTCTTTTGTCATAAAACTATTTACGTCCTAAAATGCTGCGCTGCGTTTGGAAATCATTGTTCTTGACTTTTAAAGCTATCCATTTTAAATTCGCAAGTTTTTATACTTTTATGCAAAACTTATGAATTTCAACATTTTCTAGAATGCAAATTAACTTAAAAATAAACAAATTCTGCATAAATACATTTTTGCGAATTTTTTGGCAAAATTAACTTCTGCAAGCCAAATTCTTGCGAATATTATTCCCGCATTTTTTCGGCATTCCTTTTTAGTAGCAAAGCTACTTTATTACTACGAGTGCGCGTCAATCTGACTGTGTGTTTGTTCCATGTCGGCCTATTTAAGAAAGGACGGCTGAATGATTTTTTTAAATTTCTTGTTCTATTAACAACTTTTCTCGTTCGTGCATTACGATGTTAGGGAGATGAAATATATATTAAAAGGATTCCGGATTTCTTGCTATTATAATTTTCTTTGCTTTGTTACTTAAGAATGATGATATCCTTGTTCTGTATTAATAAAAGAAAACTAATTTCTTGAAATAAATGTAAAAGTTAGTATATTTTGATAGTAAGGTGGGTGTTGGATTTGGATTTTTATATTTTTTTACCCAAGATTTGAAGTTCTAGAAACATTAAAGGAAAAAATGTATAGGTAAATGAAATAAAATTATGATTGTTTATCCTATAATATAAAGCTGTAAGTTTTTTTTTTGTCTGATGCTTAAGATCCCAGAGAGCACTTTTAATAGAAGCTTGTATATATGCCCAAGGGTGGTTTTAGGCTTTTTTCTTGGACCTACTCCCTAGAGACTTCAGGTGAAGCAACTAGTATTAGTTAAAGTATCAGGATTTAAGTCTGTATGTTAAGTAAGTTCTATCAAATCAATAGGCAATTGGAATACAATTTATAAAACATTTTAAATTTTAGACCGATTTTCTGTTTTCATTTCCTTATTTGTTTATTCCTTTATCTTTATCCTAAAAACTAAGGTTTACGATTTGCAATTAAATTTTAGTAAATCAAGTGGCGCTACCGCCCTTCTCTCTGTACTGTAGTTGGGCAAATGATTCTATTTCTCCTTCATTAATTAACAGCTTTAAAACACTTAAAATACCAAGAATATTTTTCACCTTAAAATGCTCCGACCACCTGCCCATCACTATAAGTCTGACAGCTGAACTTTCTAAATCCAACACAAAACACCAAACCTACATAAATTTTTCCAAAGCTGACTGGCCAAAATTCACTTCCTTCACTGAAAATATTTTTACCAACGCCAGACCAGTCAGTGATGTCCACAAAGCAGAAAAATTTTTCCGTAAAACCCTTCAAAAAGCATCAAAGAAGTTCATTCCAGCAGGCAGAATCCCTCAGACCTTCAATGCTCTCCCAACAGAAGCTGCTAGACTTATTAACCAGCGTGACGACATCAAAAAAAGCTAATCCAGCTGACAACAGATTGCAAGATTTGAACAAACAAATCACTAAAACAATCAACGAACATCGAAAGAAGAAGTGGACTGAACACCTTGCCACCTGTCAGCCTGGTTCCAAGAAACTCTGGAAAACCATCAAGAGTCTTGGAAACCAACCACATCAACCAGACAACCAAGGTATTAGCTTTAATGACAAAACTTACTCTCACGCCAGGAAAATTGCTGACCAATTCAACAGGCAATACACTCCAGAATGCAAGAAGAAACCTAACCAAGCTCTGCGCCGTACACTAAGATCCTTGAAGAAAAAATCTAAACATCAACAGATTATTTTCACACCAGAGCAAACGTTAGCTGCAATCAAGAAAGCCAAGAACTCAAAAGCTCTTGGCCCGGATGATCTGTCACCTGTTACCTTAAAACATCTTGGACCCAACGGCATCAGGTTTCTCACAGAGATTTTTAACAACTGCATGAAGCAATCGATCATCCCAAGCATCTGGAAGACGGCCAAGATCATACCTTTACTGAAACCAGGCAAACAATCCAACCTCGGACCGAGCTACAGACCAGTCTCATTACTGTCACCTGCCATCAAGATTCTCGAAGCTCTACTCCTCCCCCATGTTACGGAGGCCGTCCAACTTGCTGACCATCAACACGGTTTCAGGAAAGGTAGATCCACATGTACTGCTCTATTTTCAATCATAGACCACGTACATAAAGGTTTAAACAGAAAGAAACCATCACATAGAACCGTGTCAGTTGCCATAGACCTGTCCAAGGCATTTGATACAGTAGATCACCAGCTCCTCCTTGATGATATCAATCAACTCCATCTTAATGACTACATCAAGAAATTTCTATGTGCATACCTAAGAGGCAGGCAGACCTATGTTGTATTTAGAAATTCTAAATGCAAATATAGGAAGGTAAAACAGGGTGTCCCGCAAGGTGGCGCCCTGTCTCCAGTCCTGTTTAACCTTTACATGGCCTCCATGCCGCAACCCCCGGGAGACATCAAACTCGTCACATACGCGGACGACGGCAACATTCTCAACTCTGGCCCGGTAATTGAACCAATTGTCAAAGAGATAAACTCTTACCTCTCGGTCCTGGACACCTGGTTCAAAAGCCGTAATTTGTTCATCTCTCCATCAAAATCATCTGCCACAGTTTTTACTACATTCTCCAATGAAGTAAGTATGGAACTTGGGGTTGAAATAGCTGGAGAGAAAGTTCCCACAGTGAAAAAACCAAAAATCCTTGGGATCACTTTCGATGGCCTCCTTTCCTTCAGGGAACACACCAAGAACCTGAAATCCAATATCCAGTCCAGGAATAACATCCTTAAAGCTCTCACTGGAACTTCTTGGGGAAAGGACAAGGAAGTCATTGTTAACACCTACAAGGCAACAGGTCAATCCTTGCTCAACTACTGTTGCCCAATCTGGACACCAGCCCTCAGCAAAACCTCCTGGGAAGACCTCCAGACAGCCCAGAACACAGCCCTCAGAGTGGCCACTGGCTGTCACACCATGTCTGATTCTGACCACCTACACTCAGAGACAAAGGTTATGCAGGTGCGCCAGCATTGTGAAATGTTGAGCAAGCAATTTCTACTCGCAACTCAAAAATCGGGACACCCTAATAGAGTGGACCTGATTTCCCCACCCCCAGCCAGGCAGATGAAACAGACCTTGAAGTCCAAATTTGGCAACGAAATAAGGAGTATCTCCAGACCCAACTTGCCAGAGGAGGACTACAAATCCAAGTTGAAGCTGATTCACACCAAAACTGTGAAAAATGTCATCAACAACACCACCAACAAGGTCCTAAATGCCCGTCCGCCAGAGATAAACAGAACGGAGCTCTCCCTGCCCAGAACAACCAGATCTACTCTGGCACAGCTGAGATCTGGATACAGCACTTATCTAAACAGTTACAAGGCCCGTATAGATAAGACTGGTTCCATAGTGGATAAATGCCCCAACTGTGACAGTTCTCACACCACGTCGCATTTATTCAACTGTCAACAAAACCCGACCAGCCTCACAGTTAAAGATCTATGGAAAAACCCTGTCAAAACTGCCAGATTCCTAAATCTGGCAACAGATGTTGATGATCACGGTTAGAAGGACCTGGGCTACAGAAAGAAAACCTTAAAATGCAATTCTTTTTCTTCCAAATTTATGAGTTACGAAATTAACTAAAATGAAAAAGTATTATTTCAACAACTTAAATCTTTAATTATTTTTTCCCCTTTTAACACACAAAAAAAAGATTTAAATGAAGTAAAGAAGATGTTTGATATCTGCCTGACTGGTATCCTCCCTTTTCATGCACCTATCACATAATTTCTTCAACAAGAAGCATTTTTGTGCATTTTTTAAACTTTTTACCAGAGGTTCAACCCTTTTAATAGATCTGCTTAGAAGCAAAGCTTTTCTGTAACCTTTGTTATTTATGTTTCTTATTCTGTTTTACAAATGGCCAAAAATTTACAAAAAATATGTTACAGAAAGTATTGTTAAATTTCAGAATAATTAGTCATATTATTGTTTTGATATTTTGTCATTGATATAATTAATTGATTGTAAAGACCTATTTATACAATATCCGTATCATGAAATATTCTCAATTGAATATAATAAAAGTAAGATCTTATTGCTGTTGATTGCATACCTATTTAAAGATAGGTATACAAACATTTTTATATGTGTAACATTTTATAGAGAGATGGAAAAGAAATAGGAATTTATATTGTACTAGCGGCTGCGCCCCTAGCATCTAGGGGCTCTATATTGAAGGGCAGAAAAATAGCCTAAAACCATACCAACCTGGACTTTATATAAAAATAAAAGTAGCCTAAATCCAACCTGAGACCTATAAGTAGCTTCACTGTAAAGGAGGACCATATCGGTTCAGCGGTTAGCAAGATCTTTCGCTACAGACAAAAAAAGCTTACTACTTTATATATTAGGACTAGCGGCTTCGCCCCTAGCCTCTAGGGGCTGTGCCCCAAGAGGTTTGATCAACCTATTTTTTCGTATTTTAGATTTAAAAAGAAAAAGTAAAATTAATTTTTTTTTTTTTGGGGGGGGGGGGGGTATTTTTCATTTTTTTTTTGGGGGGGGGGGGGTTGGGGGTGTCCCACCCCCCAAGAAAATAGCTTAAAACCATCACAGGACCAGTAGGTATATTCCCTGAAGAGTAGAGCCCAATCGGTTCAGTGGTTACTGAGATCTTAAGCTTCAGACGGACAGACAGACGGACAGACAGACAGACAGACATCGTTCTACTTTGTATTATAGATAAGAAGCTTCTCTATAACTATAATGTATTATCCTTGTTAAAAGGCAATTTCTTGGATGCATTACTTACTAATTATCATAATTTACAAAAAAAATCTTTCACTGTAAATCACGATCTATTTAGTACACAAAAATTACTTTACAAAGGATATTTTGCCCTTTTTCATTCATATTGCGGCCACATTTTTAAAAGCGAAGCTTTTCTATACTTAGGGTCGGTCCGTCCGTCTGAGATGGGTAGCATTTTTCATCAATTTAGGCATGTTAGAATTGTCCTATCGATTTCAAATTTTGCATGGTGATTCCTATAGTAGTTAGGTACGATTTAGAAAGCGTTGCAACTCTATAATCATTACCAATATGTCCGTACGTTCATTTTAAACATGTTGATTTTTTACATTTTTAACAACTAATTTTTTGTGTGTTCTAATTATCCGATTGTTCTGCTTTTTGGTATACTGATTCCTAGGACAACAAAGTTTAATATTATAAGCAAAGCAACTCTATAATTAAGTCATAAAAATGTAAGCATGTCCAAGCATCAAGAAGTTTTTCAACAAACAATTTTGCTTTTCATTTATATTCTGATTTTTCAGTTTTGACACTCTACAAGTGTTAATGTCCGTTTGTCCTACCGTTTCAGGGCTTCGCTTTTATAGATGTTGTCATCCTTGTTGAAGTGCAGCTACTCTATATTTAACGTCAGTACGTCATACTAACCGGACAGTATCTTACTTTTTCCTAGGTTTAATTTTGATTAGAATATACATTTATTAAGCTCATAAATAAATTCAGTGGTCTAAAATATTAACAAAAATTTGCTTATTTTTTTCTTAAGGTCTGTGTTACATGAAATAAACATACAGATTACAACAAGTTAAGTTATCTTTTGAGCATAAGTTAGACTATAAAAAGTATTTAATAAAGCCATACATCCTGAACCTCTTAATAGGATATGTTGATGTATTGGAGTAGCACGGCTGGTTTTTTATTAAATGAATAAGTTAGGGTACAATGTTTGGCACTTTCGATATAAGTAAATGATAATAAAAAACCCATAGAATGCGATAATAACTTCAGAAAAATCGAAGAAAATAGTTTTCATACTTAATTAACGTTTTTAAGTTTTTCTTCAAAAAGTTTAGATAAGATGCCTTTAAAAGTCGTCTATGATTTTGTCAGGGATAAAAATGTAACTTTAAAATAAGAATTACAACATATTTTGTCAATTAGTACAAAGTAAAATTTTGAACATTTTATTGATCAGTATATTTTTTAAAATGTGAAGTAGAAACCTGAATATTTTATCATGAAAATTGTGTTATGATTTGATTGTCTGCTAGATTACAAGAAAAAAGATACTGACAGTACTTGTTGGTTCTTTAAAAAAAATTAGGTAGATTACTTTCAGAACCCCTCTTTTTGCAACGTTATTTTAATAGAACAGAGACGTAATCTTAGTGTACTCAATATCTAGACAGCCAACCATTGTTTTAGAATTGTTCAATTTTTTTAACTTCTGATAAAAACAGAATTAATGGTATTTTTGTAAATATTATACCTCCAAGAAATGGCTATACTTCCCAATCATATGTTGTGTGATATTTAAGAGGAATTATTTTGATATAATGTCATTAAAATATTCGTTGAAAAAAGTGCTATTCTAGCTTATACTTTACATTTTAATGTGTATGATAATTCAAATAAAAGATAATGAAGATTTATATTATATTTAATTGTTATAATTATAAAGAAAAACCTGGAAACAGTAAAAAACTGACTTTATTTTATTGACGTAGGGAAAATTTTGTCAAATATTTGAATAAAAAAGCAATATAAAACAAAATAAATTATTTTTAATATAGTCACAAAAAGGCTTAATGAGTTTAGGAAATATTTCATTCACTAATCATGTCATTTAAACTCTATTACATAGAATACAGTGTAAAAAGATGTTCTCGTTTTAATTTTAAGTAATTTCAAATGCATTTTAATACCTTTTAATGATTTATTTTTTGAAACATCTTTTTATAAAATGTTAATGATTTTTGAAGTTATATGTTAAAATGTTTTTAAATTATGTTAACATTTTGTTTTAAATGTAGAAAATTGGTAATTCTAAACATTCTAAAAATGATTTTATTAAATTTTCATCACTTAAATTGCATGTTTGATGAAATTTTCAACTGATAATTCAAGAAAAATCGTTTAAGTTTTATTATATTTTACTTTGAAATGTTAAAAAAATATATTATTGTCAAAAATGTGGAAGTTATACTTTCCTCAAAAAAAGACCTAAAACATGCAAATTAACACGTGTAATGAGATTTTTTTTCTTTCAGGTTTAATTTTAAGTAATTATTGATATTTTTTGTAAAAAGGATTTTATATAAAAAGTTTTAAAACTCGAGTTATGTAGTGGTTCTAAAAAAGGTTGCGAATTTATGCAATTTTCTTGCAAAAAAAATTTTCTAGGATTTTAAAAATAGCAAAGGATGTTATTAGACGTACTTACAGATACAATTGCTAAGTCATTTTGGCCAAACACTAAAATAAAGTTTTGACATCTGAGGGCCCATACGTGGTAGGTTAATATTGAGTTGCTATGCTTCTAAAATTAAACTATTTATTCTTGGAGAAAATTTAATTTTGCATCAGCTCTGTAATCAAATTTATTTACTTCAACCAAACAAAGTAAAAAGTAGATTAGTTAGAAAATATATTCAAACTAAAATGTTTTTTTTTATCCCTTTTCAATTTGTTTTTCATTTTATGGTTTATGTCCCCTTTAACGAACCAAAAGCTGCGATAAAAGGTTATGCAGTTGTTATAAAAAAAGAGAATTAGCTTAAATCATAAAAAATAAACCCTTTAGAGAAAAACGAATTTATAATCGACAGACCGATGGACCAAGTAATGTACATGCGCATTGTTACAGGTAATCTTCACATAAAATTTAAGCTTTCTATCTTAATTAGCATGCGAGAAAAACACATTTTCCTTATATCCATAAGGACGAACTTACAGGCTTATGGACTGAGGGGCAGAAAAGGTTAATTATAGACTTATATTAAGACATTAAATGAATGAAGAGCTTATTTACAAATCCTAAAATTCTGCAATATTTTTTGCATAGAATATTTTGTGTAGAAATATCCCCACAGGGCATAATAAATTAACTCGTGGGTGTATGTTTCATCATATTAGGGTTATCTAGAAAACAGTTTTTATATCTGGCTATTACACATTCACTTCGTTTCACGCATAAATGGATAAGTAGTTCAATTCATTATTTACTATTATTATGTATATTAAACAGTTATTGAATGGTATTCTAAACAGCTTTCCGCTGGAATAATGTACAATTATAAGATTAAAACCGAGATGCTGAAGGGACGGGCAAACAAAAATGGTTTTAATCCTATGTACTATCCTATGTACATTTTTATATTTGTAGAAAACTGGACTTAATACGATGCTATACGTGATTTTTCAGTATGGTTGAGAACCGGTTCTAATCCACCGGATATTGATCGGTTTCGAAGCAATACTGGGAAATGTTTGCCTTTATTTATCCACAAACATTTCCCATTTTCCCTAGGTTTGGCACAAGTACATTTAAGTAGGTGGATATGAGTACATATGTTCATTAACTTTTTAGATTACAATCTCATTTTAACAATTTTTAAAACCGAAGCTTTTCTATAATTAGGGCCAGTCCGTCCGTCCGTCTGTACAAATTTATGTACAATTTTTTCAGACTTACAAATTGATGTTCTGCTTATTAAGTTCTGACACTCTACAAGTGTTATTGTTCGTTTGTCCTTTATACAGATTTCAGAGCTTCAATTTCATGGATGTTGTCATTCTTGTTTTATTTGATGTTTAGAAAACACTGAGTCCAGTTAAAATTATAACGGCGATTTAATTTTATGATGTGTTGAAATAAATAGTTAACACTTTTATGCTTTAATCTTTATGTGGTGTTCCTTAACTTCCGCTCATGAAAATACAATACCTTTGTATACAATAGAATACTACAAAGAAAACGCATTGTTTTCAATCTCCCAACTTTTTCAATATTGAATTAATGATCTTAACTTTCCTAATATGAAAATAATATGTGGTCAAATATAAAAAAAATATTACTATTCTACAGGAATATATAGATAACGATATTTGTCTTTATGTAGGACTTAGAAACGCAATAAAAAATCCACGAGATTTACTAAAAGGTATCACTGTTTGTAAGTAAGAATGCAAAATCATAATGAATAGCTTAATTAAGAAAGCTTTCTACTGGTCATGTGAAGGTTTTAATTGAGAGAATGAGGGAATAGGTGGCTTCAATTGAGTTTTTTTTTATAAAATTAAAATGCATTATATGATAATCAAATGATCTTTTTATAATAAAATGTAATTATTTGTTAATTCACCTATCCCTACAGTCCTGGCAGTTATGCCTAGCGGCCAGCTAAGGGGCAGTCGGATTAAATATCCATATCCGAATATTAAATGGCCACTCTGAACTATTGTTTTTTTTTTAAATTATAGATTATCCTAAATAAAATTTGTGATGTATGTTGTCCTTCTTAATCTAATTTAACATCTTTAAGATAGACGGAATTTTGTTACTGTTAGAACATAATTTTATTTGCTCTAGACAACAAGAATTGCTGATCTTCATAATATAGAAAGAGTTGCAACACTTAAATCGATTTTTCAAAGGTTCATACGTTCAATTTCATCACATGAACTTTTTTTGACCATAAAAAAGTCTTTGACTTAAGATAGCTAAAAAGCCGAGTTTCTTTTTAACAATAATCATCTTTGATTAATTATTGATAATAAAATATCCAAACAAATAAATTATGATTGTCTGAGCTAATCATTATTTGCCTCTGGGGTAACTTGAAGAGAAAATTTACAAAAATAGTTATATTATGGTAATTACGTTTTACAGGGGTTAAACACTCGAAGAAAAATCTTCTATCAGACCCAGAAAATAAATTGTATTGATTTTGTGCAACAGCAAACTATAATGCAAGCTATGTTTTTTTTTCATTATGGCTTTAAGTATAGAATAGCATTACAGATTTTTTTAACAAAAATATAAAAATTGAAAATTATGAATTTCATACCAGTTTTGTTAGCCCGGGCCTTCGGTCATCGTAGCTCACATAACTGGTTTTAAACTTACAATTTTTTATTGTAATATCCGCGGAAAACTGTCTATGATACGATGCAATGAATATGTATAATAAATGGCCAACAGGCCAAGAAAAAAAAGTACACTGATTATATGCTTGGATAAACAATATATGCTTTACTTTATAATTATGAATGATTTTTAATTTAGTATTGACTAATTGAGGTTTAATGCTAGTAAAAAAGGATTTAATTACATATATATCTATAAACAATGTTAAAAGTATCAAGAACAAAATTATATACATTTGGTATGGCTTATGCTTTTCTTTGCTATATTTCTGCGTTGATAATTAAACTCCAATGCTATTCTGATAATCATGAATCTTCTTTTTCTTTCCAATAAATTGAACATACCTAGAAATTTAATAAAATTAATTAATCAATTGGATATGAGACAGAATAATGTTATTTTGCTTTCTTTCTTTTAGTAAAGTAACAATCGATATATATAATTACATGGATGCTCCACCAGATTTTCATGTATTCGAATAAAGTGATACTCCCAGCTGACTAAAATAACAATCCCCTCATCCACTCATTTTACCCAATTCCCTCACCACCTAATGGATAGACGAACTGACAAAGTATAAGTGTTCTAATGATAGTTTACTTAGAAACTGTAGAAAATCTTATATTGATTAAACTATATTTGATATATTGATATACTATTTTTGAGAATAACTATATGTTTATGATCTTTTTAAAAATTGCTTGTTTTTGCTGCACTTATCAATTCTAATGGACATAGTTTGAATCTTATCAAAAATCAGAGTTAAATCAAATAAATTTATTTAAATGGTTTAATTGTAATTATTGATGAAAAACCATATGTGTATATATTGTATAGTAGTTCTAATATTTATAATATTTTCTCAAGGCATATGTGTAGGGTGAGAGGGGGGGGTGGGGGTTGGAGGCAGAAGAAAGGGAAATGTGATAGAGAAAAGCCGCAGTGAAGGGAAAGAAAAGGAGGAGAGGGTTGGAGAGTACCATGTTTCTCTAAAAGGATTGTGCTTACATATTTTTGGTGGTTGATTTTGTAATATTCCAAATATTTGAATGTTTTGTTATAAAACAATACTGATTTTATCCAACAATAATCAAAACACAATTTAAAAAAGAGAGATGAGAGCAAGAAAGCCAAACAGAAGGACAGACAGACTTATGGAGTAATTTTGCTATTAAAAAGATTTTCTAAATAATAATAATTTTTATTTAAAATTTTCTACTAAAACTGAAAGTTTATTTTATTTCAAACTGATAAAAGCTGTAATTCTTGTAAAAGGACAGTACTATAAAAATTTAGAAAATGAAGAAGCAAGACCTTTAGTTTTCTATGGTTAATATTGACACACATACACACACACACACACACACACAGGCAAGCAGGGAAAAATAGGGGAAAGGGAGAGAGAGAGAGATAGAAAGAGATAGAGGAAGGGAGAGAGACATGGAAAGAGAGTGGGATAGGGGGGGTTATCAGACAGGAAGTGGGAACGGAGAAAGTAGTATGAAATTTAAAGGTAGGGGCATACCACAGCAAATTCTTTTAATAATTCTTAAATTCTTTACATAAAAAAAATATTTTACACATCACACAATAAAATAACAGAAGAAAATTCTTTTCTGTTAGCTTAAATATATGTAAATTAAAAAAAATCCTTTTAAAGCTAAGATAACATTTTTGCTGGTTTTAGCACAATTTCTTGGAAATTTTTGATGGTTTAAAAGCAAAGGTACAGCCATAGAAAATATATATAATGCACTGTTAAAAATAAAATTTTTAGTATATTAAACTGAAAGTTCTTATAGGATAACTTTGAGACAAAATTTTGGAAATTACTACATAAAATTAAAGAAATAACACAGTGAAACATAAAAAAAATTATTTTAGGAGAAAAATTCTTTAGAGTGTTCGAATATGTGTCGGTAATTTTGTAAAGGGAGGAGAGTGATGAATTAATTAACTTCATTTAAAACCACTATTTAAAGCTCTGTTATTAGGCAATTTTTTAATGCTTTTATAACTTTAAAAACTAAAATAAAATAGAGGCAAAAATTACAGAAAAAAACAACAACTAGGGAAAACAAATTTTTTAACAATATTTTGTGAAAAGTAGATTGTAGATATGAGATATCTTTTCAAGAAATTTTAGACGCCTATCACACATAGCAGCTAACTAAATAATAATTTCCCTATTTAAATCTCTCTTATTGAGATACGAACTACAAAAAAAACCACAGATATCTATCTTATATAGAAGCCAAGAACATTCATTTAACCTTAACTTTCTGACGAAGAGATGGTTCCGGACAGATTCAATTATAGAATAGCTTTGCTACTACTAAGTTTATAAAAATGTTTAAGTCTAAAATCGGAAGCGTATTTCACACAATAAGGAAATGATTAACAATTATTGAATTTGGTAACAAAAAATTGGTTTTCAGTAGCGCTGCCACTCTACAATTGAGATACGTCAATCCGTTCAACCATGAATTTAAATTAAGTTAAAGTGCAGGCAAAATATTTTGATGTAAAATAATCTTTCAAATTTTTTTTGTAGCTATCATGTCAAGTAAGAATATTTATATATTAAAATATCATAAGGTCAATATTATAACAGCAATCACCACTTTTATCTAATGTAATTTAGTCGACATGAACCCTATTATGTCAATATATTTTATAAGGAATTGTCCGTTTGAGGGATTGCGCAAGTAGATGATTTTTTATGTTGTTTTAGACAGAACTTAAAAGTTTTCTTTTCATTTCAAAGTTTTGGTTAAATTATTCTTTTTTTTATTTATTTTTATATATTTTAAAATATTTAAAAAGTTATGATTTTCTAAAGAAAAAAACAGTAATTGTAAAAAATATTAAAAAATAGCCTGGAGAAAATCAGTTTTGGCAAAGACATGAAATAGATTTTGTTTATTTTTCCACAATTACAATAATAATAATAACTCGATCAGGGTGGGAGGGGACATTGGGCTGTCTATTACTCTAGTCCCCAAAGTGTTATAATGACGGTTTCTTATTCATTGTCTTAACAACTTTGGGGACTTTTATTGATTTTCATTGGTTTCTTTACTAAGTGGAGTGTCCAAAAGTTTTAACTACTAATTGTAATCTACAGAAGGGGTAATTTTGTATATCATCATAGTGGATGTACATCAATTTATCAGCCATTGTCTTATCCCTTTATATCCCTGATAATAATAACTAGAGGCTGCTCCAACTTTTCTAACTGTTTCTAATTTTCTATTTATTCTCACATTACATCTGTATTGATATTTACACAGAAGGGCTCAGCAGCCGTAGCAACTAGAATTACTTTTCTCGTATTCATTCGAATCCGGTGGATAGGAACCGGTTCTCATTCATACGAAAAAACTATGTCTAGCATCGTATTATATCCAGTTTTCTACGAATATAGAAATGTACAATCATAAGATTAAAACTAGTTTTTTTTAGCCCCGTTGTACATTCTATATCCGCGGAAAGCCGTTTATAATACGATACGAGAAATAACTATTAAAATTATATTTGCAGCTGTGCCGAGCGGCCTAGTATATTTAAATAAATCTATAAATTTTAAGAACAAATATAATAATCCGGTAAAATTTCATTAGTGTAAAAAATGAAATTATTAAAAGAGATTTTAACTGTAATAAAACAACGTCGTAAATGGTGAGCGATATTTTTTCTGAGGATTTTTTTACTGCACAAACACATTAAATTATCCTAATAAAAATTCAGATTATAAAAGACACTAGCGGCTGTGCCTTTAATCTCTACGGCCTTTACATGTAAAGTTCTAAACGAACGGGGCGAAGGCATTTGTATTTGATAATATAGTAATTATATCCTAACACTACCTTCATAGGTTTCGCACTAAATTTTACGGGGTAAAGGTAGGTAAGTTTAATTTTTTCAAATATAAAGATTTTTCATTATTTTTGTAAGGAGCGCAACAATAAAAGGTAACATCTTTGGTAGATAAAGTAGAGTAGTTATTTTCTATAGATCACTAACATATGGCAAGCTATGATGAACTAACATTTTTCCATGCATAATTAATTCTCTAATTATAGAGCAGTTACGATACTTAAAAGCCATTTTAAGTAACTCCAAATCAACAAATTGACAAAAATAATTTTTCATAAAATTTAAAATTGCTTCATCCTTTTAATTTTTACCCTTTTCTCCTTTAGCATGTTCTTTCTTATTTTCTATTGTATAGTGAGACAATAACATTTGGGATGCCCACAATAATTTGTAGTATTTGTACAGAAATTTATTATAATATGTTCCCTTGGAATAAAATGGCCAAAAAGATTAGAAAACACAATTATTGTTAAATGATTTATATTTTACCTAACCCCTAAATATTTATAGACTATCAAAGGCAATTTTTCATTTACAATAATTCCAACTAAGATAAGAAAAATTAAACTTTTAATAGTTATTTATCGCACTGTATTATAGACAGTTTTCCGCGGATATTAAAATACAAAAATATAAGATTGAATCAATTTTGGTACCCGAGGCTTATTATTATTATTGGTAAATTGTCTGTAATACAATGTTATACATGATTTTTTTAGTATTGCTGAGAACCAGTTTTTATCCAGCGGATATTAATCGAATTGAAGCCACCATTAAAAAAGTTTTATAAATTTTAAATTCAATTATAACTGAACTTAAAAAAACTGAAAAGAAAAACATTTCTAGAACATTTAGAGGAAAAGGGGAAAAGTACTCCAAATGTACCTAAATAAAATAATGTACAAATTTTGCAAATGGTATTTTTAGGGCAACATTTTGCATTATGTTTCTTGCGAATCATTGAAGTAGTAATGGCAATCAAGATATACTTTGTAATAACAACTTGGACTTTTTGCGAGGGCTTTTAAGACATCTTATATTAAATAAATCTTAATTTTATCTAACACATCTATTTTGGCATTGAAAAGTTTTAATTAAAAAAATCTACGCAGCCAAAAAAGACTTTTTTTATTTATTTGTTAATATTAATAGTTTTAATAAAACATTTTTCTATTTTCTTGTATTTATGTGTGTTTTTAAAATTTTGTATTACGTATATTTTATGATGTACGTGTGTGTATGTGGATAGCTCACGCTTACATGTAGTCTACAACTTTGCATTTATACGTTCTTGCGAATTTTTTGCAACATTTTGCATCTTAAAATATTTTAGATGATTAGATGTATAATAAAATGATAACTTTGCACCTTCTTGAAACTATAAGCATTTTTACCCAAACGGATTATTTTCCCATTATTTTTTTGGTTATTTTAAAGGACAATTTTTGCACCCCTCACCCCCAGCCCCTCCCCACTCGTCCGTTTCTTTTGATGTAGACACACGGTAATACACACATTTACATGCGCAAATATTCATGCAAAATTTTCCTGGGAAACAAAGCAGGGATATAAGGATAGAAAATGTGTAGAAAAATCAATATTTCCTACAGAATATTGAATTCTCATGAAGAAATTTTTACCTCCAGGGAAGGGGGGGGGGGATTTTAAATTTTCACCTCATTATCCTATTCCTCCGTGAATATTCTATAATATTTTCCTAATATTGGTTGGCAGATTTTTTAGTTTCCCCTCATTTTATATTTTATTCTTTTAGGGTTGGGAGTGTTCTATCCCGAAAACCATTACAGTAGGTATATTCTCTGAAGAGTAGAGCCCAATCGATTCAGCGGGTACTGAGATCTTAAGATTCAGACAGACAAACGGACAGACAGACAGACATCAAGCTACTTTGTATTATAGATATCATTTAACTGTAATAAATTTTTTTTGTTATTAACTCTTTTGCTGTAAATTTTTAGTTAATCATGGTGGAAGGCTACTAATCTTAGCATCCATTTAAAGGAAAATTCTCATTTTCCCTGAAACAAAGTTTGCAAAAAAAAATGAGGCTTAAGATGGAACATAAAGCTTTTTATAGGCAAAACCCTTTTGTTTACTATCTCATTAGCAGCTAAAAAAATAACACACGAACAAGATTTGTTTTTCTAGAAAACTTGTGCATTTGTGAAAAGGATCACTAACCTTCCTTATTGTATAAAATATAACATAGCTACTAAAATAGACCAACAAGTTTGGGACATTCGTTTTGAGATGTCTTCCTAATAGCTACAAAAGATGTAAAAATTATTTGAAAAGGCATGATAAAAGATTGGCCTCTTAAATCAAGTTAGGAAAGTTAATTATCTATTTAGTAAAATATAAAAATAAGCAAGGCTCATTGTGTTCAAAAGTAGCGAAGCAATAAATTCATTAACTTTATCTTACAAAGGAGAGACAGACAGACGTACGTATTTACAAGGTTATTTTATTTATAGACCAGCTGTGCTACTCCTAAGTTAATAAAATCTAATTGCATTTTCATCAAAATTATAGACCTTATAATCTAGAAATTAATATACATTAAATCCCACTCAAAAATATAATCTTTTGACCCAAAGCTGTTTAGGCTTTTATACCCAATAGCTCAGGGTTATTTTTTCATCAAATTATTTCTTTTTGTGAAGAAAATATATAATAATATTTAGTAGTATTTATCAATCTATCTATTTATTTACTTTGAGGAAGGTTGTCTGTCTCTATGTCTGAAATTTGTATTAATTGCATTAAAGAACATTTACTTTTAAATCACCAATTGTTAAAGAATTTAAATATATGATAGTTTGCCCTGTTAGGAAACTGAAATCAACATAATGTACAAAACAAAACAAAATTCTATAAAAATTTGAAGCATTATATAAAATTCTGTTGAAAGTAAGAGACATATTATTAAGTTAATTAAGATATTGGCCTTTTTATAGAGATTCCTGAAATTATGAATTGGTATAGAAGAAAGTAAATCAGAATTAGATCTAAAAATATTGTTTAATATCTGGTTTCAATATTACAATATGAGAAAATCTGAGGGTCTTTTCTTAATGTATGTTCATCTTTTCTACAAATAAACGTCAACAAACAAAACGACAATAATCATAAATAGATGAACAAACAGCTCAGAACTTCCAGATTTGGATAGACAGACAATCTACACGATTAAAGGGATCGGGGTTTTAATATAGAATAATACCATAATAATAAAATAGATAAATATATAGATATTTAGTTTAAGTTGAAAGGCCATCTTGATTTAAAAGATGCCGAATATACCTCTAGGCTAAATTGGTTGATTTGGTAAAGTCGATTTTTTAATTTGAGCTACACTCCTTTTCTCCCCATTAAATAAAAGCTGCATACATTTAATATCTTCTATTTCCATATCCCTTACATCCTGGTGAATTTGACATACCGGCTTCTATATGCCAATGGACACTTTCTTTGCCTAGGGCCATCCATACACTGATACAAGTAAACAAGCACAAATATAAGTCCATAAGTAGCGAAGCTTAATACATTATAGGTTCAAAATTTAGTTCTAGGTAGGTATTGTCAATGAATTGCTGGATATTACAATTTCGACGCAATTCATGTTTTTAAACTTTTCAAATAAGAAGTAATTTTACATATCTATAATTAAGATATAGTTGGTTGGTCGAACATATCCGAATTTTAGAGTAGCTGCGCTACTTATAAATACCAACCAGATAAATACATATACATTTATTTTATTTATTATCTACTATCTTAAATTACTTCGAAATAGTGTCTAACTTTAATAAACTTTTATTAGTAAATTAACGTAGTTTTCATAATGAAAAATAACTATATTTTTTGATAAAAGAAGTGAAGTTAATTAGTTGATATATATGAATAATAAAAAAAAACTATTTGTGTTTTTTTTTGTAATGATATTACTTATCGATTTTTGAAGCATAAAAAGTTAGAAAATGTCCTATTAAACTTCAGACAGGAAGAAGGACAGAGGAAGTGAAAAAGGTCATTTTAATTGTAGGAAATAGTTAGCTATAAAAAACATGCTAATTTAATGGACATGTATAACCCCCCCTTCCCCCGCGTTGTTGTTCAAGTTTATGTACTAAAAGTCTGAAAATTTAAAAATTAAAAGAACCAATGAATCACTTAAAAGAAATATCCCATAAAAATTAACAGAAAGGCACCTACTTAATTTCTCCTTGAATGAGAATTCTTTTCCAGAATGGCTTTGAAATCGGTTTTCAGATATACTAAAAATCATGTATATCATTGTAACAGACAATTTTCCACAAATATGAAGCAAAAGATCATAAAAAAATAATATTAGTTTTGTGAGCCCTGGTTATAATTTTTTATTACTTTATCCGCGAAAAGCTGATAAAACATACTCATTCTAAAAGATTAAAAGTTTTTCATTGTTCAGATTTTTACTTTTATAAAGTAACATGATTTAAAAAGTGATCTATTTGTTTAAAGTGGTTTATTTTGTAATACTTAGTAAGGGGGCATAGTTCAAGTCATAATTCTTTCAAACAAGATTGGTTTTATGAAAACATAGGCTTTTTCCTTTGTAATAAAAAAGGCCTACTCTACTAAATATAAGCCCAATTAAAACGACTAATTCTAATGCAATGTTCTAAATAAAATAGAGAGAATAAAAACATTTATTTAAACGTATGCTTAAGCTTTTGAATAAAATTTTGACTAGAATTTTTTATGTTAGCAGTGATTTCAAAAATTTAAAAGGTTAATTTCCCTGAGGCTTACAGGCGGCTGCCGAGCCCAAATAAAAGGATCTTTAATGTACTTTGTTTGTCCCATTTATTGTGCACAGAGTGGGTCAATATCATTAGGCATAAAAGGTATGTCTTTAATCTTTCTGATATATCTTAACAGGGCTAGTTTGGGTTAGGCAAAGGATGTAGTAATAGGTATTAGAGCAACATTTTTAATTTGTATTTTTTTATAGATATTTTATAATGATTTCACATGCTTAAGTTTCACAACATACTGTACCTATAACAATTATGCGCTAGGAGCATTTACGTTTTTTTTTATTCGTAGGGGTAGAGAAAGGGGTGGAAAATAGCCTAAACCCACCCAACGACCTAAATCTAAAAAATAAAACAATCTAAAACAAACCCAAGATCTATGTGAAGCCTCCCTGAAATGGAGAACCTAATAGGTTCAGTTGTTTTCAAAATCTTAAGCTACAGACAAAAAATCTTACTACTTTATATCATAGGTATTATAACACAAAAACGTCCATCAGTTATTGACAGAGAGGCAAAATATTTCTACAATTTTCATATCATATTTTTTATAACATTTATTTTTCCTTTAATTTTAGATGTTAAATGTTCTACAATGAAATAATCAGTGAATATTTATCTTTGCGGACAGATAATGTCATTTTTAAAGGCGAAGCTTTTCCGTGTTTATGATGTGTTCGTCCGTAACGGATAGCTCTGATGTTAATTCAGGTTTATATAACATTGGATATAAAAACTTAAATAAGATTTTCTGTAAAAATAGGATTACTGTATACTGTATAGTATCTGTTTAAACTATGAAAGAAAGTCCATTTAAACTTCTTGATTCAATTCAATTATGAGAATGTTATCATCCTTGTTCAAAGTCATCGTTAAAGTCTTTAGATTTCTCTTATTCCTGTTTTTGTTCTCTGTGCGTTAAACAGCACTTCGAAATAAACTAGAATAAAAAATTCCAGTAAGCGAAACAATAAAATTAAACAAAATATGAATGAATATGGGGACACTTTCGTCTGCAAGCAAACTGATTTCTCCTCTTTTGTTCAACTTAGAGCTGTTTTAATATTTACGACACTATTGGCTGATATTCAAACATCCAATTAAAAGTCTGTTCAGGATCCACGGGGTGGTGACATATAGTCATTTAACCTCTTCAATCTATATTGTTTTAATCTAATATTTCAATATTAAATCTGCTAGGAAGCTTTTTTTCCTTGAAAAACTGAAGAAAAATCTTCCCTTGTAAAATTGCATAAGTCACAAGATACTTAATGTAGACGTATTTTAAACGCCAAAATGATGCCTCAAAAGATTTTAATTTGTGACAAATTTCTAAATATTATCAGTCTATGGGTACTGTACATATAATCGGGCTATGAGAAATATTTCCAATGTTATTTAGGCCGAAAATTTCTCGGCAATTTCACCAAATTTTTGAAATATCTGATGGCTGGGAAGACAATACGTTTGTCTACGGAATTTCTTGGATGACACCATAGATTAATATGAACAGATGAGATGACATGTAGCTAATTGTAATTCTAATTTTTAAAACCAATTGATCTAGGTTAGATTTTACCCTGTGGCTAGCCAACAATTATTTTAATGAAATTAGAGAGAAGTCAAGTTTTAAAATAATATATTTTTCAATCGTCGTTTCAATTCTAAAATTTTCTATGTATGTGACCTAAAATTTAAATCAAAGATAGGCCTAGTATTCATTTAAAGGTACACATAACTGCCCAATTTTTTTCTATTCCATTTGACAATAAGAAAACTAATAAAAGCAGTAAAGATAACTTTCAATGTTTATTACTAAGATAAAATAATTTTCTTGTATTTTATTTACAACAGTTTTTTTTAAATCTTACCCAAGTAAAACTTAGAAAAAAATATTAAGTATATTTTAAGAGGAATTTTTCATCTTCCTTTCTTAAATAAAGCAGAAACATATATATATTAGAAATTGGAGTCAAATACCCTACATCCCTGAAAAACATGCATGTATAAAAATGCTACGACAGGGTTAAACTTGCGACTGGGAGTATTTGTTATACCAGGGACTTGTCAATGGCACAAAAATACTTTTTTTACAAACAACTTTTCTGGCAGTAAAAAATATCAATGTTGAATTTTTTTTCCTTGGATGCGGTTATAGTTATCAATGAAGAAACAAAAATATTGAAGTGCAATGTCCCTACCCCTGCCATAACAATTTTACGGTTATGTTGGATAAATACACTTGAGAAAAAAAATTTGTCGTTTTTTTGCAGCCATGCGAAATTCTTTTGATATCTTTTGCAAAACCATTTTGAGATGCATAGCCACCCCTCCAGCATGGCGATATAACCATTTTTAGACACTTTCCCAATCAAGGGTACGAGGGATGGGGGGGGGGGGCTATAAAAGGGTCGTTAGGGGGTAAAAGTAATGATGGAATAGGAAGGGTGGGGTCAGTGGGTCAATACTGTAAAATATGTCAGGGAGGGAGGGGACAATGGGCTGTTTATTACACTAGTCCCCAAAGTTTTATAAAACCCTTTTCTTTGTTGGCTCATATTCTTTGTGGACTTTTATTGAATTTTTATTGGTTCATTTAGTTGAGTCTACAGAAGGGCTAATTTCGTGCATCATCATTGGGGATGTACATCAATTATTCGGCCATTGCCTTGTCCTTTTAGATCCCTTGAAAACATGTACACTGCATTGTACAATAAATGTACACGAGGTTACATTCACTAATTTTGAATGAGAGAAAAAAATAGAAAAAAATGGCATTTTCAAATGCAAGGGCTTCAGAATGTAAAGTAGTTTGGCCCATTTCAATTCATTTAAAGTTTACATCCCTAAATATAAATAAAAACTAGACCGCATAGATGCATAGATGCAAACTTTTTAACCAATAAAAATAATCCAACAAACACTGCATTCAATGTATTATTATGTGATTCACGTAAAAAAACATACAAATTTAATAAGAACCAATGTGAAAAAGACATAATAATGTGTAAAAAAGATAATGTAAAGACAAGAAGGGAACTAATCATAGATTAATACATTCACTGAGTCAATGAAACTTACAGAGATGCTACGCACTTAAACAACAGGCTTAAAAAATATACAGCCTTTTTGTTTGTTTACAAATGAAACCATTTACTTGCAGGGAAAAAACATTAGGTTGAGGCACAGTTGAATTTTTTATGGATTACCCATTGATCTCAAATTAACCTGCTAGTTCAGAAAAAAAGCCTTAGAATGCATAATGTATGTATAAAAACCTATAGACAATGAAAGATAAAGGATCGCCCCCCCCCCAAAAAAAAAAAAAGTCTTACATGCAAAACAAAGTCTTAGATTATTTCTTCATCTGCATGATCTTAAAGTCTCCAATATTTTTTTACAGCGAAGCTTTTCTATTCTATAACTTAGTTTTTTTCGTGTAACGGTTAGCTCTTTTCATTAATTTAGAAATGTTAGAATTGTCAAATTGATTTCAGACTTTGTGTGATGATTCCTATTACAGTTAGGTACGATTTAGGAAGCGTAGTAGCTCCATAATCTCTATAAGCAAGTCCATTCGTCTATTTAAAATATGTTGATTTTCAACAATTTTTATGTTTATTTATTTCCATACTCATCTGATTTTTGAAATTCTGATTTCTATTAAATGAAGTTATATTGTTAAAAGCAAAGCGTCTCTATAATCAATTCCTAAAAATCTAATCATGTCTTTAAATAATATCCTAAATTTAGACAGTTTTACAAAAAATGTACTTACAATTTTGTTTAGACTCATATATTTATATTCTGCTTATTAGGTTCTGACACTCTACAAGAGTTAATGTTCGTTTGTATTACCGTTCCAGAACTTTGTTTTTATGGCTGTTATCATACATGTTTTTCTACTTATGGATATAATTATAGTTGTTGATCAAATTTTGAAAAATTACTGAGCGCTGTTGTATAAAAGGTTTTGCTGATATGAAATGTATGAAAATGAGAATCTATTAACTAAATTGGTCAATAATATTTTAAAATTTTTCAAGGCTGAAACAGCCATAGTGCCCACAGCAAGCAAAAAAAGCTCCGTGCCTACAATTATACACATCAAAAAGTGCCTCTTTTTATCATAAATACACACAAAATATTATATATTTTAGAAGAAATCAAGTTAAAAGCTGAAATCACGACCGTATTTTAACTAGGACAATTATGCCCATGACCAGCGCAGCAATGAAAAAGATAAAAACATTTTTGAAAAAAACTTTAGACAAAAAATTATCATAAAAATAAATTCGGTTGAATTTGGCTGGTAGTGTAATAAAAACACTGTATATGACATTTTCATTTTTAATAGCTTAATTAGTTATTAACATTTTCAGTCTATATATTGATAAAATCTACATAATAACATTTGTTTTTACTTAAATTACAATGACGGTTTGACAGGCAGGTGTACTGACATAGATACCAAGCAGCTGTAGAGTAGCTACGCCAATAAAAATGTTTGGGGTAGTTCCCCTTGGAGCCATTTAGAACACATTTCACAAAAATTCCTCATCAAATTTTCGGGTTTTTAAAATTGGTAGTTTAGAACTTTACACAAGTAAAAGTGGTCAAAAACACAGAATACAAATTATAGAACTGCCATTGAATGAAATACCATAGAACATTAATTTTACGTTTTAGACCAATTGGAATAAAAAATATACCATTCTGTAGTTTAATGATGAAAAGAAGGACTTTCTATTACTATAAAATCATAAAAGTTTACTTATAAAAAGAAAATTATATATTCATTTTGTTTTACTTATCTAATTTTGGTATGCCTATGTGCCTTTTACTTATTTAGTTCTCCATTTGGGGAAGCTTCACATATTTCCCGGGAAGGTTTAAGCCTATTTCAATTTTTTGATTTACGGCTTGGGATGGTTTTAAGCTATTTTTTTAAATTTTAGAATACAGAGCCTTAGGATGCTAGAGGCGCAGCTACTAGTATTTATTAACAATTTTAGACTTAAACATAAAGTTTATTGTAATAATTGAGTATAAAATATGGGGAAAAAAGTCCTGTAAATTTTTAAATCAATCCTTGTCTTATCCCTTCTTGTTAACAGGTTAATATTGATAAATTTTCCTGACATAAGACGGAATTAAATGAATAATTGTATAATTATCAAATCTATAAGACATTTAATTAACTCAGCTTAATATAAGTAAGAAGGATAGAACGGGGGGGGGGGGGGGAATTCCCCCACCTCCAAACTAAAACTTGATTTTCTTTCCCCAATTTCTATCCTTACTGACCAACTATCAACTCACCCTCCTTTCTTCCTTATCTTCCCAGGGAGAGAGAGGGAAATAAAGAAAAAATTTAGAAACCCTCAAAACCCCCATGAATACCAAATAATTTCACACATAAATTGTAGCTAATTTATTTGTTGCCCATTGTCCTATCCCTAAATATCTCTTACAATTCCTAAGGATAATATATAACATGTATGTATATAAATTGATAAAAACAGACTTCCCTTCCCCCCCCCCCCTCTCCCCGTATTAACTTTCCCTACCACTCCCCAATCTTCAGATATATCTGCACACACACATATTTATACACACACACACACACATAATATTAGATGCTTGACCATCCATCTATCTATCTATCTATCAAGACAATCCTATATTAGTGCGCCGTCCATCGTCGCGTTACGTCTCCCCCCCCCCCCTCAAATATCCACCCCCAAAACCACAAATCCCTTGACCAAAAAGAAAGTTATGAACTACTCTCCCTGCCCAAAATAAATGGGCAGTTTATGAGCCCTCCATCCTCTTCACTCCCCCCCTTTATCTTCCTTAATTTAAGTCATACATAGTTAAACCACTCTTACTACATTATACTACACTGCAGCACCCCCCATCTAACCCCCCATGTTAGGAATCTCAAGGCCGCGTAAAATTGTTACGTGTGTGTGTGTGTGTGTGCTAGATTCTTGTATCAAAGTAGTCATACTGCTTAAATAACATTAAAATTATACAAAAAATCCGCAAATTTCCTTGACTTATGAAAATATTAAAAAACAAACATCATTTCTTTAATAAAAAAATCTTTATTCGCAAAAAAATAACTTAATATTTGAAAATCACTCAAATTTCTATTTATTTCAAAATCTAAATGAATTTGTATGTCATATCAAGAAAAATTTCTTGTTCAAATTTAAAGTTCTAAACCAGCAAACTTTTGAGTAATTAGCACTCTTTTTTGGTTGTTTTGCAAGTTTTAAACAAGATTCCTATGTTAGTCCTGAATTGCTGCAAAAAAGTGACTCTAAAACTCTGCAAATACGAGGAATCCTGTTTTAAAAGCTTTTCTGTGTGTGTGTGTGTGTGTGTGTGTGTCGGTTTTTATGTGTATGTGAGTAAGTATGTCAGTTTTTGTGTGTATGTGTGAATGTATATAAAACGTGTCCTATAAAGGGTGAAGTAATAAGAAAATTTTTCCAAAATTTCTTGTAGTAAAGCTTTTCTAAAATAATCATTTGTAGTTTTATATATTATTCTGTTTCAGGCCAATATAAACTATTTTCAGACACCTTTTTATGTACCGTTAAATTACTGACAATGTTTAATTGCAATAGGACCATTATTCCAGCTAAATTACAGGCCCCTTTATTCCTGATTTTCTACATACCGGCCATAGTTTTTATTTTATTTCTAAGTGCTTAGCACAACTGACCTTCAATATGAAAATTCAAACCTACAATTCAAAACTTTACAGTAAAGAAAACTAGCATGACAACTTTCATTAAACAATACCCTTATAAAAGGCCTATAATTTTTGCCAAAATACTTGAGTTGCTACGCTTAAAGAATAAGGACAAGCAGCCAGGTAAAAACACTGGGTCATATGTCAAAATGTAATTTCAATATTTTTTCTCGACAAAATTGTATTAAATAAAAGTGGTTATTGCTGACATGTTATAACATAACATGTCTTCATAACCATGTTGATGAAATAATTAAATGATAATTTGATAGAGCAAAAATTCACAAAAATACGCCTATAGTTTAAAACCAATAGAACTATTCTACAACGCTATATTATAATTCTGAAAGGTACCTATACCAAACTTACAAACAATCCCTAATTTTAAAATTATCCCAAGGCGAGTTATCAATCAGAAAGATATGTTCTTAGTCTCTAATAATCTAAAGTACTTTCTTAAACAGGCTACAAACAATTATGATGATATAGATGAAAAGTCAAGTAGCCGCAGTTTCTTCCTATACTAGATAGCTTGCATTATTAAAAAAAAAGAATTTTAAGGTTTTGAATTTCAAAATTGTCACCAAGCAAGAAATTTGGAATTCTAACTTAGCCTTATGCAATTTCTATTACTTATTGTAGTTGTAACAAATAGACGTACAAATATGACCCAGATATAAAGTAGTTGCGCTTTACTAATAATATGATTCATCAAATAAAACATCTATAACACATGTACAAATTCTGATAACAAAAAAGCTGGTTAATCTTCACTCACACAGGATTACACCCATTTACTAAATAAAAGTTAGGGTAGGTTAAGCTGGTTATAAGTAGGGTTAATTGTAATTAGGTCCTATTAGGTCTATTCAATCATTAGGTTAGCCCCCCCCCCCCCTACCGCCCATACCCGCAGGGTTTATTCAGATAAGTTGTGAGTGGGTGGATTTCCAATGGAACCATTTTTATCAATAGCATTCCAAGATTGAACTATTGACCTGCAACACAGCTTCTTAAATCTATATATATTACCATACAAAACATCCTAATTTCACCAACTGGAAAAATAGCACATAAAAATTATAATTATTATTAAAACGACTGCAGGAGTCTTAAAAAAGAATAATCATATTCATGAATAGGTAGAAAATATATCTACCTACCTAACAAGACGTATGTGGCCTTATTTCCTTTCCTTTAATATAAAGTAGTAAGGATTTTTGTCTTGAGCTAAAGATTTCGGAAATATTTGGCCTGAATTGGATGTGCTTTTAAGGTAAGCTTTATATATATCTTGGGGTTGGTTTTAAATTATATCCTCACATCCCAAGCAACTAAGGGTATCCGTAGTTGACAGTCTATCAGAAAAACGTACAGACATGCCATAATTATAGTGTAGATTTGGTTTATTTTACCCTAGATTGTTTGAACATATCAAATAGAATGAAAGAGAAAGAAAGAAGGAGCGAAAGAAAAAGAGAAAGAAAGAGAGAGATATAAACAAATCTAGCGAGATAGATAGATAGGGGAGAGATTTATTATTGCAAAAAGTGTTCCATCAAAATCTATCAACTCAGACATATAATAATAAAATGCATTAAAAAGGACAGTCCACGAATTGTTTCGATTTTTTAAATTCTGCTAAAAATGTTAAAAATAATACAAATAAAAAGTAAAATATTTTCAAAAGTTGAGAGTAAATCTTGAGTTCTTCTTTTCTTAAGTTTATTGTAGTGTTTTATGCTATTTTTCGGGAAGATACACAATCATCCTAATAGTGTTATTTTTTTATATATACCTAGGGGAATTTTGTCTTTTACTTTTATAAATAAAATAAAAAAGCCGAGGTTCCTCTGAAACCTTTTTCAATATTTGATTATGTAGATTATAAGGGGATACAAAAACAATAATTGAACACAGCCTCTAATGAGTATTGCAATGTCTTTTCGTGTGTATTTTTGTGGAAAAAAATGATTTAGTGATTAAGTTATTCTTCTAATTTCTTTTCAAACAAGGATGAAATTTTTAATTTGATGTGGCTGTAATAGTTATAATAATCGATTTATAACTACTTGATAATTGTACCAGATTTTTGCCTACTCTAATAAAATAGTCTTTGCAACTGGCTAATATAACGATACCTCCGATCCAACCATTGTATCCCCTCCCCTGGAGGAGCTTACTGACCAATTAATAATGATGGTAGTGCCAACCTAGATTTCCCCCATGTCATGATATCCACGTACATTATATCCATGGTTGACGGCTATCGGTGTAGATTTATCCTTGTTAACCAAACTGTTTAACTTACCTAAAAAAGTTATAAAGTTATAGAATAATGAATACTTTAAAGTACTAAAAAAAGTTTAAAAGTTATAGAATGATGAATACTTTAAAGTACTAAAAAAGTTTAAAAGTTATAGAAAAATGATAATAATAAAAGCAAAGTTGTAAAGGTGAACTTTGAAGAAGGAAAAAATTATTAAAACTTCTTTTAGTAAATACTTAACACAAATTATTAGATCTAAAATAAATAAATATTATGCTCCCCTATCTAAGTTTAAAGTTTATTGCTGTCAAGTCTTGTACAAATGGCTTGATATTTTTAGTCTGGCATTATTTTAAGAAAAGGTATGCTGTGATTTATTCCTTTTTAGATGTAATTTGAATACGCTACATTACTTAGATTTTACTTCAGGAATTATTTGGAGTATGGAAAAGAAAAAGTAATTCTACCAAAAATTTTAGGTAATCTTAAGAATTAAGAACAACAGAAAATTGTTTTGATAAGCTTTCTTTGACCGTTAAATTTTTCAATTGGGTCTTTGCAAATCAACCAATAGCGTCGGAAATATTATCACATCCATGTCGCTACAAAAGAGCAGACAATTTGCTAGCAGACGAAAATGCTCCCATCTAATGAAACCAGGTAATTGTCTGGTCATACATCTATATCAATAGTTTTATTTATATAACTGTTAAAAGATTCCATTTGTATGCTTAATCCCTTTAATATATTCAGTTAGGGAGTTGAATCCATTTTTATAGAAGCAGAAATATAATCTATGATTATGGTTTGGACCCTCTAAAACTGTAATCTACCCTTCCACTTTCCCCTCTCTTGGTGAAGATATCTTCAACGCCGATACGATTTTTGAAATATAAGATTCCACTTTTGTCTCTCTTGTTAAAGATATCTTCACCAAGAGAGGCAAAAGTGGAATCTTAAATTTCAAAAATCGTATCGGCGTTGAAGATATCTTCACCAAGAGAGGGGAAAGTGGAATCTTACATTTCAAAAATCGTATCGGCGTTGAAGATATCTTCACCAAGAGAAGGGAAAGTAGAATCTTACATTTCAAAAATCGTATCGGCGTTGAAGATATCTTCACCAAGAGAGGGGAAAGTGGAAAGGTAGATTACAGTTTTAGAGGGTCCAAACCATAATCATAGATTGTATTTCTGCTTCTATAAAAATGGATTCAACTCCCTAACTGATATTGTTGAAAAGAATTTATGTATAAGAAGACTATGTGAGATTTTATCAATTCAAATTAAACAATGTTTACTGGTGGCAAATTAGCAATTCAAACAAATACATAAATAGTAAGCGCCACTCAAATTGTTTAAAATGTTTATGGCATTCTTGAATTACATTGAATATTAAAAACATTGATTTAACAATGGAAATTATACCAAAAAGAAGCGCAGCAATTACAATAATACATACTTATAGACATTTTCAATTAAAAAATGAGCCATTTGCCGCCAATTTTTTTTCTCAATTTAGTGTATTTTAAAACAAGCACTTTTAGGAAAGTACAAAAAATTTAAATGTTAGATTTAAAGATAATTGTAACTTTCTGCGTGTTCAAAAGGGCATAAGAAATGCGCTAATTGTACAGTAGATGCGCTTATGATAATACAAAAACATGAATGATAAATAATAAGTGAGAGATGGATGTCTGTATTTCCAAATTTCCTATTTAGCGTGGAAAAATTCACAAGCTTTCTAAACATTTATGAACCATGGTTGTATGTATGTATGTTTGTAGTAGGGTCAGCCAACCGCCGACGCGACGTAGAGCAGCAACTAAGCTGCTGTTTTAAAACTGCCAACAGCTTTTTAATGGATTCTAATGCAGCTTATTTTTGAATTAGACCAAATTTAGTTTAGCATTTAATCAAAATTGGCGACTTGTTGCCGTTTTTTAAGTGGCTGTAAATCCCTTAAATAAGTGTTTTTTTTAACCAAACTAGCTAGATATTATTTCATGAGAAAGGCTGTTATGCATTTTGATATAGGAAAAAATTTTATGTGTTAAATGGACAACGATTTTTTCAGTATTTTTTTATGTATGTCGTAATGACGCACAGCCTTACTGATGCAAAATAAAGTAGCTGCGCTACTTAAAAAGTGTCCATTAATATGATAAAATAGAATTTAATATTACACCTAGGTGAGGAAATAAATTTCACATTTTGATAAATCTATTTAAGATGTTCTTATTGCATAAATACCGGAGATCTAAAGGGATAAGACTTTGGCAAATAAAGTGATGTACATCTCCAAAATTAACCCTTCAGTAGATTAAAATTAGTGGTTGAAATGTTTGGACACTCAACTGAAGGAACCAACCAATCAAATTAAATAAAAATTCCCAAAAGTTATTAAGACAATAATAAGAAAATGCTATTCTATAACTTTGGGGACTAGTTCAATAAACAGCCCAATGTCCCCTCCCTCCCAGAAAAATACTTGTAGTGAAACTATTCTAGAAGACTTGTTGTCTTATTATAACAAAAATTTAAACTTTTATTTAATTTAGATTAGTTGGTTCATTTTGTTGAGTTTCCAATCGTTTCAAACACTAATTGTAATATACAGTGATTTTGTGTATCATCATCGGGGATGTACATCAATTTATCACCCATTGTATTTTCCCCTTTGATACACATTTAGGCTTTAAAAAATTTGCCGAAAAAAGTTTTAAAAAAATCAAAGTACTGTTTTCAATTAGTTTTAAACATTTTAAGCAAAAATATAAATTTAATAACCTTTTTATCCTTATTTTATAGCTTTAAAAATAAAATCAGAGTTGAAAAAGACATAAACGTAAAATGAATTAAAAATAATTATCTTTATTTGACTAAACATTTAACCTTTTAAAATACGTTAATGTATCCAAATTGCTCTCGTAAAAACCAACTTTTTTTTTAGCAGCGAAGCTAATCTATTACTAGTTTATGTCCCTCCGGACAATCTATCTATAGAAAATTAAATTACTATATAATTAAAACTGTAATAAGTTATTCGATACTAGCGGCCTCTAGGGGCACTTGGGTGTTGAATTTGATAACCCACCCCAAATTTTAAAAAGTTTTTAAAAAGATGTTTTTTTTGCGGGGGGTCTTGGTAGATAATGAGGACCCTATAAAGGAGAACAATATCTGTTCAGCGGTTAGCGAGATCCTTTGGAACAGACAGACACACACGCACATCCTTTTACTTCATTAAAAGAATTATCGTGAAATTACTGATTTTTTTTATTAAAGTATTAGTTTTTTTATTGCTGCGCTACTTTTGAACATAGCCATCCGTGCTTCCTTTTTGCTTTGACCTTCCACGGTATTCACAGAAAAAAATTGGTTTATTACTCATTGAAAACTTTTTTTGTGAATCATTTTTGCCCTGTGTAAATCAACAGGGAAGAAGGTATCTATTGTATGACATTAATTAAGATAATTTTAAATCCTGAAACTATTTGTTGACATATTTCGACTATATGACATTTGTATAAAGTAATTAAGCTAATAAAATTTACATTTTATTTTCAATATGTATATATTTCAAAATTAAGCTCTTTGTAGTGCCTATAAAAAGGGGGATACATTCAAAAACCTTTTGACCAATGACGGCATATTAAAATATTCCATTATTCTAATACGACGTCATTCGGGATTTTTCATCCTAAAGCATTTTTTTATATTTATCCCTTTTCTTATAAGCACTATAAACAGCTTCTTTCAAAATTATGCCTGATATAGGTAACATGCAGGCAATTCTAATAATAAGAAAAGAGTATTATGTTGATAGCACCAAATCGATTTTATAATATTTTTATGAATTATGAAAGATAATTACATCTTCCATAATAATCACCTTCTATTAAAGTGCAAAGTTGATTTAATTTTTAAAACTGATCTATCTGCATCACTTATCCTGTTCTTATGTAGGTTATTATAAGTATTTATTAAAGATTATTTTTCCAGCTGTTGGCCCATCCCTGCCTCTCCGACTATTCCGGACAATTAGTCAAATTACTCCAAGGTCGTCCAGAAAAACATTGAATATTACTACAATGAAATATTTTGGCTGCTGGGTCTTCTTTCCAATAATTCTACATAACTCTGGATGTACATAATCAGTTTGAGGGTAACAGCTCCGTGTCATACAAAAGACGTTCCTCACACCAAAAGTATGAGAAGGAAGAATGCCTTGTCATATATATAAACATATAAAATTAACACTTTAATTTTTTTTAGAAAGAAGTCTTACTAAATTATGGATATCTGGTCCAGAGTACAAATGTTAAAATAAATTCTAGGCGTCCAAAATTTGATATAAGCTAGCAACAAACGTCACAATTTCATTAGTAGGCATTTTCAATCATGAGAATATTTACCAGTTTTTTCGAACTTTTTAATAGAAGACAAAAAATACGAACATTTGATAAAATGAAGTCTTAATTAATGTGTCATATTAAGTATAGGATGATTATAAACTAAGATGATTGGATGTTATTTTCGCTTTAGACATAGTTTCCTTTTTATAATTAGATACATGTTTCATTAAGGAGAGGTTAAAAAAAGCGTAGCTTTTCTATAACATAAATACAATAAAATTTTATTTTGTTTACAAGTATACATAAAATCAAATCATTGAAGTGTTGTACATTAAGCCGACAATAATACCAGGTAAATTATAGTATACATAATCAACTTCACTATATTTTCTATTAGACCATCTAAAAAGATTGAAATTTGATGAATTGAAAGTATATGGACGTAGAGTCACTTGTTTATAAGAAAAATATCTGATTTTATTACTATATGAAAATGTGTAGGAAGTACACACCAACATATGTATATATATCACCTAAACTATAAAACCCTTCGGGCGTCCTGGCATTGTGCACTGTTAATGAATTTATGATTGATATTAACAATTTATGACCCATCCCTCCTTAAAAATTCATGGATTGAAGGGATAAGGAATTGTTGAAGCTGCCTATACAAAAATAATGACTATACAACACAAATTATCAATGAGAGGCCACTACACATACTAAATTACCAGTTTACATTTTAATTGACCAATTGTTGCATTTGACCCTATTTACTTGAATCTATTTAAATTTCATAAAAATTGTAAATTTTTTCATTAAAGTAATGATATATCGATACTAGATAGAAGGTCAGAAATGGCCGATTCTATTCAATGCCATCTAGTCGATATAAACTACTGCTATAGCATATCGACAGTAAAAGTTAGCTTTATTTAGTTACTGACCGTCCATTATCCCTGCATAAAGATAACTTAAAAATCGTGTCCAATAAAAAGTTTTTGTAGCATGAGTCCTCTCAATCTCCATGTTAATATAACATATGCTTTAACAAATCAGTACACTGTAAAAAAAATATCTTTATAATAAACATTTCAAAAAAAATTAGGTTACAAGTATAGTATAGATAAATAAAGCTAGTAAAACTATAGCCAAATAGAAAAAAAATAGCTCATATTCATTTTGTGCCAAGAATGATGTACAACAAGTTGATGATTTTTTACAGTATAGGATTAGGTCCCTTTTGTGTTAAACAATTGCCCACTTTTTAGATCTTGAGCGATTGCAAAGATATTGTTCTAAGAAGTACCAGATTAACATTTATGCTTTTAAAAAAGTTTTAGCTACCTACTAATTTTTTAAACCTACATAAGACATAGATTTTATAATTTCAAAATAATTTACAAGATATGGTTAAGATCGTGCTCTACTAATTTTGATAAAGGCGTATTTTTTTACATTTTTGTTATTGTAGTTTTACCGTTTTAGAGCAGTGCTAAAATTTGAGTAGAGCAAATTTTAACTTCAACACCCATGCACCCTCTCCCCCATGTGTATACCCTTTTATCATTATCAGCCCTGAAATCTGCAAGAACAAGGATGACAACATCCATAAAAGCGAAGCACTGAAACGGTATGACAAACGGACATTAACACTTGCATAGTGTCTAAACTGAATTATCAGAATATAAAAGTATAAGAGTCGAAGCAAAATTGTAAGTAAATTTGTTGAAAAACTTCTTGATACAGGATAATGTTTATTGAGCTTATGGGCATACTTACATTTTTAGGATTTGATTATAGAGTTGCTTCGCTTAAAATATTGTTCTTTGTTGTCCCAGGAATCAATATACCAAAAATCAGATCAAACGGATAATTAGATCACATAAAAATTTGCTGTTAAAAAATTAGAAAAATCAACATGTTTAAAATGGACGTACGGACATTCTGGTAATGATTATAGAGTTGCTACGCTTTCTAAATCGTACCTAACTACTACAGGAATCATCATGCAAAGTTTGAAATCGATGGGACAATTCCAACATGCCTAAATTAACGAATAAAAGCTATCTATCTCGGACGGACGGACGGACGTACGGACGGACGGACGGACGGACCGACCCTAATTATAGAAAAGCTTCGCTTTTAAAAATGACAATAAAAATTCAAAATAAGCAGTTGGAAGATTGGCTGGCGGAAACGGAGGCAAAGGCATTATTTTTTGCATTATTTTTAGTGCACAAATACGCGCAGCCGCCAATTTTACACCACTTTAGTTTTCTAAGCTTTTACATGCCAATTTTAGGTTACAAATTTTATTATATTTTTATAAACCTTCTTGTTTTTGAATAAAAATCATTTAAAAAGATTGACGATCAAGGACATCCAAGTTTTTTTTTGTTGTCTTTTTTGGGGGGGCAATTGAGGGTGTGATAACACCCCTTCTTGGACGTCCTGTATTACAATTATGGTAAAATAAAGAACGGATTTTTAATAAGATAAATATAAAAATAAAATTAGATGATGTTAACATCTTAAAGTAAAAACTTTTAAAGCTTAAGTTCTGAGTTACAAATTTATTATAGGTTTAAGTATATAGAGAACAAGAAAAAGAGAGTTCATAAGTAGCGCAGCATATTAAGGATTATTTTATGATGGGAAAAAATATTAAATTTATTTACTAAAAGATACGTTATTCTATATTGTAGACGGGCATAATTATATAAGGGATATGTAAGCCTAATATTTGTAGCATATAGATACCTCACTAAGATAGCATGCTTCTATGACATGCTTATTACGATGTACACACATCAAACTTTATTGTAGCTGCGCTGCCTAAAAGAATAGAGGCAACGCCTTGACTTTAGTACTTTCATGCCAAAATATAGATATTATCATTTCTAAGTAATATTAACTTAAACCTTTAAAAATAGAAAGTGTTAAGAAAGAATGAATTTTCTTTTCGTATTCATTCTAAAATTATAAAAATTAATTTTAATTATGTCTTAAAGTAAAAGTTGTTATTTTTGCATCTTTATACATATGTGTTTGTACGTATTTAAGAAAAAAGTTATCATTAGTTTTTGGCAGTAAAAATGTGGGTGGAGTTTTAAATGCTTGCACGCCTTATTTTGTCAGGGTAATAGGGATATTCCATAGCTATAAGTATCGTATTATGGACAACTTTCCACGGATAGTAAAAAAACTTTAAGATTAAGTGCAGTTTTGTTAGCTCTGACTATTCCTACTGTCATTTGCCATTTTTTTGCCATGGAAATTAAGAAAGAGTAACAGAATTGCCTTGTCCAAGAAAAAGGTGAAACTCATTAACATACAAAGTTTAGTCTAAAAAAACTTTACTTTAAAAACTTGGTCAGGGTTTACAAAATTTGTAAATGTATAGTTACACAAGAGGTACACCTATCATTCAAAAATATGGTAACTAACTTTTAAAAGTGATTTTAGATATATTTTTGACATCAAAAGCTGATCCCTTTATCCGGGGTTTAACTTCAATATGTCTTTTTTTAAGGCTGAACATTTTACAACCAATTGAGTTTTTAACCCATTAACATTTTACCATCTATGTATGTATTTATGTAGGAGCAAAGCTACTCTTTAATTAGGGTTTCTAAATGCAATCATAATAGACTTTTCTTCCTTGTTTATAAAGCACATTGCCCCATACTTACTTTAATTTGGCCTGTTCCAACTTTACAGACTAGTGTAAACTCACATAGTTGCTGAACTTTAAGTATTTGATGGGAATTTAATTAACATAATCCAGGGACGTTAAAGCCTTTTATTTTAGTGGGTTAAAAGGAGTGGTTTTGTACGGGTTAATCTTATATATTAATAATAAAAAATTGAGGATGGTAAAAGGGGGGTTTTCTTTAAAATTTACATCTTTTCTTCGGTACTTTGGCCATAATTGTCCTATTTTTAAACTATGTTAATCATTTTTGGAATTTTAGAATTGCTGTAGAAAAACTTTTTAAAAAACTAGTATAGAATAACTTTTGCTTCCAATTAATCATTATTTAGACCAAGTGTAGTAATTTTTAGCAAATATTGTTATAATTTATTACGCTTTAATCGATATCAGCTAGGGAGGGAGGGAACATTGGGCTGTTTATTATACTGGTCCACAAAGAATAATAAGAACGTTTTCTTATTCGTTGACTCAACAACTATGGGTACTTTAATTGATTAATGATTAGTAGGTTCATTAAGTTAAGTGTCCCAACGTTTCAACCACTAAATGTAACCTAAAGAAAGGGTAATTTTGTGTATCATCTCATCATTCAGGATGAATATTAATTTATCGGCCACTGTCTTATCCCTTTAGATCCCTGAATATTAGCAAACATCAAAATACAATATGAAGTAACTGTAAGATTTGACTTGTGGAAATATTAAAGGATCCTTAATACTATTGGGAGGAAGAAAGGATATATGTAGATTATTTTGAGCTCTATATTCACATATGTATATAAAAAAACCTCCATGTTATGACTCGAATTTTTTAAAACTCTCATCAGCATACAGATTTCATTTCCGGTGAAGCTACTCAACAATCAAAACTAAAAATTAGGGGCCTATAGTCCATTTACATAAGTTTTATATTATAAATACAACCTTAACTTGCATATGATTGTACTGTGATAGTGAGAATGTAAAGGAACTATGGGAATGGCTTGTGTAACATTGTTTCTCATGTATTTCACCTTAATGCCCTTATATCACAATTCTTCCTTGCCCCCTTTTAAAGGGATATTCCAAAATCTTTTTTCTTCCAACAGTAAACTTATCAAACAAAAGCTACGCTACTAAAACTAATTGGTAGAGTCATTATCTATAACAATGAAGGATTTGCTATGTTTATTATATAATAGTTTTTTTATATCTTTCATTAAAAATATCAAATAAAAAAACAGTTTCAAAGCCTCCTTTTAAATCTAATCTTTCCTCGCTTTTTGGGTGGGCTTATGTTGCCTGTATTTTAAAGACATTTCTTCAAGCTACTTTCTCCCTCTTAAATACATACTAATCATTTCAACACAAGTCTCAAAACCCCTTTTTTCATTCATTATTTTTTTCTAACGTAGCTTCTATATAATAAAATTATGATTATAGGCAAATTATAAAATTTGGTAACGTAACAAATATTTAAAAAAAAAAAATTGTCAATCTTTAAAATTTTTATGTACATGATCATCAACGATAGTTATGCTCAGCCAATAAACTTTATACAGGTATTGCTTTTAAATCATTTATAATGACTTTTAAAAAAATATTATGTAATTTAAAGATTTTTGGTACATTCCGTCAATTTACAGACAAAAAGACGGACTGACGAATCCGAATTTTAAAATTGCTACGCTACAAGATCATATTACAATTGATTTATTACCCATCTAGACAGATTAATAACATCAAAATTGATGCTTATAACCAATTTTTATATCAAATTCTTAAAAATTAGAAAATCATCCTTTTTTTATGATAGAAAATATGTAAGCTATAAATTTCCAAAAACAAGAAAAAAGTTCATAGGAGTTTTTTCAACAAAGACAAATCTTTTACGTGTTTGGGTTTTAAGGTTGATATTTTGAATTTTTTTATGAGACGATCAGTTAATCAACTTAAGCCCACAATGCACAAGCCCACAAACACACAGACTAAAGTCAGCAATTGTAGAGAAGCTGTGCTGCTGCTAAAAAAAAGTTTAAGGAAATGTATTAAAAATTTTAGAATTACTTGCAAACACACTTATTAAATTTAACCAACCAAAGAATTTTTTATCCAATCTTAACCAGACAAATGCCATCTAGCTAAAAAAGATGCGTAGATTTCATTTCTGGCAACCAGAAAATCCGCAGAAATCGAATTCACGAGATCCAAAAAAGTTTCATTAAAAAAAACCTTACACCAAAAATAACAAACAATAATTATAACAACGACTTAGTTTCTTTTTCCTGTTTTATACGAATATTGAAACTAATTTTCAGGCATGCATGTTTGAAGGTATAGTACTTTTTTTAGAAACCAAAATACAGACATATATAAAACTACGAAATTGTATATTAGTCACTAGAAAGATTACATTTTTTTTCTTGCTTTAAAACAACTTTTTGTACATAAAAACCCGTAATGTCTTCATTATTGACACAAATATGCATTCTGTATAGTTTTAAAAAATTTAGTCAAATAAAATACCTGATTAGAATACAAAGCAAGAAATAAAGGTTATCAACTCCCTATGAGCTTTTTGTGTTAAATAGAATTATTAATAAGAATAAAAGAGTTTCAAAAAAAGTAAAATAACAAAATGTTAGGTGAATTGTTAATATTAAATCAATCAAAAAATGTTTTACATTCTTATAATTAATTTCAATAAAACATATATATGCTCAAGAAAGGTTATTTATAATTATGAATTCTACCAGACTAAAATATAAAAGGGGAAATAGTTTATGAAGACAACACAAAATGATTTTAAAAATTACTTATTTTTATCTTTTTTTTTAATCTTTAACAATTTTAATGTTTTTATTATGTAAATATATAAAGTATTATTCAAACTTAAAGGATTTAATCGTTTTCTTTGTAATTTATATGTCAAAACAGTGTAAAAATGAAGTTCTTAATTACGAATTTTCAAATCATTAGATTTTAATACAATTTATTATAGAAATAAAGAATAATTTCAACAAAAAAAAATTGCTACAAAAAGGCTTACTGTATTATTAAACTGACTTAATTGTATAATTGCATTTATTTTGTTTATTTACCTTGAAAAATGAGTGTTTAAGTGCTGCATTGGTTAAAATCAAACCTAAAAGTGCTCTTTATTCAGTGACAGAGTTAAAAAAATATATACCTTGTTTTATAGTTTTTGATCTCTTTTTTTATATATTTTTATCTGATATGTATATCAAAATTTAAAAGTATCTATTTCATTAGATATTCATACTTTGCTAAAACGTCTTGGTTACTTTTTGCACTATATTTGCTCTAAAAAGGATTCTTTATCTGACTTTTACATTTAAAATGAAAGATTTTATGCCAATTTTTGTGTTGACTGAAGAAAAAAATAATTATTTTGTTTATATGCAATTTTCTATAATAAAATGTGAGAAATGCCTTTTTTCACATGTAGGGCGAAAAAAGTAACACTGAAAATATTTTTTATGTCTTAAGCATGTCCTAAACTCAAAGATAATAAACTTTCATAAAAGATTTATTTCAGAATATGTCATTTAGGGCATAAAATTAATTTTGCAAACTAACATTGCAAATGTTTGCCAATAACTTTTAAAAATGATTTCTGCGGATTTTCTAATTTACATGGGTGTTTTCTACACATTTTGATTACATTTAGTTAAATAAAGTAACTTGCATTCATAGAGAGAAAGAGAGAGGGAACAATGGGCTGTTTTTTAAACCTGTCCCCAAAGTTTTATAATAACGTTTTCTTATTTGTTGGCTTAACAACTTTGGGGACTTTTACGAAATTTTGTTGAATCTTAATTGGTTGGATCATTAATCTTAACACTAATCTTACTCTACAGAAGGGGTAATTTTGTGTGACATCATTAGGGATGTACATTAATTTATCGGCCATTGCTTTATCCCTTGTCCATGGCTAGTGTTACATCGACGGACAGAGCATTGATATGTTAATTTGTGTTTGTTCGACAAACAAAAAATAAATTACAATTCAAGAGTAGCTTCGCTACCTTAAGAAAGGCATGAACTAAAATGTACAGAAGCTTGATTAATTATGGTATACTGTCATTTCAAGAGGAAAAAAAAGAAAATTTTTCTTCCTTCCTTCTTTTCACTAATATGACTTTTATTTATTTATCTTGTAATGTAACAGTAAATTAATTCATTTCTGGATGATTTTTCAGTTTATTGTGTTAGTTTTTTTTTATAAAAAAAAAATAACAGAAAACATGGAAAAAAATTTTGAATTAGTTAACATTTAAACAAGGAATAATTTCTATAATTAGCGGTGCAACATTTTTATACAAAATAAACCATATTACATTAAAAATATGACATATATATAGTTCGTCAAAAATTGTTTAAATCAATCAATAAACATGAATGTTACACTATGTGTATATGTAAACAAAAGGGCGTACCAACATGCCCTAATTATAAAAAAAATGCGCAATTATATAATTCTAGAACATCTTCGGAGAATGATTTTTAAGTTTTTTTTTGTTACTAATCTAATACATGTATCCTTTTTATGGTAAAGATCTCCTAAACTACATATAGCTGTAGGGTGCTATAGTCTAGGGGGGTTCAAATAATTATCCTTCCTTATCCATCTTGTTAAAAAATAATCTTGTTTAGATCATTTTAACCTTTTTTGTAAGCTTGGTCTGCTTGAAATGTTTTTATTCAGCGGCATTCTGCGCCAGTACCAGAAGTCTATAAATTAGCCAAATTTAAAAATGCTCCAGAACCCAAAGTCATTATAAATCCAAAGAATAAATTTTAGATCCAGTGTACTATTCTAATAACCCTTTGGTTCATTGGATTGAACTTCCTAACCGGAAAATAGCCTGAAACCACCCCATTACTTGCGAAAACCTTCCCTAAAAATGTATTCTTATTTTTTAATATCACCCTAATCTGATGAATGATTCACATTTTTTTTTCATCAAAGAAGATGATACAAAAGGGGCTATAATGGATAATAAAAAAGGAGGGTTTTTAGATTGAATGAAAAAAATTATTTTCTTGGAAGGTGTTGGGGAAGGGGGGGGGGGTAAGGGGAGAGGAAGTTTAGTAAGATCGAAAAATATCCCACTGTAGTATAACCGACGTTTTTTACTTTTTTTGATTTAAAAGATGTACTTATTCAAGGTTTGATTAAGAAGAGTTTCGTTTAGCTGGTATCCCACAGAGTAAGAACCCTTCAAGGCTAAAGCCTAAACACATGGGCTTGTGATATGTTCAAATAAATATTTAATAGTGGGGTGTGGGGGTTTACTTTCAGATTAATAGGATACTACTGCAGAGAATGATATCAAATTAGGAATCTAAATTTTAGGATCATTTAACACTTTCAAATCTTGGGGCTAAAATTTTTAACAAATTGTTTTTTTGAATTTTAACATATTTTACAATCATATACTCACTCAAAAATGTTGAGAGATTACTTCTTTTGCATTTTAAATTAACAATGGAATTTAATACTTAAAGGTTTATTTAATAATGCATAACATTTAAATACTTTTGTCCTTAAGACAAGGATGATTACGTCCAAATTACCGAAGTTTTTGCACATAAATAAAAAGATAATATATAATAAGAAAAAAATGGAAAAGAGTAAGGGAAAAAATAATATAAAAAATGCAAAGAAGAAAGGGTAAATACTGAAAGACAAATCAAAAAGCACAGTCATAGAGGAGCTTCAGCACAGAAAATGCGCAAAGCTTGGCTACCAATAAATCAATCAGTGCCACTATTCAGGGAGTAAGGGAGGGGACAATGGGCAATTAATTCAATTTGAGAGTTTTTGAAGAAAGGCCATGAAAACCAGAATAATCCCGAAAATATGGTGGAAATTGTAAAGTGATTGTTGATTAAATCTAGAAAACCATAAACTAAGAAAAAAGTTCCAAGAAAAAAAGCAATCATTTGAAAATAAGATTACCAGTATTACAGACTGACATAACCATTCTGTAATTAATTACTAGAAATATCTCCCTGGATCTCTTCAGATGATAGGAAAAGAGAAAAGAGATTTGGGGGCAAGTGATGTGAACACAGAAAAAAGGGGCAGGCAGGGGTGTAGCTGGATGGGCAAGTATATGACCCGCACACCTTCCTGCCCCTTTTTATCCTGTTTATTTCCCCCACCTCCCTTCTCCATTTCCCTTTCTCGTCTACTTTTAAAAAGGAGGTGGGGATGAAGGGAGTAAAATATAGTATGGGAGGGGGGCCGTGTATTTATATTTGAACTACTCTCTGTCTGCAAAACTATATATATTCAAAACTAATATAGCGAGTAACGGCATTTCTTGCGCAAGTCCCCAAACTCAGTCAGAAACTGCTAAATTCTTGCACATTCCCTTTAAGCCAGTCCCCAAAGTCTGAGACTCCTAAAAATTGAATATTCGATCCTTTGTCCCCTCCCTTACTCCCTGGCCACTATTAATCAAATATTCCTATATGCAAATGTAAACAAGGATAATCACATCCATAAGTAACACAGAATTAACAAGCATTAGAACTAATAAATTTTGTCACTACTAAGCAATGCTTTTACAAAAATTGTTTTTGGGTATTATGTGTTAAAGATATTTAGGAAAAACGACATGTCATACGGACAAACAGACAGAATTTAATTTTAAAGTAGTTACGATACCAGAAATGCACTTTGAGAAAAACAAATGATGGTCTTCAAAATTAATTTTCAAGTATGCCTATAAATATTTGCATTGCTGCAAAGGTGTAACATGGAGACAGCTCAAACATTAATTTCATTTGAAAATTAAAATAAATTATATAATGTAGTAAGTTTTTTTGTCTGAAGCTCAGGATTTCCATAAATATTGATCTGATTGGGTTCTCATACAAGGGAAGTTTCACATAGGCTGTGCTAGTTTTAGGCTATTCTTTTTTTTGAATTTAAGCCTTGGGACGGTTTTAGATTTTCTACGCTCTTCTTAACCCTTTGATTAAAGAGCCCATAGATTCTAAGGGCACAGCCGCTAGTATAAAATAAATCAGCAAACAAACAAGTGGTATTTAAAGTTCAAAATATTGAATTGATTTTGTGGATAACACGTACGTATTTGTTCGAAAGTAACAAAGACTGACATTCTTTGAAAAAAAACTCATTCTATCAAATATGTTGTTAATCTTTCAAACAATCTGCGTTGTTTTTGGACATAACTGTCCTATTTTTTTTGCGAATATAACTTTTTCAATATAACCAGCTCAAATTGTATCCCACAAACATAAAACCTCAAATATTGTGTTTGCAAAAAAGACAAGTCTACACTGTAAAAAAAGTTTGCAAAATTTGAGATTTTATTGCAAATTTTTATTACATTTAAAAACCTCATTAAGCTTAGAAAATCCCTGCAACTTAATTTGAGGGGTAAAAGACATTGGACCCCTAGAGTGTATAAACCCGCTCTACCATTTGTTGGCTCAAAAATTTTGGAGGCCTAGTATGTATCTTTACTATGTTATACAAATAATTTAATTTACAGTCGAGGCAATTTGTTTTAGAAACCTTATAATTTATGAATTTTTTACATAGGAGAATTTTTTTAATAGTGCATTAGATTTATTATAACCCATGTTATAATTGACCACAAATACATATTTACAAGTTAGGCTTATTTATGTTTGGGTAAGTACCAAGGATCTAGGGATAGGGCATTGGAATTGGAGGATATATTTTTGTGGTGGAAGAATTATTGCAGTTAATTAAAACAACTTTACATAATCATATCAATAAAAACATTTATTCTCCAATAACAAAACAATTAAAATATGCATATACATATTTTTTATTCGCTTTTATTATTTTTTTTGATTATAAAAAAAGATCTGATAAAAAATTATAAAAGCGTGTAATCTTCTAATTTTGTGAGAAATAACAGACTTAATTTGTATCATTTGGGGGGTAGATTCATTTAATGTCCTATCCCCATATCCCTGATAGTAATACCCGCGCCCATGATTAATGAAGAAGTTATTTTCCTAGGTTCTCCGCGGAAAACATTTATCAAACACTTAATCTCAACAACATAAATCACAACTCCAAGCAAAAAGAAAAACAAGAACGACATCGTCCAATGGAAGCCCTTTTACAAAAACTGTAAATAATTAAGTAGATGAACTTTCTCTATAATCTATGTTTTATTTTTAATAGTTTAGTCTTAACTCTAATTAACAACTTTGATATCCTTTCTGTAATAAATATTTTTTTTGTTAAATAAAGTTAATTAATTATACTAGGTGTTACTAATATCCCAAATACTGCAGACAATCGAACAACCCTTTGATTACACAATCTTTGACTTGAAGTCCTAACTGTGCATTGGAATGAGTTGCACCTATTTCGTGCTAAAGTACTGTAAATGTCACGCATCTGACATAGCAGAAGTAGGTAAAACTTTTAACATCTTGAGTTTTGACGCGGTTTGGGCTGATTACTTCCCATTGCGGAGGAGCTAAGATTTACTCGGGTTAGCACTGTAGATGCATTAAAAACCCAACTTACAAGTGCTCATACCTACACAGTAGCTTTGCTACTGAAAATTTTGGGAGGAGTTTCATTGCGTTAAAAAGTAAGGGGTTTATTTAAATATTTAAATTGCCTTTTTCGCCAGGATAGCAATAAATTACTCTATTGGTCCCGAGAAAGAAATGTTTAGATTTACTAATGGGTACACATTATACGCGGATATATCATGAAAAGGTGAAAGTATTTGAAAATAAAAAAAAAACATACAAAATTGGATCTTGATGTCCTATGATATAAAGTAGTAATTTTTTATTTGTCTGTAGCTTAAGATGTCGGCAATTACTGATCCGATTGAGTTGTAAATTTTAGGGAAGCTTCAAAAAGGTCCTAGGGGTTTTAGGTTGTTTTTTTCATTATTACAATCTTCACATAGTTTTAGACTATTTTTATGCCCTAGATCCTAGGGGCGCAGCCGCTAGTATTTGTATAATTTGCTAGATTTTTTGGAGATGAAAAATTTTATCAATGTTTGATTCCATAATTTTAACGAACAATAAAAATACTTAAAAGAAATCATTAAGAAGGATTTTTATGATTGACAAATAAAAGAAAAAAAAATCCCTCCACCCAAATTTAATTATTTCTATCATTATTTTAACAAAACAAAATATAATTTGATCCATACTGCTCTATCAATCGCGTGAATTGGTATGTAAATAATTTTATTGTTGACAATGGGTACTTGAAGTAAAGGCAACCCTAAAATAGGATTTTTACCCTTGGATCCAATTTGTTGCACCCCTTGAGTTCTTATTATTTGCTTATTGTTTATTAGTAGCGTACCTACTCTTTATCGCATTTGTTTTTGTCCGTCCGTCGGTCTAACTGTCTATTAATATAGATAATTTACTACCCTAGATGGAAAATCAACAAAGCACACCCCGTCCAACTTTAAAAAGGAATTTTTAGCAGACGAAGAAATTTTATTTATATCTAGTAATTTAATCACATATGACATTTTGGAAACGATATATACACTTTCTGACCAATAATGTTGTCGGATTGTGCCAAAACTTTGTTCCTGTTGGTCCAAATAAAGGGATGATCATCTACACTTTTCATATTTATCATAAATATTTACGGAAAGTTTGGTTTCAATCAGTAGAGGAGGGGACATTGAGGTGTTTATTACACTAGTCTTCAAAGTTTTATGACAACGTTTTTTTTTATTCGTTGACCTAACAACTTTGTGGACTTTTGATTGGTTGGTTCATTTAGTTGGGTGTCCAAACGTTTATACTAAATGTAATGATTTTGTGTATCATCATTGGAAATTTATCGGACATTTTCGTATCCTTTAGATCTCTAGGTTTCAATAGTTCTTTCAATATTTCTTTTCCCTTTTACCTTTCCATCGGACATAATCGTTCTTGTTTATATTTATTTATGGGTTTAAGTTTGCTTATTGAACATTTAAATTCCGCTTCCTTATTCACAAAATTTAGCGTATCAGATTTTGATTCAAGCTAAATACTTTCAAATATACAAAATCAAGATGCCCAATTTTTAACTCTCAAAATTGTACAGTTTGATCGACATTCTTGTATTTTTTAATATTTACAATAAAGCTACAATTCTTATAATTGGCTGCTAATATTGACTTGTCTTATTATCTGTTTAATCTAGGAATTGTATATTAAGCGAAGCTCAGTATTGAAAATTAGTAAAATAAAGTCCAAAATGTACAAAACTATGACAAACTGTGGTCACCAAAAATTGGGCCTAAAAATTTGCATAATTTTCTGCAAGCTTTTACTCTATTTCTGCAAATTATCTTATGAATTTGCAAAGGTATGTATATATCTAACAGCAAAATTAAGAAAATCTTCATTGTAGCGCCCATTTCGCCCCCCTCTCCCAACCCCCAATTAACCTCCATGTTTTATTAAATTTAGATAAACTTTTCAGTTATGTTCAAATGCCAGAAACACGTTGTTAAAGCAAAAAATAATATAAGGGGGGCATGAAGGGGTGTTATTTTGTGGTCCAATAAAAGTTAATGGGATTTACACCCCCTTTCCAACATTTTGGCATGAAATTTAGAGATTTTTGAGTGAGTGTGTGTATGTTAGATTTAGATAGAAAAATGTAAAAGCAAATTTGTTGAAAAAATGAGTATGTTTTAAAAAAAAATAAATGAAGATTAAAAATTTGTATTCTTTTTATATTTTCGTATTATTCTTGGTAAAAATTGAGGTACACATTAAAAAGAATACGTTAATAAGCTAATTTACCTCTGATTTTAGCGCTGGTTAGCCTGATCAAGCTTTTGCATATTGGTGTAGTAATGAGTGTAAAATTAGCTTCTCAAAGCAGTTCAAAAATTACATTCTCATGTTTAAAAATATCAAGTTTTTTTAACTAATATAGTAAGGATAGTCTGGGATCTAAAAGGATAAGACAATAGGCAATAAATTGATATACATCTCCAATGATGATACACAAAATTACCCCTTCTCTAGATTAAAATTAGTGATTGACTGAACCAACCAATAAAATTCCCTATAGTCCCCAGGGTTATTAAATTAACGAATAAGAAAACGTTATTAAAAAATTTTGGGTCTAGTATAATAAACAGCCCATTGTCTCCACTCTCCATTAGGGATAGTAGACATTACCTAAGCGTGCGAAATGGTGGCTGTTGCGACACCCCTGAAAATTCAAATTAGGAAGGATGCTCCCTTTTCAAGAAAAACACCCCCCTGGCAAAACTTTGCGCACGCCGCTATATTATTTTTTTGTTTTTTGGATAAAAATCAAATTCGTTCAAATTTAATGTAATGTTTTTCCTTTTCTTTCGACTTAGTCCTAAATTTTCACTTTGATTTTCAATACATGTTGTTAAATAATAATGTATGTAACACCTACCTTTAAATCCTCGCAGCCCTTGATGAGGTTATCAGAAATGCCTCGGAGCCCGTTGTAGCTAAGATCCAGTGTTTTCAAAAACTTTAGATTTTGAAACTCTAAACACAAAATATACAAATTAGTATTAGAGCAGGTATTTTCAGGGATAAGACAATGGACGATAAAATAATCAAGATGTTTAAAAGTACTCAAAGTTTTAAGCCAATAAATAAGAGTATGTGTTGTAGAATATTGGGAACCAGTCCAATTTACAGTCAATGTCCACTCCTTTCAATAACTATTTTAGTAGATGATTCGGTCAGTCGGTCGATCTGTCGATCTATGACTGCAATTAATACGATTCAGAGGGAAAATGGTCTTTCTTGAAGTGAAATATCTCCCATATAAATTCGCAATTTATTTTACATGTTAATATATAATATTTTCTTAGATATTCTGCGTAGGAGGAGATTTATGAAAATTACATAAAACTATTGGGGATACAATATATGTTTTTTTTCTTCAGGTATACAGGTATGGACTGTAATGGACGATAAATTTATATATCCCCGAAATCGGATAGTGTCATGTGTGACGTCATAAAAATACGTCTAAACAAATCCAGTCTTTTTTTAGGGGTTTCCTTTCGCACTTCTCCTCTAATTCCCTTTTATACGTATTTTGATGTAGTCACAAATGACACTTTCCTTATCTCCATCAAATCCTAAATCTTTCAAATTCTACTTTTAGCAAATGAAGGGTTGATTTGGCTGTAAATTAATCTAAGCGACAATGCTCCCTCTCAACCTGATATTGGTATTGGTGTTTCTATTATATATATTTACATATTATTTACATACCAACATAAATTAAACACTGCAAAAAAAATATTCTTATTTATGAAACTTTATTATATATTTTTTTAATTGAAAAGGTGATTCTTAATAATTTATTTCATTTAAACACAAATAACATGAAACAAACTATAATATTTTTGGATTTTTATGTTAAAGTACAGAAAATTATTCTATATTACACAAATAGTTATGTTTTTAAAGTTCAATTGATGCTTGATGTTTTTAAAATGATTTTTATTTCACGTAAAAAATCATTCATAAAATAAGTAAATAAACAAACATTTAACTAATGAGTACAAGTTATCATTATAGTTATAACACAATGGGACAAAATCATGATAAGTTAGAAGGGTTTAAAATGATTAATGTTTATGAAATTATCAGCAACACAATGTTACAACATAATAATAAACTATAATTGTGAGTTCGATCTTGTGTAACATAATATGATAATTAATAGATGATAAAAGTTGATATTTTTTGCACTTAAATATATATCCTTATTTAGTTTTGTCCAGAAAGATAAATTTAACTATTGTCACTTTTTACACTTTATACATGATCCACATTGACATATATCAATGCTTCTCTCTTTGCTGATTTCTTCCGCAGGATACCATGACTTGAAAGTGTCAAGGATGACCACAAATCGTCGACAGCAAGACGAAAAAGTTTCAATAAAGAAACCCCTTTATCCATGATGGCTGATGCCTGGTATGGATAAGACCATGAGGAGATTCATACTGAAAAATCAGGAGTTATGTCAAGAACAAAATAGTAATCTCCAAGCTAATTTGTTTTAAAGTTCCAAGATTTACCCATGGTGTTTGTAGATTTTGTGTGGGTGCAGTAGTGCATGATATCATGTGACAAGCCAACTAACTAACGGTCATATTTAACTAAGTGGAGTTGTCTCTGGTAAATGGAAGGTGGGGGTGATGGATATGGGGGTAGGGAGAACAAATAGTTCCCCTATCATTTTTAAAGGATTTGGAAAACATATACAATATACACAAAAAAATTGTATATAAATTAAAGCTAGCTTTAACTGAAAGGTTGTAATATGTGGAAATTTCTTCTTGATGGTTTTCACTACTCGTTCAATGGGTTCTTACACATTATTTCATTTTCAACCCATATTAGTTATAAGTTGACTTTATAAGAGAGACTGAAAAAATTCAGTCCCCTATGGGAACTATATTGGGGAGACGTCCACACAGCGTCAGAGTTGCGACATAACTGGTAATTGAAAAGGTAATTTTAAATTTTTTGCAGTTAATGTTTAGTAGGTATATGTTCATAATGTAGAGAGGCTCTTAATTGTACAACTTAAAAAAAATTGCAATGAAAGTTAATAAATGGCAATACATTTTTAACAGTGTAAGGTAGGTATGATCTTTATTTATGTTTCGGGCAGATCTTTTTAGTGGTATGTGTTATTTATGGAGCATAATAAAGTTACTAGAAAAGGGTTGGGCACGTTGTTTAACACATACAATATATTCTACAATTTTTATCTTAGTGACATATTACTCTCTTAAACCAAGCCTGAAACCTGCCCGGAACCAATAATTAAGTTAACATACACACAAGCATCCTGTTGACTTCATGAAAAAGATTTTAGGTTTTATTTTATAAGCCAACAATTACTTAAGTTATACCTGTAGAAGAGAAAATAGGGCTCAAATTATCTCCCAACAGATTATGGGACAGGTATATTTCCTCCAGAGTATCCTCCATCCCGTCAAACAGCCTCTCCACCATCCTCCGCATGGAGTTGTGGCTGAAGTCAACAATCTTGAGGGGTATGTCGCTGGCGGTGAATATCTGGGCGGGCAGCAGCTGCCAGCCCACGTTCCGCTGCGTGAACTCTTGGATGTAATACCTGGAAAGAAAATTTTGGTAATGGATTTATTATAACTTGGATCTTTTACAAGGTTTTTCATGTTCTCTAAAAATTTGAAACTTGCAGCGGGCTTTTACATCCTTTTACATCTCCTCCCCTCCGACTGTAAAAAATAAGCTGACCAATAATAGAGTTTAATGTTAGCAACCTATTTTTTTCTCCTGTCATAATATCCACGTATATTCTACATTCATTATAAAAATCTTACCTGTAGGGCATAACCGGGAAGTCTCCAGAAAAGACGACATTGTCACAATTAATCCTCGTAGCGTTCACCTCGTTCAGCGAGCATAAACAATCAATATTTATATTCTGGCTAAACTCAACACAGGGTATCTCATCAGAGACAGATTTCCCGGCGGCCGGCTGCAGCAGCAGCAACAACTGGCAGCTGGCCAGCAGCCACACAGCTGCCAACACATTCATAGTTCTTTTTGCCAATGACTTTGCCATTGTATTTAACATTGACAAATGTAACAGTTTGGTGTTAATAACTTTGTATGGGTAAAATACAAAGTTACAGGTTTATATATATATTTTTTTGTAACTTTTTATCACTTTTCACTGTGATTCGACTATTTTCTAGAATAATTGGTTAAAATTGAACTAATAATTATGTTTCTTGTATAATTTTACATCACTTCTTCTTTTAACCGCGTCATCCTGAAATAGAAAGAGGATATTAATGATTATTTTTAGTTATAGTCAGTAAGAAAGGGGACAATGGTCTGTTATTACACTAGTCCCCAAAGTTTTAGAATTCGTTGACTTAACAACTTTGGGGACTTTTACTAAATTTTGATTGGTAGGTTTATTAAGTTAGGTGTCCTAACGTTTCAACCACTTATTATAATCTATAGAAGGAATAATTTTGTGTATTAATAATGGGGATGCACTTGAATTCATCGTTTATTGTCATATTCCTGTATCCGAAGAACCTGCCTTGTTTAATTGTGTGGGAAAAAGTAAAATTCAAATTACAACAAATACACTGAAAGTACAGTATTTGAATTGATTACTAAGTTACAGAGCAGCTAATATCATTCTTTTTATGCTTATTTTTGTTGTCTTTTCTCTGCCAATGAACTATGAATCTTTTAATAATGTTAATATATATTATTACATTTTATTTAATATGGAAAATATATTAATTAGTTGTATATGAATAATAATAATTTTTCATGTTACTGGTTTTGACATTTTCTTTAAATCCGTCTTTAGTGATGAGATGTTGGAAAGACGTATGAACATACACAAATTATAGAATAGGTCCACTAAAAAAAGAAAAATTCTATGCACCACTTTATTTTGTTATGATCAACTCAAACGCCTCACCGAAATATGACGAAATGAGAGAGAAATGTTGAATTTACAAATGATTCCCTTCACTCTTATTTCAAAGAACTCTACTAATATTTGTTTCTGTGTGTGTGTGTGTGTGTGTGTGTGTGTGTGTATTTAATTTAATTTGTGTGTATGTGTGTCTGTGTTTAGAAACCCGTGAAACATCCCACAAAAACTTTTTTAGTGGGGCAGCTCCTCTATAAGTATTGCAACAGTGTCCGTACGTCCATCTGTCTGACAATGTTACTTACTCATGTTTGGAAAAACTCAACAGCAAGACAAAAAAGTAGTAAAAAGGGATAAAAGGGACAAAATCAACGATAAAATTGGAGGAAAATTAGATAAAAAAGTTTCACTTAGTGGATTTAATTGTTCTTGTTTTAAACACAAGAAGAATATTTTGATTACTTTATACACATAATTTTCCTTCTTGAATTCTAAGAAAACTTTACTTACGTAAGTATTTTGTATAAATTATAGGTATTTATTAAAACTATTTAAAAATGTATGTAAACTTACAAATAGCTTAAGAATAGCATATTAACAAGGATGACAACATCCATAAGTAGCGAAGCTCGAAAACTATAAATAGACAACTGGAAATGATCTATAGAGTATGTAATAAAAAACTTCAATAACAAAAATCACGAAACCTTTTAAAATGTATATTGTATAATGTTTTTTTGAAGCATTAAGCTAATAAGAAAAAACGTTAAAATCTAAAATTCGATTTAGCACCCCAAAAAAAAGTAAGTATTTAAAAAACTTGGTCAAAATATGAAGAATGTTGACTTAATTAATCACTAAAAAATCCAACCGTTTATCTTGAACAGGAGTTGAGAAAATCACAAAAACTTGAAAAACTAGGAATCGATCTAGCACCCTAACCAATAAAGGTATCTTAATAAAAATAGGTGGAATTATGTATAAAGTAAACTTGTTCAATCCCTGAAAATTTCAACTGTCTATCTTGTATAGGGATTGAAAAAATCATGAAAACTTAAAAATCTAGGAATCGATCTAGCACCCCAACCAATAAAGGCATCTAAATAAAACTTAATCGAAATATGTAAAATCTAAATTTATTCAATCCCTGAAAATTCCAGCCATTTATCTTGAACAGGAATCGAGAAAATTACAAAAACGTAAAAATCTAGGAATCGATCTAGCACCCCAATTAACAGACAGACGGACAAAACAATGTACAGATTAGATGGGCATATGTCATATGAATCTTCACTAAAAATTTCAGCTGTCTATCTTGAATAGGAGCCGAGAAAATCACGTTTCCCCCATAGCGTTACGGACGGACTGACTGACTGACTGACTGACTGACGGACGGACGGACGGACATAGTGAATTATAGAGTAGCTTCACTACTAATAACATTCTCAGTGGCATGCTATGGAGGGGTGTCCACACCCCTCCCAAAATTAATATTTGGAGGGCCTGCCTTTACCCCCCCTAATGGTTTCACACCCTGGTGAATTGTTGTGCACGCCACTAATTCTACATTTTCCCTGTTTATTTACTACTAGAAACAATTTCAGAGTAGCTTCGCTACTAGAAATAAAATTCCAACAATCTACAAATAGACAAATATCTACATTTGTATGAAGTATTTGAATTGAGGTTAGAAAATTTATCAAATACAATTTGGCTTTATATACAAAACCAATATCAGGGCTCGGCAGCCGCAAATTTAAATATTTTAAGTATATTTAGATAGACAGATTGCCATATCAGGAATAGTACAGGTTTAGACATCTAACTGATTTTTAAATTTACAAAGGATAAATTGCTCGGCGGCATATTTGTGGCTGAGTCGCGTCTAACAAACCCTGTTCTAGAGTTATACCATGTTTATGTTTACAATAATAGGTATGGAAAAAATAAAAAAAAATATTTTTTTCTTTCTAGAAAGGGAAGAATGTACTGCAATTGATGCCAACCACTATAATTAATTAGCTTAGAAATTAAATTTATTTAATTTATATATCTTACATTGTCTTACGTGAACTGGAGATTTAGTGCGCGAAGCGTACTGAAAAACTAAACTTTACTGGTGATTTTTACACCCCTTTAAGTATAATGAGGAGGGAGTAAGTAAAATGGGGCAATTGTTCAGTGATATTAAACTTAAATCATGGAGGGGGTTATAGCTTTTCCAGTATGGCTTCCAAACTGAATAATATCCCCTGGATTAGAAACTGTACAGCCATACTGAAAAATCATGTAAAGCATCGTATAACAGAGAATTTTCTACGAATATTCAATAAAAATCATAAAATTATTATTATTTTTGTTAGCCTTAATTTTTATTTTGTAGTTTTTTTCATTTTAATATCCGCGAAAAGCTGTCTATAAAACGATGCGATAAGTAACTATTTTATAATTTTTTGCCTTATGGACCAACTGAAATACAAAATTCCAATTGCTATGGTATAAAAGTGAATGCACTTCTGTCATTGAAATTTAATTTATAAGAGAAAAAAGATGATTAAAATCTTATAAATGAAAAGTACATTGTAATATTATGCTCTCTTTTTATATAATACAATATATATTAAAGAACCTAGGGATTTGGTTATGTTTGAGCCCAGAAAACTGATAATAAAACATAAAAAAGGTAAGTTAAGGGCTATAAGGTAGGCATAAGATAACACAGAACATTTATCTTGATTTTAAAGTTTTATTAAAACCAAGATAAATACTATATGGCCTGTATGAAAACAATGTGTGAATAAACATTACTGCATATTTCCTAACTTTTAGAAAACTGCCATTTGGAAAGAAAAACTTCATAAAAAATAATCCTATTAATAAAATTTGCCTGTATAAATGTATACAATATTCTTTAAAATTATTTTTAATGTTGTTCTTTTTATGTATGTACTCCCAAGAATAACAAATCGAATCTAATCTATTTCATTATTATTTTTCAAATTCTGAGGACAGGTTTCTACATTTTAACCCGATCCAATCCAGAGGCGCTCTAATAATATAAATAAGTGCATTTTATCCACCAAAGAAATCCATTTATAAACCCTCCGTTCAATTTCATCTTTACAAAGAGTTTTCTCAGAATCAAGGGATAAATGATAATTAGAGATTATTGAAAGCTTTTAAAAATTTTCTTTAAAGTCAAAATTTATGAAGAAAACAGAATTAATAGTAATTTTTTATTTTTTTTATTTATCATTTATACCTTTATCCTAGAATTTCTATTTCTATCTTTCTTAGTTTGATAAGATTTATAAGGAGGTGTTCAATTGAAGTTGCCAATTTTATATTGACTAAGCTTATAAGCTAATAACTGCTGAACCGAATAGATTCTCTATTTTAGTTAAACATCACATAGATCCTGTGATGGGTTTAGGCTATTTCATTTTCAGATATTTTCTTTTGAATAGTTTTAAGATATTCTGGTACCCGCTCCTTCTAATACAGAGCCCCTAGATGCAAGTGGCGTATAACAACAAGGATAATCATGAACTGTCAGTACATAGCTATAGGGAATTTTTTGGGGACTTATATAAAGCTTCCCTTAAGTTACAAAACTGGTCTTTAATAATTCTTTTTTGTTTATTTGATAAATATCTTAATATTTAATACATGGTACTAGGGTCTTTGGGTATAGTCCCTTTTGTGACAACGCTCCTTACGGGGCGATTCTTCGTTTTTTTCACAGTAGCCTATTTTTAGCCTGCGGGGCCAATTGCCTAGCCATGTGAGGCAATCACCTAACCCAATATAACCTAACCTGACCTAAAATAACCTATCAAAAGCCATTTTAAACTATTTGAAAGATTTTCAAAGTTCGATTATTAAAGTGAAAAAAGGTTCTTTTGTGGCTATGGTGGAAACATATGGTCAATACAGAGTGTTTATTGCTTTTTTATGTGTCCGACTAGGCATGAAATTGATTTTACCCTATTCAATTGTAGTGTGTGTACTACGCCCCAGCTCTAAGCAATACAACTTGAGAGAAAAAAATATATAATATAATAAGAGATGAAAAAAATATTAAAAGTAAAAATAAGTTCGTTTCTTAGCCCATTTTTAATACAATTGGGTGGTGTGCATTTAAAACTGTATTTTAAGGTGTTATTTAAATTTTATTAGTTTTTGTTAAGATAACCAAGATAAAAAAAGAATTTGTATGTGAGTTGATAATTTTTTGTTTTTATATATTAAAAAATATTCTAACAGAACTCTTTTCTTTTTGATTAAATGAATATAAAAATGTAATCATTAGAAAAACTATTTTATCTCAAAACTTTCCCCAAGTTTTCAAATCACACTGAATAAACTTGTTCTATAATTGTCAAGTAGATATTTGAAATAGGAAAATTTGTTTAGATAATATGATTTATCTTCAGATACAACTCCCCCCCCCCTTTCTCCATTCTGAATGTAAATATCTTAAGAAAAGACATTATGATAAAGCTGTAGATAAAATATCATCATGAAAAGTAAATTAAACTGTGGCGCCACGAATATCTTGAAGTAGCACAGCAACTCTATTACTTAGACCTGTCCGTCCGTCTGATCGTCACTATGTCCGAGTGGGTCAAGTGCAATGACTATTTCATACTTGTTCTTGTACAGTAAATATTCAAAACCACAATAAAAAGAATTTCTTCTCCAAATACTCATAATACAACTAGGTACCAAACACTCTAAAGTTTGAAACAAAATATTTTTTTTTAGTATCTAGAGCTGCGCTACTTTTGTTCATACTTGTTCTTGTTATGAATATAAGACATATTGTTTCTGACTACCAGTCCATGGACACATATTTAGAAATCAAAAGACCATATTCATTAAACATTACACAGATATTTTCATATATTTTTCTGATTAATAAAATAACCGGGTCATGTAAAGGAAACAAAGTTGAGGGGATCTAACCCTGCGGGACAATCAACTAACTTACCTTAACTTAACCTAACCTAAAACAATCTTTCAAAAGCTACTGTGAAAATTAATGTCATTCGTATATGAAAATTAAAAAAATATTTGAAAAAGGACAAATAATATTTTGAAAATATCCAAAGCTTTGTGAATATGCAATCATTCACATTCGTTGGTCTATAAAAACTTTTATGTTATGAGATCTTGATTGGTTGGTAAAAACTAGCAGTGTCTCAACTCTTCCAACAATAATTTAGATCTACAAAAGGGGTGATTGTGGGTATGAACATCAATTTTTCGTCTATTGTCCTATCTCTTTAGAATCCTGTGAATCCTTGATACATAAAATAGAAAACAATTGTATTATAAAGGAATCTTAGGTAGCTTTAATTCAATTGTTTTATTAAAATCAAACTATTCCGCCATCTTTCAAGAATTCGTCAACATATTTTGAGAAGCATCTTCAAGTATACATTATTCCATCTACCATTACTACTTTCAATTTCTTTTCTAGGAACAATTTTATCAAATATTATATGATCAATTTAAAGAAACATTTCTCTAGAATTGCATTCATATACACACATTATACTTACATGGTTTTTATAGGCAGATAGAAAGAGCGTGGTTGATATTAGAAAATTTCTACAAGCTTAAAACCATAATTATGCATTTTGTTTAAAACATTTCTTTAAAAGTACAGTATGACTAAGTAAAAAGAATGACCCCAAAAAGACAGGATGTCCAATGAAATGAGTCACTTTAGTGTAAATAAATATATGTATACTTGGTCGCAAATACAAAACTACAATATTAGATTAGACTAAAATTGGTGTTTACACCCCCCTCAATCCTTGAGAGCCCTTTATTTTAACCCCCTTCAAAAAAAATAAAAAATAGATTATATAAGTCTTTAAAACTTCTCAATTTAACCCCCTAAAAATAGTTTGGACATCTTTGAATATAAAACAAGGATAACCAAAATATTTTTTTCATCATTTTTCTGGTGATTTAAAACCAAAAATCCTAAAACAAATTACAAAATATATTTGCTTTAACGTAGCAGCGCCACTTGTAAGTCTCTTATTCTCTATTTTTCTTTAAGTCTCTCAAAGGAGATAAGGAAGTGGGTAACTTGAATCTTTAATTTTATAAAATGGTTTCTCAAATAGCTTATTATAAGAAAGAAAAAGGAGTAAATATTTTAGTCGCTAGTGATAGATCATTCTCTGTAAACAAAATTATCTTTTGCTAACTTAAAAAAAAATAAGAAAGATTAATTTATTATCATATCTCTATTAATATTTCGGAATGACATTGTTTTAGAGATCTAAAGGGATAAGAAAATGGTCGATTAATTGATGTACATCCCCATTGATGATATACAAAGTTAATCCTTCTGTAGATTAAAAATAATGGTTGAAACGTTATGAGACTCAACCTTATGAACCAACCAATCAAAATTCAACTAAAGTCCCAAACAAATAAGAAAACTTTATTATAAAACTTTGGGGATGTATGTCTCCTCCCTCCCAGCATTTTTAGCCTTTTTAATATTTCCTTTATCCCATGGCCCACTCGTGCCGACGTCCAGATACACTCACGACCTAACTTAGACAGAGACATTTCAACCAAAGAAAAATACTTTGCACCCAATTTTTTTAACAAAAATTAGAGTTCATTTTGTTATGTTAAAAATGCAACATAATTATAATTATCTAACATTAAGAAAAAAACAATGATATATATTTTTAACAGACGGTCAAGTAAATGGCAAACCATATTTTAACCAAGTAATCAAATAGTCATTAAAGTTGTTTTTGATTTTTTTACAATTATATTTCAGAATAAATTTCCCTGCCCCCCCGGTTCAACTTTTGTTTTCTTAACTTTCACCAACTACAAAAATTTGAGAGGTGGGGGAGAGGGAGAGAGAGAGAGAGAGAGTGACAGGCGGCAGAGAGAGAGAGAGACATACAGAGAGAGATCGAAAATGTAGATTTTATGTTAAACATTTAAGTTCGCCAATTAAGGAAAAAAAGCAAGTTACAAAACCCATAATCTTTAAATGTCAAAAAAGTCCAATTATGTCAATTTTTAGCGCAGAAACAGAAATATTTACATAAAAAGTAACAGTTAGTGCCAATAAATCTCTGAATATTACATTTACGTTTGAAAGGTCACGCGGAGATGGGACAATGGTCTGTTTATTACAGTCCTCAAAGTTTTATGCCAACGTTTTATTATTCGTTGGCTTAACATCTTTGGAGACTTTAGTGAATTTTGATTGGTTGATTCCATTCTTTTACTCTAATCTATGATGGATCACAACATTTCAATCAAGAAAAACAAATACATTTTCTCATAAGTGTTTGAAAGGTTAACAATATTTGATTAAAAATGACTGATTTCTATTAGACCTTATAAACTTATATAATAAGAGACGATTTAAAAAGAAAGATTAGATCAAAATATGACCATAAAAATCATTTCTAAAATCTAATCAAATTATTTAGTTACATCTATCTTATAGATATGTCTACTCTTAAAATTTTCTAAACATTTCACTAACACAATATTAATAATGATCATCGATTATACAAATTACAACTAACAAAAAGCCAACATATCGACATGTAGTTATCATTAATGACATAATTATCAAAATTAATCTAAAAAAATGGATATAGGATAAAATTGTCGCCAATTTAGGTTGCTAACATGGATACCATTTGTTAGTCAGAGCAAATAATAACATGTGATAAGATTCAAGGAATAATAAATCCATTTCTGATACTAATATTATTACCATATAACTGTTGATTTAATAACAGCACAATAGTTTAATATGGAATATCTCGCTCAGACACCTGCCCATGACATTAGTTTTGTGTAACTGGACAAAGTGTCTCAAAAATCAGCTATGTGACGTCATAAAAATGAGGGAGATGAGAGGAGAAGTGGGAAAGAAAACTCCTAAAAAAGATATGGATTATCCCTCATTTTTATGACGGCACATGGCTGATTTTTGAGACACTTTGTCCAGTTACAAGTTTTGTGTGTAAAAGTGTAAAATATGTAAATAAATGTGAATACTAATGGCCGTCATACCAGGGATCTGAAGGGATAAGACAATAACCGATAAATTGATGTACATCCAAAATGATGTTACACAAAATTACCCCTTCTGTAGATTACAATTAATTGTTGAAACGTTTGGACACTCAACTTGATATAACAACTAATAAAAATAAAATAAAAAATCCCCAAAGTTGTAAGGCTAAAGAATAAGTAAATGGTATTATAAAACTTTGGGGACTAGTTTAAAAAACAATGTCCCCAATGTCACTAAAAACTAATGTAGTAAAGCCTGTGTCAGATTTTTCTTTCTCTAAAACTCAAACATTTGATGGATGTTTTATGTAAGTATGTTCTTTTGGTGTCTCTTAGTGTTGTGTGTGTGTGTGTGTGTGTGTGTGTGTGTGTGTGTGTGTGTGTGTGTGTGTGTGTGTGTGTGTATGAATACTAAAATCTAGCACCAAAAATATTTCAAAATGTCAATCATAAACAGTTAGTGAAAACTTTAGCCAATTTTTTGGAGGATTTTTGTTTACTTGATTAATTGATTTTTGCCATTGCTTATTAAGTAAGATCTGTTAGTTGATAGCTATGCAAAACCCCCAAAAATTACGATATGTTTCTATTCTATCGTTTAAATCATCACAATAATAAACTTAATGATATTTTTAAGCTGCAAAGATTGAAACGTTAATTAGATTAATTAGGATACAAAAAAAACTAATATTGATCTATCTCTGTTTACTGCAACATAAGCAGACATTTGTGTGTATGTATAAAAGAAAGTTTACATTCAAGGAATAAAGGAAAATTAATGCCAGAAAAAAGTAATCTTTCGATTTTTATGAACTTAAAACTTAAAAATTTAATATTTTTACCATAAATTTAATCTTTTAATTTGATAAAATTAAATGCACCCAAATTTAATGCAGCTTTTTTATAGTGCCTATAAAAATGACGCCATACTGGCACACCATTGGTCAAGTGAAATGTATACTGGACTGCAATTGTTAATTTAGTCTGTGTATTGGCCTATCATTGGTCATTTGTATTGTATAACGTCATTTTTTTATAGTCACTATAAAGATCTTCAAAATTATGTAGACTGAAGTAAAAATTTTCTTGTGTTGATCTATCTCTAATAATCCAAATATTATTGTGTTGTCTGAGAGAGAGGGGACAATTCGTTGGCTTAACAGTTTTGTGGACTTTAGTCAATTTTGATTGGTTGATTCATTTACTTGAGTGTTCAAACGTTCCAACGACTAATTTTAATCTACGGAAGGGCTAAGTTTGTTTATCATACTTGGGGATGTACATTATTTTATCGGCCATTGTCCTATCCCTTTAGATCCCTGCTGTGTTGTAGCTAGGTGCATGAACACAATTATAATTACCAACCTATAAGCACAGACAAACACTGTAAGAATATCATTCCTATGTATTAAAATATCTTATATGGATCATGGAAAGAAAACGAAGTAGTGGGTTTTGTCATATTTTCCTATTTCTAGCCACTGCGGGACTAATTTCCCAACCCTACGGGGCAATCAAAACATTTACCTAACCTTACCTAAAATAACTATTTCGTTTTCTTTTCATGATCACCAAATTTTAATTTTTAATGAAAATTTTATTCAATTAAACTTTTCTAGAATTGTTTTGAAGTTTGATTTATACAATTTAACAGAATTATAATAGTTTAACATTGTTTTAATTAAAAGATGAAAAAGCTTAAAATATCGTAATCAAAATTAATTTTTTTTACAGTGTGAAATAAATATATGCATTGCACTGTTCATACTAAGTACAAAAGTACAAATTAATGTCTTAATTAGAGAAAATAAAGCTTCAAATTTTCATACCAAATATAGAATTTTTGACTTAATATTTCATTAAAGCTTTTAGATCATTCGTGAAGAATCCTTTGATTAATCAGCATCTACTTTATTACTCTCTTGGTCCGTCAGTGTGTCTGTAATGCTCTTGGGAAATAATGAATCTAATTAGAAATTGTATTTCCCGGTTGCTTTTAAAGACGGATGAAATTAGTTCATTCTTGTTTGTAAAATCTATTTTATATTAAAAGATGTCCTTGTTTTTTAAGGTTTATAAATAATAAGATTACACCCAAAAAAAATTATAGTTATCTGATAAAAATCTTTATGCGGCATGATTTTGTAAAATCATAAGGAAATACATAAAATGATGGTAGTTTCAATATAAAAATGAAAACCATATGTACAGTCATTCCCTTTATAGTTGTTACAGCATTTTAAGGATATGGGATTTTGAAAATTATTGAATGAAAAATCCGCGAAAATATGATTATTTCTTAATAATTTACAGCGATTTACGACCTTTCATTTACAAATTATCCAACTTACTACTTAAATATTATGAAATGTTAGGGGAAAAATAAATTTTCTTCAAATGCCTAAACCTTTTATTTGGTTGTTTAAGCCATAAGTTTTAAGAAAAATGATTTGCACTATAAGACTTGCTACTATAACAGCAAAAATCATCACTTCTGTATGTAGCGCAGCGATAACATAGTTAGATAAATATAGCAATTGGATCAGTTAATAACATAATGACTAATTAAGAACTAAAGTTTTCACATAAGAAAATTGCATAATTTTTGAGTAAATTTTGTATCAATTTTTTAATTGGTTTATGGCAAAAAGGAAGTCAGTTTGCTTATTGATAATTTAGGGATGTATGGACATAACTTAGTTATAGGTGTGCTTCGCTACTAAAGAGGAAATAAGTGCAGAGTTAAAATAACAAGTTTTTATAAAACTTCTTTTTGCTGTAAGATTTAAAATTGTTTTATCAAGGAAAAAAATAAACATTAAAGGTTAGGGAATTTTTCAGTGTTTAAATAGTTTGGACTCTAAAAATCTTTTATCGAAAAATATATTTTTTTTTATGAAATAATTTCTGTTTTTTTACTTCCCATTAACAATTACAAAGCGAAAGCTCTCCTAACTATTTCTTTACCTAAAATCCCCAAAACTAAAACACGTTTTAAAAAAAGTTTGTTTTGGTTGAAGCAAAATTATCAAGTATCTTATTAGCTACGTAAATCAGGTTCGATAAAAGTCCGATCCAAAATAATTTCTTATCAAATATTTTTTCAGCAACCCAACTCAAAAAAGATCACATTTGTTGAACTGACAAATATATATTTTTTGCTTTCCATAAACAAATTCTCTTTGCTATAAATCTTTCCTTTTATTGCGCAGATTTAGCGAGTGATAAATGTTCGTAGATTTTTTTTGCGGCTCTTTCATTTCTTATTTAGAATCAGTTTGCAAGATGCAATTTTTTCAGCACGCAAATAATGTGTTCTTTTCATCTTAGCTTCTCTTGTTCTGAAAGGCTGTTTGTAACTCTATTAGTTTAATCCAGAAATTTTTCCATTCATATATTAATTTTCTTATTAAATGAAATTTTTACAATTAACTGCCTGTGTTCAATTTCATTAAAGACACTGTAACACTCAGTAAAGAGCGACTCAAAATTTAAATTGGGAGAGCGTGATTTCACACCCCCCTGGCTAATTGATGTGCAAGCCACTGGTAAAACTATAAATCCTGTGTTATTTTTTCAAGTTTAATTTTTTAAAAATTTCCACTACTACTTTCCGTGTTGTGACTATATACGGCCTTGTCTCGACTGCAATTTTTTCTACTGCTAATGGGTGACAATAGAATAGGGGTAGATGTATGTATATACATATATGTGGTGTGCAAAAAAGGGGTTTAGTGGGTGCTGAGTACTTTTAATGGCCAGAAGAAATGACAATGCACATAATGATTCTTTAGCAAAAGTTTAGACTTAAATTCTATGCAATATACTAAATATGCCTAAAGTATTTATTAAAGTTTCCAAAATTATTTAGGGTCTCATTATTTTGATCATGGTAATTTTTGAATTAGCTTTTAGCTGTGCTCTTTTGGGGATATGTTCACTAATGAAAGCACCAAAAGACCTACATTGCTTTCCTTACTAGTCTGGCTGTTTGGGAGATCTTTTGCTTCAGACCAAAACCTTACTAAACTTTAAATTAATATGTATTTCTAAAGGAAATAATCATTATTCAAAGATAGCTTCGCCCAAAATAAAAAGTGGAAAGAAAAAAAATATGTGTCATGTCCTACTAGCGAAAGCTGTTTGACCACATACCAATACATACCTAGAGACCAGTCCTTAAACACACACACACATACATACATACATACACACAGACAATAAAACAAACACATACATACAGACAGACAGACACCCCTGCACTAAAACTAACCCATGACAAGGCGCTTATTTTATATGAAGGTTCTTTTTCAAGTCTGAGAGTTATTTTCTTTTCACTCAGAGATACAGGGATGCGACAATGGATGAAATATTAATCTTCCGTAATTATAATGTGTCAGACTCTTCTGCCTTTGAAAGCTAGAAAATTTCGCGGATCTTTAAGATTAATTCAATATTGTCCCTTATCACAATTATATCTTTTGAAAGTTGAAAATAAAAGTCAAATATCTAAATTTAAACTTATATTTATATTTTAAGAAAAAAAAAACACATATTAAGAAGTATTTATAAATAATTAAGAAATTGAAAACAATATTTATTATGTTTATTAATTAAAATTTAATATGAATTTGTGTGTATTTTAACAACTTCCCCCTCTAGTTCCTTGTTGGTTTACAGGAGTTTTAACTAAAGTTTGAGAAATAATTCGCCATTAATTTAATTAAAGGCAAAGCAAATGATCTTTTTCTAATTCAAGTACAAAATTCAACATTATATTTATTTTTAAAGTACAAATTCTACCTTAGCATATAATATTGAGTGGTAAGGTTGGGGAGAGAGAGACAGCGAAAGTACAATAGCCTTTAAATTTATCTTACTATCAATTTTAAAGGAAGAACTTAGACTAAAAAGGAGAGAAATATTTATTTATTTGAGTAAAGTTTTATCCAGTTGTGTGCACAGGTTTTTGCTGGTAAGTTATAATTTTTGAGGGTAGGTCTTCCCAATTTCTATTTTAATTGGCGTTGATACCCGCGCACTTATATTTTTATTCCACTATGAATACCTTGATTCTTTATAAATATGCGAAAATAGATTTTTTTAGATTCTTAATATTAAAGTAAAAAGTCCCTAGTTGTTATGATTTTAGAAATTTTCCAAGTTTCGTGGCTCCGGGCAAAACATAATATATTTTTCAATTCTGCCAAAGTGTGCAAATTTTTGCAATTCTTGTCTACGTGGAAATCCGCACCCCTCCCCCTCACTATTTTTCTGTCTCTGCAAAGTCTTAATCTCTCTCCCCCCCTCTCTCTCTTATTCCTTCTTTTTTGTATGTCTATCTTAATATTTCTACTTTTATATCTATTCATTTTTTCTATTAGTTTGTCTATTTCGTACTTTTTTTATTGTTTTATTTCTATCCTATTTCCCTTCTAAATAATTGTAATTTCTTCTCATAGTAGTTTTACAAATAAATATTTTTAAAACTAATAGTATCATCCCCCCCCCTCATCCGTATTTTTAAAATTAAACTTTATTAAATTATTAAATTAAACTATTTCTTAAATACACTAACCTATTCTAAAGAGGCAATAAAATTAAACTACTTCATTTGAAAAAAAAAATAATGAAGGGGTGTGTTTGGTTTTTCTTTTTCCATTGAAGAGATACAACAATTTATTTTAGAAGCTCTACTTTCTATTGGAAAGAATTATATTTTGTTCATTGTTGGTTTACAATAATTTGCACAACTAAAGCAGTAGGGTGGCTGACAATATTTCTCTTCTGTTAAAAATATAATCAAAATAATATCTTAGTGTATCTTAGTTAAATTTTGCTTAATGATAACCTGGACAAACGTCCAGCTAAGACAGAACTTTCATTACACGACCTTTGTTGTATAGCTGTCTTCATTGTAAAGGGTGATGGGTTGCACCTGTATAAGGGCCAAAAATTTCTCCTTTAGATACTTTTTATATTCATGCCACTGATATAGCATCAGTAAAGTAAATAAGTCCTCTCCGGGAGGAATTCAAAAGTTGCAACACTTTATTTGGTCATGAAAAGAAAACAAAGGTGAGGGTTTTATCGTATTTTCACAGTAGCTTTTAATAGGTTACTTTAGGATAGGTTAGGTAAATTTTAATGATTACCCCGCAGTGGCTAGAAATGGGAAAAAGCTACTGTAAAAAAAGACGAACCCGCTACTTCTTTTTCTTTCCATGGTCCCTTTATTTAAGGAAAGAGAAATATTTTGGTTGTCCAAACTGTAAGAGCTATTAGTGGTAGAACTAAAATTATAGTTTCGCCAGAGAAATCAAACAATTGGTTCTAAACTTATGACTTACACATTTGAAGTAGCGCAGCAATTCCAACTGTCTGTGCGTCCTTCTGTTCGCAAAAAACGGTTAGGAGGATACATGACTTTTTCGTATGTTATCATATGTATAAAGATGTTGAATTAGGTATAAGCTTTATAAAACTGACGAATGAACAAATACATCATATTTATAATCTCATTCTTTTTATCAAATCAACTATAAAGCTGTAAGTGAAATCAATGAAACTTAAATTATTTCTATATCTTTGGCTGTTTAAAAACGCCAACCCTTCTGTGACTCTCTTGATTTTGATTAATACAACCTAACCTAAGAAAACTAAGGTTTTCAGTACCCTAATATCAAAATAATGAATCCCTCTCCTATCTCTTTAAATCTGTACTGGTATAATTATTGGGGGTGTCAAACTTGGCTGCCTTTATGTGCTAAACTTACAACATACTGTAAAAATTTTGTTCAATTTATGAAAATTGTATGAAAACAATTTATTTAAAAATCTTATTGAATTTTACTTTTGTTAAATGTAAGTATAATTTTTCTTAGCTTGTTATTGTTGTGCAACTTATAGAAATTGTTTTACATATAATATTATTTTCTTACAAAAAAGATTAATTTGAGTGTAATTAATTAATTTTTTAAGAGTGTATCCACTGGCTTGTCCAAAAACTCCACCCCTGAACACCTGAAGCTAAGCTAAATTTATTGATTAGAAATCCAATAAAACCATGCCTCCAAGAATAAAGGAATCAGAAAAAAATGTTAAAAAAAAACAACATTGAGTTTATTTAATATAATTAAGTATTAGAAATGTTAAAAAGGTTTAAATAAAACTAAAATTTACGATAGCCTAAACCAGAAAAATCTACATAATGAAAACCTCTTCATGATATATTATGCTTGCTTAAGATGATTTAATTATTCCTTAGTCTTTGAGAAACTTAGACCAAAAACCCGCCCTGCAATATTTCACCTATTTGTAAGTTTACTATCATTTACCCACTTCCTTTTTTCACACACGCATACACACACACACACACGCACCCACACACACATACACACTCCTCAAAACGTTGAATAATCCACGTTTCCCCCATATTTTAGATATCGTTTAATTTGAACAGCCATAAAAGGACATCCTAGATTCCATAAAAAGGGTCATATCAATTTTTCCAAGGGGGGGGGGGGGGGATTTGAAATGGGTGTCTATGGTTGTATCAGGCGTGATAATTAGATTGGCACTTTCTCATACCTTTTCAAAAGCGTTGCTGCTCTAAAATTTTGGTCTGTGCGTCTTAATAACCTTTTCATTTATCTGAAATTCTTCAAGATAATTCATAGAACTTTTCGAAACACATAAACAAGCGAATCAACCATAATATTCTTTTTTCTTCAGGGATCTAAAGGGATAAGACAATGGCTGATATATTGATGAACATTCCCACTGATAATACACAAATTTTCCCCTTCTTTAAATTACAATAAGGGATTGGAACGTTTGGACACTTAACTAAATGAACCAACCAATCAAAATTCCATAAAGTCCCCAAAGTTGCTAAACCAAAAAATAAGAAAACGTTATTATAAAACTTTGTGGACTAGTATAATAAAAAGCCCAATGCCCCCTCTCTCCCTGCTTTAATTAGTTACAACAATATTATAGAATTGTCCTCTTTGATTATTATCTACGCAACTTAAGGGCATATTTGTCCCTGTTTTCACATATATATGGGCTAATTCATTTTATTGGCTTGCGCTTCCTAATACATCCTTGAACGATTGAGTATCAATAAATTTTTATTGGCGCAGCTACCTTTCAAAGTTATTAATAGATATTTCTCGGATTGTATTATAAACAGTTTTCCGCGGATATAAAATGTACAATTATAAGATTAAAACCAGTTTTTTTCATCCCCGAGATGCCGACGGCACGGACTAAAAAAACTGGCTTTAATCTTATCTTTGTACATTTTTAAATTCGTAGATATAACACGAGGCTAGACCTATTTTTTTGGTATGGCTGAGAACAGGTTCTCTTCCACCGGATATTTATCGGTTTCGAATAAATACGAGAAATTACATTTTTTTCATTTTGCAAGTCACAAAAATACAGTTTTTTTTTTTTGGGGGGGGGGGGGGGATAGAGCAAAAAGGTGTAATGTACAAGCTACTTAGGAATTACAATAATTTAGTTTGGCAGCTCTAAAGTTGGCAAAACTATGTTAACAAATTAAAACTTAATGTAGGTGAACTAAATAACAATTTTTAGATCTCCTACTTTTATTTCCTTTCTTTCCTTGTGCAAGAATTTTTAGAATCGCCACTACTCTATAATTTAGTTAATGTGCTATTTACTTTACCCAGATTTCAATACAAAATCAAGGGTCCCCTGACGTTACCGAACCTAAATTTGCAATTTTAATCTGAATGTAATTTCTAAATCAGAGTCATTAATGTATGATAGTTCTTATATATTTCTTTCTCATACAAAAAAAATGTTATAGACTATTATTGTTGTGATAGTCCATGTTCTAGTTTTAAATAACACATGTTGTTTTATTATCAATTAAATTTCTCAATCAAATAATTTTATAGCAAATCAAACTATCTTATGTTTCAATTTTGAAAACTATTTCAATTCTTTATATATGGACATAAAACTTTGTGACTTTAACGAATAAAAGAGAGGTAGCTTATTTTTATTAGAAAAATAGGTTTTTCATAGTTTTCAAAATTTTGTTACTGGAATTTTTCAAAATAAAAATTGCATCGTAGGGAAAGGTGTTTGATGCTAGACAAATAGCCTAAAACCACCTAAAAACAACAACCCATTCAGAACTGCAGTTTCCGAGATCTTTAGCTTCAGACAAAAATCTCAATACTATATAAAATGGAACAAAGAAGTTTTTAAAAAATATTCTAAAATCTATAATCAAAATGGTCAAAATTGTATTTAGTTGAAGGTTATTTGTTTAAATTGTTAAGATTCTGTTACTACATTTAGCAGGTTTATAAATTCATAAAGCCCTTCAAAAATGTCAAATAAATTCAGCTAATACTGCCTTACCAAAGAGGGAGATGACACTAGCGCATAAAATATACACTTTTCTTTCATATAATACTTATAAGCTATGCAAAGTAAAAAGTACCTATATAAGATTTGATGGAAAAATTCAATTATCTTCAATTATCCTACCCTATATCACTGCTGATTTTTCTAATCCTACTCCGTATGTGTTTTATGTGTGTATGTAGTTGGGTTGGTAAAATTATTCTTAATCCCTTGAAAAGTTATTCTAGAATAGATATATATGCCATCGCGGATTTTAAAATGAAAATTATATTATTAAAACCATTTATGTTGACACTAAGGTGCAGAAGGCGCAGGTCAATAAAACTCTAATTAATAATCATTAATTTTATTTTAATATTCGTGGAAAATTGTCTGTAATTCGATGCTATACATGGTTTTTCAGATGGCTGAGAACCGGTACTAATCCACCGGACATTAATTATTTTCGATTGGTTAATCAAATTAATCTTCTAAAAAGTTAAAGAAAATGTCATATTATATATCTTTTAATGAAATAGAAAGATTTTCAAATACCAAATTGTTTTATGTATTGGAAAATATGTGTTAAGAATTAATATGACATTAAGGAAATCTATTGACTGCTAGGAGAATAAAAATATGGAAAGAGATTTTATGGCTCTCTTGTCCATAACAAATAACAATTTATAAATCAGGGACCATTATTCAGTTTTATTTTGGTATTGTCAGCATAAATATTTCTTTAGGTGCATTATATTATTTGTTTAAACTAGTAATTCAGCCTTTTTTTTGGTCTAATTTTGACTGTTTTTATGCCATCGTAGCTTAATGGTCACACATTTAGTTAAATCTAGAAATAAAGATGTAGGTAAATGAGCTTAAAATTATTTGATTTTTTGGAAGTTTTTAAGATTAATAATGATAGAACTACTTCATTGCATCCCCAGCCTTATTAAAATTAATAAATTTGTTGATTCCTTTATCTCAAGAAAAAAACACAAACGTACCTTCAATGAATTTTTATGACCAAGTATTTCTGCTTGTGAAAACGCAAACGCGCTCCCGCGCCCATCAACTCAACAAGTTGAGCAAAAAATATGTGAGAAAATGTCCTTGTCACCCATTATTCGCGGCCAGTTTTATATAGGGTTTGAGGGGGGGGGGGGGGGGAGGAGGCACATAAACTAAAAGCTATGTTAGAAGTAATTTTTTTATATTAGCTTTTCATTGACCTTTCCTAAACTTATTGAAATTATTATGATAGGCGAATTAATCTAATGAAGGATTAAATATGCAAGTATACATGGTATAGGTATGCCTAGGTATTTTTATGCCTATATTGTAAATACGTATGTGTACATATAGGGAAAATCCAATGATATGGACAAACAATCATCTATTATTTAAAGAATATCCCCAAAAAACATGTCTTTTATGACTTATTTTTTTGTAATTGAATGAAGATATCTGAAACTTTTTATCCTATAAAGTTCATTGCTACAATTACATTATCTAAAATGTTATCCATCGGTGTAACGGTTGCCTACATAATTTCATACTTACATATTAAAGAACCCATGGATTTTAAACATGTTGGTGTACAAAAACCAAATCACGTAAATTAATTAGTTTTGAACAGAAATTCTCTTTATTTTGGCTTTCTGGCTATTTCAGAAATTTTGATAGAAATTTTACTAATCAAAAAGTTTCAGAAAATAAACCTTATAAATTTAAATAAAAAATACAAGACAAAAATAAGGCTTCAGGATTAATTTTAAAGGTAAATAGCTTTAAATTTGAGACGTAATAATTTTATAAATTATACTTAAAGGCCTCTACGGGCACTTAAAAGTGGAGGAGGGGGGTTATTATTTTTTAGGTCAATTTCTCTTTGGAGGGTGAATGTACCCTTCCTAAAAATAGTTATAAACCTTCACAGACCTATGAGAAGCTACATTGTAAAGGATAAATATCGGTTCAGCGGTTAACGAGATCCTTCGGTACACATACACACAGATACACAGACTGAGATATTTTGACTTTATTATAACAAGGATTGTTTGGTTTTTGCAATTGAACGCGATTAGACAAGTGGATTCTCTATTACATATGCATAATATTTTATGCAACATTAAACTTTCAAACAACAACTTTTACTACATTTTCTTCCTTAATTAAAAGAATCTTTTTTGACATTCTTAGACTCTTTTTGCTGTTTAAAGTATAATTTATTTATTAAAATGTCAAAGTCTTCAAAATAGTAAATGAAAGAAAAAGTATCCGTTTGGCAGTAAATGAATCGCGGTTTTTAGATTATTATATTTTTTGTGCTTGTTTCTTAATAACTTTTTAAGCTAAGTAATTTTCAAAATAAATGTTTGTGGTTAAAATAAGTTGAAAATTTCTTTTTGTATATAATTTAAAAACCTTATTAGATTCAGCACATTTTTTCAAAATACATAAATTTTAATAAAGAGGTTTCTTCTTTTTTTGGCGCCACAAACTTATCCGCCAATCAAAAATGTTGAAATGAAATTTCTTGAGGATAATAGCATAGTGTTGTAGAAAATTTATTGGCCTAGAACCATCCCGGGACCTGTGTAAAGCTTCCTTTAATGGAGAACGTAATCGGTTCAATATTTTTCGAAATCTTAAGCTGCAGACAAATAAACCTTACTACTTTAAATAATAAGATATGAAAAACATAAAAGTCGGTAATTTAATTTTAAAACAAAATTCGTACTTTCATTTAAACCCAAAATCATAATCCTTAAAAAGTGTTTCATAAAGCTTAAATTAAGCTTTTACTTTGATCAAAATCGCCAAAAAATGTAAGAATGAATGATTAAAATACATTTTTCATTTAATAGTTTATTCTACAAGAAAAGAGGTTTTATAGTAATGGAGGGAGGGGGGGGGGGGGAGATATGAATGAAACATTAGGAGAAGGATTTATATTCTATATGGCCACTTCAAATAACCCCCACCCCCTTACCCTATTTTTTATCTCTTTAAAATGGCTGAGAGAGTATATAAGTATGAAACCCCTTCTTTCTCCTCCCCCTCTTTTTTCCTACTTGATCTATGGATAAAATCTAGAATCTTGTCTTAAGCTACTTTCCCTCGGCTACAATTCCCAACAAAACTCTCTATTTCTCTCTCCTTCAATATCTCTCTTTCTCTTCCCGTCTCTCTCTATATACGATGTCTCTCTACGACTACTATTCTCCCTTACCCCCGTCCCGTGGCTCCTTCCCCCTCTTTTACATATATCTTCGGGGTAAGTTACATAGACCACAAATGGTATAGACTAAATTTTAGATTTTAAAAAGAAAATAATATTTTTGAGTTAAAACTATGTTAAGTATTGGGCTTTATGGCGTTTTATTTTATTAAAATGTATCTACATCAATGAAATAAGAAGGTTCTTGAAATTAATTACACCTTCTTTTTTTACATAGAAAATTACTTTTATAATTTTAAATAAGTTGGAATATAAAGTTTTTATGTAGTAAGACGATTCTAAATATTTTGTTTAGTCTGCAAAGTTTATTCTATGTTAAAATTGTGAATGTGCTACGAAAATTTCACTTCTCCCCCCCCCTTCCCTTAGAACATATCTTCCCCACTTCCCATACCATTTTACCCCACATATGCCTAGACATGCCTACACACACACACACACACACAAATTTATATATATGTACAATACATAAACCAAAGGACTAAACATTCCTAAATTTCCATAATTTATATAAATCCAATAATAACGACTATTAGTTTATTTTTAAGGATTGGGCAGTTATAGAAAAACTAATTTGACCACAGTAATTTAAAGTAACTGACAAGCCGAAAGCGATCGAGAGGGAGAGAGTGTAGGGGAAAATTATATTACCTCATGTAACTACATATAACATCATACAGGACATGTGAATTTTCACAAACAGTTAATAACTTTATTTCACTATTCTATACAGAGTATTAATCCACTGTGGCTGCTATACAGCTTTGTAAATCATGTGTACTTGTTGCAAATGTCACTTTTTCATGTATTTTTTTTTTGAAATAACCATAAAAATATAAGTGTGGGCTACAATAATAGTAATATATCCCTTAGGGATGTCACTATTGGTTCGGTCAGAACACGACTAAGGAGTAAGGATTGAGTAAGAGGGTTGGAGGGGTGGGAGGGAAGGGTGGGGGCAGTTTTCAGGGATGCTTCCCCTCTTTTTCTAGACATGAAAATTTCGCCAACCATCCTTCTTTTCGCCGCAACCATCGCCTCGCGCACCCCCAGCGCACCCCCGTGCCCCCCAAATGTAACCCCCCCGTCCGAGCCACCACGTCGGGTGCGCCGCTTCGTATTTCTTCCCTCTGGCATTTCCCTCACCTGTGTTTGTGAGTGTGTGTATATGTGTATGTGTGTGTGTGTGTGTGTGTGTGTGTGTGTGTGTGTGTGTATGTGTGTGTGTGTATGTGTATGTGTATGTGTATGTGTGTAAGTGTGTGTGTGTGCTGTTACACACATTCTCTCTATATGTCTAGCGGTATAGCTGCTCCGTATGTAATGCTCCAATCATCCTTTCTGAAACGACCACAAAATATGTCATGATAAAAGAAACACTGAAATTTTTAGTTACTGTCAGGATGTTTAAAGTGGTAGTACACCGTGTTCCAGAAAAACCAAAAAATGACAAAAAATCATAGAGAGTGTATATTTTAAAATTTTGATGAAATTTTATTTAAATAGCAATAAGTATCCATATATCTTTCAATATAATGGCGAAATTTTAAATATCTCCATCCTGGCTGTTACAGGATGCCAGCAAACCTGGCAGGGTCATACAGGTAAAGAGCAAAAGTATTTTGTTTGCCTTAAACTAAGCATTTTAAGTTACCAAATACTAAAATATCCTATACCAGTACATAACAATATCAAATTTAGGTGTTTAAGTCAATTTCAGGGTCCAGGTATGATCCTGCAGGTCCTGATCCCTCAGAAATCTTTTAACAGCTCTTGAGACCGCAATTTTTGACCTATAGACTTCAAATTTTAAACATAAACTTTTCTAACAAGTATGTATGACCTACTGAAATCATATGAAAATCTGCCGCCGTTTTCCCACCGACCGCCGCCGCCGAAATTTATATTTTGAGTTTTCTAATCTAAAGTTAACATACAGATGAGCCTATTTCTTATTTATTTTCTGTGTGTATATGTAGGGAAGGAGGGGACAATGGGCTGTTTATTATAATAGTCCCCAAATTCACTAAATAGCGTTTTCTTATTTGTAGGCATAACAATTTGCTGGACTTTTATTGAATTTTGATTGGTTGGTTTATTAGTTGAGTGTCCAAACATTTAAATCACTAATTTATAGAAGGGGCAATTTTGTGCATTAGCATTGGGAATGTACATTAATTTCTAGGCCTTTGTCTAATCCCTATAAATCTTTGATATGTAAGACTTTCATTTTATTTTCAATTTACTTGAAAGGAAGCATTTTCTATCTTAAACAATTCAAATTCTACTTGTCTTTTTTTTTGTATGAAAGCACCTTTGGAAAAAGGTTGCTTAATAAAAGGGTGAAGGGAGTAAATAATGCTAAAGAATTAAATAAGAATATATATTTGAACTAGGAAACAACATAAAAATTTTTTAACTTCTGGCTTTAATGGGTTCAGATGTGGATATAAGTTGGGCATTCCCCCCCCCCCCCCCCAATAAAAAGGTAAAATGGTTTAGATAAGAGCCTAGACATTTAGGGATAATCTTTATTTAAAACTTTTCTTTACTTTTAGTTTAAATGAATATGTGTTTAAAATAAGTAGAAAATAAATTACTTTTATATCTTTAAAAATTGTTATTTTTTGATAGACCCAGTATCTTTAGGGCTTAAAAAAACAAACTTCGCATACATTCGCATACACAGGGTAAAGTTCTCTGATATTGTACATACATCTAATATCACCATGTAAGAGGATTTGCGTGCGCTCTTTTGCGCTTAAGAGATCTGGAACCAAACGTAAAATTTTCATTAGAAGAAAATTGTCTATTTTACAGAAATCGGGTATGCTAAGAAAACCATCTACAATTACAACAAAAAATGGAGATTTGACTTCTTTTAAAGGCTAAACGTATAAATTATTACATCCTGATTCCAAAAATATATAATACTTAAAAATAGCTTCAAAAATAAAGGGTCCACACTGATTTGAAATGTAGTTTAGTTGAAATTAAAAATAGTGGTTAACAATGACAAAAAGGAACTTAATTCCATACCTCTGGTATAATTACACATAAAATTCTTATTTTTCATAGTAAAGAGCTAATTCTTTCGGCTTTATTTCCAAAAACTTGTGTATATTACTAAACAATTGTTTAAAAGTGTATTTTCCAAAATGTAAAATACGATTATTTGTCACTCGCTGGAACATAGTGTAGTAGCCAAGGATAAAGGGAATAGGAACAATAGGAAAGGAATTATTTTCCTCTAAATCTGCGTTTGGTTGCTGTAAATTATGAAATTGCTAAGAAAAAATGTGTAGATTAATTCACTATCGAGTTCTTTTTCCAAGGCAGTCGTTACCTAAAGTCATAAGAAAATAAAAAAAACTTTACAAAGTTAACATAATAAATATTTATAGTCACTCTTGGGGGATACCTAGGGATTTATTGTTTCTATTTTCGGATCTGTGGACAGTTTCCATAAAATAATGGATGAGATGAGGATTAGAACTGGTTTGATTCCGGTAGAAAAGAAGGAAATAAATATAAGATAAAATAAGATATAAAGTCAATTTTTTTATGTCAAAATTCGGTATCATAGAGATGATTTAAAACAATGTACGGGCCATCTACACAAACTATAGAATTGCTACACATATATATATACATATTATACTTTTTCATCATTGTAATTTTCATTGATTAAAAGATTAAAATTGCTAGGATAATTCATTAAGTTCAAGACAGATACACATTAATTAAATGTTAAAAAAGCTTCGCTTGCAATTTATGTAAGAGGTTTAGTGGTTTATTTGTAAGATTAAATTAATGATACATTACCAATGATTATAACAAAGTTATTCATTTTTGCATTAATGTTATTGGTTAATAGGTTTGAACTCTGCTTGATTGATCCAACCAATCGAAATTAAATATGGGCCAAGTAATCAGATTCATAAAATTTGTATCTTAAAGTTTCAACAAAATATTGTTTATCAAATTACTAGCGGCTTTGCCCCTAGCCTCTAGGGGCTTTGCCCCATGAGGTAGTTTTTAAAAATAAAAAAAATAAAATTTGGGGTGCTGCGAACCATACTCTCCCCCCCATTTTTTTTGAGGGAGGAAAAATTTCATTTTTTGGGGGTTAGGGGTGCCCCACCCCTCAAGAAAATAGCTTAAAACCACCACAGGACCAATAGGTATATACCCTAAAGAGTGGAATTCGATCGGTTCAGTGGTTACCGAGATCTTAAGCTTCAGACGGACGGACGGGCGGACGGACAGACGGACAGACGGACGGACGGATAGACATCAAGCTACTTTGTATTTTAGATATTAAAAGAAGTACGATGTTTGTTTATGTGCAATAATGTCTCCACATATGTTTACTGTTTAGCTCCTCTGCAAATCCTAAAAAGTGTACGATAGGTTATCTATGCACTGCACTGGTAGATATTGGTATGCTTATAATGCAATAGTTATACACTATACACTATTAGCGATTTTGCCCCTAGCATCTAGGCGCTCTGTATGTCTTGGAATGGATAGGGAAGGGCCCAAAACGGCTTAAAATCATTCCAAGCCTTAGAACTAAAAACAAAGTTGTCTAAAACAATCCCGGGACCTAAGTGAAGCTGTTCAGTAGACTTAAGCTATAGACAAAAAAACAGTACTACATTATTTTATATCTTATAAATTTAGACAAAAATCTTTAAAATCTAGTATAAATAATAATAGAAAAAAAACTGAAATAATTAAATCTCATTTTTATTTTTTTATTTCTATCAAAATTCATTAGTTATGAAAGAAAGAGAACAAAATAGATAGATACAAAGAAAGAAAGTAGAAAGAGAGTTAATAAATCAGTAATAGAGGGGTAATTATATTTACCAGAAATTTGTTTTAGATTGCTATCTATGCTTTGAGTCAGATTCAATTAATTCTTTTGATATCCTATTATATAAAGCAGTGTTTTTTGGTCTGAAGCGAAGGATCTCACTAACAGCTGATTCGATATGTTTGAAGCTTCTTATAGGCCCAGGGAAGGTTTCATACTATTCTTGGGGAGGGTATCTCCACCACCCAAATAAAAAATCCCCACACCAAAAGAATATTTTTACTCTTTCTGTTTAAATCTTTAAATGAAAATGGAAGGGGGGGGGGGATCTAACTTCCACCCACCCCCCACCTTGAGTGCATTTAGTGTCTTTTAGGGGAGTAGCCGCTAGATAATTTCATAGACTAATAACAACTTTTAAGTAAATTTTTTACAATATTTCCTAAAAATCTGAATGTACAAGCTCGTTTTTCTAATCAAGTTATGTTAGATTCGTTTTAAAATTCTTCTATATCTAGGATAAAGTTAAAGTCATCCTATTAGATAAAGCATTGAATTATTTTTGTCTTTAGCTAAAGATTTCGAAAGATATTAAACCGATTAAATTCTCCATTTTAGGGATATTTAACATTGGTCCTGGGATAGTTTTGGGCTATTTTCTATCTTCTCTTTGAATCCAGTGCTCCTAAATGCTAGGGATGCAGCCGCTAGTTCATATACAACTTTTTTAATGCACTAACAGGTAATTAACTAATTTTTAAAGATTAAATGATTCTCCTCTGTCAAAATTAACTATACCTATCCCAATATCACTGGATATAAAAAGTTGAGAAAGGAAATATTTTCATTGAATGTAATTTGATCCGGTGCACACACTGGGACAAAACTGTTCTATTTTTAATTTGATCCGGTGCACACACTGGGACAAAACTGTGCTAGTTTTAATTTGATCCGGTGCACACTAGTGTGGCCCAAATGAAGGTCTAAATTGCTTTTCAATGTCGTTAAGTAAAAATAGGTTATGCATTGTTTGTAGATTTTAGCCCTATAATTGATTTTAAGAAAAAATCTATCGCTATTTCGTCAAATGCATTTTTATTTTCATTCTCTCTTCCCCAATTAATATAGCCTTACACCAGATATAAAGCAAAACATCAAATTTTCTGTCTGTTTGTTTACAAACATTGAAATAAAATATTAAAATCACCAGGAATAAACATATGAAGAAAGAAAGTATTAAATATTTTTATGTACAATTACAATAATTTAAGAAAGCTAATTCATACAGCAAAATCATTGAAGAAAAATAATTAAAGATATGCCTTACTCTTTATTCCTGGTTTAATAATAAACAATCAAATTATTTTTTTGCAATATTGATTTTTGTATTAGTATCCTTTTTTCAAAGTTGTATATGAGATAAATGTTTTACATATTTTTTTACCTTCATTTAATTTCTTATTTAAATAAATTGTCTCTTTATTGGCGACAATGTCTGTTGAGACATGAAATTTATTAAAAACTCTTTTTCCTATTTTATGTAGATTTTTTATAGTTTTTCATCATTTCTCTTCTCATAAGACTAATAACTACTGTTTTAGTTCAATTTCTTACACAAATTATCAGTTTAAATAAAACAATGTTTTTAGACGTTTTTTGGAATTATTCGGCAGGAATGGCGGTTCTGTCTACTTTTTATGATTGCTTAATATTTGAACTCTTGTTACATTATCATAGGTTGGCAGTTCTTTACTTATTTCTTGTTAAAATCATGAAAATATGAAGTTTTTGATAAAAAGCTTAAGATTGAAATTTCAAGATCAATTTTCATTGTAGAGAGGTCTAGTTTTCACTAAAAGGTCTACTTTTGAGCCGGTAACAACTTCAAGGTATCCGCAAATTGATATGGTAAAGATTTAAAAATTCATGTTTTTTTTGGGCCAGTCTAGTGCACACACTGGGACAAAACTGTTCTATTTTTAATTTGATCCGGTGCACACACTGGGACAGAACTGTGCTGGTTTAAATTTGATCCGGTGCACACACTGGGACAGATCTGTGCTAATTTTAATTTGATCCGGTGCACACACTGGGACAGAACTGTGCTGGTTTTAATTTGATCCGGTGCACACAATGGGACAGAACTGTGCTAGTTTTAATTTGATCTGGTGCACACACTGGGACAGAACTGTAAGTGACCGTGGATTAACACATATTGCGTATCCACTTGTTGTCGGGGAGATGATAGCAGCTTATAACAACAACGAAATAAATTCTATAACGACAACAAAACTTATACTTGTTTTTCAGCTGTCATTGGGGGGCAACACATCGTAAAATTGACGACCTCTCCACAGGCCCCCCAAATATTATTTTAGATTTATTTCGCTTGTTGGTTATAGCTTATTTCTGAGATGATAGGTTCGAATCTTGACTTAACACCGCGTCATAACGAAAGATGTTGAAAATGGTTTCTACTGCTATTGTGTCAGGTGCGCGACATTTATAGTTATAGTAAAACTCAAAATAGGCGTAACTCATTAGCGTGCACAGTTAGGACTTCTTAGACAAAAGTCAAAAAGTTTATTGTCTGATTTGTGTTACTTAACCTAATACCCCCATTTGTTTGGACAGAAAAAGAGACATTTGGCTCCTCTTAGTTATTCTGGGTTGTTGGACCTGGCATTTGAGTGTCATGGATGACAACATCCCCGCCTGTATGGGAGGTAATTTAGGTATGTCTGTTAAAGGTAATTTGGGCATGTTAGAATTGGTAGAATTTTAGAATTTCAAATGATGATTCTTGTGAAAGTTAGATACAATTCAGAAGCCTTTACCCAATTTTTTTTACAACAATTATATTAACTTATAAGCGAAGCTTTTCTGAGTTCAAGTCTTAAAATGCAAGTATGTCTAAATTATGCATCCTTTATTCATTTTAAGGATGATGTACACAAGACTTGTTAATAATGTTACATATTAAAAGTGTGTTACTCTTTATTTTTAAAATGTGTTTATCCGACCTTCTGATTGATTAATTAAGCTTCTATTTGTCATCCTTGTTTTTATAAAAATTGTATTAGGACCGTCGTGGTCTCAATAATGCCTAGATTACCTTCAATATATAACTGACATCTCTATATAATTGACAAATTTTAAGATCCTTAAATTGGTGTTTTATTTTACAGATAGCTTCATTTTCACACATCAGCAAAATGATGTACCTTGATGTTAGTTATTTCAAAATTTGCAAAATATGATGTAATTCTGATTTCTCATAAAAACTCTTCAATAATAGGTATAGATTTTATTTTGCACAAGTAATTTAAAAAGGTCCACTGTGAAATGGTTTCCAAGATTCATTTAGACTAAATGCTTTAATTGGGTCGGCATCCTTAGTTTTTACTTATAAGGAACTAGAAATGAGTGGGGACAATAAAACTTGACTTTATTCGTTTGAATAAATAGTTAGTTGTTACTTTAAATTTGTCAATGTTCGTTTGTCTGTCTGATTTATTGATCTTCCTTTTTTGGATGTGTTTATCCTTATTTATATAGGGAGGTACTGTCCATTAACCTAGTACCCAAAGATTTAAATAATATTATCAATTTAATATTCGTTGGTGGTTTAAAAACTTCGGGTACTTTTATTCAATTTTGATTAGTTGGTGCATTAAATTGTGTATCCAAACGGTCACAGCTAATTTTTTAAATTTATAGTATTGGAGAATTTAGTTTGTCATCATTGGGGATGTACAATCTACATCAATCAATAATCCATTGCTTTATCCATTCAGATCCCTGGTTTATAATTCGTTCACAAAAATTTCCAATTATAATTCTTTTTAGTAATAAGGGATTATCTAATTGTTAAGCACACGTTTTATAGGCTCTACTAAGAAACATGGAGAAAATTTAAAAGATACCTGTAGACTGGTAGCAACGGAGCATTCATGTAAATCTTCAAATCAACAAAGGCGTGGAGCAGCGTTTTGCAGATGATTATTTATATAACAGCAGTTGCTGAAAGTTGTATAGGTTTGATAATAATTAGATATAAATTGCTGTGTTTTCTGCTAAAGATTCAACAGCAACGGCCAGGTTTGAGAGTATTTTCAATTTACTTCTATGAATATACTTTTTCTATAATTGAAATTTGAAAGTTTAATACTGTGAGGGGAAAAATTAAGTTGGGTTAGGTGGTTGCTTTGGGGAAGAGATAAGGTGCAATTAAAGATCAAAGATTGTGAGTCAACTTTCATTAACAATTTCATTACTTTAATCATGTAAAATTAAATTAAATAAAAGTGTTTATTATTGATAGAAATACAATTGGTTAACATATATTTATTGCATACTATTATAGACAGTTGTCCGTGGATAAGAAAATTAAAAATAGGATTCCTGTTTTACTGGCCTATATGTCATCCTCTCGTAGTTTTCACCCACCTGCCAAATATCTGTGAACGCCACCTCAAAAATCTAAACCGGTTAGGGTGTAAAAATAAATTTATTCTACATTGTCTTAGGCTTTGAAGCTATGAGTGTTGTGATTCTTGTTTTAATGGTTTTCATGTCACTTGTTTGTCATATTTACACGTATTTGAATAGTAATAAACCATATCAAGGACAAAAATGTATCGTAGCTATCAGGGATGTCCAAGCTCTTTATTTTAAGAGGGGTGAAATGAGCAATTTCAAAGGATTAAAGGAGGTGATCTAATGTTTATTGCTTTAATGGGGTGAAAGGAGGGGTTTCAAAGTTCCGGGTGTACCCTTGGACATATATGGTGGCAATTATGATCTTTATTAATGTATTAAACAAAAATGATTGTCAGATTAAGGTCTTCAGGCAAAGATCATGCAAGAGACTCAATTATGATTGTAAGTTTATCCAACTTTCTGTTCGTATGGACCAAACAAAAAAGTTAACTTGTCTGGCTAACCTTACAGTGACTTTGGCTTCAATAAATATGGGAATTTTGTCGTCAATTTAGGTTGCTAATATTGTCATCAATTAATGATCAATACGTTCCTACATGGCCAGTGAAGGGGATGGGGTGATTACACAAGGGGGGGGGGGGGGTATCGTTATATTAGCCACCTGGGAGATGGATTTTATCAGGGTATACGAGAATCTCTCACAATATCCACGTATTATATATCCATTTTGCCAGCTTCTAAACTCTTCAAAAGTTAGAGGGCTGTAGTGTACGAACATTCCGGAATTGTAGAGTTGCAATGCTTGTAATAATATTGAATAAGGAAGCATAAATAGAATATAACATTTACAACTTGGTGGATACAAATAAACTGACTATAAAAGGTGTTGAAGCATATAACTTTTTTACTTATTTATTTTGGGCCAAAAATACGTTTAGTTTACTAATTTTCTAAACAGAAGACAAAAGAATAATTCTTATATAAAAAAGTAACAGGATGCCTGTCTGTGTGTGTGTGTGTCTGTTTGCAATGAAAGATCTCGTTATCCGCTGAACCGATATGGTTTTCCTTTACAGTTTGGCTTTAGCTAATATGTCCTGGGAAGTATTTGTAAGTTCAGTTAAATTAAATTCGCCTTTAAAAGGTTTCGTGATTTTTAATCTTTGAATATATTTTTTAAATTATTTAAAACATAAGCATTTATTATTCTTAATTCATAATTGTAAAGAAAACTAAATAATTATTAAATTAAAACTATTTACCACTAAATCTACCGATAGTAACTTAACCCAATTATTATTAGACAGTCGTCTGCGGATAGGAAAATAAAAAAGTTCAAGGCTTAGTTCCTGTTTTGATGTTCATCATAAAGGGATTTATGATTTGTTTTCATTTTTTGTGGAAAATTGTTTAATACGACACAAATGTGTTTTTATGCATGACCCAGAACTGGTTCTAATCCAGCGGAAATTAGGCCATTTTAAAACCCAAGCAAGCAATTAAAACCAAATAAAATATTGATACATGCATTTTTTGTTTTGATCTTTTGTGTTTGTACCTGTTCTATTAAGCAATGGATATAAAATACATGGATATTGTGTCAGGAGAATTTTTGGAATGTTGCTAATATAAATCTCAGATATTGGTCATTACGTTACTCCATGGTTAGAAGAGGGGATGGGGTAGGGGGAGCTATCGTTATATTAGCCAGCTGGGAGAAACATTTTTTCAGGGTATGCGAGAATCTTAGACACTATCTATGTTTCCTACATCCATTTTTGCAGCACTGCAGTTAATGCATGCGTGTCAATGTATTTATGTCCTAGGAATCAAGAATATAGGAATAGTCATGTATCGCATCGAATTATAAACAGCTTTCCGCGGATAAGAAAAATGCAAACACATTATTCTCTAGAAAAAAATCAATTTCTCGTACGAAAGAGAAATTATGTTTCCATTATAATCATGTTAAGTAAGCTTTTGAAGTTGAAAATTGAATTTCTTTTTTATTTATTGTCTCATTTGTGATCTTGTAAGGTTAGGTAATGGAAATTAAATTCGCCCAAGTAAAATAACTTAATTTATGTATTTTTTTATTTCAACATATGTATTTTGTATGTACTTTCAATTCACATACACACACACACACACACACACACACACACACACACTCACACACAGACACACATACACACACATTCATGCAGTAATGTCAAAAGGGTTGACAATTGCTACATACTTCTTTTTAAAAGTATTACATACGTTTACTCTTTAATTCAAAGAGAAGCGTAGCATTACTTTCACTAACACACCGCAGTGTAAGGAAAGTAAAAAGATGATAATATATGTAGCAAAATTATAACCCTTATTTTATAAGTATAAACTAAGTTGAATATAAGTTTTTTTTTCAGAATTACGTAAATACAGGATTTTGTTTAAGGACAACTTACATTTGGGGACTAGATTATAAAGATTTTACCTTGTTGTCCTAGGAAACAGTATTCCAAAAATCAGATAAATAGAAAAATTATTTCATACAAAACAACTTTAAATTCAGCATTTTTAAATTGAAGTACGGACTTTCTGGTAATGATTATAGAGTTGCTACGCTTCCTAACTGTATTTTACTGTTAAAGGAATCATCATGCAAAGTTTAAAATCAACAGACAATTCAAACATTTCTAAATTGAGCTATCCAATACAGACGGTCAGACCCTAATTATAGAAAAGCTTCGCTTTAAAAAAAATCTGTCCTACAACAAGACACCAGTAATTTAGTTTGATATACAGTTAGGGAGTTGAATCCATTTTTATAGAAGCAGAAACATAATTTATGATTATGGTTTGGACCCTATAAAACTGTAATCTACCCTTCCACTTTCCCCTCTCTTGGTGAAGATATCTTCAACGCCGATACGATTTTTAAAATGTAAGATTCCACTTTCAATAGAGGCGAAACTGGAATCATACATTCATGTTTACATATCAGCGTATTCATAAACATTGATTTCCTTATATATATAGACATAATAGTAATGTATCATTCTACTTTCAATAGAGACAAAACTGGAATGATACATTCAAAATAACATATCATATATTTAAATCGACATAGTAGAAATTGTACATATTAGTTAGTTTTTTTTTATATTTTTATTAGTTTGAAGTTTTTAAGAAAAACCTAAAAATAAAGGTTGCTAACACTTAACAATCAGGCCCATTTCCGGACCTTAGTAGTTTAATCCCCCCCCCCCCCCACATATCATCTCAGATCCTATTAGAGTTAGATGGCAAAAAAAATTGTGCATGTTCCCTGGTAAATAATAAATTTCCGACTTTAAGTGAGACAAAGTCATTTTTTGCTTACTTCACCCTTTTATTTAACAACTTTCTTTTTAAGGTTAATTATAATGTTAAATGGATGTAATTTTCTTATTTTTGAAGCTAGAACAATTTTTTCAGAAAATCTTTATCTTAAAGTAAATTTTATATTAGAAATCTCAAAACATAAATTTTCTTATTCGTTTGCTTAACAACTTTGGGCACTTTTACTGAATTATTTAATATCTATAATACAAAGTAGAATGATGTCTTTCTGTCTATCTGTCTGTCCATCCGGCTGTCCCTTAAGATCTCAGTAACAACTGAACCGATCAGATTCTACTCTTCAGGGTATATACCTATTGGTCCTGTTGTGGTTTTAAGCTATTTTCTTGAGGGGTGGGACAACCCCAACCCCCCAAAAAATGAAAATTCCCCCCCCCAAAAAAAAAAATATTCTGGTGATGCTCATAAATTATGGAGCAAAGCTCCTAGAGGCTAGGGGCGAAGCTGCTAGTACTTAATAACCTAACCATTCAAAATCCAATAAAAGTCCCCAAAGTTGTTAAGCCAGCCAATAAGAAAACGTTATTGTAAAACTTTGGGGACTAGTGTAATAAACAGTCCATTGTTCACCTCTCTCTATGCTAGTTCCCAAAGTTTTACAATAACGTTTTCATTTTTGTTTGCTTAACATCTTTGGGGACTTTTACTGAATTTTAATTGGTTAGTTATTTTTGGGAATGTACATCTTTTATGGGCTATTGTCTTAAACCCATCAGATCCCTGGTGGCGATAAACTTGAATTAAAGTACCTAGAGGTTTTGGACCAGCTAGGAAGGTAATTTCAGTCCAATGTTCCCTACCTCCCTGGGTACAATAAAAGTTGTATACAGGGAGGGAAAAAATGGACGAAAAATTAAATAAATTCTGTCTATGATAACATGAGAAAACAGAATGAGAAGGACAGTAGCACCCTGTAATCGATATCAGAAAGTCCTGAATGTCCATTTAAAACATTTGACGAAGCTTTTTATATCATCTATAATACAAAGTAGCTTGATGTCTGTCCGTCTGTCTGTCCCTTAAGATCTCGGTAACCACTGAACCAATTGGATTCTACTCTTCAGGGTATATACCTATTGGTCCTGTGGTGGTTTTAAGCTATTTTCTTGGGGGGTGGGACACATTGGTTGATGAAAACTGGCATTGTCAAAACTAAACAGCCAAGATTAGTTGTTTATTGCATCTGTTTTTCCAGTTTTGTTAGTCCTGAAGGGGCGAAGGCCCAGTCTAACAAAACTGGTGTTCATATTACAACTTTTTACTTAAATATTTGTAGAAAAATGTCTATAATACAATACATTATACAATATATGGTTTAAGTATGGATTAGACGGGTCTGATCCAGCGGATATTAATTGGTTTCGTAGCCATACTGGAAAATCATAAAAAATCATGGACAGAATGACGGACAGGCAGAAAAGTGAATTGTAGAGTACCATCGCATTTTATTCTTTTTTAGTTAGTATTCGTATCCAGAGAGGGAGGAGACAACTGACTGCTTATTACAATAGTACACAAAGTTTTACAACAATGTTTTCTTATTCATTGGCTTTGGGGATTTTTACTGAATTTTGATTGGTTGATTAAATTTTGTTTATAAACGTTGGAACCACTAATTTTAATCTACAGAAGGGGTTATTTAGAGCGTCATCATTATGGATGTGCATTAATTTATCGGCCATTGTCTTAACTCTTTATATCCCTGATATGTTTCATAATTTTATTTGTTAGCTTTACTTAAAGGGACTATGAACGAGAATATTTCTCATCAGATTATCAAACCTTAACATCATCTCATTAATATAATATCAAATATAGGGCAAAACTGTCTCTCGTTCTTTTAAAAACGGCTTTTTCCGACGATTTTCACTACGTCCAAGTTTGGGGAAAAAATTTCCGGACTATATAAATGTGCAGTTAATTGTCTTTTTTTCCTTCTATAGCTAAAACTAAACTTTTTAACATAGTTCTCTATTTTTCCTAACGGTTAAGCTGACTTTTAACAATATCCTTGCTGTAAACCAATGTATAGTTACTTAAAAATTGATAAAATAAGTAATATTTTTATTGAAAACCAAATACAATAACAAAGCTAAAACAGGTTATTTTATTAGTATCCAAGTAACTTTAGATGGCCCATCTCTTGCCCACCTTTAATTACAAATTTGTAAATAATAAAGGTGCAATATTTCTTTATAAACAGTCTGATAAAAGTGTAAACTTATTCTTCAACGTGGGTTATTTATTGTCCAACACAATAAAAAAGGATATCATTTTTTTAAATAACCTATGAGATTCAACCCTTTGTAGACTTTGAGGTATTTTTTTGTCAATAATACAAATTTAAGATAGATCTTTATTACCTAATTACTACGTTATAAAAAAACTAATTGGCAATTTTATATTACAAAATAAATTCCTTAAAAGTAACTAAATTGTTTCAACTATATATGACAAGTTAAATACCCCTACAAACATTTTAAGAAACAAAAACGTTCAGATTTTCCTTGTTTTTTCCTTTTTCCCTTCCAAAATACCATAAAATCAATGCATTATTTCTAGATATTTTTGTTAATAGAACGTTTTTGGTTGATCAATGTAGTGAAATGTGCTTAGAAAATGTTACGATTTAATAATCATTTGGGAAATTTTTACGTTCACACTCCCTTTAAGTGAAAGCTTTTCATTGCATTAAGTTTTAAGTCTTAACCCTTTACAGTAGGGCCCCTTGCCGCACCTTAATCGGTCGGGGGGAGGGGGGGGGGCGTTCAACGTCCCCCCCTATTATCTCAGTTCCTATTAGAGCTAGAGGGCTAAAATTTTTTTGTGCAAGTCCCCTGTTTGATAATGAATTTCCGACCTTTTATAAGTCTATGTCAATTTTCGCTTCCTTCACCCTTTTATTTAACAATCTTTGTTTTTAGGTCTTTTTTACTTAAAAATTTCAAACGGCTGTAATTTTCTTAATTTTGAAGGTAGAAGAACAATTTTATTACAGAAAATGTTTATCTTTAAGTAAATTTTACATTAGAAATATCAAAATATATATTTTAGCGGCCGCAGCTGTACTTGGCAGCTGCCAGCCGCCGCAGTCGGCGATCAGCAAGAAAACGGCGGCGGATCTTTATGAAATTTTAATATGTTATGTAGACATGTAAGAAAAGCTTAAGTTTAAAATTTGAAGTCTCTAAGTCAAAAGTTGCGGCCACAGGAGCCTTTTAAAGATTTCTGGAGACCTGGGGGATCAGGACCTGCAGGATCATACCTGGAACCTGAAAGTAACACCTGTATTTCATATCAGGTTGTACTACTAGAGGATATTTTAGTATTTTGGTATGATAAAATGCTTTGTTTTAGTCAAAAAAATATTTTTGCTCTTTACCTGGATGACCCTGCCAGGTTTGCTGGCATCCTGTGCCCGCCATGATGGAGATATTCAAAAAATTCCAACTCTCAGTTGTGTGTCTTACCCATACTTAAAAAGTCACGCAGTTTGGGCTCTTTATCTATCACACACTGAAAATGAGATAGAAAAAACCGGAAGGGGGGGCGTTCAACGCCCCCCCCCCCCGACCGTTAAGGGTTAAGTATGTGTTATAACATATAACATAGGCCAAAGTTAAACTTTATCTGAGAGTGATAGGACAATGGCAGATTGGTTATCACACCTTTTTACATAAAAATGAAATGGTTTTGCAAGGGTAATTAATATTCCATCATCCTTTACCATTATCCCAAAGTTAATTAAATCTATAAGGCCTTTGAATCTAATTTATTAAGCTATTTGAAATATATTTAAATCTATTTTTACAGTTTTAAAGAATCCTGAGATAAGATTTACCTTTACATAAATTCAATCCACCTACAATGAAAGCCAAAATAGACAGGCAAAATTTCTGTATTCTATTTTGTACTTCAGTTTGAATTTTCATTGGTTTGAAATAAATGCACATTTAAAATAACCTTTGTTTATTTTTTGTTATTTATGAATCATTCCAGTAATACAGCAAAGGAATTTTTCAACCATGTGATTTCTAAAAAGCTATCTTTGTCTTAAGAAATGCAAATTTTATCTCTTTCCTGTCAAAATTTTTACATGTTTCTACCAATAACTTAGCCAGATTGTTCTTCTGCAGTTATTCTATTCGGCAAGAGAGTGTTCCACCTGACCCATCCAACAATCCTGACAGACCAGCAAATGGACAAGTTGATCTTCGACACAAACAAACTGACCATCTATCTAGCACAGCACTTCAAGGGGAGGGTGTTTATTCTAGGACCCTTCCCAAGACACATCTCTCAATGCTGTGGTTTGCAAGAACACTCTGTGCTAGAAAGCGAAAATCACAGAATCTCCATGACTGGTTACACCAACCTCCTTAACCAATACCTACAGTCAAGCCTGATCCTATCTGACAGATGCGAGTTCCTGGTTTACCAGAACATTTTTGGTTGGAACTTCAACAAACACAGCCTAGTTGATGGAGTACACCTTACAGCTTCAGCCTATAAATCGTGTGCCAACTTTTTCCTGGGAGCTTTTCAGCGGAAACCGAGAAGACAAGCTGATAATACCTTGAAGATGACAACTTTCAACAGTTATCTGACCGCAAAAGGACTGCTGACCAGAAATGACACGGACAACAAAGAACCAATGGAAGGCGCAATAGATGATGCCATCAATCTAGCAAAATAAACTATTGTAATCTTTTTTTTTTAACCTGATTTTATTCGTGCTTTTATTCATTATCCTATTATCGTTTTAATTATTTATTTATTTTAATAATAAATTTTAATAATAATAATATTCTATTGGCTGATTTAGAGATGGTGTCTCTAAATTTTCATGATTCTTAATAAGTAAAGAATTCTATACCTTAATGTTTAAGATCAAAAAGAAAACAAATAAAACACTTAGACAAGTTAACCAACTTCAAGTCAAATCACAACTGCTGCATTGATTTCACATTAAAGAAAGCCTGCAAGAAATACCATGCTTTAACTGCTGAAAGACTGCCACAAGTAGACCCAAGGCCCAAAATTTTAAGCCTTCAGCTTCTATAACAAAAAAAGTTTTAGGCGTTTTAAAATGACATGTATGTGCAATGAAAATTTTGAAAGAATCTAAATGCTAATGTTAGAAATTTTGAAATTAAACTACGTGGCCTAGAAACAAAATGATAAGCTTATTTTTGGCATAAATTTAGGTTGCCAGTAACTAATTATATTTTTACAATAAAAATATCCATTTTTATAGTCACAATCATTAAAAAAATTAAGTTTAACTCGTGTTATACCAAGTGTACTGTACCCAATCAGAAGGCTGAATCAGCTAAGCAACCAAACACAGCTGAGCTTGTATTGGTTTACCCCTTTGTTTCCTCTATGATTTTTGTTTACAAATGCAATTTAAATCGAATTTTTTTCATAGATTTGGACTATGAAATTTGGTGTTTTTATTTTAAAAATCTGATCAGTTACCAGCAATCTAAGTTTCTGACAAAGATAAAGTTATAATTTTTTGTCTAGGCGACGTAATTCAATTTTGTTTTTTCTTTTATGAGCATTGAAAATCTTTCAAAATTTTCATTGTACATAACATGCTATTTTGAAATGCCTATAACTTTTTTGTTATTGAAGTTAAAGACTTTAAATTTGGGGTATTGGGTCTACTTGTGGCAGTCTTTTAGCAGTTAAAGCGTGGTATTTCTTGCAGGCGTCCTTTAAGGGTCTCAAAGTTGGACAAAAAAAATTTTTTTGAAAATTTTTCAGTAGGTGTTAAAGATCGACCTACACAAAAATTGGTAAGACCTAGAACTAATCTGTAAAAACCTTTTTAACTAAGAATTGTTTATACTTTTCAAATCGGTTGAAAACTTTAAAATAGAGTTAATATTTTTTTTCAAAAATGACCAGAGTTGGTGGCGGGGCATTTTCAGGTAATTTTGAAAAAAAATTTAAACATGATTTATAAGGTAAATTTTTAGGTTTTCCAAAATTCAATATGGGCTTTTAAAGAATTAGTCCAAAAAGTGGGTAGGACAGTGTTTTTTTATGAAAATATTCTATTTTTAAAGAAAATTTTTGCAAAAAAATTAAAATTTCACATCTTTAAAAAAAATGATTTTTGACATAGAAGGAATAGTCTAATCCTTATGAAATTTTTTGTGGATAATCCCTCTAACCTAACCTAATTATGTCTGATTGGCTGTTTTTCATTAATTTTTTTTAGGTTGAAAAAAACGTAATTGGTTTAGCCCCCCTGTGGGGTATTAATCGGTAACGACTTTGAGTCCAATTATATCAAACTTCTAAAAGTCCTAGGATAACCTGATAGTCTTTTCCATAAGCTTTCTAATGGTCTTGGTTTCATTAGAAAATATTTTCTTTCTCCAAAAACTGAAAAATTTCCAGTTTAGCCCGCCCTCACCCTAATGCAAGAAAATTTAACTCTTTCATTTTGTACAAAAATAGTTAAATATAAATTTTTGATTAATTGTTTATAAGAAATTGATCAAAGTTTTTGTTTATTAGGCTTATATACCAAATTATGCCTTTTGTTGATAAATTACTTTCAAGCAATCAATCAAAATTTTTGCTATTATCCAAATCATGGTAATTTTACGAAAAAATACTCATAATCAATCAATAAAAATTATTGCTAATTTGGCTCATATACCAAATCATGCTGTATTATGATAAAATACTTATAAGTAATCAATTTGATTGATTGATTGATTAGCCATAGTTTTGTATGGTTTTGACCTGGAGTAGGCTGAGACACTTTTCCATAGAAGTAGGGCTTTCAAGCTCCATGTTGAAGCACATTTTGTCTTGACTTGCTCTCATGAAATCTACTCTTATCTTACCCTTGCCGAATATGGCAGATGTCCCAAATTAAGTCACAGTAATGAATGAAGCTCTCCAAAGAGGAGCTTGGGTTAAGGGTAGTACTGTAAGTAAGTGAGTATTGGGTATCCAAACTTACTCAATAATCCCCTTCTTACACAACCAGGGGATGATGCATGATTAATGTTGCGAATGAGAAATTAGAGTCAACCTACAGAGAATTGAACTTGAACTCTCACCACTGTAGCTCAGTGTGCTACCACTAAGCATGACACCCCTACTAAGTAATCAATGAAAATTATGTGGCTTATATATATACAAAATCATACTATTTTTTGATAAATTACTTATAAGCAATCAATGAGAATTATTGCTTACTTGGCTTATATACCAAATCATGCCTTTCTATGTTAAATTTCTTTTAACCCCTTACAGTTGGGCCCCTTGCCGCACCTTAATCGGTTGGGGGGGGGGGGGGGGGCGTTCAACGCCCCCCCTAATTATCTCAGTTCCTAATAGAGCTAGAGAGCTAAATTTTTTTGTGCAAGTCCCCTAATTGATAGTGAATTTCCGTTCATTTATAAGTCTAAGTCAATTTTTGCTTCCTTCACCCTTTTATTTTACAACCTTTGTTTTTAGGTCTTTTTTTACTAAAAAATTTCAAACGGCTGTAATTTTTTTATTTTTGAAGCTAGAAGATCAATTTTTTTCCAGAAAATGTTTATCTTTATGTAAATTTTACATTAGATATATCAAAATATAAATTTCAGCGGCCGCAGCTGTACTTGACAGCTGCCAGCCGCCACAGTCGGCAGTCGGCGAGAAAACGGCGGCGGATCTTTATGAAATATTAATACGTTATGTAGAAATACAGGGTGGGCCACATAAATCCAGACTTTTTTCAAACGGCCATAGCACCAAAACTACTTTACCAATCAGGACGTTTGACCACACTATAAAAAGCTTAGGTAATTACCTTTTTGCTCATAAAATTTTTTGGACAATGGAGGACGTGTACTCCGAGCTGGCAGCACTTATGTTCAACATGGCAGATTCGAAATAAGCACTAGTTTACCCTGGATTCTCAACATGGGCCCACTAAATCTGATCTCAGCCCATCTGTAGCTGAGATAGACTTATGAAACTTGCTGGAGATACTGATAGATACTTAATGAAGACACTTAAAAAGACTAGAGCTCTCTATCACATCTGGTTGGGCCATAGTACTCCGGCAAAGTGAAACATGGCAGATTTTAAGGTGTCAAAAGTGTCAAAAATCTTGAAAATTTCTTGGTTCTCAACAACATGGGCCCATTTGGAACCTTAAAAATCGTTCTAGACTATGTATAGCGATGATAACCATAGCTTAATCTTCAACCATTTCCAAAAAGGTATAAAACGTTGTTCTAGCTTAATTGTGGCCAAAATGAGAGCTGCCGTGTCGAAGGGTAGCTTGAAAGATGGGTATATATGGATCCTGCGGTTACTCATGTTCCTAAGGAGATGTGGCCTCCCAGCAGCCCCAATCTTCATACAATTGACTTATGGTCCTGGAGCGCTATTAAAGCACGAACCAATAGACGCGCCCATACCATAAAGACCTCCCTCATTGCCACTATCAAGGAGAACTTCGCCATCTTGGACAGGGGCATGGTGACCAGGGTCAGGGGGGCGGTTTAGGGGGCTGGTAAAGGCGGTGATTGAGGCTGGCGGCGATTTTATTGAATAATCTAAAAGTCATACATCTAGTTTACTTCCCAGTTTTTAAAATTCAATAAAATCTTTAAAATTGACGATTTTATGTTCATTTGTTTAAATATAAGAAAAAGTCCGGATTTATCTGGCCCACCCTGTATAAGAAAAGCTTAAGTTTAAATTTTGAAGTCTCTAAGTCAAAAATTGCGGCCACAGGAGCCTTTTAAAGATTTCTGGAGACCTGGAGGATCATGACCTGCAGGATCATACCTGGAACCTGAAAGTGACTTGAACTCATGTATTTCATATAAGGATGTACTACTAGAGGATATTTTAGTATTTTGGTATGATAAAATGCTTTTTTTTAGTCAAAAAATTATTTTTGCTCTTTACCTGGATGACCCTGCCAGGTTTGCTGGCATCCTTTGCCCGCAAGGATGGAGATATTCAAAAAATTCCAACTCTCAGTTATGTGTCATACCCATACTTAAAAAGTCACGCAGTTTGGGCTCTTTATCTTTCACACACAGAAAATGAGATAGAAAAAACCGGATGGGGGGGTGTTCAACGCCCCCCCCCCCCCCCGACTGTTAAGGGTTAAGCAATCGATGAAAATTTTGCTCTTTTGGATTATATCGGCCAAATCTTCAATTTTTGTCATAAACTGCTTACAGGAAGGAAGGGATTAAGGGGGGGGGGGAAGTTCTGACACATTTGCGTAAACCTGGTGTATAGGCTTTATCTTTGGACTGAGAGGATAGGTTATTAGGGATAAAATCATTCTTATATGATGAATTTCCCCCCCATTTTTTGGATAGGCCTCCAGGTTCCGGAGCTCCAGGCCTCTAGGTGGTCTCTCTACAGGTAAAAATGAAAAAAAAATTTTTTTTTAAGAGTTAGAAGTCAGCTTATGAGACAAAATATGTATGTTTTTCTTCAAATATGTGAATAACAATCAAAAAGAAGCATATTTTGTTTTGTAAGTTAACCTTTAACTCTTCAAAAAAAATCTTATTTTTCATTTTTATCTGTACAGAGACCACCTGGAGGCCTTAAGCTCCGGAACCTGGAGGCCTATCCAAAAAATCTTAAATCTGGGAGATATTCATCATATAGGAATGATTTTATTCCTAATAACCTATCCTCTCAGTCCAAAGATAAAGCCTATACACCAGGTTTACGCAAATGTGTCAGAACTCCCCCCCCCCCCCCCTTATTACTCCTCCTTCTTTTTCTTCACTTCAACCGATACAAGCAACTTTTACTATAAATGTCCATTTATTTACTCCATCCACTTTTAACACACAAATCATACCAAATTGTTCAGTAATTGATCAGTAATTTACTACAAAAATGCACAATTAGATAAGTAATTGACCTTTTAGTGCTTACTTACACGGTGAGAGATTACTAGGGAAATATTAAGATGAAATAAATTGAACAAAAAAATTACAAATATATACAATTGAATTAATTAATAAACGACTTTCTTAAAATAATTTTGATTACTCATTTGATACACTTTTAAAAGTATTTTTTAAAATAAACAAAACACTTTTATAAAAAGGCTCTTTGTATGTTTTGTTTAATCAATTAAGAATATACAACAATGTTTAAATTATATATAAAATCTATGCTTTTTTTCACATTTGACATAATTTTAAACTAGTATGGTACATTTCTATTATGTCGATGTTAAACAAGTAATGGAAGATTACAGAAACAAAGATATTAAAAATGTAAACCATGATTCCAGTTTCGCCTCTATTGAAAGTGGAATCTTACATTTCAAAAATCATATCGGCGTTGAAGATATCTTCACCAAGAGAGGCAAAAGTGGAATCTTACATTTCAAAAATCGTATCGGCGTTGAAGATATCTTCACCAAGAGAGGGGAAAGTGGAAGGGTAGATTACAGTTTTAGAGGGTCCAAACCATAATCATAGATTATGTTTCTGCTTCTATAAAAATGGATTCAACTCCCTAACTGATATATGTATGGTCAAAATTCTTTGAAACGAGAATGAAAACATCGTGATGTTTGTCAATATATCAATTTCCCTTCCATCTATATATAGAGCAATGTACAAATAAAAACAAGGATAACAACATCCATAAATAACGAAACAAAAAAAATAAGTACAAAATTGTTCACATGATATGTGCAAAACATATTTTTGCATCCTAATACAAAGACGACTTTCAACCATTTCTTTAAAGACAAAAATTAAATTCTAGATTTATTAATATCGAAGCTACTCTATAAGGTAATTTGTCTGTCTGTCTACCTGGTATATTAATGATATATCTCTAGCATTATAAACACTTGTAAAATATTAAAATGTGGTTATGGGAATATGGGCGTCCAATCCATGTAGTGGACAGACTTCTTTCAAGAGTAACTGTGTGTTAAATCTGTTTAGGTAAATCATAAATATAACTTCTGTATTTTCTTTTGTATTTGTGAATCCTTTCCCCAATATTCATAACGAGAAGGCATCAATTGTTATCCTATTTCCTAATTCTGTAGATATTATAGAACCACACTATATTTCTCAAATATAGAAATTAAAGATTAAAATATTATACTTTATTTTGGATTCCAGGAAGATTCACAAAGATTGACATGTTTTTCTTTTAATTAAAAAGACTGCCATTTTTAATCATATTTTAAATATCAAATATTTTGATTGATATTCTTAAGAAAATTATTACATTATTGATTAAAAACATGGATGACAACATTCAAAAAGCGAAGCTTAAACAATTAGTCTAACGAACATAACCAAAACATAACAAAGACGTTAAGATGGTTCACACTGCTGCTATTGTTAGAGTAGGGGGGATGCCTTGGACCAAAACATGACCATGCACAGATAGGACTTCTAAGACAAAGATCGTGCAATCATAGGGTTGGTTTTCTACAGAGCGAATGGATGCTTTACATGAAAACTATCATAGGAATAAAAATTGTAATATAAATAAAATCATCTCTTTTAGAATAACTCTTTTTTAATAAATTTTAAACTATTTCGTTGTTTTGAAGTTTAGCAGATTGATGAATTCATTTTTGTTTAAGTGACATTTAAATATATCATCAACATTTGACATTACAATTTTTGACACAAGGTGTCATTTATAAATTTGAGAAAAAGGTAAAATTTCATTTCAATCATAATTATGCTTCTGTAAAGAGAGGATTAACAGAGAAATGGAGAAACATTTTCTTATTTTCCTAAGCATTTTATTGATTTGGTAAGTATAAAACAGTATCAATTTTAATATATAAAGTAGTAAGCTTTTTTTGTCTGAATCTTAGAATTTATTGAAGTGTTTGAACCATTCTTTGAGAAGTAACTTCAGATAGGATGGTTTTAGACTATTCTATTTTAAGATTTAAGTCTTGAGATAGTCTTAGGCTATTTTATCAACCTTTAAATACAAAGCCTCTAATTGCTGGGGGTGCAGCGACAATTTAAAACAAAGTATAGATTTGAAATAATTGGCTTGTTACTAAACTAAACTTTAAGTGTGATTTGAAATGACCAATCACATACTTTGAATAAGAGGATATATATATGTGTGTGTGTGTGTGTGTGTTTGTGTGTGTGTGTGTGTGTGTGTGGTGTGTGTGTGTGTGTGTCTGTCGATAAGTCTGTGTGTGTGTGTGTGTGTGTGTGTGTGTGTGTGTCTGTCGATAAGTCTGTGTGTGTGTGTGTGTGTGTCTGTGTGTGTGTGTGTCTGTCGATAAGTCTGTGTGTGTGTGTGTGTGTGTGTGTGTGTCTGTCGATAAGTCTGTGTGTGTGTGTGTGTGTGTGTCTGTCGATAAGTCTGTGTGTGTGTGTGTGTGTGTGTCTGTCGATAAGTCTGTGTGTGTGTGTGTGTGTGTGTGTGTCTGTCGATCAGTCTGTGTGTAGAACTTAACAACTTTACTTAACTTATATTGATCAAATATGTTCTTTTTTTCGGGTTGGTTATGTCCATATCTAAAAAAAGGATTCCAATCTTCTTTTATTTTTTTATTTGTAGCTTATTCTACAATACCTGTTCCTCGAAGATTGCCACGTACTATGTTAATAAGAATCATGACTTAAGGTAAGCATTTTTTTTTAATTTCAGCATACGTAGGGTCGGTCTATCTGTCCTTACGTCTGTCCGTAACGGTTAGCTCTTTTCATTAATTTCGGCATGTTAGAATTGTCTTATCGATTTCAAACAATTTAGAAAGCGTAGCAATGTTCTAGAAATAAAAACATGCTGATTTTTCAACATTTTGACAACATTTTTGGAATAATGATTCTTGGGACAACAAGGTAAAGTGTTAAAAGCGAGAAAACTCTAAAATCAAATCCCAAAAATGAAAGTATGTCTGGAATAAATCATATTTGACTAAATATTAAACGAAAATCTTCTTCTGCTAGATATTTTGGATCATGGAAAGAAAACGAAATATTGGGTTTCGTCAGTTTTCACAGAAGCTATTCAATTCATAGGTTATTTTAGGTTAAGTTAGGATAGGCAAATGTTAATGATTGCCCCGCAGGGTTGAAGGTTATTAAATCTAATCTATTAATATCTGTTTGTGTGTGTCTGTCTGTCGGTAATGCTTAATCTAAAATGTATCCCTAATGTACAGAAACGAGCGGAACTGGTTTGACCATAATGAGATTACCTGTGTTCGTAACCCACCTGGAAGCGAGTATAAGTTCACCAGGCAGATGACTTTTTGTGCCAGGTAGGCTATTTTTTTTTCTAAAATGACTTTGAAACAGATGAATATCCGCTATATTTCAACCGGTTCCAGCCGTACTAAAAAAATTATACGCAGACACAAGTGCATGACGGACATACTGACCAATTATAAGAATTGTATATAGCGTTACTTATAAATAAGACCATAATGGCCTTATTTTTTTAAAATAAGGTTTTAAAAATTTCTTATATCCAATAAAAGTATAAATATATATGCATAACCCAGACAACCACCTGAATTCAGTGTTGGTGAGGTGATCTTTTCGTCTGCTAGCAAATTACTTTCTGCTCTTTTGTAGCGACTTTACTGTGTTGATATTTGTAACGCTATTGGCTGATATTTAAAGACTTAATTGTAAGTTGGGGTGGGGATATACAGTTACTTAACTCTTTTCCCTCTATTTTTTCACTATAATTTATATCCATTTTCAGATTATATCCCATGATATGGCAGAAAGAAGATATTAGAGCAGCTACTATTGTTTCTGTAGGTAAAAAGATAAAAAATTGACTTATTCGGCAATCGTTAAAAATATTAATAGACAATTAACGTTTTACCTCAAAGTTCCTTGTTGAGCAAAGAAACAACCCCACTCCCTTTTTCCTTAAATAAATTGAAATTATAGGAGGGTGGTTGTTAAACAAGTTAGGTTAAGTTTTATTGGGTAGTGGGTAGCCCTGCAGGGTTACCCCCCCCCCCCCTCCCCTACATAAGGTCTAGGCATAGAGAAAAAATATCCCCTAATTTTTAATTTACTTAAAAACATGGGATATGGGTTACGCACTTGATACGCAAAATTAGGTAAAGCACCAGAAATTCTTTTTTAATTTCAGTGAACCGATTATTTTTTCTTCTTGTTCTAATTACATGTTTATCTTTAGGCGTTTTTGGAGATGATAATGTAACAATCGAGGTTTGTTATTATAACAAAATTTTAGACAATTCTCTTCAATTGCCATTGGAATAACTAATTAAGTCCCTCTATCTAATTAATAAAAAACCTTAATTTTGATGCATTTATTAGATCGCCTATAAATAAAAAAGTGTTGTGCGTATCACTTTTTGATTGAACGATTCTACCAAATGTTTGAATATACTTGCGGCTGCGCACCTAGCATCTAGGGTATCAGGATTCAAAAGGGAAGGGATGGGCATTAAAATTTTTCTAAAACCATTCTAAGACAGGGGGTATAAAAAATTGAGAACGCATACGGTTCTTGCAATCTTAAGTTTCAGACAAAAATTATAATAGGATATTTTATAAATCCTTTAAAATTTCTTTATTTATTTAAAAATTTTGATAATTAAGGAAGGAATAGGCTACGCAAGATACACTACAGGACCTTGGCTATTTTGGACTACTAAGTAAGTTTTTAACATTCATTTTTATTTGTTTTTAAAAATGCTAGTTTGACCTTGAAGTAACATTTGATTTAAAAGTATGTGTAAAGATTACAAGAAGTATATGTATAGTGTTTACCTCTCGTTGAAGAAAGGTTAGCCTAACATTCCTTTGAATAAGAATCAAACAAAAATCTTTTTTCAAAAACTTTTTGTTATAATTTTTTATCAGCCTAACCAGTCTATACAGGGAACTTGGACTAGTTTTGAAGATCCAAGAAACATCAGCTAATACCTTTTAGATATGATAAATTTAGTATTAACATAATTTGTTTATGTAGGTAGCCAATAAAGGTTATAGGCTCGAATAAGCATCAGATATGAGATCTAAACTATGATAACTGAACTCTTTATATGATTCTTTTCTAATTAGGGAGCTAGATGATGTAACCTGGGTTAGTTTGGAGGCTCCAAGAAACCTCAGCTAGGAGCTCCAAACTTTGATAACTAATAATTTGATTTGATATTATTATAGCTGAACTCTTTAAAAAAATATTTTTTGTATGGAGCCAGAATGTAACGTGGGTAAGTTTGGAGGCTCCAAGAAAGAACAGCCTTGAGCTTCAAACTATGATAACTGAACACTTAAAATAATTATTAGCTAGATGATATAACCTGGGTAAGTTTGGCGGCTCTAAGAAAGCTATGAAAGCTATGAGCTCCAAACTATGATTTCTTGAAGGGTGCTAAATGATGTATCCTGGGAAATTTGGAGGCTCCAAGAAATATCAGCTATGAGCTCCTAACAACGATTACTTTAATATAATCATAATTGAATAATGCAGTGAGCTGGATAATGTAACCTAGGTAAGTTTGGAGGCTCCAAGAAACATCAGCTATGAGCTCCTAATCTAGTAACTTATCATATTATGCAGGGAGCTAGATGATGTATCCGGGTAGATTTGGAGCCTCCAAAAAAAGTTATGAGGTTTTAACAACAATTGATTGTATTATGCAGGGAGCTAGATGATGTAACCTGGGTAAGTTTGGAGGCTCCAAGAAATATCAGCTATGAACTCCAAACGTGGCAACACTCCTGTATCTCATTTGATTTTGATACTGGTACAATTAATGTAAGTTTTCTATTTTGTTCGAACTCTGTTAGGAGGGTGAAACCATTTTTCTAAAAGCAGAAATGTAATTTTTTATTATGGTTTCGTCCCTCTAAAAAAGGTAATCGATGATTCGATTTCCCCACCCTTCATGATAATATCATCTCGGCCGATACAATTTTTGTAATGCACAATTTCACTTTCACAAGAGAGATAAAACTGAAATTATTTAACATCAACATAAAAGAAATTATCCATACTATTTTGAATTAAATCATAATCTAACAAATATCTAACAAAACATAAATCAGAGGAAAGGCATTTGTCTGATAAAAATTCAGATTTTAGTTGATTTTGTTATTTAGACACTAATTATAAGCAAATGCTACAAATATCTAAACCAGAATGTCGGAGGTTGTTAGATGGGAAATTTCCTAAGGTCTATTTTGCATAATAAGACAACTGCCAAGCCTTTTGGTATTTTGGACCTAAGCCTATAGCTTCCTTCAGCAACTTTTTTTCCAGTACGGCTTTAACACCGATGAATATTCGCTGGATTAGAACTGGTTCTCAGCTTCATCAATCATGTAAAGCGTCGCATTACAGACAATTTTTTAAAAATATTAAAAGCTAAGCTAGTAAATAATGATGTTCATTTACTTAGTTGGTCGAACAAGGTGAATTAACTAAAACCACAATAAATGAAGATTTGAAATCTTTTCTAAGCAAGATTTCTGGAAGGTAAATAAATATAAGTTGATCATTAAATATAATCAGAACTATATTCAATTCTGTTAACTTTTGAAAGTTTAATTTAATCGAGATTTTATCGTGACTTTATGTTTGTCTTATATTGCTTTTAACAGCAATTTTTACTCCTGTTGCTAGCCCCTGCGGGACAATCATCAACATTTTCCTAACCTATAATAAACTATCGAAAGCTACTTTGAAAATACGACGAAACCCACTACTTCGTTTTTACCCCATTATTCCAAAACCTTACTATTTTACATAACAGGATTGATATAGCAAGCCCAACATGTATGTACAGGAACGCCATTAGTGGATGGATATCCATGTATGGAAAGGTGAACAATTCAATATTCGGTAGGGGGTGAAAGTCAATCAAAAATCCACTCTTGACGTCATAAAAATGAGGGAGATGAGAGGAGAAATTGGAAAGAAAACCCCTAAAAAAGAGATGGATAATCCCTCTTTTTATGAAGTAACGTGGCTGATTTTTGAGTGACTTTCTCCCCCATACAATATTCGTCGTAAAACTACTCTACAGGCCAAGTCTTATAGTCTACTAAGTTTTTGTCATTATAGTCCCTGGTCATTATATCGTATTCTTAAATATTTGTGGACAATATTGTTCTTGTTGTATTATAAACATTACCACAGGTAAGACCCTAAAACCCATTATTGGACCTTTACAAAGCTCACTTAAAATTATGAACTCAGCCGGTTTAGTAGTTTTCGATGGATTATTAGGATTAGATATATATTTCCTCTTTTTCAAACTTTTTACATGGCGAAATACAGACCCACGAACAATATAATGCTTATAATAATATTAAACATTTTAGGTTTCAGATTTCCATATATTTGGACGAGAGTTGTCTGTAGCAGAAATGATGGAATTTACAGGCCTTTTAAATTTTTTTTTATTTTAAAATTGTAGCTACTCTATGATATATTTCTATTGTGAATTTTACGTTAGGCAAAATATGAACTAAAATTTAAAACTTTTTGGTAAACTTTATCTGGAAATTATTTTGAAGACTTAAATTAAAAACTGCACAAAAATGATGATTTAAAAAACAGTATCTAATATATGTCGAAAATAATTCATCTAAATATAAATATTATACATATTAATTTTTAACTGATACTAATTGTTCAGATTTCTAATGGATATTATGCTTGCTTATATTAGTATATTTTATGTGTGTCTTCATTTAATCATATTCCATTGTTATTTGTTTCAGCATGTAAGACCAGGTTCTATGGTGACATAATAAACTGGGAGACTACAGATTGGTTTATTGAAATGGGAACAAGAGGCAATGAAACTACTTTAGAGGTGAGAATTTGAAAGTATTCATAAAAGTGCCTTGTCGATCAAAGGACTTTTCACTCCCCCTCACCCTCCTCTTATAATGAAAGTAAGTGGAAGGGTACTTTTTCCTGTGTATATTGGGTACAGGGTAACTCTGGAGGGCTAGGGGACTGCAGGTGTAGAGCCTGTAATGGGTACAGGGTAACTCTGGAGGGCTAGGGGACTGCAGGTGTAGAGCCTGTATTGGGTACAGGGTAACTCTGGAGGGCTAGGGGACTGCGGGTGTAGAGCCTGTAGGGTTAGGGTCTCTTGCAGGGGTAAGGCATATAAAAAAAACTACATCATAATTTAGAAAATAGGGGGTTGATTCTGTGCTTGCTAGGCTTTTTGAGGGAAAGTATCGATAATTTAAAGCAAAACTTTCAACAATAAAAAAATAAAACGTCAATTGCTCTCAGGTTATGTGAGTAAGTTAATTCTTACTGTAAGTCAGGAAAACTAATTTCTTAAATTTCTGAAGCCACGAATTGTTGACCTACTGGCGGCTACGACTGAGCAACAAATTTCAATTTTCTGATTGATTCACTATAGATTGGTGATTTAGAAAAATGTGTATTGTTTTAAAACATAAACTTTTCAACAATATTTCCTTAAGATTGTATATGTTTGATAAATAATGCAACAAATACAATTCCAAAATTTCACCATCATAATTATGCAATTAAAATAGCCCATTTATTATTGATTCATTGAAAGCATAATCCTCAGTTGTTAAAGAGATTTCTTGCTAAGGTATCAAAAGTGATAAGACAATGACCAATAAATTGATATATTTTACAATCATCTCCTATGTTAATACACAAAATTACCCCTTCTGTACAGTTAGTGGTTGAAACGTTTGGACACTTAACTTAATAAAGAAACCATTCAAAAGTTATGAAAAGTCCCCAAAGTTGTTAAGCAAACGTATAAGAAAACGTTATTACCAAACTTTTGGGACTAGTTCAATAAACAGCCCACTGTCCCCTCTCTTTCTGTTTTTTTGCTTCAGATAAATGAATCTTCTTATTTTAGATGGTTGATTTCGAACAGGATGTATGTGTGTTGAAAACCACCAGTCTACACATTATACCTGTTATTAAAGGATTTTCTCAGTATACTGTTCAAATATGCAAGTAAGCATTCTTAGTCATTAATAAGACACTAGCCGACAGATTAATGTTTATCTATTATGATGATACACAAAATAACCCCTTCTTTAGATTAAAATTAGTGGCTGAAACGTTCGAACACAGCCAATAAACAGCCAATTGCCCCATCTCTCCCTGATTCTTATTCAAGGATCTAAATTTTTAGTAGTAAAGCTTCTCTTAAAGTTTAAGTATTCGTCAGTTGGTTGGTCGGTAGGTGTAATTGTATACAACATATAATACCTCTTCTTAAAGTATACCGGTAAAATAAGCAAAAACTGTTTTTTTTATTATTAAGTCTAAGCCTTGTAGGTTGGTTTTTCTGTCTGTTACGGTCTATGAAACTACTCTTAAAATTAGCCCAGACTATTCATTTTTGATACAAAACAATTATTGTTAAAAAACTAGCCGAAAAATTTTTTTTTGCAGATTCTTCATGAAGATGGCATGTAATAAACTTTTTCTTCTTTAGTACTGTTAATTTTTTTTAGATTAATACATATATTTTATGTGATTTTGTACTTTTTTTAGTAAGCTAAATGGTAGGCCTGCAACCTATGATACTCCAGAAGAATTTCAGACGCTTGTCAGATTTCTTTCTGATTCCAGATTCAGGTAAAAACATTTTATCCTAGATTTAGCATATAATATTTATTTATCTTATCGTATTATAGATATCTTTCCGTTGATTTAAAATGAAAAATCATAAGATTAAATCAGTTTTGTTAACCCCGATTGGCTAAAGGTCTGGGCTAAAAAAAACTGGTATTAATTCTATGATTTTTTAAAGCGAAGCTTTTCTATAATTAGGGTCGGTCCGTCCGTACGTCCGTCCGTAACGGATAGCTTTTTTCGCTAATTTAGGCATGTTAGAATTGTCCTAGTGATTTCAAACTTTGCATGGTGATTCCTGTAGTAGTTAGGTACGATTTAGAAAGCGTAGCAACTCTATAATCATTACCAAAATGTCCGTACGTCCATTTTAAACATGTTGATTTTTTTACTTTTTTAACAACAAATTTTTATGTGATCTAATCATCCGATTGATCTGATTTTTGGTATATTGATTCCTGGGACAACAAAGTAATATGTTGTAAGCGAAGCAACTCTATAATCAAGTCCTAAATATGTAAGTATGTCCATAAACATTATCCTGTATAAAGCAGTTTTCAACAAATTTACTTACAATTTTGCTTTGACTCTTATACATTTATACAGTGTGTTTTTTTTTATGAGAACTTTTTTGAAAGCAATTTTACCCCACTTATAGTTATCAGAATTTAATGATTAATGGCTTATTTTCTTCGTTTTTTAAGGGAAATTATAAAACAACCAAAAAAAATTACAGTTTTTGTTGAAAAAGTACAGTAAAGTTGAAAATTAAAAACTTAGGTGTCAACATCTAAAAATGGTTTAAGCGCATTTTTCTTATGTTCAAATATTCTACCTTTTGCAAGAATGGCTGCAAAACGATTCAAAGTTGAGATATAGAGCTATAAATTTATACAGATACTATTGGGGACATGTACTAGAATAGGTCAAAGTTTGAAGGCCATATCTCAATCAGGGAGAAAGTACTGACCCCCCAAAGTCGACTACTGAAAATCCAATTTTGAGCATAAGAAAAATGCGCTAAAACCATTTTTAGATGTTGTCACCTAAGTTTTTAATTTTCAACTTTACTGTACTTTTTCAACAAAAACTGTAATTTTTTTTGGTTGTTTCATAATTTCCCTTAAAAAACGAAGAAAATAAGCCATTAATCATTAAATTCTGATAACTATAAGAGGGGTAAAATTGCTTTCAAAAAAGTTCTCATAAAAAAAAAACACACTGTATTTTGATTATTCAGTTCTGACACTATATAAGTGTTCATGTCCGTTTGTCCTACCGTTTCAGTGCTTCGCTTTTATGGATGTTGTCATCCTTGTTATTATAATATTCTTGGAAAGTTGTCTACAATATGATGCTATACATGATTTTACAGTATGGCTGAGAACCGGTGCTAATCTAGCGGATTTTAAGTCATACTGGAAACACACATGCCTTTTCCAATAAATCGATTATAAATTGTTTTTTAAAAACATTTCTTTGCTAAGGGTTTTTAACACTTCGCCAACTCAAGCATTTCAAGCAAAATCCATTCTAGCCCTAGAACATGTTGTTAAACCTAAATTCTTATCTGCTCCTTCTAGCAAGATGTTTAATATTTTGATGCAATATTATTTTTCTTATTTTAGTCGGACAATATGTGCAGATTACACAGATAAAAAAGATGTATACAACCTTATGTAAGTACCTTTTTATTTTTATTTAGTTAGGTTTACCAGCTCCATTCACATATTTGGGAAAATAGCTTAAAACCATAACTATATTAAACAAGAGGAGGCTTTTCCAATACATTTTTGGTCCAAAGTGCTTAGGTATTTTGCACCATGGGATTTATTTTTATTTTTATGATTTTATGTATAAGGTCTCTTAAAAGATATTGAAAACCATAACAAAGTTAAATATATGATCTTTCCTAAATTTTACATTAAAGTTTGTAATTAATGTTTTGTAAAATATTTACAAATAATTGATTTGAATTAAACTTTAAACACTATAAAAAGTCCTTAAAGACTATCTAATATTTTCTTTTAAAATGTTGTTATTGTTGTTGTTAGATTTTTCTTGGGTACCACTGATAAAGCAATTGAGGGAGAATGGCGACATACACATAATAATAAAAAGGTGATTAATATTATTCATTAAACACATAACAAATAATGCACTATATTACTAGCATCTCTATTATTTTGGTTTAGATTTTTAACAAATAGACAAAGGTTTCGTGATTTTTATCTTTTATATATTATAGTCTAATTTTGAATTAATACAAATATATGAACGTATTTGTTTTTTATTAAAATTAAAGTATGAATGTACTTAAATGTGACACTTTTTATCAAATGGTGTTGTATCCTCACAAATTGTATTTTTATGGGGGCAGAATTGAAATCCAGATCAAACTATATCTAAAAATGTTATGTTTAAAGTCTAATAAAAACTATTATGTTTTACACATTAAGTCAAACTAGTTTAAATATTAACATGCTCTGAAGCTAAAAAGTTAATTATCGTAGTATATTATAGACAGGTTTCCGCGGATATTAAAAGTTTAAAATTAAAACCAGTTTTGTTAGATTATTTGATTTCGATTTTTGTATTCGTGGAAAATTGTCTGTAATACAATGATAAATATGATTTTTCAGTATGGCTGAAAACCTGTTCTAATCCAGTAGATATTAATCGGTTTCGAAGCCATACTGGAAACACCTTTATATTGTTAAGCTTGAGTATATAAAATGGAAACGAGGACGGCCGTATGTTGGACGGGGAGGATACAGCTACAACTGTCTTGAAATTGAACTAGGAATATATCAAATAATAAATTATGTCATTGTAAAAAATACAGGAAAATCTTCACAAGAAATTTGAATATCCTATACATAGAGAATATAGAAATGCATCCCCTTATATTGAAATAAAATGAGCACTCTCCTTTCTCTTGTTACTTTATACTAGGCTAAGTTATATTAGGTACATGGTAGCCCCGAAAGGTTAGGGCACCGAAAATATAAGACCTCCAGGGTTAGGGTAAGTCATACAAAAAAAACATACAAATTTTCCACATTAAAATAAACCTGAAAATTATTAATTATTGTAAAGTTGCCCGCGCCACTAACATATCCCAGTCTGAGGTTATTCTAGCAGATATGGGAGATTCTCATTGCGAGGAAAAACCGGTTTGTAGCATGTGCTATGTTGACTATCCAAACAGGTATTATTATTTATTAATCTATATTCTACATAGATATATATCCAACCCATCCACACACCTCTGTCTTTCTATCTATCTACATTGACATCTAAAGAGAGCAAACGTACCCTAAACAATTTGTTATGCCTCAATAAAATGTAAACTTTATATTTATTGTGTGAGTTAAAATTTGTCCATCTGTAAATCTATTTATCTATCTATCTATCTATCTATCTATCTATCTATCTATCTATCTATCTATCTATCTATCTATCTATCTATCTATCTATCTATCTATCTATCTATCTATCTATCTATCTATCTATCTATCTATCTATCTATCTATCTATCTATCTATCTATCTATCTATCTATCTATCTATCTATCTATCTATCTATCTATCTATCTATCTATCTATCTATCTATCTATCTATCTATCTATCTATCTATCTATCTATCTATCTATCTATCTATCTATCTATCTATCTATCTATCTATCTATCTATCTATCTATCTATCTATCTATCTATCTATCTATCTATCTATCTATCTATCTATCTATCTATCTATCTATCTATCTATCTATCTATCTATCTATCTATCTATCTATCTATCTATCTATCTATCTATCTATCTATCTATCTATCTATCTATCTATCTATCTATCTATCTATCTATCTATCTATCTATCTATCTATCTATCTATCTATCTATCTATCTATCTATCTATCTGTCTATCTAACAAATTATCTATCTATCTATCTGTCTTTTTATCTATCTAGGAAAGTATTTGTACGGGGACTATGTGAAGCCACGTATTTTGATACAGAATATTTTCTGAATATTGGCGAGGATGGTAGAGTCATGTTTCTGGGCTATCTCAACTCTGTTGTCTTCTATAATGAGGTAGTTTATTGTAAAGGAGAACCATATAGGTTCAGCGGTTAGCAAGATCCTTCGCTTACTGCTTTATTTAAAAGGATAGAATACATGGTTTTTTTAGAGCAGCTGCTCTATAACTAGGGTTTGTCCGTTTAACCGGTGTTAATTCTTATTTTGAATGCTTGTATCGATTGAAATGAAATTGCTTATATCTTTATAAGATTGTTTGGGTTTCGTGATTATCTTATTAACAAAATTAGTGTATAAAATATATATAAAATGATTTTATACTTTTTTCTTAGTGATGATACCACGCTACACAATTAATTGACCTTGTTCTTACTAGACTTTAGATGAGTGGCACTGGTTTGACCGTCGGTACAACCAGAGCTGGGCTGTTTCTGCCTCGGGGTTGGACTCCATGCTACTCGGGGTCAATATTTTTGATTTCAAGTAAGTTTAACCGCAACTTTATACACGTATCGTATCATCTCGTTGTCGGGAAGGTGATAGGTTTGAATATCGGGCCGACACTGCGTCATAACTAATGACGTTGAAATGGTTCCTACTGCTGCTATGTCAGGTGAGCGACCAGTTAGGACTTCTATACCACGGTCGTGTAATCAAAGAGTTGGTTGTCTAATGGTTGTCACCTTACTTAATACCTTAGGCGATTACGCCCGTTACACTTAGTATGTTCAAGGTGGCGTGGAGAGGTCTTGAATCCAAAGGGTCACCCAGCCCCCAAAAAGGTCAACTACTAGTTGTCATGGTGGAGGGGATTAATGGGCTGCTTCATATTCAAAGGATTAAAAAATAAATAATTTACAATAATTTAAGCCGATCAAATTTCTGAGTCAATAGACAAGAACAGTAAATTATTATGAATGTAAAATAAGTCGATTTTCAATTAATTTTTTTAATGTGAACACAACATAAACCTACTACTTAATCACTATAATATATGAAACCCAGAAATGAAAAAAAGAACCTCCGCCGGCCATTGCAAGGAGGGGGGTGGGGGGGGGGGTCATCGCCCATGCATAAAAGATTTGGTAGGGTGAGCTTGTTTTTATCTTATCCAAATTATTTTAAAATGTTATAGCTAATTATTTATTTTAGAAACTTGAAGCAAGACCCATGTTTCAAAGATGGCGAATCAACATTGAGAAAAATAAAATTTACCACGTGTGTTGAGAACCAGTTTACTTGCAATGACGGAGAATGTATTGATATTGAACAAAGGTTTGCATTTAGTAGTAGGGTGTATATCTACCTGTTTGTCTGTCTATTTGTTTGTTTGTCTGTCTGTTTGTCTCTCTGTCTGTCTATTTGTCTGTGTGTCTGTAATCTGTATGTATATAGGATTTTCTGTATGCCAGCCTATTTGTGTCATACGTTTCAGATTACTGGTTTTCTTTAAAATTTGAGTGTTCATGGATATTAAAAAAAAATAATCATTTATTTATAAAATAATCTATAGTCAATAAACCCAATAGATCAGAAAATTGGCTAAAAAATATGAATAGTTGCACTAGTACTAGCATGGCAACTAAAATTTCATCTCCTTTCTGCAGTTTTAATTTTATTCATAAATGTTTTTTTTTATGAAAAAACAATGTTGTAAACATACTTCATCCTATTTGTCTCTCTATCTCTCTCTACTTAACTGTTTGTATTAAGAATAATTAAGCACCATAAGTAAAGGGATGAATTCGTGGCTTAAAACAACAGACAGAGTAACAAGAATAATTATAGAAAAGTCGATATATTGACAGGGAAAATTTTTTCATTCATTCATTGATAATTTCGTTTATCCAGTAGCAGGGGAGGGGGTAAATTAGGATAAGTGATAAGGATAAGTTTCATTTAGCTAGAAGTATCAATTTATTACAGTACAAAAAATCTGGTGCAACATCCAAGTAATTATAAATCGATAATCATAAAATTATATCTATTATCCATCTTTTTTAAGGAGTTTCTTTTCCCACTTCTCCTTTCATCCCTCCTTATCAGACGTATTTTTATGACGTCACACATGACACTTTCCAGTGCTTCAGCTAAAATTTGTTATTTCTAGATGTGACCAGACTCCAAACTGTTTGGATGGTTCAGACGAGGATAATTGTAGAATGATATTTCAAAAGGATAATTATAAGAAAACAGTTGCTCCTTTCAGGTTCTTTTTATTAGTGTCGCAATTATGATAATTGTAATATCACGCAACCTTACCAGACTACAAATTGTTTTAAGAATCATAAGTAAATTTTAAAGAGGTTGCTTTAGAAAAGTGATTTGCTTTGAGTGATTTTGACAATTTGTTGCAATATATAAGTTATGATACAATCACGCAACCTTGAAACCTGGTGCAAAAAGTTTGACTTCATGCCTTTTGTTCTAGCTTGAAGAAGGAAAGTTGACAACGGGTTGTTTATTACACTAGTACCCAAAGTTATATAATAACTTTTTCTTCTTTGTTGGCTAAACAACTTCGGGGACTTTAGTGAATTTTGATTCTTAATGCATTAAGTTGAGTGTTTATACTTTAAACCACTAATTTTGATGTATAGAAGGGGTATTTTTGTATCATCATTGGGAATGTACATCAAATTAGCGGCCATTGTCTTATCCCTTTAGATCCCTGTATAGTTTGTGACGTGCAATTTAGCTGCTAAATTTAGATATTATTTATTAGATTTGACGAGAAAACGCAGAAAGTAAATCCAGTTTCAGTAAATATATCCATTCTTATAAAAGATATTCTACAAATCAAAGAAATTGATCATACTTATACATTAAAGGTACTTTTTTTTGTAATATCTCAGTATATAAAAACAAGAGTGTTAGTCTTTTTTAAGGCGATGCTTAAATAACATATAACAGTACAAACGAACAAAAAATGAAAAATTTAGTACTCAGGCAGATATAAAACATATTTTTAACCATAACTAGAACGGAATAAAACTCAATTTATTGGGTGTATTCAATTTCTTTTAGTATTAGTAATAGAGTAACTACACATATATTTTAAAATTCCTTTTACTTTAAGAGGTAAACATGGTCGAAGTATCATCAAAAATTAGAAAAATTACCAATATAAATCAGGCAGTAAGGGAAGGGACAATGGATGGAATATTCATTTTTTAGGAGTCTCAGACTTTGGGTACTGGCTTAAAGGGAATGTGCAAGAATTTAGCAGTTTCTGACTGACTTTGGGTACTAGCGCACAAAATGCCGCTAACTCATTTGTTAGTTTTGAATATTGCAGACAAGTATCAATAAACTTAATTTGTTATGCTGTCGCTGGTTTTAACAATTTTTTTCTCTCCATAAAATATCATTTCATAGATAAAATCTTTATTGTCATATTTGTTTAAAAAACAATCAAAGAATCCAATTAGATTTTGGGTTATGGGGTTATGGGTTGAATGGGTTCCAGGGAAATTTTTCTAGTTATTAATTACAGAATGGTTACGTCAGTCTGATGTGCTGGTAATATAATTTTCAAAAGAATGCTTTTTTCTTGGAACTTTCTTCTTATTTTATAGTTATCTGTTTTGTATTAACTTTCCCTTTACAATTTCCTCCATATTTTGTGGATTAATCTGGATTTCAAGGTCTTTGAGCAAATAATCTTAAATTGAATTAATTGCCCATTGTTCACTCCCTTACTCCCTGAATAGAAATCCAGTTAAAAGAACCTCTGAACAATACAGCCGTTTCAGATATATTGATCAACAGATATACTGACATCCTGATGTATATTTTTAGTATGCAATGATAATGGAATGGTATGATTATAGATTGACTTATTACAACTTAAAGAAAACTAGGTAGGATTTATATCTAAGTATCAACTATTTTAAAAATACAAATCTAAATATTTAATCAAACAAGGACTACCAAGTCCAATAGAAGCTTAGATGCCAAGAATAAAGTGTTATTGATTAAGAAAGAGGGAAAGAGAGAAAGGTAGATAGAGAGTAAGGGAAAAAAGGAGAGAAATTTTTTTTTGGAATAGTTATTTATCGCATCGTATCATAGACGACAGCTTACCGCTGATATAAAAATGAAAAATTACAAAACTGGTACTGATTTTATGATAATTATTTTAATATTTATTTAAAATTGTCTTTAATACGATGCTATAAATGATTTTTCAGTATGTCTAAGAACCGGTTTTAATCCGCAGGATATTAATCGGTTTCGAAGCCATACAGGTAAGTTTATTTAAATGAAGTGAAAAAGTTTTTCAAAATGACGTTTCACCGACCAATGAACCAAAAAGCAATAACTTGATTTTAGGTCAGCAAATGCTTTAGCCGCGACCGAGATAGAAAGAATATGGATTCCTTTTATTGTTTTCGAAAACACTGAGAAAAATGAGGCTACTGTGTAAGTAAAAAAAAATTTAGCCTAACAGCATCCTAGAACAAATACAAAACTATCCTGAAAATGTAACCCGCAACTTAGGCGTAGAATGTAGCGTAAGTTGACAGGTTCGAATCTCAGCCCGACATTGCGTCATAACTAAAGATGTCAAAAATGGTTCCTATTGCTGCTGTGTTAGTTGCGCCTCAAAAATAGTAAGAGTAGGTTGAATGCGTAGGCTCTAAGCAGGCGCAATTCAGCGGTCAATGCCTTCTTATCAGCTGTCAGGTATTATATGGAAATAAGCGGGTGACTGTGTGACAGGCGGCTTGGGACATATATGCGCAGCTACTCTGTATAGGTTCATTCCCCATCACCTTACTACCTATCACGTTCTTAAGAGCTATCCTAAATTTGCAAAACTATTGAATTTCTAATCTTCTATTGTAGCAAAGAACTTTTGTCCTTGACAACTTTTTTTTCATGATTTATGTTACTTTGAACTAAACAAAACATTTGATAAAAATAGTTTATAAATCAAGAAATCTTAAAATTTATGTTTATCGGACTCAATATGCTAAATTTATTGGATTTTGTCTGTATATTTTTTGTTCATAAGATCTCGTAATCGGTTAGCAATTCTTGAGATCCAGGACAGGTTTTAACCTATTTTACTGTTTGATATCTTACCCTGCAAAAGAAAAATTACCTATACATATAAGGCCACAAGTTTAAACGTGTTTTTTTTTTTTTTTTTTTACAAATTTCAATAAATTCGCCAATAAAAGATAATTGTTTCAAATGTGAATCAAGGAAAGAAAATAGTGTAGCGGGTTTCGTCGTATTTTCACAGAAGCTTTTCTCCTATTTCTAGCCACTGCAGGGGGCACTAACCCTTCAGAGCCAACCTCCTAAACCTGAGAGGCAAAAACATTTACTTAGCCTTACCTAAAATAACCTATCAAAGGCTACTATAAAAATACGACGAAACCCGCTACTTTGTTTTCTTTCCATGGTCACAAAATGTTTGTATGCAGAAGCACCACGAATACCGAGGTGACTATAACCAGAGAGGGAAACTTTAGCATTACAGACAACAGTATCATGGAGGAAATTAATCTTTTTCAAGGTAATCACATGCCCTTCATGGAAATACTGTTCCAAAGTTTGATAAGTACATTTTTAGTAACACATTGTGTTATGTTTTGAGAACAGTGTCTTTGTCAATATTCAAACACACACACAATATTTGGTTAAAAAACAACCAACAGACAACTTACTCTCAGATTTTACAATTGTCTCGAAGTTATAACTTAACATGAGTATAGCCAATAAATGTATTTGTATAAATATAGATGTATAATCCAGACATATCCGTTAATTTGTAAAGACTTGTCTGTGTTATTTTTTATTTCATAGTTAAATCTGCTTATATTTTTGCAATGTATGTCACTATATGTAAATTTTTTATCACAACAATTGTATAATCCTTATATAAAAATATGTGTATCTGGGTTTACTGAAGGTTTTAACTTATAGTTGAACCGAAATAATTTTCCTTTACTATGTAGCTTTTTATAGAGGAACTAAAAAAATATTAGTGGGATTAAGTTGACTTCATCCCGCCACCCTAGAGGCCTATAGGGCCGTTGCACCTAGTAGAAAATCAAATAAAAATTTTTGTTGACAATGATGATAATGTTTTAGGCGAGGATAACCGAATAACATTTCAAGAAGTCTACTCTAAAATATTCAAATGTGAATATAAGCTGCAGCTCTATCCATTTGATACGCAGGTAACAAAATAAGAACACAAAATTGACGTAACAGGCCTAAGTGTCTCAAAAATCAGCCATGTGACGTAATAAAAATGCGGGAGATGAGAGGAGAAGTAGTTAAGAAAACCCCCCAAAAAGGGATGGATAATCCCTAATTTTCATGACGTCAAATGGCTGATTTTTGAGACACTTTGTCCAGTTATAAAATTGACAGAGTTCTTAATGGATAAGACAATCCCAATATGTTGAACAACTGTTATACCTGTTCTAAATACTATTAGTGAAATAGTACAAACCAATGAGCATTTAATAAGAGTCCCCAATGTCAACCGAATGAGAGATCAAGGAATATGATATAAAATTAGAAATGAAATAGTTTCAAAACGTCTCAGTATCTTTATATATGAAGCTCCCTTAAAGCAGCCTTAAATTTTGCAGGTTTGCACAGTACAAATTCGAGTGAGAGAGCTGGAAAAGGCCACCATCAACATTATACCTGACCTTATATTCATGGAGGGTGACACTGTCCTCACACAGTACATTGTTCCACATTGGTCATTGTCTTATGTTAATGAAAGTAAGTTAAACTATCGTTTTTTTAAATACATTTAGGGAAACCTAAACAAGTCCATAGTATAAAAGTGCAAAGTCTTTTTAATGATAATAAGAATGACAACATCCATAAAAGTGAAGCTCTGAAACGGAAGGACAAACGAACATTATCAAAACTTTATTATCAGAATATAAATGTATAAAAGTCGAAACAAAATTAAAAGTAATATGTTGAAAAAATGCTTAATACACGATACAGGACATAATACATTTTTAATACTTGATTATAGAGATGCTTTGCCTATAAAATTGTACTTTGTTATCCTGGGAAACAGTATTTCAAAAATCAGATCAATCGGATAATTATATCAAATAAAAATTCGTTATTTAAAACAGTTTAAAATCAACATATTTAAAATGGACGTAAGGACATTCTGATAACGATTATAGAGTTGCTATGCTTTCTATGTCGTACCTAACTACTAAAGGAATCACCATGCAAAGTTTGAAATCGATAGGAGAATTCTAACATGCCTAAATTAACGAGAAGAGCTAACCATTACGGTCTTACAAGCGCACGGACGGACAGACGGACCGACCCTAATTATAGAAAAGCTTTTCTTTTAAGGATAACTACCCGCTTTGAGAAATATCTCCTATATGTTTTCTATATTTTTTTCTCAGGTGCCCCAGATCAGGGAATCAACATGATAATAATCCTGCAGCGACGTCTAATCAACGAGATAATGACCACGTACCTGCCTACCACTCTAATTCTCATCATTGTCTATGCAACCAACTTCTTCAAGCCCTTTTTCTTTGAAGCCGTGGTTACGGTCAACCTGACATCGCTGCTTGTATTGACTACTTTGTTTATAAGTGTTTCAGGTAGGTATGTTTTAATTCAGCCAATGATGATTATGTCCATAACTGCTAGGTTATCGCTTTTTTAGAAAACAGTAATAGTGTCTGACTGATTATGACGTAACAAAAAAAATTAGCCAATGAGAGGCCACTATAAATTTTACCATTGGTCAATAACGACCTCTCATTGGCTAATTTTTTTTGTTACGTCATAATCAATCAGACACTATTACCGTGTTCCTTTTTTATCTCCTTTGTCGGGGTACACTTGGATTCAAACTAGTTTTGATATAACATAAAGGGGAGAAAAAGGAAGAAGGTTAGTTAAATATTGGACTTGGAATTATTTGCCAGAAGCCTCGCCCATTACCTCTAAGTACCCTTATGGGGGTAGATAATGACTTTTATTTTTCAGTAATTATGTTTTTTAGGGTCTTTACCTCCAACGGCATATGTAAAAATGGTGGATGCTTGGCTACTTTTCGCACAAAGTGTTCCTTTTGTCGAGGTTGGTATTTTGGTGCTTTCTCCCCGTAATGCTTGACATCTACAGAGCGTATCCCCCCCCCCCCCCTTTAAAAAGCTTATTTCTAATTAAATGAAAAGAATGGAGGAATTTTCTTTATATCTAACGCCTGCGGGGGAGCCTAACCTTGCGGTGCCCATATTCATAAACAAACTCACCTAAAGCTAGCCCTCCCCCTTTTTCCTTCATTTTTACTTTTAGTTTCTTTTCAAAAAAGATGTGAGGGAATGGGATTCTGTGTTCAACTAGGCACTAGAGAAACAGCTCTCATGGCTGTCATAGAGCCAGACAATTTAGAATTTTTTGTATTATTATAGAAATGCTGAAGTATAAGTTCTGATAGATATTTCCTCAGATTTATATTGGGGACAATAAGATATCATAGCAAATATTTTGTTTTAGGTATTGCTGCATACCTTCATAGATTCTATGAGGTTAGAGGAACGAACTGTCAACCATCATGGCAAATCATTACAGGTAAATATGGTCGTATAATTGATTGATTGATTGATTAGCCATAGTCTCTTAGGGTTTGGACCTAAGTAGTCATGGAGTAGGCTGAGACACTTTTGTATAGCCACTAGGGCTATCAAGCTCCACGTTCAAGCACATTATGACTTGACCCGCTATCTCATGAGAGCTACTCATTATTACCTCACCCTCGCCGAGTATGGCAGGTGTCCCAAATTAAGTCACCGTAATGAATGACGCTCTCCGCAGAGGAGCTTGGGATAAGGGTAGTACTGATATTATGTACGTGACTATTATGTATCCAAACTTACTCAATTATCCCCTTCTTACACAACCAGGGGAAGTTGCGTGAATGTATTCAACCGAGAAATTCGAGTTGCCACATAGGGACTAGAACTCGAACTCTCATCACCGTAACTCAGTGCGTTACCACTGAGCTACGACGCCCCTTGGTCGTATAATCACACCCTATGATATAAAGTAGTAAGGTTTTTTAATACCAATCTGATTGGGTTATCTAAATTAGTTAAATGTTGGGAAGTCTTTTATAGTGTCTGTAAAAAATGACGTCATACTGGCCTTCCATTGGTCATTTAAAACATATACTGGCCTGCCATTGGTAATTTATTCTGTATATTGGCCAATCACTGTTGATTTTCATTGTATGACGTCATCTTTTTATAGACACTATAAACATGAATATGTCTGCCTTCTTTGTATTAGAATCATACATTTGACAATCATAATAATTAAAAACGAGATTGAAAAATAGTTTGTCAATGTTATGTCAGCCATTATCCCTTTTTATTAAATTCTTATTGTCGACAAATCACATAATACTTCCAGTTTAGACAGGGTTAATAGAAGAAGCAGTAAAATGTATACTGGCCTATCATTAGTCATTTGTTTTATATGAAGTCATTTTGAATTAGGCACTATAAGCTGCTTCTTAATGGAAAAAAAGTTATTCTTAGCTGGGTGGTGTACTTTCTGGCAGCGGCGACTGATAAAAACTACAGCTGCAAATGTTCCAGATTTGTTTTTATGATTTTATGCCATTTTATGATCAAGAAACAGTCATTAAATAATCCATAATGAAATATTTTTTTGGATTTTTAAAGATTCAAAATATTAACAATTATATTTTCAGACCAAAGGCAAAGATAAAAAGGTTAATTTATTTTTAAAAAAATAGAATACATTGTTTTGATGGCTTACAAGTCATGCTAATCTTAGAGTTATTTTATTAACTTTTTTTCTTAACTTTAGGAATAGTAATTTATTGAATCGTATTATAGACAGCTTTCTGCGGACGTTAAAATAAAAAAAATAAAAGACTAATCTAGTTTTTTAGCCCGTTAACCCGAAATAAGAAAAATGGTATCAATTTTTTGATATTTATTTTAATATTCGCGGAAAATTGTCTATAGTACGATGCTATAAACGAGTTTTTCAGTATGACTGAGAACTGGTTATAATCAAGAGGATATTAATCGGTTTCAAATCCATACTTGAAAAATATCAATTATAATTGTTTTAAAAACGAAATAGATAAATGGAAATCCGTCAAAAATACTTCCATGGATAGATGAACAGCCTAAGGTATTAAAAATATTTGATTTTTAAAGTTTGATTTTTAGGAGCGCAGCTGCTATGTAGTTTGGTAATGTCGTACACCTGTCTGTTTAGCTCAGCCACGTACGCCACTATTACGATTTTATTTCCATATTTAATTTTATTAGAAGCACCCTATATTTTGGGTAAGTCCATACATACAGGGTGGGGCATATAAATCCGGACTTTTTCTAATTTTTAAACAAGTGGGCCCTAGTCGAGAATTCAGATCAAACCATTGGCGCATTTCGAATCTACCTTGTTGAACATATTCGCTGCCAGCTAGTTGTACACTTCCATCTTCGTCCAAAGATTTTTTTGTGCTAAAAGGTCATTACTTAAGCTTTTTATAGTGGGGTCAAATGTCCTGATTGGTCAAGTAGTTTTGACGACATGGCCGTTTAAAAAAAGTCAGGATTTATGTGCCCCACCCTGTACGTCCGTATGGTACTGTGTTACTAAAACTACTTTAGCTTAAAGGTTTCGTATTTCTAATTAAATTTACCAATTTTGTGACTCGTTCATGTGTGCACGCCAGGATTCCTCACGGCACCAAGTCACGTGGCCTTGTGTTCTTATATTTCTAAATTTATAATTATCTTTTTACTTTTTTTTAGGATGCCTTTTACAGTAAATCAACTAATGTAATCAACCCCATGCTTATTGCAAGGTTTAATTTAATTAGTGTTTTCTTTTTCATTTAAAAAGCAGCTAATTTACAATTCACTTTGACTGTTTACGTCCATACATGGGTTTAAAACTAACCAATTTAAAAGAATTATCTGTATTTGGCCCGTGCCTCAATTTCGGCTTTCAAAAATGAGATTTAAAAAAATTGTTTAAAAATTGTAGAAAAATTAATTCTGATGTACTATGTAAATTCTAATTCTGTTTAAAAAAATAAGTAAAGCAAGTATTTTACTAAAGTCAAAGCTACAAATACATAACTTTATGAAATTAGATAATTATTGATTATTATATTCAAAGAAAACTAGAAAATCACATATAAAATAATGATGAATGTTAATAAAGTGATTTCAGAGATGAGAAGGCCGAGTTGAATGCCAGGAAAGAATATTATGAGAGCCTTACAAACAGCGATTACTGGATAAGGATTGGAGAAATTATAGGTGATTTTTTATCTAAGTCTAAATATAATTACCTATTTCCTATTAGGAAATTAGTGCGGAGTTCTCCTTTGATTTCAAGTGGTCATCTAGGGAACCCAAGAGCATCATCCGCTTGTATTGGGATGCAACGCCCACTGGTGGATATTAGGTTAAGTAACATTCGACAGACAACCAATCCTTTGATTGCACGACCTTTTTCTGAGTTGTCCTAACTGTGCATGGTAATGAGTTGTGCCTCTTTATAGGCATAGTTATTTGTTATTGGTTATCAATTATTTTAGCCAGCTGCGAGCATCCCTTTAACAGAGTACATGCAAATCTGGTGAGACATACAAGTAATAAGATATCAATTACAAATGTGGCCTGGCCATGAAAAGCCTTAAATTGCATAATATTTAAAAAAATTTAGTTTTTTAGAACCTGAAGGCTTAATGATTTTCAGGTAAAGTGATGATCCCTTTTGTGTTCCTGACCTTTGCAGCGATCTACTGGGGATATGGTCTTTCTTATTTCCTTGCTACTTATTAAATGTAAACATAATGAAAATAATTAAATAAAAGATTAAAACAGATTAAAATATAATTGTTTGATAGAAATAAGGAGATACGGAAAGTGTCAAGAGTGACTTCATAAAAAAATATCTAGATCCATCTCTTTATTAAGCGTGTCCTTTCCCACTTCCCTACTCATCCTTCATTTTAGACGTATTTTCATGACGTCACACATGACACTTTCCGTATCTCCTGGAAATAATTACAAAATTCTTAAAGATTTTTAATGTATAAGAACAAAAAGACGTAACGTTTATAACAATCAAATGGAAAAATTGTCACGAAAAATCACGAAACCTTTCAGTTTGAAATAAAAGCTGTAGATTCTAAAATCTATGAAAAGAAATCCGTTGAGAATATAAAAATATTTTAAAATCTGTTTAGTTAACATAATGATAACACATAGCATTTACAAATATCATAATTAATACACTTTTATTTATCAACGATTAAAAAGTATTCAATTAACCAGAGGTTTGTTAAATTGTACATTAAACAATAAAACATAAGAAAAAAAAGTTTTATAAAAGCAAGATAATAATAGAATAAAAAATCGAAATAAACTGTTTCAAATTAAAGTTTCAAAAGTAAATACTTTAAAGTTTAAATTATATGGTCTTTTTCAATAAACTATATTTCAAAATTCAGCTAAAAAATAAAAGAAGAACAATTTTTGTTTTCAACCATTTGTCAAACATTCACATTCTAGATTTATGATCCAAGGTCTTGAAATGGTCAATACTAAAAATACAAAAGATTAATTGCTGGCATTAAATATTTAAAAATTTTGAATAGAAAGTAAGAGAAACCCAATGGACTTATATAAAGCTTCCCCATATAATTTCTAAAGATAGACAATTAAGCTTTCTGACACTTTAAAGCTACGTTGTCTAACTCTAACTTAAGAAAATAGCAAAATTGTCTGAAATACAAAATTCATACAATTTTAAGCCTAATCCTCTGAGCTTAGATTTGAGTTTTATGTGTTTTTTTTCTTTATGGCTTTCAAACTGATTAATATCCGCTGGATTAGAACCGGTTCTCAGCCATATTGAAAAAGCATGTATTACAAAATTTTTTCAACAAATATAGAAATAAAAATCTTAAAATTAATACCATGGTTTTCGTTAGCCTGGTACTTCTGCTCCTCCGGTTTAACAAAACTGATTTCAATCTTATAATTCTCTATTTTAATAACCGCGGAAAGCTGTATATAATACGATGCGATAAAAAACTATTTCAGGCCAAACTATCTTCTCATTTTCTTGAGATATTTGTGTGTGAAAGAGAGTGAGTATGCATGTCTGGTGGAAAACTGCATTAGTTTTATGTTTATTGCGTCTGGCGCAGGGTGTCCAAAAAGGGTTGTATGTCTGAGTTTTTATTTTTATAGGGTGAACAAAAAAAAATAACAATTTTTAATATTTTTAGATTTTATGTACAGAACGATAATAAATTGATATTTTATAAATAGAATAATAATTTTTTTTCATTCAAATTTTATTTTTATAAACATCTTGCAAGCAATAAACTACCATTCAGTTGTTTGTTAAGAAAATGTTGCAAAATTCCTTTTTTTATGAAAAGTAGCATGATACACCCCAACCATTATTTCTTGTTACAAAGACAGGTGAGGCTTAGTCCATTAAGATCTCGAAAACTACAGGAACATATAAATCCGTTTCGAAGCTATTCTGGAAATGTTATATCTATAGGAATACTTAAAAATAAGCGATCAAACGTTTTTTTTTTTCAATGCTACAATTTCAGTTAAATGGGTTCAACATACTCTAAAAAGAGTTGATCTATTACATATGATTCAGGCACTAGTTACAATATAAGATGTAGGTTGTTTGAAGGGGGGGGGGGGTGCTATAAACTTTCAAAATTTACGAATGTGCCCTAAAAAATAGAATGTAGATGGATGTTTGTGCAAAAGTAATAAAAATAGAATTACGATGTTAAGCTTGTAGGGCTAGGTACCTAGCATTTATGAGTAACTTAACTAATCTACTATTTGCTTGTGTCTGTTGGTTGGTCAAACGGTCGGTAATGTTAGTACCGCGTTTGTTTACTTATTTATAATGACATAATGTTATATGTAAGCAAAAACTATTGATATGCAAATTGAGCCATACTTCCTTGTAATAAATAAAATTAATTTTGGAATGGTTTCAGACTATATTATTCCGGGTGTAGCCTCAAGCAAAAAAAAACCTTGACAAGCCTTCTACAATTAAAAAACGGTTTGATCAAGTTAAGATACACAGTCTAAATTTGTACATTTTTTACAAGAAGATTAAAAAAAATTCTTTTTGACAATTATTGGAAAAACATATACAACTAAAAAAGGATGAATTAATGAAAAAATTTATGATTAATGATTTTTAAAAATCCTTTCAAATATTATATATTTTTATATGCCTATTTTTTAACATAGACATTTCTAATTTATGACACAGTTGTCCTTGTTTTATGCACGGCCTTCAAATTATCTTAGAAACTAAAAAAGTTAAATTATTTTGCAAGTATTCAGATTAACTTATTTTTCTCACATTAGTTAAAAGGAGTTTTTTCTGTACTTTGATATCCTATTATATAAAGTAGTAAGCGTTTTTTGTCTGTCCTGAAGGATCTCGCTAACTGCTAAACCAATATTGTTCTCCTTTACTGTGAAGCTTCCTATAGGTCCTGGGAAGGTTTTAAACTATATTTGAAGATGGTTTCTTTACCCCCTCCCCCCAAAAATATTTTTAAACGCAAATTTAAAATGGGATGAGGTCTACTTTTCTCCCTCCTACCAGTGCCCCTAGAGGCTTTTAGGGGCGTAGCCGCTAGTTAAATATAAGTTAGGACCTATATGTTTATATTGCAACAAGGATGAGCACATCCATGGAAGGAAAGCTTTGCAAATTAGACAATAAGACAAACGAATAATAATACGTATATTATGTCAGAACTTTAAAAAGTAAAATTGTATTGAGAAGTTAAAAAAATCGCTTGTAATCTTGATTAATTAACAGGTTCATGATATATCCTAAAGTACATTTTTATAACATGATAAAAGAGGCGCTTCGGGTGTAGCATAATCGTCATAAGAATCACCATAAAAAAATAAATTGTATGATAATTGTCTCATCTGTCAGTGGCGTGCACAGCGATTTTTCAAGGGGGTATGAAAGTGAAACTATCAAAAGTGAGGTGTTGACATTTCTCTGCATCCCCCTTTTGCCGCTTAATGTCTCATGATAAAAGTTTATGTCAAAATTACAAAACAATCAACAAGTTTATTTTGGACGAGTGGACTTTCTGTTCATAATTATTGAGTTGCTTCTAAATAGTTATATATAAAGAAATAAAATCTGTACGCATATAAAAAAAGGTATTTAATCAACCCACTTAGTTATTGATCTATGTATTTATTTGTGTCTTCATTTAATACATTTTTTGTAGTTCTAACTATAAATCAAATAAAATGAAATTATTTGAGGGGGTGATTCTACGGCCTACTTATTGCTAGCAATTTATAATACGATTTGTTATGTAAATTTAATATTCAAATTTATTGCATTAGTTAATAAATTCTATTCTTTTGTTACAAGAATCATTATCATACAATAATCTGTATGACTATCATAATTTGCATAGATTTGCAAGATTACATGAAAGCATTTAAATGTAAAGATATTAAAAGTATCTAATTCCATCTTGAAGACTTTTTAAAAGCGAAGCTTTTCTATAATTAGGGTCGGTCCGTCCGTACGTCCGTCCGAGATAGATAGCTTTTATTCGTTAATTTAGGCATGTTAGAATTGTCCTATCGATTTCAAACTTTGCATGATGATTCCTGTAGTAGTTGGGTACGATTTAGAAAGCGTAGCAACTCTATAACCATTACCAGAATGTCCGTACGTCCATTTTAAACATGTTGATTTTTCTACTTTTTTAACAACAAATTTTCAAGTGTTTTAATTATCCGTTTGATCTGATTTTTGGTATATTGATTACTGGGACAACAAAGAACAATATTATAAGCGAAGCAACTCTATAATCAAGTCCAAAAATGTAAGTATGTCCATAAACATTATCCTGTTTTTAAGTAGTTTTTTTAACAAATTTACCTACAATTTTGATTCGAAATATTTACATTTATGTTCCGATTTTTCAGTTCAGATACTATACAAGTGTTAAGGTCCGTTTGTCCTACCGTTTCAGTGCTTCGCTTTTATGGGTGTTGTCATCCTTGTTAAAATGTGAATGATGACAGTTAACTTTCCATTTGTATATCTTGCTATTTTTTTGCTCTGCTGTCCCACTTCCCCTTGATTGACCCCCCTTTTATTTCTTGCAAGTAAAAATCAGGGAGCAAGATATAAGAATATTTTTTTAACAGATTTCAAAATTTAAATCTCCACCCATCCACAATTAGGGACAAACATAAATCCACAACCTTTCTCCCCCCACCCCACTCCTCCCACATTTTTTTTCTCCGCGTATGTTTTCCTTCAAATAAACTCCGCCTATTTCCTAAAAATCCAAAACATTCCTTTAATAAAAAATTTGCCCCGCCCCTTGATTAACTCAAACAAGGCCTAAAATTATTACCTAATCCTCCTCATAAAAAGCAATGCTTTAATCTTTTTTTTTCAAACTTCTCCAGTTGGATTTTCTGGTGATAAGTTTATTTGTAGGCCTTCTTATACCGCTTAAAATGGTGTGCGGGTATGATCTGTACGTTCAGCCGTTTGGCAGCTAGCAGCCTTTAAAATTAATAGATTTTTGGAAATATTCGTTACCAGGAATATTTTACCGTGAACTGCAGTAGATCCTTATTTTTAGGTGGGAGCCCCATCCCTTCGCCCGTGGGTTGAAACTAAACTCTTATCTAAAATCCAAATTCATTCCAGGCTTTTAATCTAGCAGCATTTTTGCACACATACACACACACACACACATTAACACACACACAATGTTAAACATACGCCTGGTTCAATGAACCCTCTTGAGGTTTTTTATTATTGCTAAATTCATCGCAATTCTCCCTTTTTTGCCACTCTCTCTCTCTCTCTCTCTCTCTCTCTCTCTCTCTCTCTCTCTCTCTCTCTCTCTCTCTCTCTCTTTCTCTTTCTCTCTCTCTCTCTCTCTATCTCTCTCTCTCTCTCTCTCTCTCTCTCTCTCTCTCTCTCTCTCTCTCTCACTCTCTCTCTCTGTCTCCCCTTCTCTTTATTTATTTTGCAAGCCTGACTTTGACTGTTTATATTATTTGTAGCACGTATTCTCTACAACTTTACATGTCCTTTCGTCTATATATCTATATGTGAGTTCGTATGTAAGTCCGACCTTCTTTCAAAATGTTGGAAATGTTTACAATGGTTGTTTTTTAAAGATAAACGGTTGACCAATAAGCACCTACTCTGTGAGTCTTTGTTATATAACACACTTATCATGTTCTTCGGATTTTGATTCGATCAGCTGTTAAAAAAAGATAGGGTTCTGAAATTTGATAAGAGTGAAGATTTCCCTGACAATGGCTGCTGTATGAGATAGGCTTCTGAAATTTATTATGTAGATATCCCAGTACAACTATTTAACTAAAATTGCTGACTAACTGTCAGGCTATATTAATATTTTTTTCTGAGCTTTGCAGCCTTTGGATAATGTCGTCCTTATGTACTTGTAAATAGTTATAAATACTTGGTACAGCAATTCTATGTTATAGTATATATAATCAAGTAGTGGTCGCCACCCAGCCTTCCCCTCAAACCTGTTAATCTTTTAAACACCACCTTTACTCTAAAACCGCACTCCCAATTGACTGGAATTGTATTTATATAAGGACACTCCGAAGGTTTAAAATGTATTCATTGCTCTGAATCTGATTAATATTTGTAGAATATAAAATAGTTCTGAACCGAAGTCTATGTTTAAATGACTCGGCAATCTCTTCTTCCAAACAAATTTTCAAAATATCTAAACGGATCTAAATTTGAAGCCTAGTCGCGGCTGCCGAGCCTAAAAAACATACTTATAAATTTGTTTAAAATATGAATTCAAATGAGGTTAAGAGAAAATTAAATTTGTCAATGCTTTCGCTTACCGATGAACCGATATTGTTCTCCTTTACAATGCAGCTTTTCATAGGTCCTGGGAAGACTTCTAACTATTTTTCCCTGGAGAAATCGACAATACATAAAAGACCTCTTTAAAATTTTTTTACTTAAAATAGTAAAATTGATAATAGTGGGAGATTGACTCACGGCCTCCCCCCCCCCCCCTCCCACCTGAAGTGCCACTAGAGGCCTCCAGGGACGGAGCATTGCTTAGTATAAAGCATTGCTATTGGTTACAAATAACATAATAATCAAATAACCAAACTATAAGAGGTTCCTGCTAAGTTATCATGTGGAGGTGGGCCTGCTAGTATGTACATATAAGGCCTACTACCCCCTTTTACATATTTTTTGCAAACTTCATCTCTCTCTCTCTCGCTCTCTCTTTCTTTCTTTTATTCCTGTCTCCTTTCCTCTCTTTTTCTATATCTCCCCCCTATTTCTTTGCTACGTCTAGCAGTTTTCTTTTTCAAGTTTATTTCGCGGTCGAGTTTAAATTTTCTGTTGTTATGATTTTTAGTAGCGAAGCTACTCTTTAATTCACTTTGTCCGTCCGTCCGTCAGTCCGTCAGTCAGTCCGTCAGTCCGTCAGTCCGTAACGCTATGGGGGAAATGGGATTTACTCAGCTCCTATAATTGATAGAATGCTGAAATTTTTTGACAACATTCCCATCATTAAGGAGCACAATTGACTATAAAACATCATTGGCGTTCAGACCGATTTTTAGCAGGTTTCAGGCTATTTTTATATTTTTCACATTTTTCTCCATATCTTCAGTGTTTATGGTCCGATTTTCAAAATTTTTTCAGTTACAGATATCAAAATTAAATTTCTCGTCGTTTAAAGAAACAACCATGAAGGCCAGACTGCCTTTTTAGCAGGTTTTAGGCTATTTTTATATTTTTCACATTTTTCTCCATATCTTCAGTGTTTATGGTCCGATTTTCAAAATTTTTTCAGTTATAGATATCAAAATTAAATTTCCCGTCTTTTAAAGAAAACAATCATGACGGCCAGACTGCCTTTTTAGCAGGTTTTAGGCTGTTTTTTATATATTTAACATTTTTCTCCATATCTTCAGTGTTTATAGTCTGATTTTCAAAATTTTTCAGTTTAGATATCAAAATTAAATTTCCCGTCTTTTAAACAAAATAACCATGACGGCCAGACTGCCTTTTTGGCAGGTTTTAGGCTATTTTTATACATTTAACACTTTTTCCATATCTTAAGTGTATATGTTCCGATTTTCCAATTTTTTTAAGTTAAGGATTTAAAAATAAAATTTTTTGTCGTTTTAATAAAACAACAATGACAGCCAGACTCCCTTTTATCAGGTTTTTGGCTATTTTTATATGTTTTACATATTTCCCCATATCTTTGTTTATTTTGATGCAATTTTCAAACTTTTATGGGATATCAGTATCAAAATAATTTTTCCCATTGTTATGGGCATCTTTAATATAATTTACTTTGACCATCGTCATCATGCAAAATAAAACAAGGTTTCATGTTTATTTTATCCAATAAATCTATTCTTGATTTTAGTAAAAATCTTTTAATTTACCTTTACGTATTACCATCGACGATATTTTATGCTTTGCTACTTATGGATGTTGTCATCCTTGTTAATATATTGATTGTTCTTAAATTTTTATACCTGTGCTTTTTATGGATGATGTTTATTCTTGTTTTAGTACTGTGAATAATTTTCCTTGTATATAAGTAATAGGATCTGTGTCTGTCTGTCCCGAAGAATACCGCTAACCGCTGAACCGATATGGTTCTCCTTCACAGTGTAGTGTAGCTCCTCACAGATTATGGAAAGTTTTATGAATATTTTGGGGGAGGTTACCACTTCCCCTCCAAGAGAAATTGCCCCTAGTAAAATTGTTACAACCCCTTATTTTTTTGTAGAACAACAATTTAAAGTGGGGAGGTTCGACTTCACCTCCCTCCTCAAGTACTATTAGAGGCCTTTAGGGGCGTATCCGCTAATAAACAAAAAAGAAAAACTTGAATAATAAATGCAGCTTATTAAAAATATTTTCTAAAACTAAATTTTCTGCAATAAAAGCTAAATGATTGTAATCGTTTAAAGTACATGCCTTAATTTTCTTTACTTATCTAAAACCTTCTCTTTCCTATCAAATATTAATCCTCTCCCCCTGCCTTCCCATCTAAAAATATGCAAAAGAAACCAGGAGAAAGCCTGCCAAGGGGAGAAGGGAGGTGGGAGGAAGCGTGTGTGTGCGAAATTCAGGCCCTGAAAACAAGAATTTTACCAAGCTCACATCACAGCGGACAAAACAACAAAAACAGTTCTACGGCAAAAACGTTGCAAATGTTTCTGCACAATCCTGCCCTCTCATTGGCTGACAGTGGGTCACGTGATCTGGGGCTGGGCCAATAGGAGGTGGTTTGTAGTAGAGATGCTCAATGACACGATGTTTCTGGGATGATTTAGGCAAAATTGTCATGCGCATACTTTTTGCATACCAAATTTTACAACTTGTAATTTTCAAAGCGATGCTATTCTACATAAAGATAAAGTTATGCAGTCCTTTACTTCAAAACGTTTAGCTTTCTGTTAAAATTTCCTTAAAATTTTTACATAAAGAATTAAACGTAGCAACCCTATACTTGTAACCAATAGGGCAATTAATAGATCGTTTAGTTCGTTTACAAGATAGTTTTCTTTTCTGATTGATGTTATAAAAATTTATAAGATACTTTTGGCTACGCTTTTATGGTAGTTCGTTCTTGTTAAATTTTAAACATTTTGAATTTAAAATATTTGCTTGCCATTAATTTAATTACTTCTACTCTGTCAAGCGCTTGTATTTCTAAAGAAAGTACATTCTATAAGAATATAAAATGTACATTTAGCAAACAATTCTAAGCAACTTGAATACATGCACTATAAATATGATAAATAAAAAATATATAAATATATAGTTTTAAATTGAAATTTAGTAAATTTCTCATGCACCAAATATTGTTTTAAAAAATAATTTTATTTAACAACAAAAATAACATGTGCATCTTGATAAAATGTTACTCGTTTTGACAGTGAACATAGGAAGCTCTTTAAAGTGCCATTAAAAAAATAACGTCATGCAATACTAAATGACTAATAAAAGGCCAATACTAATACTCAGGGAGTAAGGGAGGGGACAATGGGCAGTTAATTCAATTTTATAGTTGTGACCCTTTAAGGTTGAAAACCCAGATATTTCCAGATAAAACAAGTATTTGCAATATAGCAACCTTTAGTGGAAATTTTTGACTTTTTGAATTGTTTTTAATTCGAAATGCACAATCCTTAAACTGATGCTTTACTACAAGCCTTGATTTCTAGAGATCAACACCCTTGTTTACAATTCATTTCCATAATTGTTATTATTTAAACTTCGGAAAATTAAGGAAACAAACCATTTTACTTTTACAACTTCTTTTACCCAAATTTTTTTATTGTATTTATTAAAAAGCTTAGACATGAAAAAGCCTTTAAAAAATTATATTACAAAACTTACTAAAACAATTACCTTCCTACAGAACTTTTAACTCAAGTTATTTCATTTAACGAAATAAAAATGAGATACCTTGCGTCAAAATGTCATACTACATAAATAAAATAGTTGAGAACATAAGTACATCTTGATTTTAAAGATCTCAAGGTTTAAGTAACATATCTTAGGATAACTGGTAGCTGCGCTCCTAGCATCCAGGACAGAAAAATAAAATAACACCATCTTGAGATTTTAATAATAAACAAACCTTGAACAACTCAGGACTTCGTGAATTTTCCCTAAAATTTTGAAATTAATCGGATCATTAATTACAGAAATATTAAGCTAAAGACAAAAAACTTTTGCCGTTACATTAAATCAATAAGAAACATCTAACATGTCTAAAGTAACGAAAAGAGCTAACCGTTACGGACGTACAAATGTGCGGGACCTAATTATAGGAAGGCTTTGCTCATAATAACTAATAATCTTAATATAATTTCTTTCTACAACGCACTAATCGGAATGAATTAACATTAAACAAGAATTAGATATAACAAGGATGACAACATCCATAAAAGCGAAGCTCTGAAATGGAAGGACAAACGGATATTAACACTTGTATAATGTCAGAACTGAATAATCAGAATGCGAATGTATAAGAGTCAAAGCAAACTTGTAAGTAAATTTGTTGAAAAACTGCTTTATACATGATAATAATTATGGACATATTTACATTTTTAGGACTTGATTATCGCTTATGATATTGTCCTTTGTTGTCCTAGGAATCAGTATACCAAAAATCAGACCAATTGGATAATTAGGTAACATACAAATTTGTTGTTAAAAATGTAAAAAAAATCAACATGTTTAAAATGGACGTACGGATATTCTGGTAATGATTATAGAGTTGCTACGCTTTCTAACTCGTACCTAACTATTACAGGAATCACCATGCAAAATTTGAAATCGATAGGACAATTCTAACATGCCTAAATTCACGAAAAAAGCTATTTAAAAAAGTAAAAAAATCAACATGTTTAAAATGGACGTACGGACATTTTGGTAATGATTATAGAGTTGCTACGCTTTTTAAATCGTACCTAACTATTACAGGAATCACCATGCAAAATTTTAAATCGATAGGACAATTCTAACATGCCTAAATTAACGAAAAAAGCTATTTAAAAAAGTAAAAAAAATCAATATGTTTAAAATGGACATACGGACATTTTGGTAATGATTATAGAGTTGCTACGCTTTCTAAATCGTACCTAACTACTAAAAGAATCACCATGCAAAATTTGAAATCGATAGGACAATTCTAACATGTCTAAATTAACGGAAAAAGCTATCCGTTACGGCCGGACGGACGGACGGACGGACCGACCCTAATTATAGAAAAGCTTCGCTTTTAAAAAATGTAATGATTCAATTTACAAAATAATTTTCAAAATCAAAATATTCTGTCTGCTTATTATTGTTTATCTTTTGTTGACGCGCTAGTTTGCCGCGAGATTATGCATGATTTTGCGTGACGTCATTCATAATTGGTCCCCAAGATTGGTTAGAAACTGCTAAATTCTTGCATGTTCCCTTTAAGCCAGTCCCCAAAGTCTGAGACTCCTAAAAATTGAATATCGATCCATTGTCCCCTCCCTTACTCCCTGACTAATACTACACTACCAATGCACACTGGTCCGGAGGGGTCAACAATTCAATTTTTCCTACCCATCAATTTAGACAAAAGTTGACCTGCCAGCCTTCAAAGACATCCTGGGCCACCTATATTTTAAATATCAACCCATGTTAATAATATGTTTTTTGAAATAATTTGGGGCCAAAGCTGCAGAACTCTAAAATCTAAGAACGTATTATTGACATTGTTAAATTGGCTATACTTGCTTAAATCTGATAAAATCAAATATCCGCATGTTGGAAATTGTCCAACTAAAATAAGTCCTATATAAGTTCAAAAATTATTTATAACACAAAAAATGGTACAAAATGCAAAAATGTGTTTTTTTTCCTCAGTTTTTAAGATAAGGGTAAGTTTGGCAAAATTTTCTTATTGAGTACTCTCTGAGCTTTTCGCATGTTTATTAAAGAGAATTTGTTGGTATTGCAATTAGCTTAATATTTCACGATATATATGGCATCCGGTTTTGTTCGTTTTTTGCATTATCTTAAAAACTAATAGATCGATTAAATTTCATCGATGTTGTGATTTAGAATTATTCCGACGCACGTAGAGGGGGGAAGGATCTATTTTTGCGGAGTAATATCTAATAAACAAAATGAAAACATACGAAATAGCTAAATAGTATAAAAATCTGTTATATTTCATGTAGGTTAGTTAAAATAAATTTTTAAATGTCAATTTTATTGTTTTATATTCATATAATTGATATTATTCTTTCAGCCTACTCTTTATGTTTCTTCATGTGTGTGTGTGTGTGTGTGTGTGTGTGTGTGTTTCGCGCCTTGTTATTTCGTAGCATAGAGTGAGGAGAAACAAGAATACACACACACACATTCAAACACACAAACAAATGCATATCCTTATAAAAATATGCCATAATTTTATAAGCCTCTAGTAAGATGAAATAACAATGATTTAAAATATTTTCTAAATGGATAAAATCAAGAAAATTTAGATAAAATAATCAAGATATTAAAAATTAAAAACGCGCAAATTTGAAATTTGCAGCTGGTGAAAAACTGATTATACTTACAAAAATTTTTACTTCACATGATATTTAGCCAATGCAATTGTCTACAAAAAAGTATTTCAGAGTCTTCTTGATTGGACAACTCCTTCCCGCCCTAAATGTCCAATAAAACCTCGGGAACGGCAAAAATCAGACTTTAAAGGTCATTTTAACGGTCTTTGACCTTCAAGGTCATGTATTTTTTTTTTCATAAATGGACTCCCCGACCCATAAAACCCCTAATTTGCTGTATTGGGCATTAAAATCGGCCAAAAGACGGCTGAAAACGAATTGTTGACCCAAAACTGCGTTTTCAGACCAGTGTGCAATGTCAGGCCAGTATACATTTAAATCGACTAATGGTCAGTATAACGTCATCTTTTATAGGCACTATAAAAAGCTTTGAATAGAGTCCTTTTGTTTTCAAGTATCGTATACTATTTAATTAAGTCTGTTTTGTGTGAAGGCATTTCGACCTTTTTTAATGTGTCACCTTACTTAAAATCAGAGAAGAAGGGGACATTGGACTGTTTATTGTACTAAAACCAAAAGTTTTACACACTATAACGTTTTTTTTATGATAAGCTTAACAACTTTGAGGACTTTTATTTAATTTCGATTGATTATTTATAGAGTTGCGTGTCCAAACGTTTCAACAACTATTTGTAATCTACAGAAGGGGTAATTTTTTGTAGCAACATTTAGGATATATGTACATCAATTTATCAGAGATGGGTTTTTAATAAATGCCGCGTTTTTTCGACAATTTTTTAGACATTGATTGATTGAACGAAGACGATGGGAGAGTATACAACTTAAGAATTCAAAATTTTAAAATTATTATTTTTAGCCATTTGTATAATGTCTAATACAACTTAAATCAATTTTTGCTGCATATTTATTAATGCATCTTTTTAGAGCTGTATTAGATATTATACAAATGGCTAAAATGATAACTTTAAAATTTTGATTTCTTAATTTGTATACTCTGGTAAAATCGTACGGGGCATTGATCTTCAAGATGAAATAAGGTTTAAAACAGAGTATACAACTTAAGGATTCAAAATTTTGAAATTATTATTTTGGCCATTTGTATAATGTCTAATACAGATCTGAAAAGATGCATTAATAAATATGCAGCGAAAATGGATTTAAGTTGTATTAGACATTATACAAATGGCTAAAATAATAACTTTAAAATTTTGAATTCTTAAGTTGTATACTCTCCCATCGTCTTCGTTCAATCACTCAAAGTCTAAAAAATTGTCGAAAAAACGCGGCATTTATTAAAAACCCATCTCAGCCATTTTCTTATCCCTTTAGATCCCTGACTTAAAATAGTAGACTATACGAACTTCATAATTTATTATACTTTAAACTACAATCTACCAGGGAGTAAGGGAGGGGACAATGGATCAAATATTCAATTTTTAAGAGTCTCAGACTTTGGGTACTTGCTTAAAGGGAATGTGCAAGAATTCAGCAGTTTCTGACTGACTTTGGATAATAGCGCATCAATGCCCTGTTAACTAGCTGAGTTAGTTTTGAATAAAGCAGACAGAAAAATTTGTCCTAAGATGACTGGTTTTAACAAATATTTTTCCCAAGAAAATGTCATTTCATGTATAGAAACTCTACTGTGATATTTAGGTATTAAACGATCTAAGAACTTCTTGAATTTAGGGTTGTTGACAAAGGAGTGCCAAACTAACCCACGCGGTAGGGGCGTGATTTAAATATATATAGTACACATTTATTTAAACTTAATTTAGGGGGTTACATATAATTGCAACGTAGTTATAAGACTTTGGGTAGCAATAAAATGAGACGTTGGGTACACCTCTAACTGAAACGATTTTTGATTAGTCAACGGATCTAAATTTGTCTCGGACAGGATATAATTAAAAGCCTAAATCGGACAAGGAATAGCCGAAAACGATATTTTTATACTTAAAATTTAAAATATAGAGCTAAATGAGTGATTGCGTCTTTCTCTTTTTATCAACAGACGCACTTGGATATATTATTTTCATAATGAATGATATGTAATTCCGATTTTAACGTCAGCTCATGTTTAAATTTGGTGAGCTATATTATTGAGTAGCGTTGTTAAGATTGGATGGAAGAATTTTGTAATGAAATCGAAAGTGGGGAAGGAGGATAAGGGATGGGGTAAATGGGTTATCAAAAAACTAAAATTTCTTGCCAGTGGAACAAATTCCACCGAATTTAGGTTGCAGTAAAAAATATAAGAGAAGGGTTGACAAAGTTCTAAGGGTGATTTTTCTAGTGATTAATTACAGAATGTTTACTACATTGTGATGTACTGGTAATTTAATTTTCAAATAAATGATTTTTTTCTTAGAACTAATTTTGTTCTCAATTATATTACCATGATCCCTTTATAATTATGGTCAAATTTTTTTGATAAATCTGGTTTTCATTGTTTTTCAGTGAAAACTCTTAAATTGAATTAATTGCCCATTGTCCCCTCCCTTACTCCCTGACAATCTACCGTGGTACACTTTATACAGTGAAAGGGACTCCAAAATAAATTGTTGAGCTATATGTCTATACTAAAAGATCTATTTATCTTAGCTGTGAAAAGGCATGTGCAAAATATATGGTCTAGTTTCATCTGATAACAATTTATAAAAGTAGAATAAGAAATTAGCAGGCAAAGTCGATTTAAAGGTGTATATTAAATAAAGAAGGGTTAAAAGTAAAGATACATAGTAAAACGATGTCTGGCCGTCCGTCTTCCCATAAAGATATCTTATTCGCTGAACTGATAAGGCTCTGCTTTTCAGAGAATATACCCTATTTAATTACATTTTGAGGAAAGCTTTATAGAACAGGATTGACATATGTGAAAAAAAAATATTTTTTAAAGGTTTATGATGTTTGTACTTTTGTCGCAACAAATTATTTGACTTAAAATAAATCTCTATGAAAATATAATCCACTTGAATTTGCATTTCAACGGATTTGATTTCTTAAGATTATAACTCTATCTCACGGCCTTTCTTTTTCTATTTATTTTCTTCTTTTTTCGTGTGTTTTCCTCCAATGATGAATTACAAAATTACCCCTTCTGTAGATAACAATTAGTGGCTAAAACGTTTGGATACACAACTGAATGAACCATCCAATAAAAATTCAGTTGCTGAGCCAACGAATAAAAATTATTGTTATTATAAAACTTTGGGGACTAGTGTAAAATACAGCCTCTCTCTCTGGTTTTTCCTCCCTTCCTTCTTGTCTTTTTTGAGATTAGAAAACAAATATTTAAATCGCTATAAAATGAAATATTTCATGAATCTCATAACTATTAATTTATTGGCAACACCTGCTAAAATATAGGGATCTTAAGGTAAAAAATAAATTGGTATATATTCCCAATGCAATGGTGATAAACAAGATTACCCCTCCTGTAGAATAAAATGTTTGGCTGATAAGTTTAGACACTACTAATTTGGAACCAAATAAAAAAAAACATCCAAAGTTTTTAGTAAAGAACGTAATTATAAAACTTTGGGTACCAGTTTTATTTACAGTCCAATTACCCTTTCTTCACTGGCTAAAATATATATAAAACTTTGTCTTCCTATATTTTTTCTCTAAAGAATTGTCCCCTTCCTGATTTTATCCCTTCTAGACAATCTTGAAATAGGGATCACTTTCTACCCAGTATAATAGAGTTAGGATAGAGGGGTAATCTTGAAATAGGGATCACTTTCTACCCTGTTTAATAGAGTTAGGATAGAGGGGTAATAACAGGGATCTAAAGGGACAATACGATAACCGATAAATTGATGTACATCCCCATAGATGTTACACAAAATTACACACCTTATGTAGATGAAAATAACTGGATGAAACGTTTGGACACTCAAATTAATAAACCAGCCAATCAAAATTCAATAAATTCTCCCAATTGTAACGTCACCCTATAAGTAAACGTTATTGTAAAACTTTGGGGACTAATGTAATGGACAGCCCAATGTTCCCTCTTTCCATGGGTAATAAAGGGATTTTAAAATGCCGGTTTTGTCCATATTAATATTAACGGACTAAAGAATAGATTTAAACATACCTAAAGTCATATCGAAACTTCCTTACTGAAAATATGAAGCAGCTTATAGTGCCTAATAAAAAATGACGCCATACAATACAAATTACCAATAATAGGCCAATATAAAATGTAATTGACCAATGGTAAGCAATGGTCATTTGTATTATATGACGTCATTCTTATTAGGCACTTCAAGCTGCTTCTGAAAATATGAACATGAATCATCGCTGATGGACAGTAATGTCTTTGTTAAAAGCGAAGCTTTTCTATAATTAGGGTCGGTCCGTCCGTACGTCCGTCCGAGATAGATAGCTTTTATTCGTTAATTTAGGCATGTTAGAATTGTCCTATCGATTTCAAACTTTGCATGATGATTCCTGTAGTAGTTGGGTACGATTTAGAAAGCGTAGCAACTCTATATTCATCATTACCAGAATGTCTGTACGTCCATTTTAAACATGTTGATTTTTCTACTTTTTTAACAACAAATTTTCAAGTGTTCTAATTATCCGTTTGAGCTGATTTTTGGTATATTGATTCCTGGGACAACAAAGAACAATATTATAAGCGAAGCAACTCTATAATCAAGTCCAAAAATGTAAGTATGTCCATAAATATTATCCTGCTTCAAGCAGTTTTTCAACATATTTACTTACAATTTTGCTTCGACTCTTATACTTTTGAATTCTGATTATTCAGTTCAGATACTATACAAGTGTTAATGTCCGTTTGTCCTACCGTTTCAGTGCTTCGCTTTTATGGATGTTGTCATCCTTGTTAATTTGTATTTTTCTAAATATTTCAAGCAAACGTAAAAAATAAGGCGATTTGGGATATAGACACTCTCCCTCCCCCCTCAATAAACGAAGAAGATAGGAGTTTAAGCATGTTTTAAAAATACTTTATAGTCTAGTATTAATTTGTCTACAGCTATTATAAACACAAACAAGCTCAAATATTTTTGCAAACGCTGAGAAAAGGTTGCAAATTTTTTGTGCAAAATTATAAGTGGGGTATTTTTGCAACAGCAATTATTATATATTTTTGGCAGCAAAGCTGCACTATAAGAAATTCTAGTAATTTTGTTGGTCTGGTTGTAACATAAAATATATGTAAATACAAGGATGACAACATCCATAAAAGCGAAGCACTGAAACGGTGGGACAAACGGACATGAACACTTATATAGTGTCAGAACTGAATAATCAGAATATAAATGTATAAGAGTTGAAGCAAAATTGTAAGTAAATTTGTTGAAAAATTGCTTTATAGAGGATAATGTTTATGGACATACTAACATATTTAGGACTTGATTATAGAGTTGCTTCGCCTATAACATTATACTTTGTTGTCCCAGGAATCAATATATCAAAAATCAGATCAATCGGATGATTAGATCACATAAAAATTTGTTGTTAAAAAAGGAAAAACATCAACATGTTTAAAATGGACGTACGGACATTTTAGTAATGATTATAGAGTTGCTACGCTTTCTAAATCGTACCTAACTACTAAAGGAAGCACCATGCAAAATTTGAAATCGATAGGACAATTCTAACATGCCTAAATTAACGAAAAAAGCTATCCGTTACGGACGGACGGACGGACGGACGTACGGACGGACGGACGGACCGACCCTAATTATAGAAAAGCTTCGCTTTTAATAATGAAACAATTTTTTTTTAACTACCTATATTTTTAGGTATAAAATAAAGATAATAATTAATAAAGTATTTTCTACAATTTGACGTATTCGTCCTTGTTCTCATACCTAGCGGGTTGTGTGCGAATTAAATTGGCCCTTTTTAAGCCCCTTTCGAACGCTTTTTAGACTTTTTAGATGTTTCTAACATTTTTTGTTATAAAAGATAATATTTAGGTCATTTTTTATAAACTTTCTAAAAATTTTGGGTTTTAAATTGCAATTGTTTAAATAATTTTATATAACTTTTTGAAAATTCTAAAGCTTGATACCTCCTAAATACTTAAATGCTAAAATCTGAAATCTAAGAGCTGTGTAATTGAAAATCAATTCTAGACTAAAATAAGAAATGGGTCTTTTACACATGACATCAAATAATAAAAAATATTGACATTAATTATATTATGCTATTTATGCCTATAAAAATGACGTCATACAATGCAAATGACCAATGATAGACCAATAGACAGACTAAATTACCAATAGTAGGCTAGTATTTCGTAATTTTTTTTATAATCACTATAAAAAGGTTCAAATTCTATTCGACTCGACTTATATTTTTGGCAGTTGAGATTTACGGTTCCTCTTTAATGTGTTTTCCTTAATTTACAACAATTGTAGCATGCTATTCGGCCAAATTCTAAAAAATGTATAAGTTAACATTGAAATCTAAGGGCATATATAATCTTTTATAAATCTAATTGAAATTGGTATGTGAGAAGCTTTGCTCTACTATTTATCACTTGGTCTAACGACCAAATAAGACCCATTCATGAACTGTTTTTTTTTATCTTCATAATTGAGGTAAAGTTAAAGGTAAATACCATGAAAAATTGTAATGAATTGAAAATTATACATCTTTAAAACAAACTACTTCACTGGTTTGTTTTCCTATGAAAGATTTACATCTTGACTGATATTTGAAAATCATATTTGGATGTTGCACCAGATTTACACGTACTCTATTAAAGAAATGCTCGCAGCTGGCCAAAATAACGATACCCATTTACCACACCCCACTCCTTGCCGCAACATGAATCCTTGAAAAACATTTAATATTTCAGTTAAATGTATTTTAAAAAGCATGTTATAGATGAATCTATAAATAATATTATTTACCACCATTTTTTACAGCCGCAATTTTGTGCTCTAGGCTGTTATTACATATTTTGCAAAATATATTCTCCTTGCAAATTTTGACACTGCTCATTTGTTTCTTAATGTATTACATCCTAAAATTTGCAAATGATGAATTAACAAGGATAATTATGTATTTCACAGTAACTTTTAAAACTTTTTAAAAGAGTGTATTGATTGTCCTCGGATATAAAAATGATTAATTATGGGATTAGAAAATAGATTAATCTTATGTTTTTATTCACTTTTAAAAATCAATTTTGTTCCTGAAATAAAAAGTATAAGTATATGTATAATCCAGACAACAAACTGCCCCAAGTGGCAGAGACCCTTTTCGTCTGCTAGCAAATTGCTTAATTTTCTTTTGAGGGGAATTATGTTTCCAACGCTATTAGCTGATTTCAAAGACCCTATACAAATCAGGACAGGGTCCCTGCCCTGAGGGGAGAGTTACATATAGGTCATGCCGACAAGGAAATATTTAAATACGAACGTATGTACATTAATATAGGAAATATACTAGTTATGAAGTAGCTACGCTAATAAAGCATATGCTATTAACAAGGTAAACGGTTAAATAAGAAAATTATACTTTTTTATATTAAAAGAATTATATAAATGACTATCGTTCAAATTTCAAATATATTAAAAAAACTTCTTCTGATTTATTTTATTTTTATTTTACTTTTAATCTTAAGCCGCTTATGGGTCACTGATCTGCAGCCAAGTCTCCCAGTGGTGCCATAGCCATGGTTAGAGCTATTATTTTGATGCCAAAAGTTTATAGTTTGAAATAATTATTGACATACAAATCATAGGATGCACACTTTAACAAGAAATTATTAGTTCACAATTTCCCCCTCAATTAATTTTGGACCCCTATAAAATCAAAGAAAAATGTTGGTGTTGTTGCTCTACTTTGCAGGGATCTAAGGGATAAGACAATGGCCGATAAATTAATGTCCCCAACAATGATACACAAAATTACCCCTTCTTTGATTAAAATTAGAGATTAAAAAACGTTTGAACACTCAATTTAATGAATTAACAAATCAAAATTCACTAAAGTCCCAAAAGTTGTTAAGCTAACGAATAAGAAAACGTTGTCATAAAACTTTGGGGACTAGTGCATTAAACAGCACATTTCTCCTCTCTCTCTGTTTTTGTCACAATTTTCTTTTTACACGAAAGAGGCAACAAAATATGGGTTCAATATTACTCTTAAAAGGATACTGTGCGTCTGTCTATTTTGGATGAAATTTGTGCACTGCAGTGTAAGCATGAAAATATAAATTTCAAATCATGCAAAAATATTAGTTCTGCAAGTCCTATTTCTAGAAAAAAAATTTGGGAGTTTAAACAAAGATTTAAATTTTTTTTAGTTCAAAGGAAACTTTAAAAAGTATGACACTAAGTAACGCAGGATTAAAATAGCCGCCAGATTAGCCTCAGGCAACCCTTTAAACGGCTTACTAAGTCCAATTCTCAGCTGCGCGGCTTTCTAAGCCACCCGTCATTAGGTGCATATGCAGTCAAAAGGTTATTAAGAAGCAACAAACTTTGCTTATCAGAGGAGTCTAGGCCGCTTGGAGGAAGAATCAGCCGACAATTTGAGGCTCGTCAGAAGCAGCCTAACGATTTTCAGTGACGGGCCGGTAGACAGAGGTACATAACAAATAATCCTGTTGTTGAAAAGCTGCGCCACTAATAAAAAAATGACTTCAACAGATTTTTAAAAAGTTGTACAAATAGATGTAGTAGAAAATAGGTGGATATTATGACAGAGTAAAAAATGGCGTTAATTTAGGTTGCTAACATGGACATCAAATATTGGTTAGTTTGTTATCCAGCTTTAGGGTTGGGGGGATAGGGTATTTTAGCCATCTACAAGTTTTAGTTTATTAGAGTACAATTTTGTGTAAGATCCAAGTAATATTAAATCTATTGTTGTACAATCAAATTGAAGAAAATTTTTGGTAAGCAAATTTGTATTTTGTACTTATGCTTTTCTTATCAATGTTTTACTTTAAAGATGTATTAAATCATAGCCAATTCATAAAAGTTAAAATTTGGACAATACATACATTATTCATTTAGGGATCTCAAGGGATGAGATAATGGCAGATGAATTGGTGTATATCCCCAATGATTATACACAAAATTACTCCTTCTGTAGATTATAATTAGTGGATGGAACGTTTGAACACTCATCTTTTAAAAAATTTTAGAGGTCTCCAAAGTTGTTAAGCCAACGAATAAGAAAACTTTATTACTTCTCAGTTACACCAGATATTCATGTTCTCTAATAAATCGAAACTTTCAGCGGGCTAAAATATCGATACCGTCCCATCCAACCCCTTTATCCCATCCCCTTCTACTGGATATACAAACTGACCAATAAATGAGTTCAATAATAGCAACCTAAATTGATGAAAATTTATCCCTGTCAAGATATTCAAGTATATTCTATATCCTCTATAATATAAAGTAGCTTGATGTCTGTCCGTCCGTCTGAAGCTTAAGATCTCAGTAACCACAGAACAAATCGGATTCTACTCTTCAGGGTATATACTTATTGGTCCTGTGGTGATTTTAAGCTATTTTCTTGTGGGATGGGACAACCCCAGCCCCCCTAAAATTGAAAATCCTCCCCCCCCCCCAAGAAAAAGAAAAAAAAATCTGGGAAAACTACTTCAAATAAATGGCAGCACCAGAAATACTTATTTTTTTTTAAAATTACCTCTTGGGACAAAGCCCCTAGAGGCTAGGGGCGAATCCACTAGTATATAATATATTTTTAATTTAAAATGAAGACTGTTATGTATAAATTGTGTGACTGTAGCTTGCCAGATAAAAAATCTCTAGGTAAAGATCATGCAAAATCAAAATTAAAAATCAAATTCTCCAAAACAAAAAAGTTTTAATTTTTTATTCTTACAAAACATATGCTAATTTATTTTTATTTTAATACTGTAGAAATTGTCTGAAATACGATGCTTAAAAAACAGAGCTAGATGATATATTGTAAAAGTTTTTTTTAGAAATACTGACGATATCATAAATAGCAAAGTTTTGGGTAAAAAATAATTGTGCATAATTTTGAGGGTAAAAAATCATTAACATTTAAATGATAGCATAACGTTATTTAAGCCAGCTACGAGTTTCATATTATTCTCAAGTACATGATAATCTGGTGTAAGATCAAAGTAATGATAAGTCCATTTCTATTAGTATTTTGCTAAAATTAAAGCCTAAATATTTTTTGGTAGATTTTTTTGTTGCAATTATGCGGGAATGTCTGGATGTTAACCATTTACATTATGCAAATATTATATTCGCTTTGGCAGAACGTGGTTCCCAAAAATTTTCGAAACGATCACAATTTTAAATCATTTGAAACAAAATCTAAGAGAACAGCGAAAAGTATCATGTGTGACGTAAAAAAAAATACGTCTAAAAAAGAAGGATGAGAGGAGAAGTAAAAAAGGAAGCCCTCAAAAAAGAGATGGATAATAGACGTATTTTTATGACGTCACGCATGACACTTTCCTCTGTCCCAAATCTAAGTTTTACGATTTCATGGCAGCCGTGTTTCTCCATTCAAATTGATTATAATATCAAATATTCTTGCGCTAGTTTTTTTTGCAATTTCATCGTGTGATTTCATATAGCCAACAGATTAACTTCTAGCAGCATGGAATTAATTATATTTGATTTGTATTTAACTCATAGTATGTCCTTGCATCCTTCAGCTATATTTGCTAATAAGCTGCCAATTTCATGTCAATTTACATTCAATGGACTGTTTTAAATTTTACAAACTGGGTTGTAACATTTAGATCTTTCAATGTCTAAGTTATAGAATAGATGTGCTCCAAACAATGAAAAAATCTAGGATTTGAATTTAGATTATATAAAAATTCTTTGATATTTAAACGTCTCTATCCTATGTAATCTTTGGCTAGAGACCATTTCATAGATAAACATACAACGTGAATTTTTAAAAGTTAAAGACACACCATTACAAAAAAAATCTGAACAAGAACGATTGCGTTAAATTGCGAATCCCCAACTGATTCTTGTTTGTTTGGTTGTCTAAAAATCTTCATTTTAGTCCTCTGTCTGTCTGTCAATAAGCAAGTTTTGAAGTATAAATCTTAGGATCTTGAAGATCTTAGTGTATAAAGTGTTAATGTTCGTTTGTCCTACCTTCTGATTGAAAAGCCATGCTTTTATGGATGTTGTCATCCTTGTTTTATCTTTTAAAAATTAAGTTAGTTTAATGAACAATTGAAAATATATTAATCTTAAACATAATATTTAAAAAAAGTGTAAAGTAGAATGCTTTTAAGAATTTGAAAGCAGCAAAGTAAATTAAACCCAGCAGTAAATTAAAAGCAGTTTATTACACTAGTCCCTAACATTTTATAATTACAATTTCGTTTGCTTAACAACTTTGGGACTTTTAAGGAATTTTGATTGTTTGATTATTAAGTTGAGTGTCTAAACGTTTCAACCGCTAATTTAATCTATAGAAGGTTAATTTGTGTATTTACAAAGAAGTTCAATTTATCGGCCATTGTCTTATCCCTTAAGGTACCTGCCTAAATAGTTTGTAATGTGTAACTTGCTATTGGTCAAATTGGACGCGCAAACCTTATTTATGGACCGGCCCCTAAAAATACCACAAAATTTTGTCGAAAAATGAGTAAACAGGGCTAAATAGTTAATTTTAAATTTTAAAAAAAATGTTCTAGATTTATTTTTAAATATAAGAATAGTTTAAAACAAAATTTGATAAATTAACATAATATATTTAAAAAAAGGTATTTATCCCTGAAATTTGAAAAAAGTCTAAAATAAGCCAATTTTGTAGGTTGAATAATAGGTGACTTTCCTGCCGCCAAACCCCTCAAAAATAACAATTGTTGCCGCTGATTTTAGACACTTTTAAAAAATGGCGCTAAATACATATTTTATGCCAAGATTTTTTTCTTCTTCCCTAGCCTATAGGGAATGGCGGGTAAGACAGGAAATAGCTTAAAACCACCCCAAGGCATTTATGAAGCTTCGCTGAAAAATACAACCTATCTAAGGTTATAGAATATTTATCATTTTTAATAAATAAAAACATCTAATAGTTCTAATATTATTTACAAAAAAATTGTAAATTCTTCCACTTTAAATAACTTTTTAAAATGCAAACCTTCAATTAATTTCTAATTGAAATTTGAATGCAATCTATGATATTTAATTTGGATTTGGCAATATCGTTACATTGCAATTTTCAAATTAATAAATTATTTTTCATAAGCGGCTGCTCCCCTAGGGGGCCCTAATGGTACTTGAAAATTATTATGTAAGGATATGATACATTATTTTCAGAAGGGCTGACCTGAGCACCGGTTCTAATCCAGCGGATATTATTCGGATTTTAAGCCATACAGGAATAACAATTAAACTTGTGCAAAATTATTTCTGGTTTGTTTACAATACATCCAGGGAAAAGGGATGGGCTAATATGTGATGTCAAATAAAGCTCTCACTCAATTTTTATGTGTGAATATCTGTTTTAATTCTGCAAAAGAAAAATTCGATCATGAAAAGAAAACGAAGTAGCGGGGTTTGTAGTATTTTCACAGTAGCTTTAAAACTAAATTAACTGTAATTAAAAATACTAAAAATTAAAATTAAGAAACCTTGTAATCTGAAGTACTTTTACGTTGTTACATACGAGTGACTTATCATATTTCATAAATTGCTATTCTAATAATGAATATATTTGCAATATAGTTAGAACACCATTGTGATAAAAAGAAGAAAATCTTGTTGCCTTTTCATGACAATGATAAATATTGCAAATTTAAATGACCTAATTTATTTATTGAAAGAGGTCCAGCGATTTTTTTTTGCAAAGTACAACTACTTTAAAACTAAAAAGTATTAATAAGTCACTTTTTGATCAATTTTTACAAGTAGAATTAGCACACACAGGTTGCTAAAAAGATAAAAAAAAACTTGTATCCTCCCGGAATATACCATCTACAAAAAATCTTTGAATGTAAATCTATAGCATCGTATTATAGATATAGGACAGTTTTCGCAGATATTACAATGAAAAAATTTAAGATTAAAACCAGTCTTGTTTTAATATTGTGAAAAAATGTCTGTAAGACGATGCTATGATGAGTTCTGTACTGAGGTATAATTCTAACAATCTTTATAGATTTTTAATTTCTTTTTCAGTTGGGAGGTGGAGAATATTCATTATCTCTTTAAAATTATCTGAGGTTTATTATTTCAAATTATAATTTTTTATCGCAATGTATTATAGACAGCTTTCCGCATATATTCAAAAAAAATTATGTGATTGAAACAAGTTATGTTAGCCCCGAGGTGCCGAAGACCCGAGATAACAAAATTATTTTATGATTAATTTTAATGTTCGTGGGTAATTGTCTGTAATACGGTCTGTAAGTGAACCACACAACTGTTTGAAAGCTTTAATCTAAATTGTTTCACAGAGTTTGCACAAAAATTCTTGTTTACATTGGTTTATTGAAGCAAAGATATGCCAACTTTTTGCCAACATTTTGGACAGATCATTTCGCAAGTCATTTTATAGGCCTGCAATTTCATAAAAGTATTGGCTTTGTGCATATGCTGGTTATCCTATTAGAACAAGCCACACAGCCTAAAATGGTCAATAAAAGCCCTTGCAACGACTTACAACCAAAACTTCAAGAAATGCCAATTATGCCTGACAGAATGTGTTTCCATTGCCCATGCTTCAAAATCAACCACAACATCACTCAACATGAGAAATGAAGTCTTCCACCACTGCATACATCGAAAAAAGTACTTACTGGACCAAACTTAACCTTATATGGCCATATCATAGCAATTTTTTTATATATATCATGCATAATATTCATTACTACAAAGTACATATTGCCTTTTTATATGTTAAATAAGAAACATTAGTCATAGTTTAAATGCTAAAATTTAAATACCTCACCTCTTTCCCTTTTTATTATGCAAAATTACCCCCCCCACTCGTTCCTTACCTCCACTGCAAGAAAAAAATCATCTTTTGTTTTTAATAAACAGTATAGAATTTATGCTCATTAAAGCATCATGTATTTTTATTTATCTAACTGAAGATTGTTCTTGACATGAAACACTGTGTATTGGACTTATCAAATAAAAATAACATGTTTAATTAAACTGTGTTGATCACTCTATGCTATATTATATAAAGTAGTAAGGATTTTTTGTCTAAAGCTTAGGATTTCTATAACTACTTTACTGATTGAGTTCTCCTTTTTAGGGAACCTTCACAAAGGTCCCGGGACACTTTTAAGCTGTTTAATTTTCTGACTAAAGTTTTGGGATGGTTTTAGGCTATTTTCATGCCCTCTCTACCCTACCCCTTTTAATATAAAGCTCCTAGATGATAGGGGCACAGTCACTAGTTTTGTTATAAAAGTAGCAAAAGAAAACTGACACTAAATTGAGATTTAATAAAAACAAGCAAACTGTAAAAATAACTTTTTATTTTAATAATAAAAAATTAGGGAGATACGGAAAGTGTCATTTGTGACGACATAAAAATGCGTGTAAATCCCACTTTTCCCTTTAGGCGTATCTTATGACGTCACACATGACACTTTCCGAATCTCAAATGAACGTACGGTTGGGATGAATGGGTAGACTTATTATGTTTTTTTTACGGACAGGCTGTAATTTCTATAAAAGCGTAACTTTTCCAAATATTTGTTTTGCCTCAACCCTATAAATTGAATAACGTCATCAACAAAGGTATCATTGTACTTTATTCATGGTTAACCCTTTATAAAATAAAGTGGCTGCGCACCACTTAATTAGAGGCTCTGTAATGAAAGAGAGAGGGAAAGAGCAAAAGAAAAGCCTAAAACCATCCCAATACTCCAATTCAGAAATAAAATAACTTAAAATTATCCCAAAAACTATGTGAAGTTTCCATAAAATATGGAACTCGATCGGTTAAGTGTTTAGCGAGATTTTATCGGACTAACAAATTTATAGCTTAGCAACCCTATCAATTTTAGGGCTCAATGGTTTTTAACCATTGAGCTTCGGTGTAAATCTTCATTATATTTTTTTGCTTAAGCCAGACGGACAGACATCGTTCTATCTTCCATAAAACCAAAAAAAAAGTACATAAAAAGTTGAAATGAAATGAGGAAAATGTAAGAAAAATAAAAGTCTGACATATGACCTTATTTTCATAACATTCGGATTTGAAAAAAAACTTTTTTTCGTTGGGACTAATGGCTTCGCCCCAATAGTGGATTAAACCACTTTGAATATTCGACTACTCTTTTTGTTCAGCAGTTTAAGATATCTTAAATAATACAAAAATACAAACAAAATCAACTCTTTTTTAAAAAAAAACATGTACTTGACAGTTAAAATTGGACATTTAAATAATTATAATTTATACAGACCTACATACAGACATATCAAAACACTTACAAAAACAGAGAAGTTGCCATACTACAAATAATTAGGTAAAAATGGACATAATATTTCATGTGGAATTTTATGGCAGGGGAGATTTCGTCGTCAATTTAGGTTTCTTCTATATAGTCCTCATTCTTTGGTTCTCTAGTAGGAAAGAGGAGATGGGGCAAAGGGGTGGGTTGAGGATAATTATAGTTATTTTAGCCAGCTGGGTATACCATTTCATCAGAGCAGGCGAAAATCTGGTGTAATATCCAAGTAATTATAATTAGATTTGAGAAAATAATGGAAAATTGAATATGAGAGCAGCTTGAAAAGATGAATTGCTGAATGCTTTGTCTCGCTTTTCTAATCCCTATTTTTTATGGTTTAAGTCTCTTTTCTCAATATCTTGTCACCAGTTTTAGCAGTTTCAGACAATTTTTTGCACAAAATATACGATGCAATACACTTCACGCAGGGATCAGTAATTAAGCTATTTAAAAAGATCAGGGAAAAGTAAATCAGGAATATTTTCAGAAAATATTTGCCTCATACAGAAATCTGAATACTTTAAGTATTAACAAGTACTTTGAAGTAGTACATGATTTATCTATTTTATAGAGTAGTATGGTCCCTGGATGGTTTTAGGCTATTTAATTCCTGTGTCTAATTTTGGTTTTGTGCTATTTTTCTGCTTTCACTACTCTGTTGAAAATATACCTCCTAGATGCTAGGAGCGCAGTTGCTGGCATATTAAAACCTATTTACCGGTAAATTTGTGTATCCTTTAATTTAACAGAAAAGCTGAAACCTCCCCTCGTTGCGTTTCATATTTCATCCCTCGCTGACACTTAAATCTTTTTTGCAAAAAAAAATAAATTTCCCTTTTTTAGCATTTGCATCCCCTAAGTCCTATCCCTTTTGTTAGATTAATGTAACAGATATTTTATCTCCCATTTCATTCAGACACACAGACGGACAAATACACACACACTCACACACACACATATTCAGGCACTTTTCTTTGGATTCGCAATGTTTTCTTCCCTTTTGTTTGCAAAGAAATTTTGCAAGTATTTATCCCCTCTCTTGACGCCCCCGCCCCATACCACACAATTGCCCCCTTCTTATGTCCCTTCTTTAAAGCCCTTAATCTTTTTTTGCACAGACCCCCCTTCCCACCACTCTCTCCCCATCCCCCATTGACACTGTCCCCCGTCTGATGACGGCCCCCCCCAAAACTTTGCGAATTTGTGCAAGTGTGTGTTTTGTGTGTATATATATGCCTACTTTTGCACACACACACACACACACACACACACACCTTACCACAAACACTCGCATCACAGTCAGTCAGCTGATATATTTGCAAAAATCAACACTTGATACAATTTTTTGCAACATTATGGGACACTGTGAATGTTAGTATTTTTCAGTTTCTTGGAACTAAATTTTCAAAAGTTTTCCTGTTTCAAGTTTGACATTTAAATTTTGCTGTGATCTTTAGTGACATTCAAATTTGAAAATATTTCCATTTAAATTTGTCAAAGGTAATGATATCATTTTCATCCAAATAATCTACAAAATTATAATATTATTATTATTTTGATTTAACTTCAAAATTCGAAATAGGTCATTTTTAAATTAATATTAATGAAACCAATAATGAAAAATAAGTATTTCTTTTAATATAAAAAGAACATGTAAAATCTATTAATTTAAAAGAACACAATTCAATAAATTATATTTGCTATTGAAACCAAGATACTAAATTAGAAAAACCATACCGGCGTTTTTTTATGCTGTTTAAAAGTTATTAAAAAATTTAAATACTTAAATAGCTATTGTCGCATTGTATTATAGACAGCTTTCCGCGGATATTACAATGAAAAATTAAAACCAGAATTGTAAGCCCCGTCCAAAATAGTATTGATCTTATGATTTTTATTTCAATATTTGTGGAAAATTGTCTATAATACGATGTTATACATGATTTTTCAGTATGGTAGTGAATTGGTTCTAATCCAGAGGATATTAATCAGTTTTAAAGTCATACTGAAAAGTATTTTTTTGGAAAGACTTGCTTATCGGTGATTTACTAATTGATTAGGCCTAAGTTTATAGAATACATATAATTATTATTAGAATACAAATACGGCAAGTACTTCAAATTGACTGTGCTGTGCTTTTTTCACCTTTGTAATATAAGCATATATCATCATCTATTAAAATATTACTCCTCTATTTTCTTCCATTTCAAAATATTAATCTAATTTCTATTAGATGTGTTGTTTAAAAATCTTAAACAAAATAAAATTCTTTGAATCAAATCTTTTTTTTATTCCTTCTCCTTTTATTACTTATTCATAATGACATTTACATATGATGTATATTTTTGCCAAAAATGTCTTATTCGGCACACTTTTATATATGTAAGATAGTTTTAAATTAAGATTTGGTAACATTTAAAAAAATATATTTTTCATGGTAGTTTAAATTTTTTACATTAAAAAATCTTAACATTTTTAGTATTGTATTTTAAAAGTCTTTTTGATTAAAATGTTAAGTGTCAACTAAAAGTAAATATTTAAAAATAACATGATATTGTTTGAAAGTGTATCAATTAACAATTATTATTTCTTTTTATCACGTTTGTTCTTTTTCTAAAATGTCTTTTTAACATATGTATAAATTAAATTGCAATCATTCCTTCCTTAACTTTTTTTACATGTTTCTGTACTTTCAAGTCTACTGTCTTTCATCTAAACTCTGAGTCTATTTATCAAGATAAGTTTGAAGTCTTGGCCCTTATATCTCCAAAGGGTTGCATTTCAAAGTGAGTCCTACAAGTGTCTCACATGGTGTTCTAAAGGACCTCAAGGGGTATCCTACAAATACATCAATAAAGGATACCCTACAATAAATGTCTCAGATGTCTTGCAACTTGAATCCCAAAAAAGTTGCCATACAAGGCTTCAAAGGTTGTCAAACAAATGCTTGAAATGTGTCCTACAAATGCCTAGCTGGTGTCCTATAGATGCCTGAAAAGATTTCTACAAATCCCTAAATGGTGTCCTATAAACGCCTGAAAGACGTCCTTTAATTTTTTTTATTGGTGACCAAATTACTTCACGTTATTACAACTGAACTGACTTAATCTCACTTAATCTAAAAGCTAATTTTGAAATGTGTTAGATCTTATATTCACCCCTTAAAAATGAACAACTTTTCTTGCTTTACATCACATATTTAAAAATCATTTTACAAATTTTTATAGAAATTGCAAGAGAGAAAGAATAGTTATTGAAATGAAAAATTAGTATTAAAACCAGTTTTGTTAGTTCCTAGTGGCTGGAAGTCCAGGATAATAAAACTGACATTAATTATATGGTTTCATGTTTATCTTTGTGGAATATTGTTTGTAATTCGATGCTATACATGATTTTTCAGTGTGTCTAAGAACCTTTAATAATCCACCATAAAAATTGATTTCGAAGTCATATTGGAATAAATGTTATTGTTTATATTTTAATCAGAATCAATTATTATATCATCAAAGTTACTAATCTTTCACTGAAAGATGAGACAATTTTAACCCCAGTAAATTTCCCGTTCATGCTGTTTTATAAATAGCTTAATGAGGTATTGCCTCTATAAAAAAACATAGATAAAGTATGGAAAAAATAGTTCATTAAATTTTCATTGCTGTCCAAAATCCAAAATAGTTTGTAAAAGTCGACACCCCGTCAAAAAACAGTGTCGTTATTATGTCAACATGAGTAATTTTACTACTAATATCGTATGTCAGTTATGACCACTTATGTATTCGATATAAACCCTTGAAATATCGATAGAACGCAAACTGTTTGTCCTCATTTCATTCTGTTTTTATGTTTAACAATTTCAAAACTCATTTTTACAAAGAACTAAACAGTAATCTTTCAATAATATCTTTTTAATTCTGCTTTGTAAAATTCATGCTTTCCTTGTTTTCATTTGAATTACACAATTGCTTATAGCGAAACATCTCTACAATGAGATAATTTACTGTTGTACACCCGTCTGTCTGTCTGACGACTTGCAGATTGTTTTTATATATTTTATACATATACTATCCTATTACATGAAGGAGTAGGCCTTTTTTGTTTGAAGCCTATGATATTAAACACTTCTGAACGAAATTGGGAAGCTTGGATGGATTTAGGCTATATAACAAAATGTTTTTTTTCTCTTTCCTAATGTTTTAACTTTCTGTAACTCTTTTAATGGTTGACCTATAACCTAGTTATCATTTCAAACAATTTCGCTTGTATTGGACTTAATTGTCCTTGTTTTTTTTGTAAATAAAAGAAAGTAAAAATAATAATAACTTATCTTTTATAACACCTAAATGTATCAAATGTCATCTTAAAGTCCAAACGTTTAAATTATGAAAGCCAGGGATCGGCAGCCGCGCATAAGCGTGTAAGCCTCAGTGAAATTATCATTTTATCACTATAAAATTCAGCTGGATGTATAAAACTGCTCTTTAGCAGACAATCCTTCTTTCTGAAATATCTTTTTCTGCTCACAAGCAGGTTTAAAACTGAGGCTTATGCGCGGCTGAGGCGCGGCTGCCGAACCCTGTAATGCATTTTTTTTAAATCAGAAAATATTCGACATAATTCTTTACATTTTATTTGTAACTGAATGTTTTTCAACTAGCAGCAATGCTTCTAGAGGCACCAGGGGCAATTCAGGAAATGGAAAATGCTAAAAACGTTGGGGGCGATTTCCTCTTGATGATTGAGGAACACTCAATCAAATAGTTATAAACCTTCCCCAGACCTGTAAGAAACTTCGTTAGAAAGGAGTACCTTATAGGATAAGATTTGCGTGATCCTTTGGTAAATAGACAGACAGACACATAGACATCCTACTGCTTTTATTTATATAATAACATCACCAAACCATGCCATCTCAAGCTTAAGGGTATCTAATTTGTAATCAAGGATTTTAAACAGAAATAGCTTATAATTTTAACACAAAAAAATACATGAATCTAAAATTATATTTTTATTTTAGGTATAGCAAAAGAAACTTAGAGACAAACCAATGAAAAAGATCATTTTGATTTAAAGTGAATAATTAAAAGAATAAAATTGAAATTGATTTTGATATACAGTGACTAAATTAGTGAATACTCCACAAATGTTAGAAAACCGGCGCCGGTATGAACGGTCACCATCCAGCTGCGCACCTGAACGGTCTGGCCGCCAGCTACCACCACGCTCTTGCTGGAGGTCAGCAGCTGTACAGCAGCCAGCCACCGCCACCTGGAGCCAGGCAGATACAGCAGGACAGGCATAACATCTCCCCTGTTACACACACAGGTATCATATTTTTCCAGTGTGGATCATATTATGAAAATTGTCTACGAAAATTGAAATTCGGTCCTACAGGGCCAACAAAATAGTAGTTAATCCTATTATTTTTCAACCCCCTCGTTTTTGAGCTTGTCTCTAATTGATGTTATTGACGTTGTTTTTGTTAGCAAAGCTTTTCTACAAAGCTAATACGTTTGTTTGTCTGTCGCTGTCCCGTTTAATAAATCACTTTAATATTAATAAGAAGAACTTATTTTTCAGTGGCGTGCAACTTGGTCGTTAAAAAGTGTAAAGAAAGTCACCAATTGCATTTTAGTTAGTTGGTAGTAGATATACAGAATGAATAATTCACGCAACCTTTCAATAAAAAGTATTTAATTTACAGTATAAAAACTTATGAATTTAGCTATATATGAACTAAATTTTAAATTAAATTAATCTTTTGGCACATATTTCTAAGTATTTATCGATAAAGCAATTAGTTAATAAGAAGGAAACATATACATTTATAAAAAATGAATTCATACCTGCAATATTATTTTGCATTTAAAGGAAAAATAGGATGGGACAATTGGAACAAATTTATAATTCTTATAAAATTATATTAAATACCTGACAAAAATAAAACACTTGTTATTATTTATTTATTGTAAATTACCAAATCTTGACTTTACAAAAAATATTTAATTTGAAATTATTGTAAATATTTCTGTAGCTGCAGCTTCGCTGAAGCTATTCATATAAGTGCGACTGCGGTTTGCAGCTGAAACAAAACAGGGAACTATGGTGAGCTGATGCTAACTGCGGCTTTTAAAAATTTTACTAAGCTGCATGTTGATCTGGGCTGAGGTTTATTAGTGCCTTTATGTAACCTACGAAGTCGACGATGAAGCTTTTGTCATTCACGAGGCTAAATGCACTATAGGCTGCAACGGCAGCTGAAGTTTTCGAGCACTTATATCTGCAAATGTACAAACATTCAATACAGATCAATAAAATGTACTTAAGTTTAGAAATATTACAAAAACTAAAAAGAAAGATAATTCATTTAGAAGCTTGGACAGTCTATCGTCAATGCTAGAGAGTTGCTTTTAGTGGTGAGCCAGATCGGGGTGAGCCAACTTTCCACCAATGAGAGCACAGCATTTTATGAAATGCCGCGCTGTGATTGGCTGAAATTCGGCTCACCCCGATCTGGATCACCACTAAAATGATTTAAAGATCCAGCTCAGAACAATAAAAATAAAACAATCGAGACGTTATAATATTTATTTTATTTTTGCCTATTTCTTGGATACTTTTTAAAACCCTAAACTCTTTAAACTTTAATTTGCTGTAAAGTAGCTGTTTTAGATATTTTTTGTTGTCTTGATAAAGCCTTGCTAAAAAGTGTACTTATTATATTCTAAATTTATTGCATACTTATTTATCTATAATCCCTATCTAATAAGAAGCCATATACACGTATTGTTTCATTTTGTTTTATTACAAGCCAAACTACTCTATATCTGCAGAATGCCCATATGTCTACAAAACCAGTGGGCCTGCAAATGAATCACATAAAAAATCAACAAAAAATCTTTTGAACTTTAATACGATTTTGATTATTCCAAAATATATTTTTAAATTTTATCGTTAGTTTGGTAGCAAACATTCTTGTTTGATTTTATTAAGTACTTTTGTCTATCAGATTAGATTTAGTAAAAAATACTTAATGCCAAAAAAGGACAAAGCCAAAATTACATAACTTTTGCACCACGTCGTCTTCCTGTGACGTCTTAATCTCTATCTCTTTTTTAGGGATTTTCTTTCCCACTTCTCTGATCTCTTTCATTTTATGAATTCACAGGAAGACGACGTGGTGCAAAAGTTATGTATTTTGGGCTTTGTCCAAAATTTAAAAGCTGATTTTAAAAGTTATTCAATAAAGAGAATCCATTTAAGGCTGTTAAAGTATTATACACGAATTTTTCAGGTCGCCAGAGCCTGCCGCCTGACCCAAGAATGCCGGTTGCCAGCCCGCCAGTCGGCGCAAGGCCGGTTCCAACAATTTCACCGCCGCCTTCCTCTAACTCCCGCCGGACGGCACAAAGTTCGCCTGATGGCAGTTCAGACGGTCGAGCGGGGAGTGCGGGCGTTGGCGCGGATGGAAAGCGGCAAATGCTGTCGAGAAATCTGAATGGAACATGTAAGTCATATGTTTTTTTTTTTTGTAAAAAATAATATTTTTTCATTTAAAACTCTAGATTTGAAACGATTGTCCGATGCTCGTGTTGAGTTCATACAGATGCGTGCACAGAGATTTGTAAAGCGTGTAAAGCCTTGAATCATTACAATAAATACCTTTAGTATAATTATCTAATAGGAAGAAACTGAATTTATCTAAATAATCACGCAACCTTGGTATTGTATTTTGAACTGACTAGAGTTTATAGCACATAAATTATGATCAGAGGTCTTTATTTAATAAAACAAAAAGTGCTATAATATTTATGAATATCGAATGTTCTGTATTTACGAGAAAAAAAAGTAGGTAAATAACGTTGTTTTGTCTTTGAAAATAAAAAAAAGTTCGAAAATAAAGTTCTTCCAATGAAACATTATATATATGGAAGTCAGTTTTTGTTGAGTATTTTCTACCTTGATATTTTACCCAGGGAGGGAGGGGACTTTAGGCTGTTTATCAAACTAGGCCCCAAAGTTTTATATTAAAGTTTTCTTAATCATTGGCTTAACAACTTTGGGGATTTTCATATAATTTGGATTGGTTGGTTCAGTATGTTGAGCGTCCAAACGTTTCAGTCACTAATTGTTATCCACAGTAATATTGTTTATCATCGTTGAGGATGTACATTAATTTATCGCCCATTGTCTTATCCCTTTAGATCCCTGTATTTTACCCCTCCTTTCAATACTTCTTTACTTTCAGGAAACACATAAAAGATCCCGACCATTTTTCTTTAACTTTTCAGGGTTTTAGTACATAATTTTTAACCAAAGACGTCGAATCTTTTCTGTGTGAGGGTGAGGGGTAGAGGTAACAGACAACCCTTTACCCCACACAGACACAAAAACATTTGCTGTCATATGTTCCAAAAGCTTGACTTTTAAATGTTGAAAGATTATATTAACTTATTGTGTTACAATTTTCCTTAGCTTCAATATATTTTAGTTTATTCTTCTTTTTATTTAATTATATTTTGTAAGTTTAATCTTTTATTATTTTAAGGAAGAAATATAAGCCCTGTACTAAGGTACTTTCCCAGATTGTCGAAGCCCAGAGAAAGAGAGGGGGGACAATGGGCTGTTAATTCTCTGGTCACAAAAAAAATTTTGATAACGATTTCTTTTACGTTGGCTTAAAAACTTTAGGGACTTTGGTGAATTTTGATTAGTTGGTTTATTAAGATGTTTGTTTTAATGTTTAACCTGCATTAGTTTTTAAAAGCGAAGCTTTTCTATAATTAGGGTAGGTTCGTCCGTCCGTCCGTCACGGATAGCTTTTTTCGTTAATTTAGACATGTTAGAATTGTCCTATCGATTTCAAATTTTGCATGGCGATTCCTTTAGTAGTTAGGTACGATTTAGAAAGCGTAGCAACTCTATAATCATTACCAAATGTCCGTACGTCCATTTTAACATGTTGATTTTTTTACTTTTTTAAATTGCTTTTTTCGTTAATTTAGGCATGTTAAAATTGTCCTATCGATTTCAAATTTTGCATGGTGATTCCTATAATAGTTAGGTACGAGTTAGAAAGCGTAGCAACTCTATAATCATTACCAGAATGTCCGTACGTCCATTTTAAACATGTTGATTTTTTTACATTTTTAACAACAAATTTGTATGTGACCTAATTATCCGATTGGTCTGATTTTTGGTATACAGATTCCTGGGACAACAAAGTACAATATTATAAGCAAAGCCACTCTATAATCAAGTCCTAAAAATGTAAGTATGACCATAATCATTATCCTGTATCAAGCAGTTTTTCAACAAATTTACTTACAATTTTGCTTTGACTCTTATACATTCGCATTCTGATTATTCAGTTCTGACATTAAACAAGCGTTAATGTCCTTTTGTCCTACCGTTTCAGAGCTTCGCTTTTATGGATGTTGTCATCCTTGTTAGTTAACTTCTCATTACAGAGTAATTGAAATACAGGAGGATATTTTCACTGGTTCCACATCCCTGCATTTTCCCCCAGAGTGGTTTTTATGCTTGTTGTTGGCTCTCCCCGTACAGTAGACCCCAGGGAGGGAAGGGGACATTGGGCTGTTTATTACACTAGTCCCCAAAGTCTTATAATAACGTTGGCTTAACTACACGGAAACTTTTAATGAATTGTGATTGGTTGATTCATTTAGTTGAGTGTCCAAATGTTTTAACCACAAATTGTAATCTACAGAAAGGGGTAATTTTGTGTATGATTATTGGGAATGTAAATCAATTTATCGGCCATTGTCTTATCCCTTTAGATCCCTGGTTAACTCGCACTCTTACTTATCCCTCTTTTTTCCTATTCTTTACAGGGCTCGTTAGCCAGGTGGCTGTTTTAACAGTAACTCAGCTGTGGCTGTGGATTTTATATTACAACTGCAGATTGCTAAAAGGTCGCAAAAATATAATCCCACGTACCTATAAGTAAAATCTACCATTCCCCAACCCCAATGTAACATTTGTAGCATCAAAAAACGAGTTCCTAGCCATTACTTAACTTAAATAAACCTAAGATAATTCTTAAACTCGCGTTTCCTTAAAAATTTTGAGGTTTAGTTGAAATTGTGGGGCGAAATGGATACTTTTTATGTATTGGCGCGCGGCTGGAAAAAAAAAACCTTGGTGGCTGAAGTTTATTTGTTTTGCAACCACCAGTCATTTTAAATTCTGCAAGTATTTTGTACTGCAAATCCAGTTTTAAAAAGACTGACTAAAGTAACAGCTGCCTAGCCCTGCTCTCTTCCTTTTTACCCTAAATTTGTGCTGGAATATAATGTAAAAAGAATAAAAAAGTGTTCCACATTTAGGCCAGAGAGGGGGGAATACCTCTTACACTGGGGGAAAAACAAGGGGTGAATAAAAAGGATTAGGACGAAAATTTAAAGTTGAATTGATACAGATATCATATTTTTTACAGAACCTGTTTAATTGTCATTTTTGGGCAATTATTTTAATGTCAAGAGTTTTTTCACTTGATCTTTAACATGGGGTGATTAGTATTTATTAGGGCGACTTATCTACTGCGGCGTAGCATAAGCTGCGTATAATCAAAAAATTCTACCATCGAATGTTGTTGTTACGGCAGAGTATTGCAAGCTTTAGAAAGCTGCCAAATTCTATTTTTCTCATTTTAAAAACTTATTTTATCTATCGTATATAACCCTATATTTGACCCTTCTAAAGACTTTTTGCGCTCCCTCTACCTCAATTTTTCTCCCCGATACTTTTTTCCTTTTCTTATAGAAATACATTTATTATGAAAAGAAAGCTTGCAAATATCTTCTTATTGGAGGTGAAGCTACTCTATAATAACTTTATGTATTTCCGAATCCTCCTTAAATGTTGACAAGAGCTATCCAATGACTGGGTTTGTTTATTAAACCTATAGTCTAGAAGTTTGGAAATAAGAATATGATTGCGAATATAGACTTTGTCTTTCTTGGATTCTAAAATACGCATATAAAGCTGTTAAAATATTCAAATAGTTTTAGTTTTTGCATCAAAGATATTTTTAGAACTTAAATTAAAAGCGTCAAGCCTTTTGATTGGATCTACTGATTGTAATAGATAGATGCACTTTTTATGTGCACGGTTGTCCTTGTTTTAAAATATATGTTTAAACTTAAATATTCCCCTTGCTATAAAATGCTTAAGACTCAGGCATATTTTGATACCTTAAAATTTTAGTAATTGATCTAAACTAGTCTTATTTCAATAAAACATTTAGACACAATTCTTATATATAAATCTTCTGAGAGTTTTTATTTTATTTACGAAATATTTTTAATTATTTCCAATGTATGTTTTTTTAAGATTAACTTTCAGAGATGAAAGGCCAAAAAGATATTTAAATAATAGGTTTCGTGAATTTCTATAAATGTTCGAATTCTTTATAAAGCGAAGATTTCTTGCACGTAGGCTTATCTATACGTAATATATTTCTATAATAGTTAATTTTGGCATTTTAGATAGAATCACCCTGTCGATTTAAAGTTTGAACGTAGCAACTTATTAACAGAAAAATTGGCGTTTTTTTAAATATGGATTTTTTAAATTATATTTTAATATAAAGATTTTCATGAATTTCTTATTGTGATTCAACGACAATTGGGCACACTGATAGAAGCAAAGCAGCTCTATATTCCAAATTAAAGATAAAATAACGTCTACATGAATTTAAATTAAATATATTCTGTTTCAATAATTTAAAGAGCGCTTGTCCTTTAGTCAAAATTGTTGATTTTCGCTTTGATTGATGTATTGTCTTCCTTGTTTTGTAAAAAGTGTTTTGTTGTGTCTATAAGGTCCATAAGAATATTTTCTCTTTAAGATATTTAATGTAAAGACATAAATCCCTTCGTGAGGGGATATTTTTCCCCCACCCTCACATTTTAGATTCTATAAAAACCCTTTACTACCGACAAATAATGGGATGAAATAATAATGGTATAAATTTGAAGAAAAAACATTTCTATTAAATAAAACAGCTTTGTTTATAAGGCACCTGCCAATTTGCAGCAGATGATAATTAATTTAGGTGATAAAATTTTTATTTAAAATCTAGGAACATTAAAAAAAATAACTGAAAAGGTTAGAAAATTGACAATATATGACGATTATTCAACATAACATTTTCAACTGAAAAACCATGTGTAGCACCGCATTCCAGACAGTTTTCCACGAATATTAAAATAAAAATCATTTGATTAATACCAGTTTATTATTCCAGGTTTTTGCCCCTTAGAGATAACAAAACTGGTTTTAATATTTCATTTTTAATTCTATTCCTATAGACTATAATACGATTCGATAATAATTACTAATCGTTTTTTTTAATTCTTCTGCAAAGGGTTTCCCCCTGTCTGTGGGGAAAACATATAAAGGCAATAAATATATTTTACATTTTTGTTCAAGAGTCTAGAAAGACAGGGGGAAAATATCCAAGAAAATATTCTATCTAATTATCAATTAGTTATTGACTAGTTAAGGAAATTATTTTAGAGGTATAATAGGGACAGTGGAAAGTGTCATGTGTGACGTCATAAAAGTACGTTTAAAGGGGAAGAATAAGAGGAGAATAAGGAAAGGAAATCTCTTAAAAGAGATGGATAATAGACGGATTTTTATGACGTCATACATGATAACTGTCCCGGTATAAGACGAAGACCAAAATGCATTAATTTTCAACACTTTTGACGTCATCCCAATACCTATATCCCTCTGCAACTCCTCCTTGACAGAGGTACAAACCCCTCTAAGTTAAGGTGTTAAATAAAAGGCACACGGTCCATAGACGTCCAAGGGGGGGGGGGGTAAAGTGGGGATTATCCCTCCCCCCAAACCAATTTTTTTTTCATTTTACCCCCCCCCCTTAACAAATTTTTACCCCCCCTCCAAAAAAAAAGCTTTGACGCCCCTGGGCACACCCCCCATTAAAAATTTAGAAAGTCATAAGAAAAATGTGCGCACTTAACACGCCAATTTAGCAATCCAGATAAAAAAGTTTTATGTTTATTAATTACCGAATATATTTTCTTAAAGGAAGCTTTTTGTAGTGCCTATAAAAATGACGTCATACTGGCCTACCATAGGCACTATAAAGAGCTTCTTAATATAATTTATTCAAATCTTTTTATCAAAGCTCTGCTGTTCTTAAGTACCTATTTTCACTGATTAACTTGTTGAAATGATTGTAGAGATGCTTCGCTGCTAAATTTAATTTGTAAGTAGGTGAGAATTGAAATAAAATTACATTAATAATAATTTGTGGTTCTTATTTACAATTATCAACAATCATTAGTACCCGAGTCTTGGAAGCGGAGCTACTCTTTAGATAGTATTTTTTCTTTTATCAGTCCGTTTAATAGCAAAATTTACTTAATTATCATTTGTTCATTGCTAAATTTGAAAAGTAAAAAATAAAAGATGTTTTACAATTCAATTTCTAAAGGTCTGTTATTGCTACACTTTTTTGAACATGATCTTACTTGGTTTAATTTTATTATAAATGTTTTTATTTTATTTTAAATAAAGAAAAGAATTTACAATAAAACAAACTCACTTTAGATTGATTGATAAAATTAAATTACCACTAATATTAAATGGACACTCCGGAGTTACATTTTACAACATTTTTTTTATTAAACAAAATATAATAAAACAAAGAAAAGCTTTTAAAATTACAGTTTATATTAAAATAGTTATTTATCGCATCGCACTATAGACAGCTTTCTGTAGATATTAAAATAAAAATTGTAAGATTAAAACTTCGGCTATTTTGTTATAATATTCGTAGAAAATTGTCTGTAATTCGATGCTAAACATGTTTATTTTCAGTATAGCTGAGAACCGGTTCTAATCAACTGGATATTAAACAGTTTTGAAGCGATACTTGAAAATGACTTAACCCAAAGTCTTACATTTTAAAGAATGCTATGTAGTGTCCTATTAATATATCATGTGCGAATACAAGAAACATGGTTTCATAAAACAAAATCTTTTTATAGATAGAGCTGGAAAATTGTATCTACTCTGTGACTAGTTTTGTTAGTCTGATTTTGCCCATCCAAGGTATTTCTTTTGGGATTGGTGACTAGTCCCATTCACATGAAAATAGCATAAATCCTGACCAGATCTCAAACAAAGTTGAAATTGTATTCTGTTTCACTGAGAACACCGACGGTCATCTTTTGAAATTCTTGGGCTGTCTTGTGTTGGTCTTTTGTAGAGGTTAGTCTTTTGTAGAGTTTGTCTTTTGTAGGGGTTGGTCTTTTGTAGAGTTGGCATGGTCTTTTGTAGGTGTTGATCTTTTGTAGAGTTGGTCTTTTGAAGGTGCTGATCTTTTGTAGAGTTGGTCTTTTGTAGGGGTTGGTCTTTTGTAGAGATGGTCTTTTGTAGTAACGCCGTTTACAAATTCTTCAATCTTTCTTGCTTCGGAAGCGGATTATAGTGTCTAACAAAAAATGACATCATACAATGCAAATAACCAATGGCCAGTATATGTATATTGTAATTGACCAATGGGTAAAATGTATACTGGCCTATCATTGTTTATTTTATATTGTATGACCTCTTTTATTATTAGGCACTATAAGCTGCTTCGCTTCTTCTGGACGTAATTGTAATGTAATTTCTTTTGTGTTGGCATGTGAGTATGAAATTACCAATTGTGTATGTGGAGACGGAGGAGAGGGGGGGGGGGGAGGATAAAAAAAAGTTTGAAATTATTCATGATAAATGTTTATTATGATGTTGGAAATTGGACAAAAAATTGGGAAATATTTCACGGATAAAAAGAACCGCAAATATTTTTTTTACATAAGTGAGTTTGATCTTTTTTAGTCCTTTCTATGAGCTCGGCTAATCCTTCCTCACTTTGTCTATATGTCTTTAGAATAAATTTTTTATTGTTTTACAAACAAAATATTTTGATCCCATATACACATCCCTATAACCGGCGAGGGACTTAGGATTAGGGATATGATAAAAAAACGACAAATAAATTTACCTTTCATTCTTGAGTTTGTGGTTCTGCCTTTGGTTCGGGGCGAAGAATTGTAGATTAATTTAACAACCTTCCTGTATAAAAAAATTGCAGGGGTTTAAAAAGGTAGCTACACCCCCATTAAAATAAAGAAGTCCTGTCTTCCCCATTTTTCACCTCCTAATGGAGGAAATACAAACTGTCCCAATTTTGTATAACTTTTGCGGAACATGTTCCCATTACGTCATATTTTTCATTCCCGAAAAAGGGAAGGGGGAAAGAAAAAAAAGGGAAGAGGGAAGAAAAAAGAGATGGGAGAAAAGGGGGTTTTCCCCATCTCTTTTGAAGAGATTTTCTTCCCCCCTTCTCTTTTTCGGGAAAGAAAAATATGACGTAACTGGGACTTGTTCCGCAAAAGTTATACAAAATTGGGACAGTTTGTATTTCCTCCTCCTAATGGTTTCACACCCCCCCCCCCCTGTAAATTACCGTGCACGCCACTGATTTTATCTTAAAGAGCAATTTTCTCAAATTATGCGAAAATTTAAAAATTACTTTCAATTGCCAAATCCCTGAAAAATATACAAAAAATGTGGAACCATTTGCTGCTTGAAATTTATTGATTGCTTAGAATGTTTTTATCCCTTCCTCTCCACATTAAAACTCAGGATCGATATCCTCAAAAATATCGCATAACCAACGACACTTGGCGCATCCACTCGTTGTCAGGTCATCAAACATGGTTCCTTCTGCTGCTATGTCAGGTATGAGATATAAATAGTTAGAGTAGAGGGAATACCTTGAAATAGGCGCAACTCATTACTATGCAGCTATTTGATAATTTTTCAATGAAATTAACGTTTTTATAAATAAAATACATAAAATTAGGTACTTTATTTTAATTAATTATAAAGTTTGTCTAAAGAGCTTTGGATTTTTTGAAGTTGTCACCCTTGTGTACTACATTTGAAATCAGTCGCAAAATACAATTGAACGACTTTTTGCTAAGTTAAAAGACGTGGGGAGGGGATTATTGAACCCCCCACCACCCCCTCCACTGGCATAAAGTTATTAATAACACACACACAGCACACACAAGTATTAGTACTAAACATAAAAAGTTACACATACACAAGTCAAAAGGGGGAATCATAGATGTGATATTAATAGACTTATGTTCAGGTAGCTAATTTTGCAAATAAATCCTTTGTTTAATCTGGGGCTCTGCAGCCTGGAGTCAGCAGCCTGTAAGCTTCAGCGAAATCAACCTTTTCTAATCAGCTAGATGTCAAAAACTTACTTAATTATTAAAAATCCATTTTCTCAAAATATTCAAAGCATCTTAACGGGTTAAAAATGATGTCTAGTCTTGGCTGCCAGCCCTGGATAAATCTAACCAGTAAACCTTTACAGTACGAGGCTAAAATAAAAATCCTTTTTATCTATTTAACCATAAGGTTTTAATATAATTAGGCACTTTTGTGTTATTTATACACAACTTAGATATCAAAAATATGATCCAAATTCGATATAAAATTTAGATTGTCTACCAAGCTACAAAAAATGTAAAATTGCATATCATAAGCTAGAAAATTTTATGACGTTGTTGTAAGTATTCTATGAAAAAATCGAATAAGCTTATGATTCTTTTAAGAGTTTCGGAAAGCTAAAATAAATTTAACCTGTCAAGAAAAAGTAAATTTTCAGTGCTGCTATTAATATAATTGGTGTATGTACGTCTGACAATAGGTACATTAAAAGCCCCTAGTTTTGACAAATTATGTGAATTTTTAACATTTCTTGACCAAAATGTGTGTTTTACAATTCCTCTCTCCCAAATGATTATAGAAGAGACTATTACCTTGGAATGGAAACTTTGGGTTAGGAATTTTCTGCACGCTTCGCGCGCAATTTTACCTCTTCTCCTCCCTCATAAAAAATATAAGCTTGGACATCATTGGATCGTTGCAATCATTAAAGAACAGTCTCAAAGCAAATGTACATAAAAAGCACATATTCAATATCATTTTTGCATTATTGCTTTGTAACTTTTCGAGATAAAACTTCCTTTTATAGAGTGGATGCGTTGCTACTTATAACATCGTCTTGCCCTAAACAGCTTATACTCACATAATACTATTAAGGCTCACCAACGACACTAATAAATATTATCTTTAGTCAAGAGCAGGTTGTTAGGGCATAACAATTCATATGCTTTTAAACCTAGCAGAAAACCTGTATGTATTTATTAGGGGGGAGGGAAGGGTTTTTGAAGATAAATTATTATATAATGTTAAGCATAGAGTAGTTTTGGATTTTGTTAGGAGCTTGTAATTCACTTGTGGCCACTGAACTGATTGATTTCTTCATTGTAGAAAATCTTCACATAGATTCAGGGATAGCTTCTTTTAGAATTAAGTCATGGGCTGGTTTTACGCTATTGTACTGCCCTCCCACCACGTTATGAAGTAGTACTACCGATAGTTTATTATAGATTAATAAGCATAATATAAGCACAAAAAGCATACAAGTTAGATGATCATTTGATTCTATAATTATATCATATCAAAGATCTGTAAAACGCTTTTTGTTGGGGCATCTCACGCTGGGGCATAAATATCGGGAGGGGGGAAGAGGTAACATTGATTTATTGGACGATAAGGCAGAATAAAATATTAAAAATTAATGTACTTCCATGTTTTAAGAAAAACAATTTACAACATTTTTAGACTTATTAATAATTTTTCTTTCTCGTATTCATTCGAAATTTCGAATCCGGTGGATAGGAACCGGTTCTCATCCAAACGAAAAAACTATGTCTAGCATCGTATTATATCCAGCTTTCTACGAATATAAAAATGTACAATCATAAGTTTAAAAACAGTTTTTTTAGCCCCGAATTGCCGAAGCGCGGAAAGCTGTTTATAATACGATGAAAGAAAGAAATATTCTTAAATTTCTGGAGCTGATCCACTATTTACTTATTTATATTATTTCAAATGTGTGATCTTTCATGGAGATTGCCATCCTTGTTTCTAATGTTGTACAGTAACATTGTATAATATATATTTAGATAAATAACACAAAATTAACAAGTACATATGAAGAAGCTTATAGTGTCTACCAATGATAGGCCAGTATACATTGTAATTGACCAATGGTAAAATGTATACTGGCCTATCATTGGTCATTTGTATTGTAAGACGTTATTTTTTATAAGGCACTATTAGCTGCTTCAGTACAAAGTAGTGAAAACTACAATGAATATTAAGCAACAAGAACAATGAAGAAAATAGCAGTTACAAGTATGAAGGTTGAACTAAATCCAAAGAAACACACAGAGTTTAGGCACTGAAATAATAATCGATATATAATTAGAAGGATGTTGCACCAGATTTTCATGTACTCTAATAAAGTGATACTTTTAGCTGGCTAAAATATCAACTCCCTTAACCCATCCCCTCCCCATCTACTGGATTAACGAACTGACCAATAAATGAGGTCCATATTAGCAACCTAATGAGGTGACAAGTTTTCTCTGACAATATATCCACTTATTATATATCCATTGAAATAAAATATCTTATTTCAATACACCTGATTAGTAATGCCAGATATGGTCTATAATATATTTATATATACCAACCCTTTAATTGCATAGTGTTTGTCGTTAGAATTATCATATACTACTAAACAAATTACTATTCCAAAATTTCTGTTTTCTTATTAAAAAAAAAGTATTTTACCGCGGCAACTTCTTTCCAACTTACTACATCAAAGTCCTAAAAAAAAAGGTTTCAGAAGCATATAAAAACATTAAATAAATTAATGAATGTTATCCAATGTAAATATATGTTTCTATACTCCTTATATTAAAGTAACAGGTTGTTTTTCTGTCTGTTCCAAAGAATATCGCTAACCGCTAAACCTTTACAGGGTAGCTTCTTAAAGGTCATGGGAATACAACTACCTCCTCCCGAAGTGCCCCTATAGGCCTCTTGGGGCGAAGAAGCTAGAGCAGTAAATAATATATATCTGTGAGAGGGCAATACTATTGTACAATACATTGTACAATTACATAGACAATTATGTACGACAATCATAATAACGGACATATCCCAATTTACAAAAAATGGAGAGCGGAATGATTAAGGATAAGAAAGTAGAAAAAAAATTAGTAAAGGAAGGTGATAGGAATATGCAAATCATATCTTTTACTTTTAAGGGAATGTTAATTATCCAATTAACAGATTAAAAACTGACCAACCAAATTGAATGACTTGTTGTGAAACTTTGTATTAACTTAGAAGAATTTCTGTATAGTGCCTAAAAAACTGACGTCAAACAAAACAAATGACCAATGAAAGGACAATACACTGACTAAATTAAAAAGGGCAGTAAACATTTAAATTGACCCAACGGTAGGCCAGTGTGACGTATTTCTTAAAAACACTATGAAAAACTTAACATATATTAATTTTAATTTAACCTTGAGTTCAGGAATTCCAATGTTTGTATTTCTTTTGTCAACATTTACACTACTTGGAACTCTATAAAAAAAAATTTTTTAGTAGCGAAACAACTCTTTTATTCACATTGTCTCTCCGTCTGTCAGTCAGTCTGTAACGATATGGGGAAAACGTGATTTTGCTCGGCTTCTTTTTAAGATAGACAGATGAAATTTTCAGGAGAAAAAATGATTTTCAAGATAGATAGCAAAATTTTCAGGGATTGAAAAAGTTCACATTCTACTTATTGAGACATGCTTATTGTTTGGGGTGCTGGATCGATTTCTAGATTTTTACGATGTTATATATTTTTAACAGGTTTCGTGATTTATTTTACCAAGTTTATGTTTATTTTTTATGACACTGCTCTATAGATATTACCAGATTTCAATCTATAACTTTTGAGCTTCGCTCATTATGGATGTTGCCATCCTTGTTTTAATGGTTAATACGCAAAAAAATAAAAGTACAATTAGTAAAATGTACTTATATTGCAAACTATAGTAAAACAAGGATGACAGCATCCATAAGTAGCGAAGCTCAGAAATTATGAATGTATATTATGAATATTTTTACAATATAGTGTCATCCTATAAATTTGATGAAATAGGGAAATAACAAAAACTTCAAAATCACGCAACCTTTAAATTACGAAAAATTTAAAAATCTAGGAATCGATCTAGCACCACAATTTATAAACAAATCTTAATGAAACTTGATGGAAACATGTAGAATATGAGCATATTCAATCCCTGATAATTTCAGCCGCAAATCCTGATTAGGAATTGAGAAAACAATAGAAAACCTAAAAATCTAGGAATCGATCTAGCACCCCTAATAATATAAAAATCGTAATTTAACTTTAGGAAAATATGTAAAATGTAAATTAAAGCAATCCCTGAAAATTTCAGCCCATTTTCTTAAAAAGGAGTTGAGAAAATCAGAAAAACATGAAAATGTAGGAATCGATCTAGCACCCCAAATAACAGACGGATGGACAAAACAATGTATAGATTAGATGGACATATATTATAAGAATCTTTACTAAAAATTTCAGCTGTCTATCTTTTATAGGAGCCGAGAAAATCACGTTTCCCCCACTTTGTCTCAGACGGACAGACGGACGGACATTTCGAATTATAGAGTAGCTTCGCTACTTAAAAGCGACCGCCCACACAATTTTGTGAAGACTCCGCAGCAGGTACAAGCAGCTAAATTATTATAATTATCCGCCAATACGTCCCAGCAGAAATCAAGCAACACTATATATGAATAATCTGCATGGCGGCTTCAAACGTTGAATTAAACTGCATCGCAATTTAATTTTTAGCAGCCTTTTTTATCTAATTGTTTGAATATAAAAAAAAAATAATTCAGCCACCAACTGCACCTTCGGCGATGTCACTCAACACCACAGTCAAAAAATATTGAAAATTAACCATGGGTTTAAATTGAATCAAAACCGATTAATATCCGCTGGATTAGAACCTGTTCTCAGCCATACCGAAGAATCATGTATTGCATCGTATTACAGAAAATTTTCTACACATATTAAAATTAAAATCATAAAATTGATACTATATTTGTCAGCCCGGTTATTCGGCCCTTCGGATCTAACAAAACTGGTTTCAAACTTATAATTTTTCATTTATTATCCGCGAAAAGCTTTTTATAATACGATGCAGTAAATAACTATTACTTACCTTTGAGATTTCGAACACAAAAGTAATCTGATCAGTTTCAAATGCCATGCATTTCCCTTGCTAGGTTTCCTAAAGAAAAAAACATATAAATGAGTGTTACAATAACATTTTCATTTCAATATTAAATATTTCAAAAAATTTATTTAAAATAACTGTTATAATCCTCTTACGATTTTTTTTATCAATTTTAAAGATTTGTAGAACCATAATCAATACTAAGATACCGTAAATTGTAAATAAATCAATCCAAAGGTCTTATTATGCACATATGTATAAACATACATCCTACTTTGGATCTAATAATCACCTACCAAATGGAACTAATAAGCACCTACCATGTGTTTATATGGACAATGATAACATTGCAAAGGATACAAACTAATATCATCACCATCACGATTGAACAATATATTCCTAAATATTACAAGGATGACAACATCCATAAGTAACAAAGCACCAGAACTAATAGATGTACAAAAGGCAAGAGTCAGTAATAGAGCTTATGTTTAGTGGTCATAAAAAAAGAATGAGAAAAAAGAGATAAGTATATGATATATATAAAATCTCGAATCTTTATCCTTATATCAAAGTAACAGGATGTTTGTCTGTTTGTCTGTACCAAAGGATCTCGCTAACCGCCAAACCGATCGGGTTCTTCTTAACAGGGTGTATTCTCATAGGTCCCGGGAAGGTTTTTAACTATTTTGGGGGAGGGTACCACCACCCTTCCAAGAGAAATCACAAAAATCGAAATTTTTTTACGATTCTTGATTTTAGAAAGAGAGTTTAACACAAACATAAACGTCAAACGCAACATAGACATATTTTAAATATAAAAAAAAGTGCCACTAGAGGCCTCTAGGGGTGTAGACGCTAGTATCATAAAAAGTATATATTTATGTTTTTGTGCCAAGTTAGTTGCATACTAGATGCTCTTAGGTAAGGGTTATCTTTACATAAGATTATCTTGAATAGAAGCCAAGAAAATCAATTATACCCTATAACATTTACACAGACTGACAGATTGACATACTGACAGACTGATGCACTGAAAGCTTTGCTACTGAAACTATTATTTCAGGTTTTTAAGTAAAAGTACAACATTTCCAGTATGTCTTAGAAACCGATTAATATCCGGTGGATTAAAACAGGGGCGTCCAAGTCTCTTTATTTGTGGGGGTAAAAATTGAAAATTCATTTGGGGGGGGGGGGGTAATCAACCCTTTACCCTCCCCCCCCCCTTGGACGTCTATGGATTAGAATCGGTTATTTAAAGTAACGGAAAATTTTTTATAACATTGAAATAATAAGACAATTTTCCACAAATATTAAGATAAAAATCATAAAATCAATGCCATTTTTGTTAGACCTGGCTTTTGACCCCTTGGGGCTAGCAAACTGGTTCTAATATAATAATTTTTCATTTAAACATCCGCGGAAAGCTGTCAATAATACGATATCATAAATAACTATTAGAACTTTATTATTCTGAATTATAAATTTACCAACTAACGGCATTGTTTGTGAGACAGGTAGAGAATCCACAAGTGTATGAGAGAAAAATGTTATTCCAAGCAGCACACTGAACAAATAATCCTTTTTCGCTGTTATTTTATCAAAATAAGCCTTAATTATTATCAAATTACCAAAACCCTCAACTCCTCCTTTAAAAAAAGCTTCTTCTTTTAAAGCTTGTCGGTTCATACGTCTTATTGGTAATTTAGGCATTTTAGAGTTATCCTATCGATTTTAAACTTGGCATTATGATTTCTGTAAAAGTAAGGTACGGCCTAGAAAGCGAAGGAACTCTATATCCGTTACCAGAAAGTACGTAGATACATAAAAAAATATTTTGAAAAATGTTTTAGACTACTTTTTGAATTATTTAGAGATTCATTTCAATACCTTACACCCAAAGTAACCTTTTCTCCATTATCTGGAGGTAGTAAAAATCCAGAGATTACCAATCTGAAGGTAGAGAATTAGTTAAACATGATATTGTGTATAAGATAAAGTTTTTCTATGTTGGCTATTACAGCCAAATATGATTCCCGAAAAAAAACTGTATTATTATCGAAGCAGATTATAGTGCCAATTAAAAAATAACGTCATACAATACAAATTTCAAATGTAAGGCCAGTTTATATTGTATTTGACCGATGGTAAAATGTATACTGGCCTCATTTTTAATAGGCACTATGAGCTGCTTCTTATTATGATTATCAGTTAGAGACTGTATATTGTGCTACAGGTATCCAAAGTTTCTCATCTGTTGAGAAAAGAAAACTTTAGCTGAATTATCCATAATAAATAAATCCTAAGAAATGTAATCATAATTTTTTAATAGTTATTTCTTTCATCGTATTATAAACGGCATTCCGCGGATATAGAATGTACAATTATAATACTAAAACCAGTTTTTGTTAGCCCCGAGGTGCCGAATGCACCGGCTAAAAAAACTGGTTTTAGTCTTATGATTGTACATTTTTATATTCGTAGAAAGCTGGATATAATACGATGCTAGACATAGTTTTTTCGTATGGATGAGAACCGGTTCCTATCCACCGGATTCGAATGAATACGAGAAAAATTGTTATACTCACGATGAAATGATAATGAAGGGAAAAATAAGATTTGCAACATAAAAGTTGGAACTTCTCTTCATTTCAACAGTAAGGGCAACAGCTAAAAAACACAAAAATGAAGATTTATTAAAAAATAGCAGAAGCCTATCTTATATTATTCCCATGGTCAAAGTGAGTTAACAAGTTGTTTGGGGTAAAGAATCTTATACAATTAAAAAGTAATTATATGTTATATTAGTTATTTATCGCATCGTATTATAGACAGCTTTCTGCGGAGACTGCAATAAAAAAATAATTAGATTAAAACCTGTTTTGTTAGGCCCGAAAGATAAAACTGGTATTAATTTCATAATTTTTATTTTATTATTCAAGGAAAATTGCCTATAATACGATGCTTTACATGATTTCTCAGAATAGCTGAGAACCAGTTCTAATCCATCGGATTTTAATCGATTTCGAAGCCATACTGGAAATGATATAAAGCTTTACTGTTGTAGTGTAGATGGTCTTTGGTCATGTTCAATCTTTTCAAATAGCAGGCATGTTTATAAATATTCCCAGTGCTACACGGACGGACATAGGGATCAAGTGATTTTATAGAGAAGCTTTGCCACTAAAATGTACAGGTATAAACTCCATAAGGTTCAAAATTTTTGTGGATCCAGTACTGATATGCAGCTTCAACACTCCATTCCTAATAAAGTATAGATTATTAGTAGCGAAGCTACTCTGTAATTCACTATGTCTGACCACCAGCCAGTCTGTAAGTCCGTTCGTAACGCTATGGGGGAAATCTACTTTTATCGGCTGCTAATGTAGATAGACAGCTGAATTTTTTTATGAAGATTCCCTGTACTAATGAACATCAAGTGTATAACTTACTTTGTTCGTCAGTCTGTCGGTCGTTTATAAAAAGACATTTAAAGTATTTTTTTTACTATTCTTTCAGGAAGGTTTCGTGATTTCTATGAATTATTGCATAATTATAAACTAATGATCTTGTCTATAATTAATTTTGTCTGATTGTCCTTCCATGAATTTTTAGTGCTTCGCTACTTATTGATATTGTCATAATTGTATTTCCTTTGCCACTGCTCCACTCGTCCTTCCTTTTTAGACGTATTTTTATGCCGTCACACATGACACTTTCGGTAGGTATTATATACATTAATCTTACCTCATTAGAGCTGGAAAAAGAATCGATATTTTTGTTGTTCAATTCTTCTATTTCAACAATTCTAAAAATTACAATGGAAATTTAAGCAATTATCAATATTTATTTTATATTTGTTTGAATTATCCTTATATACAATAAAGAAAAGGTTTTTTAGTCTGTAGCTTAGGATCTCAATTACAACTGAACCGATTGATTTCTCCATTTATGGAAAACTTCACTTTTACTTAGGATGGTTTTAGGCTAATATTTATTTTTAAATTTGTGTTTGGGATGGTTTAAGGCTATTCTTATGTCCTTCCATATCTCTTCGAATATTTAACTCCTAGGGTCGCATCGACTAGTTTCTAATAAAGGTTTACCTAATTTGTTCCTTCATCATAGCCCAAGGCATAAACTCCATAGAACAGTTTTGAAAGTCATATGGCCATTTCCAAACATTTATCTATTGTTTAATTCAAACAAAATATATGTTAACACTTACTTTAAAACAAAAAATGTGTGTGTTTAAAATTCATTATTTTAAACAAATCTTTTTCATTTATGAGTTTTACAGAAACATATTAAAAACAAGGATGACAACATCCATAAAATTGCGAAGCTCTGAAATCAAATAATATTGCTATAAAGGTATACACATTACACAAAACTGTAGGAAAACTTGTTACAAAATTGCTTAAGTGCAGTATTCTCTGGACGTACGGACTTTCTGAGAGGCTACGCTTTATATATCGTACGTAACTGTCACCAACCATGTAAAGTTTAAAATCGATAGGAGTATTCTAACATCTGTAAATTAACAAAATGAGCTAAACGTTACGGACGGACGGACCAACCAAGTTGAACTTTAGTAATGATTACCTTTGAATTGTTATTTAGATTATATTTACTTGACTACCTGACAATTTGAGTTGTATGTTCCTGGTTTTATCATAAAAACCTTCCCTGTACTAAATATAATATTATTTTGTTTATTAGAAGATTTTGAAAAATAAAGATCACTCTCACACAAAGTAGCTAGTTTAGGCTTGATAACCCTTTAAAAAAATTGGGTAGTATTTTATTTGTTTGTTTATTTTGTTTTTTATTGGGTAGCCCCACACGGTTAGGACCCCGTGCAGAGATTATGCAAAGAAAAAAATTACTTGCTCCCTTATTTTAAAAAGTGGGTTGGGGGGGGGGGGGCCGGGGGGGTACATGTTCTCAGTGAATAACAACATATAAGCCAGAGTAGTAAAAGTAAAGAAACCCATATCTTTAGTATTTAAGGGAAGTCTGAACAAAGCTCCTCCCTAAAAATAGCTGTTCCACAATACTAAATTTACCTGTCAATAATAGCAAAGACATCATCTCCAACATTTGGCATAGCATCCATAGAGTTCATCATGTACAGATCAGGTTGCCACAGCAAGGGGGATGGTAGTCTAAGAAAAAAATATCAAAACAGGAGCGCTGGAAAGTGTCATGTGTGATGTAATAAAAATACGTCTAAACAGGAGGGATGAGAGGAGAAGACTTTAAGGGTCTAGTATAAGTTTGCAGCTAACTTGTTTGTTAAAAGTATTGTATTGCATGTACAATATTTCAAAATATATATTAGTCTTATACCACTAAAGGAAGCAGCTTATAGTGCCAATTAAAAGAAATGACGTCATAAAATACAAATAACCAATGATAGGCCAGTATACATTTTATTTGACTAAAGGTAAAATTATACTGGCCTATTGTATTGGAACGCGTCATTTTTTATAGGCTGATTTCCACTTACGTTAAATTTTGAATGCCTCCAAAATCTTCTGGGTTCCATCTGAGGTAGAAATCATTCCAGTTGAGTTCAATCCAAACCTTGCTGGTCAACATATTCTTCTTCTCGTCAACATTTATAAACTCAAAATGTCTAAACAGTTTTATGTTAGACCTAATTTAAATTTAAAGCCAAAGGAAGCTAGTTAATTATCCAGTTTGGCTTCAAACCGATTAATATCCGCTGGATTAGAAATGGTTCTCAGCCATACTGAAAAATTATGTAAAGCATCATAATACAGACAGTTTTTGACGAATAATAAAATAAAAATCCTAAAATTAAAAAAAACAAATCTTAGCTCGGGCCTTCGGCAACGCGAGCTAAGAAAACTGGTTTTAATCTTTTAATTATTTATTTTGATATCCGCGGAAAGCTGACTATAATACGATACGATAAACAACTATTCTTTAAAGAACTTTACTTGAATGTTAGAAAGATATCAATAGTTTGGTTAGGCTCAGCAGACGGGCGGACCAGCTTGTTGTAGTTTGTCAGTAACTTCTTTACCAATCTTGTTTCATCAGGGTTACCCTAAATTTTGTTTTTGTTAGCACAGCTTCACTCTAACTTTTATAAGTCTGTACGTCCTCGTTGCTACGGCATTATAGGTAGGAATTCAGTCTGTTCAACTTGAAGTAGTTTATACCATCCCTTTTCCCGTAAAATTTGTTTATTCAAATTGTAGCACAGTTACTCTAAAAATTAGGTTTGTCTGTATGACCTTCAGTCAATTCGCTGTAGACAACCTGTAATTACCTGGATTAACAGAAATTGGTATAGGAACCAAAATAATGTTACAAATCTAGTCTTCATTTTTATTTTTATTTACATATTTTTGTTCTAAAAATACATTTATAATAGAGCTTTTCCTTGCTTGCATATTTGTTTACTGAGAATAAATATGTTTACTTTCATAAAAGCTTGAGAGTTTTGATGTTGTCTGAAAATATCTAAAATCTGTATGTACTGACTAAAATTTTTTCTGGGGATCCAGGCATTTTTAGGTGAGGGGGGGGGGCCGGGGGGGTATATTGAGGTCAACCTTTAAGAAATAGCTTAAAAGTATGGTATGATCTGTAGATTAAATTCTGAAAACAGACCTTAGACTGCATCGTCTACTTTGTATTATGCTAGAGGCTACGTCCCTAACATCTAGGGGTTCTGTATTTATTCAAATGGGAATTAGGGCTAGCAAAATAGTTTTAAACCATAAAAAGCCTTAAATCTGAAAATAGAATAGTCCAAAACCTTCTTAGTACCTAAGTGAAGCTTACCTGAATTAGAGAACTTAATCGGTAGTTATTGAGATTTTAAGAGTAAGGCGAAAAACCTTACTACTCTTTATAATTGGATATCCTTTTATATAAAGTAGTAAGTTTTTTTGTATGAAGCTTTTGCCCGATTCTGAGCAGATTGGGTTCTCCATATTAAAGAGGCTTCAAATGGGTCCCAGGATGGTTTTAGGTCATTTTATTTTTTATATTTAATTTTTGGGAAGTTGGGATAGTTTAATTCTTTTTTTTCTGTCTTTACTTGCCTCTTCGAATACGAAGTCCCTAGATAACTTGGGGCGCATTTGCTAGTTACATTTAAAATAATTAAATAATTAAATACTAATCTATAAACTACTTTAAAAAAGAACAAACTTGAAAATGTGATTTCGGTTAAGTAAAAACAAACTTGATTTACAAGGTTTTAGTTTGGTAAATGTTACTTAATCTATGTGCTAGGTTTGACTATCCATTATCCATATTAAACAAACTATTAACCTCATAGTGCCCTAGCATGTCAGAATTTTATTTGTGTGTCTTATTGTGCTCCAAATGATCTCTGAAACTACTCAAAGATGTTTTTAGTGGTTTATATATAAATACTATTTCCTTTTAAAGACCATAATTTAATGAAAATTACTATCCTCATAATAAAGTAACAGGATCTGTGTGTGTCTGTACCGAAACATCTGGCTAACTGCTGAACCAAAATTTCTCCTTTACAATGTAACTTCTGAAGTTTATAATTATTTTTGGGGGGGGGGAGCCACTACCTTTCTAAAAAATAGTTGCCACTAGAGAACAAAATGACCCCACCCCCCAAAAAAATATTTTTCTTATTAAACTAAAATAAGATATGGAGGGGGGGGAGGTCGAACCCCCCCCCCCCCATCACCTCAAGTGCCCCTAGAGACCACTAAAGCCGAAGCCGCTAGTTATTACATATAATAACTGATTTTGTATGTGTTTATTAGAGGAGACATAAGTTATTATTATTACTGTTTACATAAGGAGTTTAACTAGAAATTGCTTGGACATTATTGGGTTTTTCAATAAGTGCCGTTCAATATTTTTACAAAAGAGGTTACCTACACAAATTTTTTGTTACACACTATTTCATGCTAGCGGCAAGGGGCACTTTTATATACCTACTTTACATTTTAGTTTTTGAAAAAAGTAAAAATTTTTTTTTAGAAGGGGGGGGGGCTAAGGGAAATGGTAATTTTTTCCATAATAATAAACCTACCCAAGACATATAATAAGCTTTCCGCAAAAACAAACAGACAGAAAACCTGTTATTTTTATATGTAGGTATTTTATAAAAGTTATTTCATCATTGAAAAAAATGCCGCAATGAAAATATCCCTTTAATATGGAAAATTTAAGTGCGGACTCTGTTTACTAAAAAGTTAAAAATAGAGAAAAATATTTGTTTTGCAATTCATTTATAAGTAATTGTAATTTGTTTAATCCTAGCTAGTCAAAATTTTAAGTACTATTAACTAATTTTAACTATTAATAGTTGATAATTTTAAATATTTGTAGCATAGCCTTCAATAATGTTAGCATATTATATAATTTCATCAAATATTTGTTCAGAATATGTATCAAATGTTACGCTCAAGTCAAAGTATATAAAAATGATTTATGATTTGTATTATTGTTGGACGATTTTTTTTTCCAGAATTTTTGGGGAGACTTATTTTTGGTGAATAATATATGCGGTGTTACTCTATATTTGTTATTAATCGTTTGTGTTATGGTCTAATGTGTTGAGCTTCGAATTTATGGATGTCGTCATCCTTATTTATATAAAACTTGATCTAATTTTAAGGGCATGTCCATTTGAAGCCTTTGAGAGAAATTGATCAAGATATTAGAGACAGGTTATCATGTGAATCTTCACTAAAAATTTCAGCTGTCTATCTTAAATAGGAACCGAAATTTAAAATTTACTGACTGACTAATGGACATACAGACGAAGAGACAATATGAATTATAGAGTAGCTTCGCTACCAAAAATATTTAGTCCACAATAAATCTTCAACATTTTGTCACTATTACACTAAGCACTAATAAGGACTTTAAAAAATAATTTGGTAATTATGAGCTTTGCTGTTATGGATGTTATTATCCTTGTAAAATATTAATATTTTTACTTTCGCTGTTATTCTATTACTAATACAAATGATATACTATGTTCATCCTATTGCATTCAAGAAAACATTAAGCTTTCATACCATACTTTAAGTTGTATAATTATCATTTTTGTGCATGAATTATGCCACGCATTGTGTGTTTCATAAACTTTGATTACCCTCACTCTGTTAAGGTTTATTAAATGTAATAGAATTGTTAAATTCTAAAAAATATTTTATAATCAAGTTAAATCCTAAAAAAGGAAAAAAACTTGTCAACTTGTATATTATTGCGGATTGTTCAAATTTGTTTTGGCAGTTAGCAGGATGGCCAGCTCGCCGTGTGACCTTAACACTAAGTAGCTTTTATTCATGTTACCAAAAGACTGTCCTCCTTTTTACGGACCTTATTCGAAATTTCCATAAAACTAATTTTAATGTATTTTCTTTGTTTTAGGTAAGTTATGAAATAATTATTTATCGCATCGTATTATAGACAGTTTTTCGCGGATGTTAAAATGCAAAATTATTAAACCAGTTTTGGTGACCCCGAGGGGCCAAAGGCTGGGCTAACAAAACAGGTTTTAATAATATGATTTTTATTTCAATAATCTTGGAAAATTGTCTGTCATACAATGCTAAACATGATTTTTCGGTATAGCTGAGAACCGGTTCTAAACCAACGGTTTCGAAGCCATACATGAATATAAATTAACACCAATACACATTTTTTAAGGCTTCAGTAGTGTAAGTATATAATGTTTAATCACAACTAAATGGGCTTTTAAAAAAAGTGTTTAGAACAGAACAACAAAATTAAACAAGCACGAAAAGTTTAATACAGTAAAGCCGTTTATCAGGAACTATTGGATCAAGAATATGCCTGCAATTCACTTCAATTAACATATTTAATTTTAAGCTATGCTACTCTAAAATTCAAAATGTCAGTCTGTCCGTCTGTATGCTCTTAGGAACACCAAATTTTGACTGAATATTATCGACATGCCGTACGTCTGTTCAATTTCTATATTTTAAGTCTGATATATGGCATTATAGATATATGTAGTTGTAACTTGCGGCTGTTATATTATCAACAAAGTTATTCTTATTACGTAATAACTATTAACTAACAGAGAGATGGGACAATGGGCTGTTTATTACTCTAGTCCCAAAAGTTTTATAATAACATTTTCTTATTCATTTGTTTAATAACTTTGGGGACTTTAGTGAATTTTGATTGGTTGGAGCATTAAGTTGAGTGTTCAAACGTGTCAACTAATATTTTTGATCTACTAAAAGGGTAATTTTGTTTATTATCATTGGGGATGTACATCAATTTATAAGACATTGCCTTATCCCTTTAGATCCCTGATTAACAAATGTTTGCTATCTTGCTACAAGTTACCAGTCCCGGGTTTATTCAACATTTCTTTATTTTATCTAAACTAATTTAAACGTGAGTGAGGGAAGCGAAGCCATCACTTGCTAAAGAGAGTCTACCCATCTATTTGTATATATGCATTTCTATTTCAAACAAATCATGAATAAATATTCTTTAAATAAACAAATTTTCTCGTATTCATTCGAATCCGGTGGATAGGACCCGGTTCTCATCAATACGAAAAAACTATGTCTAGCATCGTATTATATCAAGTTTTCTACGAATATAGAAATGTACAATCATAAGATTAAAACTAGTTTTTTAGCCGGTGCCTTCGGCACCTCGGGGCTAAAAAAACTAGTTTTAATCTTATAAGTGTACATTCTATATCCGCGGAAAGCCGTTTATAATACGATACGAGAAATAACTATTAACGCATAATTTTTTCAATCTTGATTGATGCTTTGAGTAGCATTTAAATTAGATATATTTTTTTTAAATCAAAGCTACTCTATAAACATTTATAATTGTAACTCACTTTGTCCACTTGTTCATTTCTTAATGTTTTGTGCTTCGCTACTTATGGATACTTTTTTTTTAAATGTATGGAATATTTTGCCTGTCATAATGAAATCATTCAAAAAGTGTTAATTCTAGAATAGGGTGACTTAAGTCAAAAGCTGAATTCCTTTTAGAGACTTTAAAAATGGTCATTTGGTCTTTGTGAAGCTTTAAATCATTTCTGTGTGTAATAAATAAGCGTAGCAGCGACAAAAACAATTCTTATCTTAAAATCCAAGCAAAAAATCTTTTAGTGGCTTCTGTAAGAAAACCGCCCCAAAATTGTATTATTTTTTTGTTAGTCGCTTTAAAAATGACAATACTCCTACAAAATGAAAAAATATTGATTCTGGAGTTAAAATAAGTTACACGGTTCTACCCAAACAAACCACTGGGCCAATAGAGTTCTGCTTTTCAGGGAATTACTATCTGCACAACAACATGCTTTGGTTTTAGGTTATTTCTTAGGGGACATATTTTATATTGATTGATTGATTGATTAGCCATAGTTTCTTAGGGTTTGTGCCTAAGTAGTCATGGAGTAGACTGAGACACTTTTGTCTAGCCACTAGGGCTATCAAGCTCCACGTTCGAGCACATTATGACTTGACCCGCTGTCTCATGAGAGCTACTCATTATTACCTCACCCTCGCCGAGTATGGCAGGTGTCCCAAATTAATTCACCGTAATGAATGACGCTCTCCTCAGAGGAGCTTGGGATAAGGGTAGTACTAATATTATGTACGTGACTATTGAGTATCCAAACTTACCCAATAATCCCCTTCTAACACAACCAGGGGAAGTTGCGTGATTATTATTGCGAATGAGAAATTCGAGCCAACACATAGAGAATTGAATTCGAACTTTCACCGCCGTAGTTCAGTGTGTTACCACTGAGCCACGGCGCTCTATATAACTATCATTGGTTAATATTATAAATTTGAAACTCATTTCTCAAAGTTTAAACGCTAATAAGTGTGACTTAATGTGTGCAAAAGTGTGCACTGTAAATATAGTATTTATTTGTTGGATGTGCTGAAAAGTGTGTGTATATTTGTGTGTGTGTGTGTGCAATAAATAGAGAAAATGTTTTGCAGAAATTTTGCCCGAATCTAAACCTTGCTGTTTTTGCTACAAACATATACAGGGTTGCATTTCGCCAATTTTTTCGCAATATTATCGTGTCAAATTTTGTGAAATAAATTTATAAATTTAACCAAAATGAGCGAATAAATTTAAATTAAACTTATATGATTTTTATTTTATTATTCGCAATATATTGAATTGCTAAAATAGGCTAAAACCCTGCATGAAACAAATAACTTTTTCTACTATATATCTCCAACTTTTTACGGCAGCGTACCCAGCGAAAAATGACGATTCTTCATTAATCATCTTTTGTGACTATTCGCAAATTATATTTGTATTGTTAGGTATGTAGATAAGAGGCTATAAATAGCCTGATAGCCCAAAAACTTTAGTAGTCTCAACTGCAAACTTTTTGATTAATTAAAATATTACTACTTCAGAAAACATAAACCCTACAAAAAATTAGCTCTAATGAAAATTTGTAAAGCTGTTTTGAAAATCTAAATAGACACTGAAACAATTACCAGACAGAATGCAATGAGTAATCTTTAACTAAAAAGTCCTGTATCGAGTATATTGCCTGCTGGGTGGTAGAAAGAGCGTTGCCTCCATGTTTTTGCTGTGTGCAGACTCATGGACTCAGGATTTGCAAATTTTTGCAAACTTTTCACGGATATCGGGAAAAGTTATTTATCGCATCGTATTATAGTCTGCTTTCTGTGGATAAAAAATTGTTCAATTTTAAGATTAAAACTAGTTTTGATAGCCCCGATATGACGAAGGCACGGGCTAACAAAACTGGTTTTAATATTATGGTTGTAAATTTTTGCACTCGTAGAAAACAGGATATGATAGGATGCGATACATTATTTTTCAGTATGGCTTAGAATCGGTTCTAATCCAGCTGATATTTATCGGTTTCGCAGCCATACTGGAATAAGTTTTTCATGCAGTAAATATTTTCAATACATATTGTTATATTGTAATCTAACATACATATAATTACTTTTGGATCTTACACTTAAATCCCGATATAACCACACTGTGGGGTTCCTAAATGGGCTGTTAACATAACTATGACAAACCTTAATAAACCCAATCTAACCTTTGAATTGAGCTGATTACCAAAGGAGAAATATTGTTTAGAAATCTAAAAAATGATTCATATCCCTAATCAATTGGTCAAATCAAGATAATGATTATTTAGCAAAGACCATTTGAAAACGATGAAATAGTCGTCCTATCTACTTAAACTACTTTATGAAACTTAGACAATTTTTTTGAGTTGGTTGACCGACCACACCTGCACTAAATTGCTAGACACAACCCATTGACATAATAAAAGCTAAATTGGCCATAGAGATATTAGAGAAGAACAATAGAGGGGAAGGGGTTAAATAACTGTATGTTCCCATCCCGAGGACCCTGTGCCGACATTCAATTGGGTCTTTAAAAATCAACCAATAGTGTTGGAAATATTAACACAGCCAAAACAATTTGCTAGTAGACGGAAAAGGTCCTCAACAGAGGGATCCAGGTAGTTGTCTGGTTATACATCTATATTTATAAATTTATTTTTGATGCTAATATATTTATCCTGTTTTATAATATTACAATAATTTTAATCTCATAACTTTCCCCGCATCCCTGACAATTTTCCATTCTTTCAATCAATTATTGTTTTTCTTACACAATGTATTATATTTCTAATTATGTTTTACACGTACTTTCTTTCTATTTTTTAAGCATTTTAATATTGGTATAAATAATAATTAAAATGAATTTAAGCTTCAACTGCTAGTTTATAATATGCTTTCCAGTATGGCTTCGAAACCGATTAATATCCGCTGGATTAGAATCGGTTATCAGCTACGATGCGATAAATAACTATTAACAAAAAAGCTCTTTCCAACTTTAAAAACAATTTACAACAGCCTTGCTAAGCCCCACATAGAGTAAGCTTAATTGTCTGAGGTGCGGCAAAGGATGAGCATATCACAAAAATTCATAACCTACAGAAGAATGCTGTAAGGAATGTTTTAAATGCTAAATACAATGTGCATATCCGAGCATGTATTAAATTATTTGTAAAATTAATCTGTAATTTACTACAAATAAATCATATCATATCATATCATATCATATTTCTACCCTTCTCATTTTATAAATGTTAATTTACATTTGTTTGATTGTTAGATTTGTTGAGCTTATTAAAATTACATTTAATTCATGCATACTTAGTAAAGTTTTAAGTATACATTATTTTGAACTATTTTGAACGAATCTACTGGTTTAACATAAAATTGTTAGGTAATTGTGCGATAACTTTCTCATGATAAGAATAATACATCAATAGCTCTCGTGACGCTCCTAATCAAATATACTTTTAATTTGATAAAAACGATGATAGATATTATTTAACTTGGTTACATTTTTAGGTTTAGTTTTAAACGTCTTTTTTGCATATATCTCTCTCTCTCTCTCTCTCTCTCTCTCTCTCTCTCTCTCTCTCTCTCTCTCTCTCTCTCTCTCTCTCTCTCTCTCTCTCTCTCTCTCTCTCTCTCTCTCTCTCGCTCTCGCTCTCTCTCTCTCTCTCTCTCTCTCTCTCTCTCTCTCTTCGCTCTCTCTTCTTTTCTTTCCGTCTTATTTTTTCAGTAAACTAGTGGCTATGCCCCAATCATCTAAGGCTTCACAACCTTTAATTGGCATTGCTTTGACTAATCAATATTCTAATACTGTCAAGAACTAAAGTGCAGATTTTCCCATCAGCTGTTCACGATATATTACTGGACATAAACATGATAATAATACAGATAGATACATGAATGCTTGAATGTTATGGATATATTGTTACTTGGATTCTACACTAGATTTTTATGTTCTCTAATAAAGTGAATCACGCAGCGGGCTAAAATACCAATATCACAAATTCAACCCCATTTACTCCATCCCATCCCCATGTATCAATGAACTTACCAATAAACGAGTTTCATGTTAGCAATCTAAATTGACGACAATTTTTTTCCTGTCATAATATCCATGTATATTCTACATCCATTTTGAATGTGTTACATATGATATTTCCCCTCAGTATGGTGTCACCCTTTTTATACACCTCCTTTCATTTAAAATAACCAAAATAAATTTCCGAGTTTTGTACAGCATGTAAACTTGCTCTTTTGTCTGAATTAAAGAATATTTTTCGTGTTCTACATTAACTTTTTATTTGTCGATGGTTTTAGAAAGGATAAAAAAAGGCATAAATTATACAGGTTATTTATACAGCAGAATAGCCTGAAACTATTGTGGGATCTATATTAATCTTTCCTGAAATAGAGAACCTAACGTATTCAGTAGTTAGCAAGATCTCAACTGACAAACAAATATAAAAACCTCACCTCTTTTATACTAAAAAAGGTAGCTAAAAGAAATTGACTTAATTGTTCAATCTTATAAATTATTGTGCAACTTGTACAATTTGTAGAATTTGTAGACATGGAAATATACAAATCTCGGACACAACCCAATCTGTCCCGTTTTTGTATCTTTTTTGAAAAGTGCGATTCCTGTGACGTCATATTAAAAGGGAAGGGGGGAAGAAAATCTCTTCCCTTTTCTCCCATCTCTTTTGAAGAGATTTTCTTCCCCCCTTACCTTTTTCTTTCCCGAAACGTATTTGACGTAACTGGAATCGCACTTTTCAAAGTGATACAAAATCGGGACAGATTGGGTTGTGTCAAATCTCGGAAACAATTTTTCAGTCCTTTTTCCGACCACAGAGAGCGCTTTTTGTCGCATCTTACGTGAAGCAAAAAATGTAACAAATAATAGCGTATATTGGCTGAAAAAAACAGGGGTGGGGTGTGGGTCGAAAAAACAAAAAAAAAATCTTAATGAAAGTCTTTTGTAGTAGTTTTTTTAGATTAAAAAAATAGATGGCTTTGTCTAAATATAAATCTTCCTGTAAATTCAAGACCAATATTAAACCGAAATCTTAATGAACACACACCATCTAGAAACTTTTGCTTAAAATATTTCTGCTGATATATTTCGTATCTAAAAAAATGTAAGGGAAGGGGGTGATAATAGTTATTATGTATAATATATTGAACCATAATTTAACTTGTAATAATATAAATGTGAAACATTTTTCACTACAACCCGCAGCTGGCAGAATGTGTTTGAGCCGCAATAATTTTTGATAATCTGCAGCAACTTAAACGGCTGTCTAAATTGGTTGTTACAGCTGCCAACAGTTTTTGTTTCAGCCAAGCTGTTTGATTTTTCCAATTTCCAACAATCTGCAGCCTTACCGCAGCCATAGTTTTAAGTATTCTTTTGAAAATGTTCATAACTTAAAAAATTAAAACAAGGAAAATTATGACAACAGGTAGTACAGCAACATATTTAATAAAATAACAAGACAACAAAACAATCTTCTAAGTTCTTAATAAGGGATAGCAAATATTTCATTTAATTTTGAAATCCATCAATACTGTCCGACAGACGTACATACCATTTTTATAGAGTTACTCCTCGTCTAAAAAGACTAATGTTTGTTTTTGTGGCAAGGGGTGGGGGACGAAAAATGGGGGTAAGGAGACTTTTTTTTCATTGAGGGTGCATGTATTTCATTAGATTATTGTACCCCTTCACTTGAAGCTCGGTTTAAAAGGCTACTCTTTATTTTAGGTTTTTTACTTGACAAACAATTATATAAAATAAAAATTCCTTTTTTAAATAGTTTTGGTTTCGGAAAGAAATGCATGAAAAAATATTGAAAAATATTAAACATAATACATAGATTTATTTTGCATATAAAATATAGTTTATAAAGATTATAATAAGCTGGTAAAGATTAAAACAAACATTTAAGAATTATTGATACTAGATTTAGTGGTGTTTGGGGTTTTTACTAAGACTATCACCCCAAAAACAGATGAAATTACGGATTTTTTAAGAATAATTCAATAGTTGGTTTGGGCTAAATTTTGATTCAGACTATATACAGTGTGTTTTTATCTAAAAGGACAAAAGTATTGCTTCATTTATCCCACTTACCATTGACAGAAGTTAATAATCAATATTCTTCATTGATGTGGGACATTTTGTATCAGAACTAATATCTATTTTTGTATTAGGTCTATTTTATAGACTTTTCAGTATAACATATATCTAAACTTAGGAATGTGTTTTTAAATGAATTACGGGAAAGGGTTGTTTATAATAGCCCGCACATAAAAAGTTATAAAAAGGGGGAGGGTTGTTTATAATTGCCCCCACACAGGAACATAAAAAGGCCTTTTAGTTGAAACAGGGTGCCAGAATATTTAAAACCGTAAACCGTTAAAAAATGATAACTTATCTTGGATAATGCTTAAACCAATTATTACACCTTTTTCGATATCTTATCCTATAAGTACAGTAAAAAGATTTTTTTATTTGTCAGTTAATATATCGGAACTGATTTAGTTCTCCATTTTTTATAAGCTTGACATAGGTCCCGAAATGATTTTATTATAAGTACATATATGACAGTGTTTTTAGTGTAAAAATGTATTTCATAGTTTTTGTATTAATTTTTTTATTAAGATGTAAAACAAAAGGACAGAACTCGATGAAAAAGGTAGCTTCGCTCCCGACAATAAATAATATACAAACAATAGAGGAGTTTTTTTTCTTATCAGATAATTTTTTCCCCGCATTTCCGCTAATTCATCCCGTACTAATTATTTCACAGTGCGATGTTATTCATATAAAGAAAGGGTTAGGTAAATTTGTTCAGAAATGTGATTCTATTTGAAAATAAATCATTTTGAAGGTTTTAAGTAGACCAATCTAGGGAAGGACGAGCAGAAAAATAACCGAAAACCGTCCAATCCTTTTAACTAAATATAAAGTAGTCTGAAAATATTCTGGCACCTATGTGAAGCTTTCCAAAAAAAGGGGACCTCAGCAGTTTAGTAGTTATTGAGATCTTAATTAAGCTTCAGAACAAATAAAATGTACTATACTTTAAATAACAGGATGCAATACATATTCAATGATTATAAATACATTATAGAGTAGATTAGCTACTAAACATTTCGGCAATAAAACTTGCTAGCTGAAACTTCCAGCTCTCATTTTTCCAACCATCCATAGCAGAACCTTCTAAACCAGCCGCCGAGTCCTCATTTAAAATTAATAAAGTACTATTTTTCTCAGAATGATTCTTAATACAAGTACAATACATAAATAATTCGTTAAGCAAAAAAATCTAATTAAAATATAGTCAGAGTAATAAGGGGTGAATAAAAACAGCACACCCATTGTTCAAAGGTTTTTTTTACTTAAAGTTTTTTATTATTTACTAAAATAAAGAAGATCACACAAACAGCTTATCTAAGATATATACACTTCTATCCATTTAGATAATATGACATGTTCCTGAATCTTACTGATAGTTATTATCGCATCGTGTTATAGACAGCTTTCCGTGGATATTAAAATTAAAGTTATTAGGTTAATTTTTAAAGTTTTTGTTTTATTATTCGTGGAAAATTTCTGCAATTCAGTACTATACATGTTTTTAATGTACGGCTGAGAACTGGTTCTAATCCAGCGGATATTTAATCGATTCCTAATCCATACTAGAAAAAATCCACTTCTCTTTTAATTGTAGTCTATTAAATTAATATTAATATTTTTTGATTCTTAAATTCCTACCCGTTTTGTGCTGTATCCTTGGCATCGCTAGAAGGTTGGCAAAAAGTTGGAAGCCGCCAGTCATGCAGAAATTAATTTCATCTATTATTAGCACCCCTTCATAGCACCCCTACTCTCACTTTTTATAGGAGACCCCTAAATCAGGGTGCAAGGTTAAGTAAAAGAACTATTTTGCTCTAATTGATTTTATTTGTACAAAATTTTTTTTTTAAATTAATGAGCAACGTTCTATAACTATATGACTTTTTTAAGGAACAAGTCATACAGCAAGATGTACAAAAAAGTTCAACAATTTTAAGGAAAAGTTGAATATATATATATATATAAAGAGATGTATCAAAATGATGATACTAAATTGGAATTTTAAGTTTTTTTTTTCATGTAAAATATCTTTTTTACGACTTACCTATTCTTTGATTTGTGTGCCTATGGTACACCTATTTAATCTACTCATTAATCTTTTTAATCTTAATCTAAATGGTCTAAACCCTAGGTACATTGTATATGCCATTCAGTTCATATTAAAAATAAACAGGGTTGCCACCATTCATAAGTAGGAAAGTATATAAAAAAATAGGATCATGGAAAGAAAATGAAGTAGCGTGTTTTGTCGGATTTTTATTCTAGATTGTCTCCTAATTCTAGCCCCTGCGAGGGGCTCTAACACTAAAATAATCTATAAATAGCAATAGCTACTGTAAAAAAACTACAAGACCCGCTACTTCGTTTTCTTTCCATGATCCAAAAATTATTTCAATTTTTAAGACTAGCTAGATAGATTTACCAACTATTTGATTAAAGGAAAATCTTCACAGGAAATTGCAAACGCCCTCTTGAGGATGGGGGAAAGTTTACCTCCCCCGACTAGTTATAAACTTTCTCTTGACCTATAAGAAGCTTCGCTATAAAGGAGAACCGTTCAGCAGTTAGCGAGAACCTTCGCTACAGACCAAAAAGCTTACATAATAGGATTTTTATAAATTATTTACGAAAATAATATCATTAGAATGATAGATAGGACAATGAATTATTATAGTAAAGTTAGGAAGAATATAAGCAAAATAAAAACTTGAGGGAAGGGGGTTGAACACTAGGGAAATACACAAAAGGAAAAAGGAAGTGACAAAAACTTTTGAGACTTTCAACTTAATACGACAAAAAACTCGCTGCGATAAATCATGGACTGAACACATACGTACGGTGGAGGAAACCACAGCTTTTGCAATGGTGAAATATGGAAACCAGACATTTATAAAACTCTACAATCCCATAAAATAAAGTAATAAGGTTTTTTTTTCTAAAGCTAAATATCTCGAAAATTCTGATCTGAATGGGTTGTACTTTTCAGGGAAGCTTTGCAAATATGTTTTATACTATTTTCTGACCCATACCACCTTTTCCTAGAGGCTAACAGTTCTTCAAAACTCCCTTTCAATCTTCAATTTGATGCTTGATTGATATCTGTCTTATTATGTGATTTGGTTTGTTTCCTTACTCAAACCTAGCAAACTCCGTGGGTCCTCCACAACGTATAGCACTGCGATATTTAGTAACTTTTTATTTCTATATCATTAGGAGAATTAACAAAACATGCAAAGGATGTTTCTTTGCCTCTTACAGTCATCACTGCAAGGTATTGTTAGTAGCGAAGCTACAATACAATTCCAATTGTCAGTCTGTTTGTCTGTCAAGACAAAGGTTTTGACAACACTAAGTCTTCCTCAAACAATCGAAAAAACAGACAGTCGGACAAGCGAACATTGACAATATTAAGAAAAAAATATTAGGCCAAAAGGGATTAAGGTAGGGTATTCCTAAGTTAACTTAGATAGATAAAGGAATATGTAAGACTTATGAAACCCTAACTCATATGTTAACATATGAAATTCAATAGAAATTGGCTTATAATTTTTAAATGTAGGCAAAAATTTATGTTATTTTTTCATAAAAATGCTTATCTTGAAAGATTTATAAAAAGGATTACGTATATGTGTAATATTTCTATTATATACCTACCAATTGCAATATTTGTATGCGGTTTTACATAAGAATCAAGCAAATAGGAGTTCGTTAATATAATATTTATTAGTTTAAAAATTTAAGCTAATTGTAGAACAGCTTTGCCTCACCAATATACATATGTTTCAATGACAAATGATTAAAGAGAGAAACGTAACAGACAATTAGAGGTTTCTAACAAAAACGGTCACGAACTCTTAATAAAAGAAGAAAAGGCCTTTTCTTTTGTGTTTGGCATATACATAGTCATACAGAAAAATGAAGGGATTGTAAGAAATAACAAGAAAAAGAGTTTTTCATTAAATTTCTATCAGATTTAAGCAGATGTATTGTCAGCCGCAACTAATTGCCGCAATCAATCCGCAGCTACTGCTTGCTACTCTAGTATAAACACTGCCGTGATTGTCGATAATTAAGATGCTGCTTTTATCGACTCTTTTATAGCCCCCTACCTATTTTTATCATTAGTATACCACTATTCCTCCGCATCAGCCCCTTAAGATTTAAATTGGTGGGTCTGTCTTCCCATTTTTCACCTACTCAAAAGTTACACATTCCTAGCAAAACCCTGTGCTGCACTAATTGCATTTGTCTTACATGTAAAGCTGTTTAGATATTAAGATAAATTGAGCATAAAATGCCTTTTCTTTTATGTTTGGCTTATACATATGTAAATAAAGCTTTTCGGGCAGAGTAATAATTTTTTCTTCAATAATTGAAAATAGAGGAATGGTTGATGGTCCATTTATAAGTATGAGTGAAATCACCAATACTTCTTTGTTTTTTGAATGCTTATAAGACTAACTGAACCAAAGAACATTTCTATCATGTCTAAATCATATTTTATATAATTTTAGGTAAGTTAATAATTTGTTTTTAACTGAAAAGAATAAACAAAAATAAAAATAAAAGCAAATGAATAAAAAAAGTAAGAAATTCCACATATCATTTTTCCTTTCGAATGAAAGAAATTTATGTGGGCTACCCCTTTGATTCAACTTCATTTAACATACGATTATTTGTATCTCTTTAATTTGTTGTATGTGATGGTTAAATGAAACAACTAAATAAGTTTTTTACCTATTTCTAAGGGGGGTTGTTTTTTGTGCTTTACTTACCCTACAAAATACTCAGAAATCAAGAAGAAGTAAAAATGCTTGCAATAGTAATTTTTATCAAGAATTTGTTAAATGTAGATGAAAATGATTGCTAAAATCGAAATATATCTTCATGTCTTAGAATAGTGTAATTTTTTAAAAATAGGTTGAAAAACATACTAACTTTAAAATAAATGTAGATTGACAAATATTTTATCTCTAAAACTTACCCAAACAAAATTATTGGGAGAAGCTTTGAAATTAAAATATTAATTGTTTTATGTTAGGTACTCTGAAAGTTGTCAAATTTATAGCTAGCTGAGTCGAATAATCGTCCAATAATGATATGTTGACAAGGACGTTCAAGCTTTTTTCAAGGTTGGTTAAATGAGGGGTCTCAAAGGTTTAAGGGGACAATCTTATGTATTTTTTAATTAGGGAGTTTAAATGAGGTGCTTTGCGGTTTTTAGGTGAAAAACAACCATCTTACTATCTGTATTTATACCATTCCATTTTATTTTGTTTAAACTTAATCCTTTCTCTCTGTCCTACTCACACACACACACACACACACACACACACACACACACACACACACACACACATATATAAGTGAACTTTTTGCTGTCTTTGTTGAGGTGTTTTTAAAGAATGACTTCATAAAATTGTGGTCGTTTTTTTGGTCCCCTGATGTGGGCTCTTGAAAAGGGAAAATCGTCACCTGCTTGTTTCTCAAAGAAATGGTAGAAATTCGACCTCTTTTTCTTACAAAACCACAACGAGGATATCTAAAAAAATTTCCAGTATGGCTTCGAAACCGATGCTGGATTAGGACCGGTTCTCAGCAATACTAATAATCATGTATAGCATCTTATTACAATAAATTTTCCACGAAAACTAAAATCAAATTCATAAAATTATACCTTTTTACAGAGCTGGTTTAAATTTTGTATTTTTATTTTAATATCCGCGGAAAGCTCTCTATAATACGATGTGATAAATAACTATTCTTGCTCATAGAAAAAAAAACAGAAATTGGATATATGTCAGAAGAAGTTGATCCACTAGTTTTCTTTTTAAATTCCCTTTTTTATTTTAAAAAAAAAACTGAATATACACATGAAATGAATGTCATTTAAACTTAACTTAGCCACCAGAAAATTAAGGGAAAATATTCAAACGAAAAATAACGAAATATTTGATAACACATTGAGGTTTATTTAAGAAATGAATAATCTTATATAAGAGGGCTGTGTCTATCATTGCTGCGCTTCTTATGGATATGATTGTTCTTGAATTCAACTATGAATTTATAGCTGAAAATTTCGCTGAAAAGCCACTATATATTTTAGGCATAGCAATTTGCAACTGGCTATTTAAGCTAAAAGTTAAAATCAGGATTGAAGGGAAAATATTATTTTTCTTTTTAATTTCCGCGGAAAGCCGTCTAAAATACGATGCTATACATGATTTATCCGTATGGCTGAGAACCGGTTCTATTCCAGAGTATATTAATCGGTTTTAAAGCCATAAAGGATGAACAAGACAACAATATTTAGCATGAGTCCTAAAAATGTATGTAAGTATGTCCTAAAATAGTAATATCGTGTATATAGGAAATTTGGGATCAAATTTAAATTAAATTTTGTTTAGTTATACAGACTAATATTCTGCTCATTTAGTTCCGACACTACAAGTGCTCATGTTCGATCCTGTTGTCAGATTTAAAGCTTTGATTTTATGGATGTTGCCATCCTTGTTTTTTATACCCACTAAAGCTAGAAGTGGGGATACGAGTAATTTAATGATCAATGATCCATCCCTTTCTCCCTGATTTCTATTTCATTTATAAACATTGTTCTTTATTAGGTGTTAAACACCCCCCCCCCCTCAATCTGTTTCCAAAATTAAATGAGCAAATCCCTTAAATTCCTGGCGAAGGGCCTGAGTTTGTTACCAAATTAGGTACTATAGTTAGCAAAATATTCAACTGTTATAATATTCCTTGACATTTCTTAGAATATATTCAAAAATCCGGATCATGGAAAGAAAATGAAGTAGCTGGTTTCGTTGTATTTTCAAAGTAGCTTTTGATAGGTTATATTAGGTTAGGTAACTGTTAATGAATTCCCCGCAGGGTAAGGGGGGCATGGGCTAGAAGTTGGAGAAAAGCTACAATGAACATACGACAAAACCAGTTACTTCGTTTCCTTTTCATGATTCAAAAATCTTAACCTAAAAGAGTTAGTGTCCAAATGTCTGTTTGCTGTTTGAAATCTCTATAACAGCTGAAACTACAGGTATTTTTCAAAATAATATAGAATTTTAATATCGTAATTTTATAAAACGATCAATTGATCTTCTAAATGAAAAGGTCTATATTAGTAAAATAAATTAGTGATCTAAATACATAATTGTTATTGTCTATTTCATTTTTTAAGCTTTGTTTTTATCAAGTTATCAGTCAAAAACTGAAAGATTCTAATTAAAAAGCAAAAACTCAATTAAAAAAACTTAACATTATCAGTACTTTTTAATCTTGCATTTAATTTCAGCCACCCCTTAAATTCTTAAATTCAACCCTTCTTTATTCTTTTTCTTGAATTAAAGATGTGTTTTTAGAATAAAAGACATTAGAGTTAAATCAATTAGACTGATAATCTTACTATATTGGGTGGAAGATGATATATATAAAAACGTAGATTAGATAAAAAACCTTATAATAACAAGAACAAACTATAAACCATATTATATAGCTTAATATATTTTTTTGTAATGTTTAGAAAATATTAAATACCTTAAATTATGTTTAGATTATGTATGTTTAATCTAGTAAATGAAAGCTAAAAGAGATACTTTACCTTTTTTACAAAAAAAATGCATATTGCCTGACGGACTTATCTTAACCCATTAGTGCCGAGCGCCACTTTTATGGGCCGATCGAGCTGTAAGTTTCAGGGAAGCTTTATAATGGTCAAAACGGAATTCGTATTTTTTTGTTTTGCTCTAGTGGCGTGCACAGGAAAGTTGCAAAAAAACCCGGTTCGGCTTGGCCATAAATACCAACCAGGCATTATCACCCGTTTTTGGTGCTTTCCCCCAGTTTTAAAACCCGGTTGACCTGTAAAAACCCGGTTATTTTGACCAAAAATCGAAAAATGTAATTTTTGAACGCCAAAAGTGAGATGAACACTTTTTAGAACTTTGATACGATCCGTAATTGAAAACTACACAACCTCATGTAATCTAAAGAGCTACAAGTATAATACGAAGCGATTTATTTCAAATTTAGTGTTTCGGCTATAGGTGCCACCGTTTTCGGGTAAAAAAACCCGTTGCTCGAAGTTTTAAAAGACACACACTACAAAAAAAGAACATATAAAATTTGGGTGTTACATATCAGAAAACGAGCATAAAACTATTGGGCGACACCTATAGAGATTACTAGGGTTATTAGGGTGGCTCAAACCCTTACTAATGACGTAAACTGTTATTTTTATTGGTTGAAAAGTTAAAACCGGGTAATAAAAACCGAAACCGAGCCGGGTTTTAAAATTTTCGGGTATTTATGGCCAAGCCGAACCGGGTCATAATAGGGCGTAAAAAAACGATAAAAAAATCATATAAAAAATTATAATTTGAATAAAACGAATTCACAAATAGATGTACTTGTCAATAAACATTAGATTTCACAAAAAAAATCAGCGACTTTACTATAAAAACAAAAAAGTTAGAAGGGGTATTTTGAATTTTCATGATTTTCAAATTTTGTTGAGCTATACCAGCAAACGGAAGTAAGCTAAACTGCCTGCTCCAGGGGGAAATGAAAGTCAGGGTAGTAGAGGGGGGATTCATTCTGAGAATGATGCAATTATAAAGCCGGAAACCGGTTTTTTTTCCATTTTTCGGAACCGGGTTTTAATGCCCGGTTCGGCACTAATGGGTTAATTAAGAAGCAAAAGTACAAATGATTTTGCACACTCTAAGTTAATTCTATTACAAAAACATTGCAGAGTTTTTTGCTTAGCTACACACAGGCGCGTAGCGCGCTTATCCCCTGACTTTTGCCAACGTTTTGCGCGTACGCGCTATATTTTACTACACAAGGGCCATCATAATTCAGGGGAAAATATAGTTTTTCTTTTTTATTGTCTTATTTTAAATACTAATAAAAGTTGTACGATTGTAACATGTATAGTTATGTCTAATTTTGTCAGTTTAATCAATATCTTTAAATTTTTTGGGGGGGAAAATATATAATCTTGAATTATTATAGTAACCAGAGTAGAAGTAAAACTTACTATTTGAGGGGGTAAGTCAATGGGGTAAGCCAAGAGGGTGGGGTAGGGAGTGTTTTCCTAACTCTTCTTTAGGGTGAATGAAGAAAAAAATGCTTTAATTGTCTTTCTACAAAATTTTGCAATTTTAGAGGTAAAAATAATTATATATGAATATATCCCTTAAAAATGTATTTTTTAGTACACCATATTATTTTAATGGCTCGTATTTCATAACTAAGAAACGTAAAAACGCTTGTAAGAATATTTCGCGGGCAACGACTTTTTTTGCTAGTGTTGACTTCATGATTAAGGGAGGGCTAAAATAATTTTGATTTGGAAATAAGGGTATTGTTCTAAAATGTAATGAACTCTTGTAAAAATTTAAAAGAAAAGAACATATATATATTATTCAGAGGAAAGTAAATGTCATTAATATTTTTTCATGCGGGTTTCATTGTCCCTGTTTCATAATTGTCTCTGTTTAAAAAATAAAACAATTATTACTGTATCATTTATTATTTTGTCTACAATAGGAAAAAAGGTTTTCTTGACAATCCTTATTCCTGACTTCGCTGACTTTGGATTCTCTCCTTATGTTTAATAACGAAAGAACAAGAACAACACCAGTTAAAAAATCTTCACGAAAAATACTATAGCGCAATATTACATAGGATAAACAAAAAATCTTTTCCAGATGTAGCCGTACCGATAGACAGACAGATATCCCAAATATACAGCCTAGATCAGTGGTAGAGGGGCTTAGATATGTGTCAGCTACACCCCCCCCCCCCCCTAGCACCACCCTTAATATGTAAATTAGGAAGGCCATCCTTCCCCCCTTTTCACCCCCTAATGGTTTCAAACTCCCCTTCAAAACTCCCCTTATGAATCTCTGTACACGCCACTGCTCGAGATGCTAGGGGCATAGGGGCTATTTTATCAGATAAAAAACTATACATATATTGAAACTATAGAGAAGCTACGCTCTTGAAAGCAAGAAAGGTAAAGAAGATGATTTGGGCAAAGAAAACACGTTTGCAAGATTTGTATCCACTGCTGTTGCCATTGTTTGTGAAGACATACAAAATCTATAAGTACAAGTACATTTATATTTACTTGTAATTTTACTAGTTACTCTAACTAATTAGAATAACATCCAATTTCAATATTTTTTTGAAAGTTTAGCAACCGCAGGCACCAAAATTTAAACAATCCGCAGAACAGATGCTGCGGCCAGTTCTGTGGATGAATTGTAAATGTTAATATGTAATCTTAGATTTTTTCTGTTTTGCATCTTTTATAGCAATGTTTTTTTTAATGAGATTAATCTGATATGTTTTTTTATGGTTCAACTGGCAAAACAAAATATACGGGTTTGTTCCTTCACCCCTCCCTCCCCCAAACAAATTGACCCTGACAAAAACTGACATCACCGCAGTTCTAATGAGATAAAAAAAACAGCATTTTTCGCAATGATATTTTAACAAAATTAAAGATTTGAGGTTTACTATTGTGCTGGTATAAAAAAATGTTAAAAAAAGCCTACGTCACAAAATTAAAAACCTAAACTTTAAAAATTTAACCAGAAAACATTTTTGTAAAGTCTTTAGGTAAACATTTTAGTATTTGGAAAATTGGATTTTAATCAGATTTAATAAAAGTATGCTTATTAAGAGTTTTAGAATCAAAAACCTTTCGTAACCTTGCAAAAACTAAGGTTTAGGATTTCTGACAATGGCTAATGTACATCTAAAGATTTTTATACAAGTTTTTGCCTACTTTTGCTGTTGTAATTTAATGTCCAAAGACAATAAACATATAGAGTATTTTTTTCACACAAAAAATATATTTCAAAGCAAAATAAGAAAGATCATTTTTGATGGTAACGTTAAAGTATTAGTCATCTTCTTCTGGGCCTTTGTATTTTTAAAATCTGTATATAAACAAAGAAGGTGCTACCAACTGACACAATTACGGACGTACGGACAACTGCTTAATATAAAGTTGCTGCGCTACTAAATGTTTTACCATATCCTCCACAAAAATATCAATGAAATTATCAGAGAGGGAGGGGACAATAGGCTGTTTATTACACACTGGTTCCCAAAGTTTTATAATAAAATTTTCTTATTCAATGGCTTACCAGCTTTGGGGACTTCAGTGAATTTTGATAAGTTGTTTTTATTAAGTTAAGTGTTCAAACGTTGCAACCACTAATTTAATCCACAGAATGGGTAATATTGTATATCATCACGGGGGATGTATGTACTTCAATTTATCGGCCATTATCTTATTCCTTTATATCCCTGAAATTTATATTTGTATCTGTCTAAAACATAAAAAATATTTTGATATGAAATGATATCTATTTTAAAATGTTATTTCCGACGTTTTTAGCAAAAACAAACGAAGATACTTTTTTATAAGTCATAAAAAAATAATATAACAATTTAAGAAATATATATATATTTTTTAAATATAAACTAAATCGACAAATAATAATCTTGATATTCTGAAAAATCTATTGAAAAAATTTGATATACACAAACTTTTTTTTAACCCACCCTGCAAAAATGATAAACCGTTGCTGCAAAATTATGTGTCCAAAAAACTTTTCTGTCCACAGGAGAAAAAAAAAACTGCTCACCTCTTCTCTCCATTTTGCCCTTTCTTTCTTTTTCTTTCGGGGGTGAAAAAGGGATGGAAAATGGCAAAAAAATTAATAAGATGTTTCAAACACACTCTACTTATAGAGTAACTGTGCTCCTTAAACCTGTTGATAAAATATATACAAGCAAGAAACTAACCCCTGTAAGTCTCTTCTTAACCTAACCTAACATGAAGATTTTTTCTTTAAAAAAATGAAGTTTCCCTGTATTCCTGATTAAAGCATTGTACATACACTAATAATAATGAAGGTCATATTTTTACAAAATTCTTAGGCCCCCAAAAAAGCGGTAATTGTAACCCTCAAAATGGTTTCATACATAGCTGCAGGGGTGGGGAAGCCTTTTTTCAAAGCGAAGCTTTTCAAAAGCTAGTGTCTGTATGTACTTCAATAATATAACAGGCACTTTAGAAGCTCTACTAGATATAAAGAAAAATTTTTTTTCAGAAATGGTTAGAATTTTTGAAGTCAAGATTTTTAAAGTGCAACTACTTTGATTTAATTTCTCAAAATTCATAAATTTCAAATTTTCATTCATCCTATTTTTAAGAAACTTAGGAGTGATTTATCTTTAACTATGGCTTAATAAAGTTGATACTTTCATTGCTTGACTGCTTGTTACTTTTGATTTAAAGGATATTGTCATCCTTGTTTAGCCAGCCGATATTTTTAGCATTCTGTGTACATAAGCTCAGAAAGGGTTGGACCTAATTTTTGAGGCAAAATTTGGCACAAAAATGAAACAGTTTTGTAAAATTCGCCAAGTTTAAAACAAGCAAGAGGACAAAAAAAATTGTGGTCATCTTGAAATAAATTTTGTACCATGTGAAATATAGGCAAAGTAGAAGAAAAGTGACTTTGGAATACAAAACTTTTTAACTAAATTAGTTTTAGTGATTCCATTTGTGAAAATAAGCATATAATGTTCAAAGACAACATAACCTGACTCTTAATCAACCAATTACATTTAAATATTTAGTTAATTTACAGAAATGGGGTTCTAATATTTTCAATTTTTACTAAGGAATAAAAACAAGGCATGAACCTTTAAACCGGCGAGTAAACTAAGAAAACACCCCCGCCCTCCTTTAACAGTAATTCTCCAGATTTTGCTAGGGTTCTAACACTGTGGGCCCTCCTCATCATTACTTAACCTAACATAAAAGACACATTTTTAAGGTTTGTTTGTTGCCCACTTCTAGTGAAATCTCAAATATATCATATCGCATCGTATTACAGACAACTTTCTGCTGTTATTAAAATAATAAAATTATAAGTTTGAAACAAGTTCTAGATAATATTCTAAATAAAATTGTCTGTAAAGCGAAGCTCTTCATGATTTTTCTGTATGGATGAGAACCGATTCTAATCCAGCGGATATTAATCGGTTTCGAAGCCATACTGGAAAATATTTTTTCTTGTTGTAAAGTTTTCCAAAGTGATGCGGTGATGAGCGGTCAAGCAAGTGATAATGCGCTGGACATGCGCGTCAATAAGATACCCCTCGCCAAGTTAGGCGACCAAAAGTTGACCCTTGGCAATGGAGGGGTTAACAACAAGACAGGTTTGAATCCTGGCAATATTGATACAGATGTCAGTCCCAGTAAAGGTAAGAGTATAGGAACACATTTACAAGGAGACTCTTTAGGACAATGGTTCTATCCTATTATATAAAGTAGTAAGCGTTTTTTAGTTTGTTCCGAAGGATCTCGCTAACCGCTGAACCGATATTATTCTCCTTTACAGTGGAGCTACTTATAGGTCCTGGGAAGGTTTTAAACTATTTTTGGGGAGGGTGTCTTCAACTCGACACCACCCCCCCCTAAAAAAAATATTTTTTTACTCTTTTGAAACTCAAATTTAAAATGGGATGCGGTCGACTTTTCCCCCTCCTACCTTAAGTGTCCCTAGAGGCTTCTAGGGGGCGTATCCGCTAGTTTTATATATTATAATAAAATGTTTCAAAATCCAAAAATAATAGATTTATAATCCCAAACCAACAAAAAAAAAATAATTTGCCCTAAAAATGTAGTCATTACAATTTTGGAACCATATCTCTCTCACTTTCTCAATTTTTATTTCTTTTCCAGTATGGCTTCGAAACTGTTTAATATTCGTTGGAATAACCGGTCCTGCACAATACTCGCAAATCATGTATGTATAATCGTATTACTGAAAATTTTCCACGAATTTTAAAGTAAAAATAACAATTAAGCCCCTGGGAGCTAACAAAACTGGTTTTAATTTTATAATGTCATATACGTGGAAATCTGTCTTTAATACGATGCAATTAAAATACCAACCATTAGACTGACAGACCAACATATTTGGAGTCTTATTCCGTTTTAAAAACAAATTTATAGTGAGGCTATTTTTGCTACATATGATCATATTTAGAGCAACGTACAGAGAAAATTTAACATACTTTTAGAGTAGCTTGGCTTAATTTTTCATATGATAAAAAACTAATTTTGCATATTTCCCACAGAAAAACTTTTTGCCATTCAAAATTTACTTCAATTCAAAATTTATTTTAAATAATTTGTACGATAGAGAAATATTCTATGGATAAATGAAAAGTTATTTATCGAAATTTTCGGTTATAGAAGACTTTTAAGAATATTTGGGTTTTATAGTACCCTTTTTAGCTTTTCTCAGCTGCAGCTCAAATTGAAGGAGCTAAAAAGATTGCAATTTCCCTAACAAACCAGCGCCTTAAGTCTGCTGCATTTGCTGATCTCTGGTTATTGTACATTTCATTTAATTATCTCTTTATCCTAGGAATATTTCCGTGTAAAAGGGTTGAGAAAAAAAGACATTTTCAGTAGAAATAGGGGATTTTTTGCATACAATTTCAATATCCATTGATCTAGAAGTTAGCGAGATCTTAACACACAGACAAAAAGAACTTGATGGAGTGATCAAAGTTTTTAGGGATGGTTAAACTAGCTATGAAAAGGATTAAATTTTGATATTTTAGTACAGATTTACCTGATGTTTTTGGTAATTATTTGTGTAGCTCATATCCCAATATCTTTAAAGTGCATTTTGTTAGTAGATTTCTTAATAATTTATAATAATAAATATATAAATAAGATTTCTTAATAATAAGATTTCCATTTACCTAAAGTGCTTAAAAGTTTAACTCTATGTTCAAACACTTTTATCAAGCTTTATCAAAGTATTTTTTATTGACATATACATCAACGTTAAATAGATCAATAACTTATCTAGATACTTTGTTTTGTTACAAAAAACTGTCGGTGCCATTTCAAAGTTTGCTTTAATATTCTATTTAAGATCATATTGGTTGATTAGAATAATACAGAGGAATTATAAAGCTTGAAATAGAACTGCTAAATATTTCAAAAAAAAGTTTGTTGTGGAATTATAAAGCAGCACAGCTTCTTTATAGGACTTACATGTTGGTTTGACTGTCTGTTTGTTCTCTCTTATTGATTTCTAATTATCTTTGCTTTTATCCAAGATTTTAAATTTTATTAACTAGCTTCTAGCGGCACCCCCCCCCCCTTCATTTAATCTGTTTTTAAAAAAGAATGGAAAAAAAATTGTTGGGGGATGGAGAGAATTTTTGTTTATATAGCCATTAACTACACAACCTTTCTGCTAAATAGCTTTAAACCTGCCCTATATGAAACCTTTCTTCCCTAAAAATTAGGGAATCCTCAGTCCTGTCATAGCGAAATTAAGGAGGACATACACATATGTACACTTACGATAAAATATCTTTTTTTTGTTAGTTTGGCTGAATTTTTTGATACTGAGCTAAAAAGGGTCGTAAAGGGTATGGCTTGATTGGGGAGAAAACATTTAGATTTGATATCATGTTTACAAAATTTCAGGGGAAAACGAGTTGGTAACTAACCATGAAATAAGATTACATTTGCTCTATTTATATTTTCTAAAATAAAAATTTATATGCTACCTTCTTAAACGGCCACTTTTGTAGATTAGAATTTTGAATTTAAAGTTTTTCACCAATCAAGATTCGATAGAAGTTCTCAAAGTTATTAGGTTAACAAATAAAAGCACTTTGGGCACTGGTATCATTTACACTATTATGTCCTTTTTTTGTAAAGATTTTAGAACAATTCTCTGTTTTTTGGGTCTTTCTGGACACACAAAAACACACACAGAGATTCATCTACTAATAACCATGATTAAAAGCATAACTTTATCCCTGTAAAAATTTGCATGCAGAATTCCGACAACTTTTTACCAGAATAACGATTTTGAAACAAGTTTTTTTCCGGTGTGATGACTATCATGTCTTTGTTGATTATCATTTTATTGATCCGTTTTTTTTTTAGCAGTTCATTAATTTATATAAAACGTTTTAATTATAGTTGTGCATAAAGAGGGTGTCAACACCCCCTAAAAATGAAATAGGGAGGGCCAGCCTTCCTTTCTTTTTCTCCCCTTCAAGTTTCACATTCCCTGACAAGCATCTTTGCACGCCATTAGTTTCAATGTTTTATTTTAAGGCTCATTAAAAGCGAAGCTACTCTTTAATCAAGTTGACTCTTTAGTTTTGTCTTTCTATATAAGTATTTAAATAAAGTTGTGATCATGAATAATTTGGCCCATTTAAAAAAATAAAACCCATAAAGTCATAACCAATTGTTTATTTGACTCTTTATTTGTCTTAATCCCAAACACTCTGCTTATACGAACACGCTTCCACTATTCTGTTCTCTTGTTTGAATATCTTTATCTATACTTACAGTTTAATTATTTATGTATCATATTAACTATTTTTTTAACTTTCCACCATAAAATTTTTACATCAGTCACGTTTTTGGATTGATTAAGTAATGAATTATCTATATTAGCGCAGCTTCTCTACAAGCATAATGTATTTGTCCGTCATTTGCTTTAAAAAAGTTTAAAAATTCATCTAGTAAGACAAATTTTTAAGCCTTTGAAAATGTTACAGGTGTGAAAAAAGGGTTCCAAATATTATCTGGCGAAATGATGATTTCATAACCTTTATACTACTCAAATATCTGCAAAAGGATTTTCTACTTTGGAAGGAATCGTTCTTCATTAATTAGAGCCCTCGAAGTAAAATTACAACATCACAATATGATTAAAAACCAGGTTCAGGACTCCGCGATATTTAGAACTGCGGATTTTTTTAAAAACAGGGCGACTCGGCTTCAGACTAACGGCTGCTGACTTGTTTAGTATTAACAACAGCTGCGGCTTTGGCTGCCCAAATTGATTGAATGAAAACGAGTTTCTAAATGCGGCTGCCGAGCCCTGGTTAAAAGTATTGATTATTTTTTACTAAAACAAAAGAGTCACTGATGATTATTTATGGATGCTTCGTGATATATGTATTAGCTTTTTAGTTAGATTGTTTCGGATTATTAGAATTATTTTAAATTTTCTAATGTTGAAGGCGAATTTATTCTATTAAAGAAGGTCTTTAGTCATTATGATAAAATATTAATTTACGGGGGTTGGATACAAACCCTAAACCCCTCTACAATACCTTGATAAGGGTCTACATCATATAAATAACCCCCCCCCCCCCCTTCTAAACAGCCTAAGGCGTGTATCCGGCACACTGACATAGAAATAAACCCCACCCACTCTTGTTGTCTGAATTAAAATCCCATACAGAACCCAGTGCACGCCACTACAATAAACATTCTTTTTAAAGAAAAAAAGCATATTTTGATGCTTATATTTATAGTTTGCTTTGGTCGATTTTTCCGAAAACACTTGCATACTAATTAGCTATGGCTCTCATAGATGAGTAAGAATTGTAATGATGTTTTATTAATTGACTTAAATTTTATTAATTAAACAATTCAATCGATTAAAGAAAAGTTTACAACCTTCTAAATAAGAATTACAAATTTGTATGAATATAATTAAACTTTCTTTTATATAGTCCTTTCAAAAGAGCAAAAGATTTAAAAGTTTTTGCTTTAAAAAAGCTTGAACAATATTAACCTAAAAACCTCTTTACATACATATATGAATCACAATGCCGCGTTTTTGTTGTGCGTTTCGCGCCTTTTTTGTGCCGGCAATTAAAACGTCAATCAATGAATGCAAATGGTGGTGCACTACCATCCCACTTCTAGGTGTTTAGACAAAACATTGAAAACTTTGATAAAATCTTTCCTAGTTTGTCTGCCATGTTTTTTGTTGTCTCTTTTTTCCTTGCATACACTTAGTGTAGGTATCAGATCAAGAATCTAAAGGGATAAGACAATGGGAGATAAATTGATTTCAGCCGCGACAGCATTTAATCTAGAACATTTAGAACTGGCGGCAGCAAAAAAAAATAATCTTTCAAACGATATTAGCAGTTTTAATAAAATAACCTGATTTTTATTCCCTCTAATATTACTTCGATGAACTCTTTCCACTAATATATTTTTCTTTTTTAAATGCATAGCAATGATTAGGGTGGCTTTATACTAACTCATATTTGTTGATAAAAATTTCGTTGATGTAAACTTTAATCAAACGACCAAAAGATTTACCTATGAAATATCAAAATAAAAAATTAATATTTTCTATGTTGCTATATTAATTGGCGATAATCTTAAATATGCACATTAAGGTCTTTGGAAAAGGGTCTTGCACAAGATTTTTTTGGGGGGAGAGGGGTAATTTTCAAATTCTAATGTTGCTTTGAACCCCACCTATCCTCCGTCAGAAGCCATCTGTACACAGCTACATAATAGTATGATGACAGACACCAAGTAGACAGAAAATTTACGCAAGATTTTAAAATACAAAGGCAAACAACCCAGGAATCTAAAGGGATAAGACAATGGCAAATAAGTTAATGTTCGCCACAAACGATTACACACAAAATTACCCCATCTCTGGATCTTAAATGTTTGTTGAAATGTTTGGACACTCAACCAATCAAAATTCAATAAAAGTCCCCAAAGTTGTCAAGCCAACGGCTACGATAACGTTATCATAGAACTTTGGGGACTAGTGCAATAAACAGCCCAATATCCCCTCCCTTCCTACAAACAATCACTAAAATTGTCTCTAAAAGTTTAATTATTATTAAATTTCATAAATCTTTTTTTTAAAGCGAAGCTTTTCTATAATTAGGGTCAGTCCGTCCGTCCGTCACAGTTAGATCTTTTCATTAATTTAAACAGGTTAGAATTGTCCTATCTATTCAAAACTTTGCATGATGGTTCCTGTAGTAGTTAGGTACAATTTAGAAAGAAACTCTATAATCAATACCAGAATGTCCGTACGTCCATTTTAAATATGTCGATTTTTACCTTTTTTTGTCAACAAATTTTTGTATGTTAAATAATCCGATTCTTCTGATTTTTTGAAAACTGATTTCTATTACAACAAGGTACAATGTTATAAGCGAAGCATCTCTATAAACAAGTCCCAAAAATGTAAGTACTGATGTTTGTACTGATGCAATAATATTCTTCTAAATCAGTTCTGACAATCTACAAGTGTTAATGTTCGTTGTCCTTCCATTTCAGAGCTTCGCTTTTATGGATGTTGTCATCCTTGTTTTTTTTAATTTATTAAATAATATTTTAGAATTGAAATTATAAAAAAATTTTCATGTACATAAATAGTAATGTACAAATTGAGACACTGAATTCACCCCCCATCCTGTGTATATATGTATGCTCAGTAATTACGTGACCAAAATTCACAATCTATCTTATTTATGTTTATTGTTTAGAGAAAAGACACGCATGCTAAAAAAAATGGGGGAGGGGAGAGGGGTTAAAAACAATACAAAATCCTAAAAGCGTTCATATGTGTGCGTTTTAAGTATATACGATTGGATAAATGGATAAATATATAAACTTTTTCATAAGACAGGATGCTCTGTCAAAATATCTAGTTTGCACGAAGAATAAGATTTCGAAAACTGCTGGACTTTTTTACCGTTTTTTTTCAATCCTAGACTACAAGAATTAGTAGCCGCAGCCACAGCAAGAATTAGTAGTCAAAGAAACAGCAAGAATTAGTAGCCACTACAATGATGATGCTCAGGAAAGTGTCATGTGTGACGTCATAAAAATAGGTCTAAATCCATCTCTTTCTAAGGGTTTTTTCCCACTTCTCCTTTCCCTTCTTCTTTTTAGACGTGTTTTTATGACGTCACACATGACACTTTCTAGCGCTTCCGAAATGATTATATTCTGGGCAATTTATTTTTCTTTTTGTTTCTGTAATCTATATCAGGGGATTTTCAAACTTTTCGGGGGAGAGGGACAACCCTCCCTACCCTCCCTCCTGAAATGTGTAATGAATGGAAAAAAGGGTTCTATTGTTTTAAGCATTTTAGAGCGAAAAATTTGGGTAACGGAAAAAAAGTTTTGATAAAAAATTACAGAAAAATACTAAACATATCATCGAAGGATTATTTTCTTCAGCTTGATTGTTATTCATTTAAAATTTACAAATTGCATGTTTCAAAATAGAATTGAGACTTTAATTTAAGTTTTGTTTAATTTCCAGAAAATGGTTGGGATTGGTTTATCAGGCTTGGTTTGTGACCCTATTTACAGATACTAATACTTGGTAACTTGTATTTCATAGAATAACCTAGAACCTGCATTGTTAAAAACTTTTCTATAATTAAGGTCGGTCCGTCCATCATTTTAACAACAATTTTTATGTGTTATGATTAACTTATTCGGCTGATTCACAAGATACAATGTTATAAGCGAAGCATCTCTATAATCTCTAAAAGTGTTAATGTTCGTTTGTCTTACCGTTTTAGGGCTTCGCTATTATGGATGTTGTCATCCTTGTTATAAGTAGTATTTTGATAACAGCTCCTAGGTCCTGGTCCATTTGAATTCGTATTATACTGTCCCCTCTATTATTTCCATTAAGCCTCCATAGTAACTAGGGACAAAGCCACTAATGTACATATAATTCAAAAGTGGTAATTAAATCTACAAAATTACTACTGTAAAATTACTTTTTGTTGCTACTTTTTACAGCTAGGCTAAATCCTTATTTCTCTTTTTCTTCAAGTAAAAGTCCTTCTGATTTCTTATTAGAATAAGTTTTATGAGTAGGTAAAAAGCAGGTAGAGTGAGTAAAACATATTAAGGGGGTAGTTAGAATTTATAACAAAGGGTACTTAATGAAAAGTTGGTAGTTGGTCACCCAATCATTAAAAAATGTTAAACCAGAAAAACATTTTTTAGAAATTTTTTTATTTACATGGGGATTATTACAGCTGTATCCAACAAATGAATTAATTCGAAAAAAAATTTTGGTAACTTAAGCTGATTTATTCAAAATTTTCAACACATCATAGAAATACAATCATTTTATCTGCCCCCAAAATATTATTTTGGATTTGTTTTGCTTGTTGGCTGTATCTTATTCCTGGGATTATTACTATATTACGTTCTAGTAGGGGAAATAGTACTTTTTTGGGGGGATTTGTGTGGTTGACCTCCCCACTAAATAGCCTTAAACTTGATTAGGACCAATACAAAGCTTGGATATACGGATAGTGTCATGTGTGACGTCATAGAAGTATGCCTAAAAAGGAAGGATGAGTGGAGAAGTGGGAAAGGAAATACCTAAAAAGGGATTTATAAGTATTTTTATGACGTCACACCTGACACTTTCCATATCTCTACTAAGCTTCCATGAATATTGAAAATAAAGTTTGTTCAGTAGTTTCGGAGATCTTGTCACACAGTGTGACACACATCCTGCAACTGTAGAATTTTTTTAATTAATAAACTGCTTTCTTTCCCCCTTGTGCACGTCACTGCTTTAACATATGACATGTATATTTCAAATATGATCTGACAAAAAATCTAATAAAACCCTTTCAGCACTCTGCACTAAAAACAAAACTTAACTTTTTCATTTTTGCCAATTAGAGGCTTAAAAAGATTCCTTTAAAAGATATGAATTTTGCTTTTTATAACTTAAATGTTAGATAAACAAAAAAATATATTATAATTTTTTTAAAAATTCTATTTGAATCCTTTGTTTATCAACACAATGATAAAAGTATAGAAAAAAATAATCCACACACATTTTTGCTGTTTTCATATATCAATCCTATAATGTAAAGTAGTAAGGTTTTTTTTCGTCTGGAGCTAAAGATCTCAGAAATTGATGGTCCAAATGGGTGATACTTTTTATGGAAGATTTATAAATGTTTTCGGATGTTTTAGGCTATTTTCTTGACATCCCCTGCTCTCCCTTAAAGGTTGGTGGCAACGCAACTGGTAAAGAATATAGGGATCATGGAAAGAAAACGAAGTTGCCGGTTTCGTCGTTTTTTCACAGTAGCCTTTCTCCTATTTCTAGCCCCTGCGGGGGGCTCTAGCCAGCGGGGCATATTTTCTAACCCTGCGGGGCAATCATTAGCCTTAACTTAACCTAACTTAACCTGAAATAACCCTTCAAAAGCTACTGTAAAAATTACGATGAAACCGGCACCTTCGTTTTCTTTCCATGATCCGAAACATGTGGACACTCAACTTAATAAACAGACTAATAAAAAATCAATGAAAGTCCCCAAAGTTGTTCAGCCAATCCAAAAGAAAACGTTATTATAAAACTAGTGTAATAAACAGCCCATTGTCCCCTTCCTTCCTGAATAACAATAATGATGGCAGCGGACACATAATTGGATGAAGAAACAGAGAGTGTTGTTGAATGATTTAGGCCCCATTGCCCTATCCCTACCTGATTTCCTGTATACAATTAGCAAATCATCTCCTATGTGGCTGACAAATAAACAAACAAAAACCTGATGAAAATATTTGAAGGTAGTAATGATGTGATTATCTTTTTCATCAAAATTTCTTCATGTAAATGTAGGTTTAAACAAGGATACAGGGATAGGATTAAATGTTTACATTTCCCCAATTTTATGCATTCAATTATGGACAATTTTACTTTTAGGGTCAGCGGAAAGTGTCATATGTAACGTCATAAAATTACTTCTATTGTCCATCTCCTTTTTAACGGTTTCCACTTGGCCTCTAATCCTTCCTTTTAAGACGTATTTTTATGACGTCACACATGACACTTTTCGCTGTCCCTTACTTTTATCGCAAATATTTTTTTTGTCAAAAAGCATTGTTCATTTTTATGCTTTATAAAGGTTAGGTTAAGGTAAGCAATGATAAGGAGAAGGAATTTAATAATTTAATTAATCAAACTAATAGGTTGGGAAGTAGGTGGATGGCGGTGATTTATTATCGGATCGTGGGCTACTTGAATGGAACTTTGTAATGTAACTGCCATTGTCCTTTCCCTTCCTGATGTATGTATATTATATAGAATTTGATAATCACAACTTTGTTTACTGGCCAGTAAGAAGGGGTGTACAAATAAAGATGATATAATAAAGCAAAACTGTATGATGAGACTACCTACCTACCTAAATTCTAAAATAACATGTTGTGTAGGACAAATGAACATTAACACATTAGTGTCAGAACTGAATAAGCAGAATATGATTATTTAAAAACATAATTATAACAAATTTGTTGCAAAACTACTTAAATAAAGGATAATGTTACTGAACGGAGGGACGTATGGACGGACCGGGCTACAGACGAACGGAAGGGCCCACCCTAATTATAGAAAAGATTCGCTATTAAAAATTAACTATGCTCCCCCATGATAATTATCTAATCGCAAAAACATAATCTTTGAGTTAATAACAAATTAGCAATAAAAAGAAAGTTTTATAAAATGGTATTTTTTCAAATTATCTTTCTAAGAAAATCTGATTAAAATATTTTTTTTAATAGCAAGGACATTTTTTCATGTACGGTTCATAAAATCCATTGTCCATGGCAATGTAACGACGGGTCCAGTAGCAAAGTTTAGCTAAGGTTTCCTGTGTAATCATTTTATTATTAACACTTTAAACGACACTTTAATTGCATATCTCTTTTCAGAAAGTCCTAACACGCCCCTGACATAGCAACAGTATATATTTTTAACGTCTTTAGTACATCTAGGTGCTTTTTATATGTTTTATAATTTTTTTATATTTTCAAGATATTTTCAATTAGGTTACTCTTTTCGGCTGCCAATAGAAATCTCGGTATAGTTATTTATCGCATCGTATTATAAACAGCTTTCCACGGATATAAAAATGTACGATTATAAGATTCTAACCAGTTTTTTAGCCCCGAGATGCTGAAGGCAAGGGCTAAAGAACTGGTTTACCTCTTATGATTGAAAATTTTTATATATTCGTAAAAAACTGGATATAATACGATGCTATACATAATTTTTCAGTATTGCTGAGAACCGGTTCTAATCCACCGGATATTATTCGGTTTCGAAGCGATACTGATAAACCTCTTATCATTCTACCTTTTATTGATATGTGTTTGAATCTAATTGAATAAAACAAAAGCATTGTTAACAAACTTGCCGAGTAACGTTACTGCCCAAAAAAAAGGTCTTTTTGCGACGGCGTGGCTTTTTTGTAACATAACCTCTTTCTGTTACCAAACAAACAAAAAGTAAAAAACTATTAGAAATAAAAATTTGTACATCTATACTTATACATTCAATAAATAAATCTAATCTTGGGAGTCGCGTACAGTAATTTAAGACTCGATTATAGAGATAATTCGCATAAATACTGATATGTAATGATGATTTATGTTTGCTTTGCTTTCTAAATTGTGTCGAAATGTTACAGGAATCATTATGATAAGGTTGAAGTTAATAAGACTATTTTAGCTAACATACCAAAATGAAATATAAAAGCTATCTATTGCCACGCTATTTTGAAAACCTTGTATTGTATATGCTGTTAGCTTTCCGCGCTATTTTAAACAGTTGGCCAAAAGTTAAAGACAAAAAACTTCTTTTTTTTTATTGAGGTTGTACTTGTTAGCAAAAAAAACTGAATAAAATTCTACATAAAAGCTATATCTCCCCCTTTTTACCCTCTTTCTCATTTCTTACCTCTCTAACCCCATTTTCTTCTACCTCTTTCTTTGCTGCCTTTCCTTATCCCTCTTTTTTTTCTGCCAGGCAAAAAGCTAAATGATTTTTGGCCATAATGTTTTTTTTGTCCAAAGTATCTACTTGCTAATGTTTGTTCATTTCTTATTTTCTTTATATAAAAACCTTTCTTTGATAGTTAACAGTTATGTTCTGTACTGGTGGCTGTGCTCTTAACCTTTATGGACTCACACAAAATTTAAATTGATAAGGATAAGAGCATTCATATTAGCGAAGCTTAAAAAATCAAAGATACAAAAGAACAAAAACAAAAATAAAGTGACTAAAAATTACGTAAAAAATACATTTACGTAATTTTTGGTGGATAATATAAAGTTGCTATACTTTCTGAATTGTTTCGAGAATCAACAAACAAAGTTTCAAAGCATTACATTTTATCATGCAAAAATCAACAGACAGAGCAGTCAGCTACTTGCGAACATACTGACCTTACTTGTAGAAAAGCTTCGATTTTAACAAGGACATTTCTATTAGAAGGACGAATAATAAAATAGGCAGTTAAGAATTGTAGAATGAAAGCGCAAGCTGTTTTAGGGATTCTTATGAACACCAAAAAAAAAATATTAAAATCCTAAAAGATTTTAAATATAGAAATTTAACTGATATCTTTTTTACTTTTATAGGTAAGTTTAAATTTATTTAATCAAGAAATACACCAAATCTTCAAAAATTGTAAGTATACAAAATTAGAAATTAATATTTTAAATTAAAGTGATGATTTTATACAAATTAGGATATTAAAGATTAATTTTATTATTATTGTCGACTTTTATTTAAATATCTTAAGTGAAATATAATTCTAGATTTAATATTTTGGTTTCGACATCCATTCATTATCTGATATATTTTATGTGTTCTTCGCTAATTACTCATGTTTTCATCCTTGTTTTTTTCTCTTTTTAAATTATGTATTAGATATATCTCACGTAATTTTAATATACAGGCAAAAGTAACCGTTCAATTTGAACGCTGCTCGACACAACGTATCCATGAAAAGTCATTTGGAATTCTTAATTAGGGATTTAAAGACCTTGAACGTTCATTTGACTGTCCCAATATTTCAGATTTTTAGTTCAATCTGTTAAATTAGACTGTTTCTGTTATAGTCATTTGAAATATATTATTAATGTATGTTTTATTCTGCATTATATCAGTAGGACAAGGACATATGAAATATGATCAAATATCTTAAAATCTGAAAGGGTTGATAAATTTCTTTTTAAAACAATATTTTTCAATTGCTTCATTTTTTGTGTTGCTTTTTATCTAATCTTGCTTAAAATAGCATTTTGAAAAAAGATGCTTCTTACATTTAAGCAGTTGAAATGATCACACAATAAATCAAAAGTTGTGTTTTTGGGACAGTCTAACGCATATTTTATCCCATGGGGTGGGAAAAATGAGGAATGATAAAAAAAAGAGGGAAATTACTGGGGCAAGGGAAAGGACACACAAAGCTACATTTATAAATTCCCCACCCTCGGGATTTAAAAAAAGGCATAACAACATGAACTGCATGTAAAGTAGCCTTTAAACTTTAAAGTCCTCTTGTGTTTCATCTGTAAAAACTATGACAAATGAAGGTTTCATTTCAGTTTAATGATAAATTTGATACATAATTTCATTAAGTTTTTGTTGGAATTATCAAATTTATCATTTAAAGTGTCATTTCAGTTTTGCTTTGTATATAAAAAAAGAATTAACATTAAAAGTTATTCAATTTCAAAAACTCACATTTTTAAATCGTACAAGAAAAAAAAGAATAGAAAAAAAAGCTTTTAAAAAACAATGAAAGTAAAAACTGATATTTATCAATTATGAGATCTGTAACTAAAACTCTGAAATGGGTCAGCCAATTTAAATTTGTATAAAAACAATGATCCCCGGCATATTTACCTTTTTGTCCCTGCCAGCTACCCCCCCCCCCCTCCCACTTCTTTGTTGGTTTAAGATTTACCTTATGGGAACCTAAGTTTTTAATAGCGCACCTATTCTACGATTAGGGTTTCTCCGTACGTCGGTTACAATACAAAGTGTAGCTTAAGACACTATGAGCATTTATTTTGAGGAGAGAAAAAATATAGAGGTCTTATTTTATTATTTTTTCTTCTTTATCCTTTTATTTCATTGAGTAAGTAAGCTAGACCGTTCATAAATACTTATTCCTATCAAACTGTTATTTAATCAGTCTATATCACCTAAAACACGTAGAATAATTTTCTGTTCCCTTTCTTTAAAGATATAGTTTGTGATTTTTGCTTGGCTACTTATGAACCTAATTGTCCTTGTTCTCCCCATTAACATACTTATTAAACTTGCTCTGACTGCCCTATCTGATAACATCAAAATGAAAGACAGAGAAAGAGAGTTGGATGGAGATATGGAGAGCAAGATGAGAGCAAAAGATGGAAAAAATCATCAGTAAATTCATTCTAATAGATTTTCATCTATCGAATAAACTAAGTACTGTTTCACAGCATCTAAGGACATTTCCTAAAAATTATGTAAATTTCTAAACGTCCTTTAATCTATTTACATATGTCTTTTTAAAGAAGAATGAAATTGCTAAAGTGTTACTAATAGAAGAATTTGACTTGTTGTTTCTGAGATCTTACTTTAATGCTATTTTAAAATATTATCAATTAAGCCTCTGTAAAAATGAATATTAATTCTCATTAGATATCCCCCGAAGCGATTTTTTAGTAAAAAAAGCAATGTCCTCCATAATTCCATTAAATATAAATTGTAATGCCATTTTATCTATCCCATTATTCGTACAAATGAAGGAAAAGAGATTTCTTATTGAATTTGTGTTTTTGTCAAAGACCCGGGTCTGTTTTTGGTAGTTCTGAGTTAAGGCATTGCTCTGGACATATCCAGCCACAGTTTTTTACAGGAGTTTTCAGATTACAACTCCGATCCGTCGTGTTTAGTTATATTAATTTCATTGGACTATTAGCCATGTCCTAGGTTTTCCCCATTTTGAGGGATTTTCTCTAAAAAAAAAAAATAATGTACTTACTATTCTTTGATCTTTGATTACGTTACCTTTTACTTACTTCGCTACTTATTGACACAATTGTACTTATTATCTTTACAAACAAAGGCAAAAAATATCTTGACGTTGTTTTGATAGAAAAAAAACCGCCAAAAATTTGGACACAAAGTTCTTTCTCCCTTCCCTCCGAGGAATGAATCTTGGAATCTAAAAACTTTAGAATGCCAAAAAACATTCGAGCTTTAAGGGTCAGAAAAAACTCCCCTTGCGGTTTTTATTCGTATCAAAATCTGTTTCTGTATTTGCTTAATTCTTGCCCAAAGGTTAGTCAGGGCTTTTACCAAGCCGTTGGAAAATAAAAGTTTTAAAATGACAACATCTATTAAAAAATAGGTCTGCTATTTGTCTGGTCTGTGACATTTTTGCTGTTGAATGGGGAATGTCATGTCTTTTGTAAATGCTTTTTTCCTGTTTTGAGTCCTTGTCAGAAAGGAAGTGGACACTTCAGCTGTTTATAACACTAGTCCCCAAACTTTAATTATGCCGTTTTCTTATTTGTTGGCTTAACAACTTTGGGTACTTTCGTTGAATTTTGAGTGGTTGTTTTAACTTGGACGTCCAAACGTCTCAACCTACAGGATGCCTGAAATAAAAATGGTTTAAAAGATTAGAGTAGTTATTTTTAGCACCTGAATTTTATGATTATTGGGACAGACGTTCGATAATAATTATGAAGTCGCTTCGCTACTAAAACTCAATTTTATTACTTTTAGGTATAATACTACTATTCTTGAAAGAATTTGTTTAAGTTTTAATCTAAAGTTTGACCTACTAGCGAAAGATAATGTTTAATTATTTTCACAAAATATAAATGCCATTTTAGCAGGGATCTAAACTCAACAAGGCCAAGAATTTTTCCCTACTCCTCCTTTAAAAAAACACAATATTTTAATTTTTTTTCAAACTTTTCCAGTTGTCATTTGTATTTTCTGGTGAAACCTAAGATTCAAAATAATTTGAGACATTGTTCTATATAAATGTATGTTTAATATCTTTGATCATATTTGCTGTCATCTTATGTCTCATATACCTATATTTTTTAGACAAAATGAATTGAAAATGATTGCTAAAATCGAAATGTATCTTCATGTCTTAGAAAAGTGTATTTTTTTTAAAATAGGTTGAAAAACATACTAACTTTAAAATAGGGATCTAAATGAATGAGACAATGGCTGACTAATTGATGTACATCTCCAATGTTAATACACAAAATTACTTCTTCTGTAGATTACAATTAGTGGTTGAAACTTATGGATACTCAATTTAATAAACCAACCAATCAAAATTCATAAAGTCCGCAGGTTGCAAAGCCAACGAATAAGAATATTATAAAACTTTGGAGACTCGTGTAATAAACGTCCATTGTCCAATCTCTCTCTGCATTTTAGTTACAATAAAATTGATACCAAGGACAATTGTAACCATAAATATTGTAAAAATAAAAGGCTGACATCATTTATGAGGATTGAGATAACAGTAAAGTCAAAGTTTAATTGGTCATTTAGATTATTTTCAATAACAAAGTTAAGAGCGTTGTTAGGACAATTTTGATCTAGTTATTGAGACGCTGCGATAATAAAAACAATACTCCATTATCCAACCCCCCCCCCCCCCCAACAAACACGAGAAAAGCAAAAAAAAAGAAGCATTTTAGTTTTTAGTAAAATTATGCTTGAAATGCTATTTTTTGAAAAATCCGCCAGATTTTCCCCCATTTGCTTCAGTACGTGTCTCACATATTCATTTGTTTATCGTTTACCCTTTTTTTTATCAGTTGGAAGGAGCCCTAACTTAACCATAAATATTCCCATTAGGTAAACTAGTAGTAACTGAAACATAATCCTTATATGAAAGTAACAAGGTGTCTGTTTTACAATGGAAATCACCCCGAGAAAAAAATGACACCCCCCCCCCCCCCCCACCTCTTTAGACCTTTAGAGGCCTCTAGAGGCGTAACCACTTTTCTTATATATAGAAGAACACTAAGTCACTATCATTTAGTAATAATAGTAGGAACAAGGATTTGTTGTTGTTGTTGTTAAAATGATTTATTCAACTTATGGAAAAAATCATAAAAATAATAAGAAAAATACAAACAATTATCTAACAAAATGATACACAAATAGCAAATAATCATTAGTACAGTAAGTTAATAACAATGTTTAACAATCTCACAGTGAGTTAGATAGGTTCAAAAACGATAAATATGATAAGTTAGTTATGAGATTATTAGCAACATAATTTTATAACATATATGATATAATGACACATAGGTTATAATATGGTTAATATCATGATATAATAGTTATTGGATGATAGAAGGTAATGTTTTAGCAGCTAGCTCATATTTCCTCATTTATAAGAGGAAGGTGTAAAGAACTGCAACTCGTCGACAGCAAGACGCCAAAGTTTCAATTAAGAAACCCTTCATCCATAAATAAAAACGGCTGACGCCTGGCATGGATGTAACCAAGAGATTCATACTGAAAAATGTTCCTCCTGATTTTTCAGTAGGAACAAGGATGACAACATTCATAAAAGCGTGATTTTTTTGTGTACACATAGAACTTAAATTAAAAGGTATTTTTATGGGGACCTATGCTTATGTAAATACATGTAAATTAATATATATTAATACATATATATGTATATTTTTGTTTTCCGTGCAGAAAAAGTGCATCTTTATCATAGATTAAAAATGTATTACATCTTAATTTATTTAATTCATATGAAACATTTTTATTTTTAGCTCAAAACAACAAAACAATATTCCTTTTTTATAAAGTAGTGTTTTTTTGTCTGAAACTTAAGATCTCAATAACTAATGAACCGATTGGCATATACATTTTAGGTCAGCTTCATATAGGTCCTTTAGTGATTTTTGGCTATTTTTTTCTTATACAGAGTCCCTGGATGATAGGGGCATATCCACTAGTAATTAATATAATAATGATGTAAGAAATATATAGATGCTTGTCTATTTGTTATTTTAGAATAATATCAAAGGTGTTCGCTTTTAAGAAAATAGAAAGGTTTTAGGCTATTTCACGAAAAGAGAAAAAAACCTTATGTAGTTAATAAAAAGAAAATTAGGTATAACTGAAGTAAAATAGCTTAAACCTTTCTCCAGGACAATTAAGTAGCTTCTGCTATTTTAGAGGTCTTTTATAGCATGCATTAAACTTAGAATTCATTTTTAGACAGAAAATAAAATGTCTGATATTATTATCAATTAGTGTAAGAATATATCCCTGAATTGATAGAAGAACAACGGCGTGGTCACGTACGTCTGTCTATCGTATTGTGTATAGAGCGAGTATGGCAACTACATCAGGAAGGGAGGGGACATTGGGCGGTTTATCACACTAGTCCCCAAAGTTTTATAATAACGTTTTCTTATTCCTTAACAACTTTGGGGACTTTTAATACAATTTGATTAGTTGGTTCATTAAGTTAACATTTTAACCATTAATTTTAACTTACAGAAGAGAAATTTTGTGCATTATCATTTGGGATGAACATAAAATTATCGACCATTGTCTTATCCCTATAGATCCCTGATGACAACGACATGCTCAGCGGAATACAAATAAACCTTTCCCGTACTATATGGTAAACAACAAATAATTCAACGTTTTTTTCTCCCCTCGCACAAACATAAGTGTTCTTGTAAAACGGCGGGGAAACCAAAAAATCAGTTTCGCCAAGTACATTATCTGAAGTGATTATTGAAATAAGCACAAAATTCTAAGTTAACAACATTGAAGAAAAAAAGATTTAAAACAGTAATTTGTTAAACAAAAACTATAGTTTTTATGTCTCTTTATAGACAACTAAAAATAAAAACAAAGCTAAAGAAAAGCTAAAACTTTTTTCTATTTAATTTTTTAAAATTTGTTGCTATATAAGAAACAACCCCTCCCTTGAGCGATTACATATCTATAAATTTAGTCCCCAAAATTAATCCAAACAACTAGAAATGCAAGGAAACAAGGTTTGCGGAAAGAATTCTGATTTTTAAATTAACACCAAGGACAAGCATATTAGCAGTTAGAATAATCAGGAATTTAAAGGGATAGTATAATGGCTGATAAATTAGAGTTCATCCGCAATGATGATACACTAAAAACACATTCTGTAGATTAAATTTGTGGTTGAAACATCTGTACACTCAACTCAAAGAACCAACCAATCAAAATATATTACCGACAGATTGGACGGACACTTGAGATTTGTAGAGTAGCTTTACTGTACATAAAAAGCTGTTATGATGCATTGAACAATTAATTAATATTCTAAAATGGTGCTCTGATAATTACCAAGCTAGAATTTCATTTTCATTCAACAATATATGTAAATGTATGTACAAATGTAGATAATATACATAATGTACATAACAAAATAGATTTATTATTGCTTGGATCCTACACCAGATTTTCATGATCACTTATTAAGTGAACCTTAAAGCGGGCTGAAATAGCGATGTGTCCCTTAATATTTCGATATGAAAAGGACTGATTGAGTTTTACTTTTTAGGATCGCATATATGCGCTTCAGTAACTATTTTTCTGTAAACTAGTGATCTTTTGGAATAAGTTAAAGTAAAAATAATTTGGATCAAGATAGAACAATACATTGTTACAAAGTAAGATCAATGGAAATTGTGAGTCTTATCGTTTCATTTGATTGCATCTAAATTTGTCAAATTGAAGAAAAAACAATGTATTAAGTCTATATTCTATATAGTTCACAGTCGGTCGGATGTATCTTAGTTTTGGAGTAGCTGCGCTTCGAGATAAGAATATGATCTATAAGTGTGTGTATAAAAATGATAAAAATAGTTATTTATCGCATCGTATTATAGACAGATTTCCGTTAATATCAAAAAGAATAATTAAAAGATTAAAAACAGATTTGTCAGTCCCGATGGCCTGAAGGCCCGGACTAACAAAACTGGTATTAATTTTATGATTCTATGATTTAGATATTCGTTGAAAATTATCTGTAATACGATGATATGCATGGCTGAAAACCAGTTCTAATCCAGCGGATATTAGTCGGTTTCGAAGCCATAATGGAAACAATAATACTTGTGTCATTATTATTATATCATTTGAATAAGATAATAATCAGTTTTTTATTTATGTTTTTATACACCCAGAGCTATACTAGGAGAGAAGGATTAAAGAGAAAACAAGGATTATACCATCCGTAAAAGCGAAGCTTTACAAATGAAACTTATCATTTTAATTGTGTCTGTTCGTCTTACATATTACATTTAAGACAATTGATTATGCAGACGCTACGCTCACATATTGTGCCTATGAATCAAGTTAATACGAAGACTCTATAAAATATTGTATTAAAATGACTTAAACCCATAAAGTTAAAATTAAAGCTACGACTTTCTAGTAAATGTTTCAGAGTTGTATAATGATTTCTTTTACTAGGTTTAAAATCGATAAGTAGATTCTAACACGCCCAGATTAATTGTCAGATCAGTATGTCATAAACGTTCAGAAACACGCTAATCATAGAAAAGCTTAACTCTTTAAAGCACCCCTAAAAAGTTAGAGAGAGAATGAGAAAAAAATGAGAGAGAGGGAAAGATAGAAAAAATGAGAGAGAGAGAGAAGAGAGAGAGAGAGAGAGAGAGAGAGAGAGAGAGAGAGAGAGAGAGAGAGAGAGAGAAATAGGAAGAACCCAGGGGGAGGGAGATGGAATAAAAAGTCACATTGAGGTTCCGACAAAAAATATATAATCACTGCTCTCCTGAATAGTATTAGAAGTTATATTTAGATATAAATATCAAAGAAAATATTTGATATATTCATTTAATCAGTTTATTGCCCTCTGTAATTGTCTTTAATATGAATTATGTTATATTAATATCTTAATATTTCCAAAAGAGGCGTATTTACTAATACATAAACAGAGTATAAGCGAAGTACATACGTATAAAACATACAGTGGGAACGTAGCGGGGAAGTTTATATAAGAGGTGCTGCAAGTATTAGTTAGGGAGGGGGTGGGGAGAAAGGGGACCCTGACCCACAAAAAGGCGCAAAAACTACGCGGAGAGCACTTTTTTGCTCATTTATATCGAGTACAGGTTCCAGTTTTTGTTAATAAAACATTTTTTATCAAACTTCTTTGCAAGGGAGAGAGGATTTCAATGTATGCACAGTTAAACTTTTTATACAACAAATCTGAACATTTAAGCCTCTTTCAACAATGCTCAATAAAGATAAATATTTATAGATGAATCATCATATATAATATAAAGCTGTTTTTGTATGATAAGTTTAGTTGAAAAGAAAGATTTAATTTTCCAGTAAAAACTTATATTTTAATGTAATATGCTTATGGAATTATCAAACGGGGTTAAGTAGATGTAGACATGTTAAAATCCTCCTATCGATTTCAAATCTTGCGTGAATATTGCTTTAATTAATAAGTTTGATTTTGTAAGAACACTAACTTAGGTCATAAGCAGAAATCAATTTTATTTATGTTGTTATATGTTAAAAAAAATCTTTATAATAAATGTTTTTTAAAACTAGGTTCTTATTAGGTAAGAGAAAAAAATTCTAGAAGTTTTTTTCCAATTTAAACTAAAAACATTTAATTTATATTATATTAAAGAGGGGCTCAACTCTGCTAATAATTTACTGACAGCTTTGTGCCTTACAAGATTTATCTACAGGGATAACAGAGATAAGTAAGCTATAAAAAAGAACAATTTATTTCCGAACAAAAAACCACATTATGGATCACCAAAGAAAATAAAGTCATTTTTAGCAGTTATTGTTGAATAACCACTGAATATTACATTTTTATTTTTGCATTCTAAGAATAATATTATAAGAGATGAATAGCTCTAACAAAACTGTAAAAAAGTTGTAATATTTCAACCAATATCAGGACAAAACTAGCAATATATACTGACATACATACTCACTTGTAAGGTCGCTTTGCTACTGAAATAGACATAATATATCTAGATGGTCAATCTGGCTCCATTTTTCGTCAAACTTAAAAAGGGATTTTTTGAAGACAAAAACTTTTGTTTACTTTTTGTTATATACGAGATTTTCCCTAAAAGAGCTTTATCCTAAGATATGCGACAATTTATAGCTAACTTTTAATGCTTACGAAATGAAAAATTATGCCCTTCGGAACCAAAATCTGTAAAATGTTTCAACCAATGAGATGTCTTGAATGTACCTTTTGTCTAATTTATACAGTATGTCTCTATGTTATCTCAATTGCTACTGATAAAAACTAGCTTATTTAAAAATCAGTTTATCCTAACTTGTGTGTAAGTCACTTGAATCAAAGATATAAAAACATATTTGTTTAGGCAATGCCATTCATTTTACTATGGATTCAAATCATTATTAACAGTTGGCTAAAATCGGCCAATAAATACAAAAAGTAAAAGTAAAATGATGTCTTGAACTCTACAGGGTGTATTTGCTATTTAGAAAAAATAGCGGCTACGCCACAAGAAGCCTCTAGGGGCACTCAAGGTGGGGGAGGGAAAAAGTCGCCCACCCCAACATTTTTGAAAATAAAAATTAAAAAAAAATATTATTGGGGGATGGGGAAGGGCATTTTTATAGGAGGGTAGAGATACCCTCACTAAAAAAATAGTTAAAAACCTTCCCTGGACATATAAGAAGCTTTACTGTAAAGAAGAAATCTATCAGTTCAGCGATATCGTTCGCAACAGACAAAAAAATCTTACTACTTTATATAATAGGATGGCCTAAAATGCCAAAGGATCAAAAGGCCTTGCAGGGCTATGTACAATTTTTAATAAAAGGAGGGGGTGTTAAAAGTGTGCTCATTAAGCAAAATAAAGGATTTAGACGAAATTGTGTGAAATTGGGATAAAAAGCAGTAAATAAACAAACATAAGGCCTCTTTACTCTTTCTACTGCCTAATATTTACAATAGATATAAATATATTTAGATATATAGTTGTCCTAATAATGCTAGGTACCGGCAACTTTAACCAGTCAAACTTTTTTAAGCAGCCTCATCCTGCCTCCGAAAAAAAGAAAAAATAGTTGCAACATTTGTTCTACAATTTGCAGCCTTAGCAGCAAATATGGAGGTTAAAAACCTTGAAACCCATATTCTCTTATTTAGAGAATAGTTGCTTCGCCCCTAGCCTATAGGTGCTTTGTCCCAAGAGATAATGATAAGTCCCCCATACTTCATGAAGCTATAGAGATATTGTAAAAAAAAATCTCTTATCAAATTTACTCTCTGTCAAAATTAAACCCAAGATAAAAGCTTCTCCTTAATTGAACGTGTAAAACGTGTAAACTTCCGTAATTATTACTAAAAATAACTTAAAACCACAACAGTACCAGTAGCTATTTTCCAAGAAGAGTAGAAACCATTCAGTTCCGAGATCTTAAGCGTCAGACAGAAGGACAGACATCGGCTTACTTTGTATTATAGATGTAGAATCTTTCATAGTATGAAGGGTACATTGGTAAGAATACAAATGTATTAATAATGATTATAAATCTATTGTAATGTATCTATTATGGGAGCCTAGAATGCTCTTATGCCTAATTTGCTAGCGTATGCAAAAAGTTATGGTAAACATTGGAATTAGGCATTATCTAACTTGTGGACATTTCTTAAAATCTAGTGGCTGCACCCCTAGACCATAGAGCTTTTCTCAAATTGGTGCAGATGTTCGATCCTTTAACTTTTGATTTTTAACATTTTTTGAAGGGGTAACTTCTTTCATAGGATCTTTTTTTACTTGAATCGTAGATGATGTACAAATGGGAAAAACCTAACCTAAACCAAATTCTATTCATTCCTATAAAAGTAAACAGATCTAATAATTTTGAATAGTTTTTGGATAGGTAATATCAAGGTCGTACAATGGGTGAGGTGGTACTGGTAAACGCATGTTTACCCTCCCCCCCCCCCCCCAAATATATTTAAAAATGTAATTAATTCCCCCTCTCCTTATTTACATTTTACCACATTTGCGTTGTAATACCCCCTACGAAAAAAAGTCTTTGGGTAAAGCTAATACTTTAATAGAATTTAACTAGCAAAAGAAAATAATTTGAAATATTTTAGATCACTACCAAAAACACAAATCTAGCATTACGTTTGAAGCTTTTATTTTAAATGGATGTTTTTATCTTTGCTTTTATTTTAATTTATGGTGTTGATATTTGCAAATTTAAAATACTAGAATATTAAATTATTTCTCAGAATAAAAAGCCCAGAGACCCAAAAAGATCGTTATTTTTAAGGCAAATTTTCCCAAAAACATGAAATTATGTATTTGCATAAAAATTCCCCTCTTATTTCAAGTTGCCTTTTTGCTTTTTCTAATTTAAAATGAAAAATATTAAAATCTTCCTTTCAATCCTTATAAAATAAAAAAAGAGAGAAAACTTTTAAATAAACAAGGATGACAACATCCATAAAATCGAAGCTCTGAAATCAGAAGGATAGAAAAAAGAACCATAATTTTTGTATAGTGAGTTTTTTTTAATAAGCAAAGCATTTAACTAAGTTAAAACAAAATTGTACATAAGTTGTTGCAAAATTGCGTAAATACAGGATAAAGTAAAAAAAGTTTTTAAAATCAGCATTTTTAAATGGACGTACGGACTTTCTGGTAGCGATTATAGAGTTGCTTCGCTGACCGTTCCAGATAGTCGTACAGACGTTTGGACGGACCGACCCTAATTATATATATTTTTTTCTATAGCCCCTATCTTAAAATAAAGAGCCCCTGGAAGCTAAGACGTTGCCGCTAGTGACAACATGCTACGGACCCTAATTAAAGAAAGGCGTTGCTGATTAAATTTAGAGTAATACATACATATGTAAAGTAGAGCAGATGCTTGGAAAATTAATACAAAAGTCCAAACTTCAGTGTCATTGCATAAAAAGCGTTGCTATACTAATTAAACACTTTTTTGCCGTTTTTTCCCTCAATAATATTGCTTTAAGTTTATTTTTCATTCTAAAAAATCGATTATGGCATATTAGAACTAGAGTAGCTTTAAGTGTGTTTGCTAAGATCTCGTTAATGGCTGGCCTGATCAGGCTGCAAGGTTCAGACAGTTTAGCATTTATTTCTGAACAGATTCTTGGTTAGGTTTCTTTAAAAAAGTTAATAAAAGTAACTCGGGAGAATGTAAAATAGAAAATTATCTATCGAATCTTACAATAGACAGTTTTCCGCGAATAGTCAAAAGAAAAATTATAGGATAATTATTAAGCAGCTTAAACTGCCTATAAAAAAAGACGTCAAACACTATAAATGACCATTAATGGGCCAATATACATATCAATTGTATAATGGCCTTTCAATGTTCATTTAAATTGTATGACGTCATTTTTTAAAGACAATATAAGCTGCCTTCATTAATTATAGAATTGGTGGCCCCAAGGGGCGAAAGCCCAGCCAATTAAACGGGTATTATTTGTAGGATTTTTAATTACTGAAATACTGGAAAAAGCTCTATTTTGTGTTTCTTCTGGACTTGATCCTCCTTGTTAACAAATGATTACTCGTGTCTAGAACGGTAAGACAGTTTCAAATTATTCTGAATCAGTTCACACTATGGATAGGGAGATAAATAAAATGACATTTTTTTTGTTTTCTCTGTCATGGCCTGCTGCATAACACTCCTTTACTCAAGATCTCTGTAACGACAAGTTCGATTAGGCTTTGCTTGTTACATTAATAGTTATTTATCGCATCGTATTGTAGATTGCTTTCAGAGGGTAGTAAAATAAAAAAATTTAAGATAAATACCAGTTTTGTTAACCGTGAGGGGCTGCAGATATTAATTATATAATTTTTTAATGTTAGTGGAAAACTTTCTGTAATACTTTCTGTATATGATATTTCGGTATGGCTAAGAATCAGTTCTAATCCAGCGGATATTAATCGGATTCGAAACTATACTGGAAAGAAGTTTATGTTGGTACTGGATTGATCTTATTAATTTAAACTTTTTCAATAATCAAAGTCTTTCTATCAGTAGGTCAAAATATAATTTTAAGGTATGAAAAATTGTCTGGTCCTAAACAATTTGATGCAGTGAAGCTTCTTTTAATTACAACCAAATATGTCGTGAAATTGATAGATTGTGTATTTCATTGTTTTCAACATACAAAGAAATACAAATATAACATAAAGAATTAACCTAATTATGGAGAAGATTCGCTTTTAAAATTAAACAGAAAACATTCCTTTATTCCACCATTTACGTAATTAACTGAAAAACGTACTTGCCTTGAAAAGATATGTTGTCAAATTTTTTGAGAAGAAAATTAATAGGAAAATCTTGAAAAATGTGTTCATTTGTAAGTAAAGCTATGTTGTCATTGTGTATTTTTTAGGAACGCGGCTGCTCTTTAATTAATGTCTTTCGTGTAATGGTACGGATAGCCTTGTCTTAATTATTCCACCATTTTTGTTATCGTTTTATCCAAAATCTTAGGTATGATAATTTCATTGCTGTACTAATTCTGATAATTTGAAATGACATAAAAGTTCTTGAATTATTGACAATAACACGCCTGAAAAATTTCACTGAAATTTAAAAAATACCAAAATGTGTGCAACTTACTTGTGAAATATTTTTTCCAATTTAAAGAAATCATTGGCTATTTCCCAAAACCCCTCTTCGGTTGACCAATCATAGTTCTTGGAGTTAACCCCCCCTCTCCCCCACCTTCTTTTACCAAAAAAAATCCCTACCCACTCCTTTTTTTTCTCCAATCACCTTTCTACATTGACACATGTTAGCCCCCTCCCCCCTTTTTTCTTATCTAAAATTTTTAGGATATTTTACCAATTTTACCACAATTAGCTCGTAAAATTATCTCTTCTCTAGTCTAGTGCTTAGAAAATTAGAGAGGAGGTGGAAGTAAAACTATTTTTTTTATTTTTTCCCCAATAAACATAGACTAGCAAAGACAGAACTTTACAAATAAGATTGCTTCGCCCCTAGCCTCCAGGAATGGTTAGAGGAGGTCATGAGAACCAAAACCATCCAAAAGATAATTGTAAATCTTCCTTGAAAATTATTACTAGTTATTCTAAATTCAAGAGGGGGGGGGGGGGGGGATTTTTACATAATTATAGATGATTTGCCATATATTTTAGTAATCGTAGCAAATCTATTTCAATTACCTTAAAGTCCATTTTAAGGATTACAACTTTTTTAGAAGATTTTTTTCTTGGCTTTGAGAAAATGCAAAATAAGATCAATGAAATAAAAAATAATAGATTTTTTAAAATAAAAATAAGTAGATAAGTATTTTGAAATGTTTTTTTCTTTCTAATTATTATTTTCTGGTAGATAAGCAGAGTAGACCAGGGAGGGAGTTAAAAAAAGGATTGCCTCCTTCTCCCAACCCACCCCACTCCAAAAGTTGCTAAAAAATCGTTCAAACATAACTAACACATACAACTTTGTAAAATACATAATACATGAGTTTAAAAGCACATTTCTTAAGTTATAGGATTTTAGATAATATTTTCTTAAAATCTCTTAAAGACAAAGACCATGAGCTAATTTAGAATATCAGAAACACTAGATAAACACCGAAAAGTCTAATGCCTTTCTTTTTCTCCCGGCCCTTTATTTACACACCTTCAGTGGACTGCCTTTTTTGGCTCTCTCCTCACCGTAGAAGCTGTTTAGATTTTTATGTCAGTGTTTTCACAAGATTAAAAATTTTACAAAATCCATTCTAAATCATCTATATTGCCCATATTAATGAATTATTTAATCTGTATATAAATGGATGTAGAATATACGTGGATATTATAAGAGAGGAAAAAGTGTTGTCAATTTAAGCTACAATTTCCCCTGTTATCTACTGGTCAATTCTTTTATGCGGTAGGAGGATTGAGGATGATGGATTGTTTTTTTACCGCTACAAGGTCTACTTTATCAGAGAACATGAAAGTATGGTGTAATATCTAGTCAGGTTTCAAGCCATTTCTCTTGGGTTAGATGTCCACCGCTTAAAACCCTAAAACAATAATCCTTCCACTTAGTGCGAGAGATGACAGTAGCTGAGAAAATATACTGAACCCACAGTTTTTAAACTCGTTCTGTTATTTGTTGGCTGTAAGGTTTATCATAAATTAGTAAACCAATAGTATCCATACTTTTCCACCTTTCACGAGAATGGTCAAAACTAATTATTTGTAGTCTCAACTAGAAAAAATGTTATGAGCAAAAAGTTCTATTCTGACCAAATATATTGAATATATATTATTTTATAGTAGACCGTAGTAGACAAAACATTAAATAGAGAGAGAGAGACAACGAGAGAGAGAGAGAGAGTGAGTGGGTGAGAGAGAGAGATAGAGAGAGAGAGAGAGACTGAGAGAGAAAGGTAGGGAGAGATATTCTGCAAATTATGTCCCGTGTCCGGGGGCTTACACACACAGACACACACAGACACACACACACAAATAAAAGGCTTACACTAAATAATTAACAAACTTAAACACACTTACACACACGTTTAGAGGTACACAGACAAAGTACACTAAACTTAAGAGTTCAAAATAAAGACTTTTATTGATTCAAGATAATTAAAAAAAACAAAATGTATTACATATTTTTAAAAATAAAATCCCTATAATAAATGAGATAAATATGATGTATGAATGTCTGTCTGTGCTAATGTATCTTTCCATCGGCAATTGGATTATCTTTTCAGAGATCCTTTATTTTGGTCATGTATTTTTTATTGGGGGGGGGGGGGGAGATAGATCAAAACTCTGAATAACAATTTCTCAATAAAAAATAACACCAAAAAAAAACATTTTATTTATTGATCATTTTAAAATAAAAAATAGCTGAAAAATATACAACATTATAATGATTTTATAAAAAAATGTATTTAACTGACACAAACATTCAAACAGACAAACAGAAAACCCTTGGACTCTGATAGATTATTTTACTCTTCTCTGTGTGGTGTGGTGTGTGTTTGTGTGTGTGTGTGTGTGTGTGTGTGTGTGTGCGTGTGTGTGTTGTTGCAAGAGTTCGCAAATTTTTACACAGGGTAGGAGAATGAGAATGGGTATCAGGGGGACGGGTAAATTCAAATAATAAAAAAGAGGAGCGCTTACTGCTATAGACCGTCTTCTAAGAGTAAGAGACAAAAAGGGAAAGGGGGAGAAATTTTTGGAGGATTTTTGTTTGAAGCTGTCGCAGTGGTGGGAAGGCAAGGCGCGGGGGAATAGAATTAGATGGGGTGACAAGTAAAGGGGTACATAATGAGGTTTGCGAGAAGTTAAGAGCAAAAATTTTTGTTTAGACTTTTGGGGGAAGGGAAGTTTTGTAGGGTAGGGCGGGTGAAAGGGAGGGGGATAATGTGCAAATAGTCTGTAACGAGGGTGGGGGAGGGTTAATGTGTATATATACACAAATATATATTGATATAGGGAGGGATGGGCACATTATTTACCATACAACACTCCCCTCCCTCTGGCTCCTAGACTCAGGGGGACACACACACACACACACATATTACTCTAAAAGTGGTGCTCAGCTCTTCTCTGTGAGTGACAAGTGTTAAGCATGAGAGAGAGGTTCTATTTCAATAAAACTCCGAGTGTCCCACCACAGCCCTCACTATTACTACTCCCAGTGTCCCACCCCTCCCCCTCCGATATAGTATTCCGAGGGTAGAGAGTTGCTAAAAATATACATATATATCTACAATAATCAGAAAATCCTTCTCTTAACTTTTTAACATATATATATGGATACAGAAGAGAAATTAATTATCAATAAAAAACATTGCTCTGTCTCCATGTCTTGATGCTATTGCTCGTCTGTCTAACAGACAGCTTCGAACTTGCTACACCTCTCTCTCTCTCTATCATTTTATTAAAAAAATTGTGACTTAATATTTTAAAAGCTGTCCAACAGCCCTAACAAAAAATTAAAATGTGATAAAAATTCTGGTGAAAAAAATAATGTTAATTTTTCTACACCTGGTGAATTCAAATTAAATTATTAGTTAAATAGAATTATACAATTATCAAACTAAAAGTGCTAAAAATATATTTTCTAACTTTTTGTTAAAAAAAAGGCAAATAAATTTATTTGCTGGCTCTCTCAAGGGCGTATTCATGACGAAAGGAGGGGTGTTAAGGATGGCAGAATCACCCCCCATGGGTCGGGTGGACCTAGGGGCCGACTCTGGCCCCCAAGATCTTAGAACAAATAGTGAATCAAGGAAAAAAGTCCCTCCAGGTGAAAAAATTAATTAATAAAAATAATTTTATGATTGCAAAATTGTAATTACGTATTATAAGCTGTTAATAAGAAGGCACAGTTTTTTTTGCAAATCTTTATTTGATAAGCTTTCATATAGCTGTATTTCGTGCCATGATTAAAGGGATAGTACAATGGAATTCAAATTTAATTAATTTCATAAATTCTAGCAACTAAAGTTTAAATTTGATATACAGTAATTACAAATGAATAGAAATTATTTTAGTACAATTTAATATAGATTGTCGTATCCATCTCTGTAATGGTGTACATAAAGCAATATAGTACTTGTATTGTATCATATATAAAACAGCCAATAAGAACACATTTGTTGATTTCAATAATAAAAAAAAATATATTTTTATTCTAATTTTTTATAAAATTGTAGAAGAACTAATTTATTTAAAATATTTGAATTAAGAAATTTAGATTTTGACAAATTTTCTTTGCAGATTTGTCTGAATACTTAGCTGTAATGCTAGGCCTAGACAGCCCGCGAATTTTCACCCGTGCAAATTATTTGCCAGTGTGGGGTAACGGGGGGTGGGGCCAAGAGGGTATGGTAAAACAGTAAAATATATGGGGTAGGCATGTTTAGGCCTTAAAAAAGAGAGGTACTGTAATACATAACTATATTGTATATCATGTTTTTTTTTATGATATATGTATATATATAAGTTATAGTTTCAGTTTCTTGACCCCTTTATCATACATCTTTCTTCCCTCGGGAGGGGCGAATTCTTTAGGGGGCCCTCCTTGTGGGAGAATTAAGAGGGGGGGTGGGGTAATTTGCGCATTGCAAAATATAGAGGGAATGGGTAAACGATATGTAGGGAGGGGCAGTTGTAAAAGTTATTATACAAGGTTTTGCAAAATGCTTGGGGCCCAGGGGCCTAACTGCTTTTAGGCGGATAAACATGTGGAGGGAGAAGACAATGGCAATTAATATAAATTACAATCTTTAGTACCCTTAATATGTAACAGCTTCTAAAGGAAGAATATCATGTTTGGGAGAAAAGACATTTGGAATGGGATAAACGTAGATTTTTAAGAAGCAAAGTTACTCAATAGACTAGTTGGCTTACAATGTGTCTAGAAACTGGACATTAAAACAAAAGAAGAAGTTCAGCGTTAAAGCTTATGACAACAACCTGTTAAACTTTTATAAACCTTACCTTAAAGATGAAACTTTTTAAAGAATCTTAATCAAAATTCCAATTATGTTTTTAATTGTTATTTTCACCATTTTTTTAGTTTTCTAAAATACTAAACAACTTATCATATACTGAAAAAAAACTAATTGGACTAAAAATAATTGAACTTATATGAAATACATTAAAAAGGAGAGAGTCTGTGGTCAGGGGTAAAGTGAAAATCAATAATAAAATTCTCATTAAAGTGTAAAATTTGTCTTCAATATATAATATTTAAGATAAAAATAATTGCAATGATAAATGATATTGTCATATCTCTTCTTAATTTGTTACTTGTTCAAGAATTCCCCTAACATTAACTTCTTTCAAAAAGATTGCCTTTTAAATCATTAGTATTCTTGTTTAAAGCTAATTGACTACCTCCTTGAGTCCCTGAAATTGTAAGAGCAACAAAACAGTGACCTTTACTAGGAAGAGAGCACAAAAAAAAGAAAATCCTCTTTTCTAATTAGGTTTATCCAACATGAAAGTAGTCCTTTCTACTTAATATGTAATAAGTTTAATTCAAAATAAGTAATTAAGACAATTATAAGTAGCGCTGCAATAACATCATGTCAACATTGTTTTTTAAAATCGAGTCAAAGGTTGAAATCACTATGATATATTTAGTCGCTCAACTGGTTACATGGCATTTCTACAACCGTCAGAAATACAACTAGATTTTCTTTGTCAAAATGAATAAACCTCTGCCAAAAATATTGAGTATGAGATATTTTTTTGTTTTACTAGAAACTCAAGAAAATCATTTAAAAGATCGGATTTTAGACCCATATTATTTAGAATTGTTATAGCAGATTTTACAACAAACAATGATTGAGAGAAACAGTTTAAAATAGTCCATCTTGATAAACATTCATCTTTACTATTTTTAATGAGCGATATTTGGCAATTAGAATTAGCAATGATATTTGAAAAAATATTTCGTGTTTAGAAAAAATAAGGTACCAAACATTAAAAATATAAAGTTTTCTTTGAGATGAATTATGACTAGTATTTATACATCTAAAATTGTCAATTGTACATCTATTTTTCGACAAATAATCAATATAACTAGATCTTATCTGTAAGTTAAAGTCAGATTTTCTCAGATGCTATAAAAGAAGAAAAAAGAACGAACAAGCAATAGTAATAAGTTCATTAATATAATTGATTGATCGACCAAATTTGTTTTATCAGAGGGGACATTTAGCTTTTTATTACACCAGTCCCCAAAGTTATTATGGAAGCTTTTATTTCATTTTGATTGGTTGGTCCATTAAGATTAGTGTCCAAACATTTCAACCACTAATTGTATAACAAAAGGGATAATTTTGTGTATCATCAATGGGATCAATTTATTGGCCATTGTCTTATCCCTTTATATCCCTGGGTCAACGTTCAGTTGTAGGTAAACTACCATAAAAACTAATTGATCTATTTTGATTTCAGTGGTGATGACAACACAGCCTGGTAATGAGAGTGAACTCCAGCTGTACAGAGTACTACAGAGAGCTAATCTACTCAACTATTATGATACTTTTATATCTCAAGGTATGCGCACATTAAAATAACAAATTAGTACGTTCAAACAAGGACGTCCAAGCTTTTTTAAATAAGGGGTAATATGAAGGATTTAAGAGTTTTATGGGTTAATCTAATGTACATTTATGTATTTTTAAGCAAGCGATTTCAAAGTTTTTTTTATTTGGGAGGGGTGGTTAATACTAACGAGTGAAAAGTGTTTTAAATCAATTAAAGCAATTAATTGTCCCTTCAGCACAGCAAATATTATTTGCATGTGACATTTGTAGTTTGTCCGCGCTTCAAGATACGAATTTTGCGTATTCAATCAATGGAAATACATTTTTTATTTATATTTATTTTTACAATAAGATGATTTAATCTTTTCAAAAGAATAGAATTTTATATTGATCTTTGAAGCCTTTTTGGCATTAAGTTACAATCAAGAAATAATATTGCAACATTAAGTTAAAAGTTTTGAACGAAACGAAAACTTCAGACCAAATGTAAATTCGAAGATTTTTTATTCTCTATTGGAAGATTTTTTAATAAATTAAGAATTATTTTTAAAAATATCTTGATAAGTTAAACTTAACATTATTATTTGTATGGTCTAAAACTACAATTTTAAAGTTTATTAAGGCTATACGCATAATTAACTATGAATTAGAATATTTCAGGGATTAGTGTATAGGACAATACATCAAAAATAATCTTACAAAAAAATGGTATTCTTCTTCTGGTATCTAAAAATTTTCAAGCAAAGATTGTAAATTAATTAATAGGCATTGTTCCCTCCCTTCGTGGTAATTATGAGCATAGAAAAAAGTTTAGTTTTTGTTTAATTTCCTCTTTTTAATTTGTTGTTATCTGATATAGTCATGCCTCTACTCAGGGAGGAAGGGGACATTGGACTGTTTATTTCACTAGTCCTTAAAGTTTTATAATATACTTTTCTTATTTGTTGGCTTAATAACTTTAGGGACTATGATTGATTTATTAATGGTTGGTTAATCAATTTGAGTGTCCAACCAGTAATTGTAATCTATAGAAGAAGTAATTTTGTGTATCATCATTGGATATGTACATCAATTTATCCCTTTAGATCCATGGGATCTACTACCTTTATCAGTTGATAGATAGAGATCTTCTTATGTATATAAAGTATATTTTTTTTAGCGTAGCTTCTTATAAACAATTGCCAGCCGTACGTCCATCAATCAGTAGATTTACAAAAATATATCCGCACAATAATTTTAAACATTTTAAAATGTCAAAGTTTTACTTTAAATTTGAATCAAAATTAGTTTTAGTATGTAATTGATTGTTTCAGATAACATTAACCTTGTTATCTAAGTTACTTTTACTAATGTATCATAAAAAAAGTTAATATACATAGGAATTAACTGCCTTTTGTACTTCCTTACTTATTAACTGACTTTAAAAGTAAATATTAAAAATTGAATGAGCTATGAGCTAAAAGATCATAGTTAGTAATCTAATAACATAACCTGTCCACAAAATGTGCAAAAGTACGTTTAGCTTGTAATTGCTGCGCTGCTTTTGGCCATAACTTGTAAACGTCCTTGTTTTATATTTCACTTATATATTATACATACCCTGCTAAATGATAAACAAATATTGAACAATGTAAAAACTGAATTAGGTCAGTTGTTTTTTGCTTAACCTTTTTTTGTGGTAAAAAGATTATAATGTTTACCAATTGTTCTCTTTAGACAAAAATATAATTACAAAAAAGGTATCTTCTTAAATCGATCGGTAAGATTTGGTTTTAATATTTGTTCATGTTTAAAGGAGTATAGAGATAGGTCATTAGTAAAGAATTATTATGTTAGCATTTATATAAGACTCTAAGTTAATGCTATAATGGTCGACGTTTAGTCTACATAAACTATTGGAATTGCAAGTTGACACAATTCTTTAAGGTTTAGTGGGAATGACTTAGGTAATGAATGCACATGGTTTTAACTGTATAGTGTATACAGTACATACCTTGTGAAAGGGTCTTAGAGGTCCTTTTATCATATTATATCTTGATGTTTTATTTTTACCTAAAAATTTTAATCAGAATAATATTACTGTACTTTCTACGATTTAGATGAAAGAGATGATCCAATTATTCTTTACAGATATATTTCAATATTACACGCTTGGTCCCTCAGATGTCAAAACTTTATTTTAGTGTTTGGCCAAAATGACTTAGCAATTGTATCTGTAAGTACGTCTAATAACACCCTATGCTATTTTTAAAATCCTAGAAAATTTTTTTTGCAAGAAAATTGCATAAATTCGCAACCTTTTTTAGAACCACTACATAACTCGAGTTTTAAAACTTTTTATATAAAATCCTTTTTACAAAAAAATATCAATAATTACTTAAAATTAAACCTGAAAGAAAAAAAATCTCATTACACGTGTTAATTTGCATGTTTTAGGTCTTTTTTTGAGGAAAGTATAACTTCCACATTTTTGACAATAATTATATTTTTTAACATTTCAAAGTAAAATATAATAAAACTTAAACGATTTTTCTTGAATTATCAGTTGAAAATTTCATCAAACATGCAATTTAAGTGATGAAAATTTAATAAAATCATTTTTTGAATGTTTAGAATTACCAATTTTCTACATTTAAAACAAAATGTTAACAAAATTTAAAAACATTCTAATATATAACTTTAAAAATCAATAACATTTTATAAAATGATGTTTTAAAAAATAAATCATTAATAGGTATTAAAATGCATTTGAAGTTGCTTAAAATTAAAACGAGAATATCTTTTTACACTTTATTCTTTGTAATAGAGATTAATCGTCATTTGCTGAAAATGAAACATTTAATAAACTAATTGAATCTTTTTGTGACCATATTTAAAATTTTTAATTTTTACACTAAGGTGTTTTTTAATAAAAATCTTTGTTAATTTCTGTTTTACGACAAAAAAAGAAAGGGACTTTTTTACTATTTCTAGGTTATCTTATGCAATTTAAACTATATAATATGAAATAAATTTTAATTGTCTTTCTTTTGAGCCACAAAACACTGTAAAATGTAACATATATGCAAAAATAACAATTTTTTTAATGAATATTATAATATCCTTACATGACATTGCGTCAGAGCTTATTCTTTAGATCATATGTTCATGAAAAGTAGCCATAACTTGGAGGGTTGCGCTATTTATTAGAATATTAAATAAATTTGAATGGTAAAAATATTAGCATATCCTTTGTTAATTCAAATGCTTTAGGTATATTATTCGGAAAGTTAGTTAAAAAAGAGAGAATTTGCTGTGTATACTGTTGAAAGACTTTCAAAAATGTGAATTACAAAGCAATCCTAAAAGATCGGGCCGTAGGCGAGTCTTAGTTGATTGGGGGGGGGGGGGGGGGGGTTAATGATTACCTTTTCCAACCAATATTCAATCAACTTCTATTTAACCCTTATCAGTCGGGCGCCTGCCCCCCTATTATCTCAGCTCCTATTCGATCAGGGTTCAAAAATTTTGTGCATGTCCCCTGTTTCATAATGAATTTCCGACTATAAGTGAATCAGATTTTCGTTATTGGTATACGAGGTAAAAAAAAGAACATTTTAAAAAAATTATTTAAATAAAACCCAACGTGTATTGGCAGTACAAACATCTTAATGCTAGCAGACATATGTTTATCAACATTTGCAGAAAGCTATTTCCACAAGAAAAATTATTCAGGTTTCTACCTCACAATTTTAAATATTTCTTTTTGATAAAATGTTTGACATATATCGTATAATCATTTACCAAAAAAAATATTTTGATAATTTAGATTTCAGAGAAGATTAATCCTTTCAAAAAACTGAGACGACATTTTACATCTTCTGTCATGACATTTTAGAAAAAATATAAAAAACCAAAATTTAGTATGAAAACTATTTTCATCGATTTTTCTGAAGGTATTATCGTATTCTGTGGCTTTGTTATTATCATTTACTTATATTGAAAGTGCCAAACATTGTACCCTAACTTATTCATTTAATAAAAAATCAACCGTGATTATTTTTTATTTGACAATATTTATGTCGACTAAATGGCTTTAGTAAAAAGTTGTCATAACTGACATAATATTGACTTATCGATAGCCCAAAGATACATATGTTGACATAATGACGTCACAACTTATTGACGGAAGAAAAAACTATTACTTTAATTCAATTATTAATTAAAAAGACAAAAATGGAGCTTTTTTGAAATGAATAAGTTTTTTAAGAAAATGGACTTTTGATTAAAGGTGCCCCTGTTAATCAAAATAGATGATATTAACATCAATATCGAATTTATTGACCTTATCATGATTACAACAACAAAAAAATCTGGGCGAAATTCGATCCGCATATTAATTTTATTTGTACATTTTATGTGATAATAAAAGGCTTCTGTATAAAAATTGATCTTCCACATTTTCTAAGTTATCAAAGGAAGTTTCGATCAAGCCGTTATTGGGATCTTTTGAGTTTAATGATGCTCTTCTTCTTTTTATATATTGATAATACAAAACATTATTAATAAAAACTTATAAATTGATAATAATTTCTTCTTTCTTCAAAATATGTAAATAAAAAAAGAATTTTTTGGAAAAGAAACCAATTTTTGATAATTATTTTTTTTTCTAAAATCATAAGAAAACCAAAAACTATGTTTTATCTTTACTGGTTATCTTTACAAGTAAACATTTAATTTCCTCCTGAACGGATGTTTGTATAACAACTCTTTTTTTTTAAACGAAAAACTAAAAAAAATTTGTACTTTGCTTTATAAGAATTATGTTTTAAGGACTTATAGACTAAGAACAAAAGTGTCTTAAAAATCAGCGATGTGATGAAGATGAGAAGGGGGAAAGAAACTCCTTAAAAAGAGATGGATATTACCTCATTTTTATGACGTCACATAGCTGATTTTTAAGACACTTTGGTATATGTCCATAATTCCTTAAAACAAAATTATTAAAACAAAGTACAAAACTTTTTAGTTTTTCGTTTAAAAAACTTTTGAGACACTTTGGTCTTTGTCGAATAATGGATTAAAAATTCGAATTACCTTTTTTTTATCTAATTCATTATATTCAATTTAGGTGGTGATGATGTACAGCAACTATGTGAGGCGGGTGAAGAAGAATTTCTAGGTAAATCCGTGTTTTTCCGATATTTTTGTGTGTATCTTTGTTTAAAAGGTTTCGTGATTTCACAGATTTTTCTCTTTTTTTATTCTTATATGTTTTCAGGATGAAGCCCAAACTGTACCACTTTTGCACCACTTTTGATTCCTGTGACGTCGTAAAATTAGGGAAATTAGAGATGAAGTGGGAAAGAAAATCCCTAAAAACGATATGAAGAATATGCAAAAAAAAAAGTAGTGCAAAAGTGGTACAGTTGGGACTTCGTCTGTTTTTTAGTATTTAAAGACGGTAGATCTATAAAGCACAGTACAACGATGTCTGTCCGTCTATCTATCTTTCTGTCAGTCTGTCCTTTTAACCGATCTGATGAAGCCAAAATTATGCAAACCACTGAACCGATTGGACATTTCTTTCCAAGCAATATCTCTCTTGGTCTTATGCATTTGTTAACAAAGCAAAAATTAAAACTAATATTTTTCTAGAAATAATGGCCTTAGTTGGAATGGCTAGTAAACCTCTTCATGTGAGAAGATTACAGAAAGCTCTGCAAGAATGGGTACAAAATCCAGGTAAATTTAAGAGTAGTTGCGATCTAAAGGGATAAGACAATGGCCAATTAATTGATGTACAATACATCCCAAAAGATGAAACACAAAATTCCCTTTTTTGTAGGTTACAATTATTGGTTGGACAATCAACCAATCAAAATTCATTAAAAGTTCCAAAAGTTATTATTGCCAACGAATAAGAAAACTTTATTATAAACTTTGGGGACTTACGTTTAATAAACAGCCCATTGTCCCCTTTTTTCGTGAGTTGCGATATTATTCCAAAAAAAGAAAAATATATGATAATAGTTTTTATTTATCTTTTTGAAACAGTATTTTTACATTTTTAGTTAAACTTATTATTTCATTACTACTAGTTTTGCTAAAGCCTAAAATTTTATTTTATCTTCTGACTTTTGTATGTATAAAGTAACAAATAGATGTTAGTTTAAATAAATTGCAAAAAATAAAAACCTAAAGTTTAGTTGTTTTTAAGATAAAATAGACTAAAACTTTTTAAATAAAATTTTGCCGCTAAAAAAACTAACCAACCCCCCTTTTTTTAGAAGTGCCCCTTTTCCCCCATTTTACAACTCAAAAACCCCTTATCAGCTTTTTCCCCATTGCCCCAAAAAGTCCCCCATTTAAAAACTCATCTGCCAATAAAATAAAGCCGCTAAAATTTGTTGAATAGGTTGCGCGTTCAAAAATGCAACGGTCAAAAAAAAAACATTTTAAAATTATAAAAAATATTCCAGTATGGCTTCAAAACCGATGAATATCTCCTTAATTAGAACCGGTTCTCAGCCATACTGAAAAATCATGCTATAGACAATTTCTAAAAATAAAAAAAATCATGAAATTAAGTTTTAATCTTATTTTTTGAACACCCATGGAAAGCTGTCTATAATACGATGCAATAAATAAATATTGTAATGTATCATTTTACGAGAACAACAAATAGTAGCATAGATCAATAAAAAAAATTACAGAAATAAAAGTGTAAGGTATTATAATGTTATATCCGAAAATATTCAAGCTAAAAACTTATTTTTATATGATCGAATATGTGTGTGTGTGTGTGTGTGTGTGTTAATGTGTGTTATTGATAACGACAGACAGACAAGCATTACAGGCAGACCCTAACTATAGAAAATCTTAACACCTGAAAATTTAAATGCCTTTGTTTCTTGAATGTACTTTTAGTTTTAGCAAAATCAAGGATGACAACATCCATAAAAGTGAAGCACAGAAACGGTATGACAAACGGACATTAACACTTATATAGTGTCAAAACTGAATAATCAGAATATAAATTTATCAGAGTCGAAGCGAAACCGTAAGTAAATTTGTTGAAAAACTGCTTGATACAGGATAATGGTTATGGACATACTTACATTAATAGAACTTGATTATAGAATTGCTTCGCTTAAAATATTGTACTTTGTTGTCCCATGAATCAATATACCAAAAATCAGATCAGTCGGATAATTAGATCACATAAAAAGTAGTTGTTAAAAAGTAAAAAAAAACAACATGTTTAAAATGGACATACGGACATTCTGGTAATGATTATAGAGTTGCTACGCTTTCTAAGTCGTACCTTACTACTACAGGTATCACCATGCAAAGTTTCAAATCGATAGGACAATTCTAACATGCCTAAATTAACGAAAAAAGCTGTCTGTCTTTGACGGACGGACGTATGGACGGACCGGCAATAATTATAGAAAAGCTTCACTTTTAAAAAGCTCTTACGCTAACTATTTTATGTACAAACAAGGATGATAATATCCATAAAAGCGAAGCTCTGTAACGATAGGACAAACGAACATTAAAACTTGTGTCATAAATGAATAAGCAGAATATTAATGCATAAGTCTAAAGAAAACTGTAGGTAAATTAGTTGAAAAACATTTAAAATACTAGATAGTGTTTAAGGACATTTTTTAATGGACGTACAGACTTTCTTGTGATGATTATAGAGTTGCCATGCTTCCTAAATCGTACATAATTGATATAAGAATCATCATGTAAAGTTTAAAATTCACAGGACAATTCTAACATGTTTGAATTAACGGACGGACCGACCCAAAACATAGAAAAGCATCGCTTTAAAAAAGAAATATAATTATATGGTATGAAAAACATACAAGTGTGACTGTATATGTAAGTAAAAATATTGACACAATTTTTTGTCATAATTTTACTTGTGGTTTTGTCGTAGTTGTAACAAGTTATTAAATTATGTTAAAAATATGCTATTTTAGCCTTGATTCCGTTGCTGTGTGTCTTTTTTTGGCCGCTTTCCCTTAAAGCTACAATTTCCTGAAAAGTACGACCGGACCCGGCAGCGGTTGACTAATTCTTAAAGATTTCTGTATGCTTCTTTATTTCTATTAATGAAACTAGCGACTGCCCTGCGCCCCTTGTTCTAGGGCAAGATGTTTATAAAGCTTCCCTGATCAGTACAACCAAATCGACCAGTATTATTGAGATCTTTAGCATCAGACAAAGAACATCACTTCATTATCTTATAGAATAAATTAATATTTTAGTATATTAAAATAGAATAATATTTTTCATAGGTTCATCTTAAGTTTAAATAAGGGTCTAGAATCCATATTATTATTTCCAATATACACTTTTTTCTGCCTAAATCATTTTAGTAACGGTTGCTCTGCTAATAATAAAAAGGTTACATAATAGTTAATGGTTAGGAGGTTTTTTTTTATTATCTATAAATAAACAGGAAAAGGGTTAAAAAGCAAATAGGTGACCAAATTTTGTAATAAAAGTAGTAAAATATAATGCGTAAATATTCTTTTTAATGAAAGCTAGGGGCGTGAAGAAGGGAGTTGTATGAGGGGGTGTCATCATCCCCCTAAAAAATAGGCATGTCTTTCTCTCCCACCACCCTTCATACTATGCCCCCTTTCCCAGGCAATTTTTTAATTAAATCTAAAAGAGCATCTTTATCTTCTTATACTTTTATACAAAAATATTTATACAATGAACAGAAATAGAAAGGAAAACGTATTTTAACACTTTTCTTCTAAATAGATTAATTTTTGAAAAATAAGATTAGAAACTTTTTATTGCACAATAAGATTACAATTTACAATTTAACTTTAAAAATATTGTATCCCCATTTCTTGAATTATAAATCTGCACCTCTTTGATTGCACAACCTTTATTCTGTGTATGATTATGAAGATTGTTCAAGTCTCACATCTAACATAGCAACTGTTCGTATCCTCCTGTAACAAACCGTAAACTCATTATATCGTGAGTTCGAATCCCTTATATTTGTGAAAGTTATATGGTGTAGAAACCTCCCTATAATTTACACATTTGTCATTTCCTCTCTAAACAACAAACACAAACTTTCAACCCTTCGCCATTAATTCACTAGTTGATGATATATGTAGCCTCCTCCCCCCCCCCCTTCCATTTTTTTATTTATAAAAAAAATTTTTACAGTTCCGGCGGGCGGTTAGAACTTTGCGGAGCCCCAATCTTTCAAATCTAGCGTTTACTCTAACGAAACAATTAGATTAGCATCATGGGGACCATGTGAGGCCAGCTTTCCTGAAGTATACTCAAACTGAACTGAAATGATAAAAAAAAACATAAAAAAAATTAAGTGAGGGGTGTTTGACTTACACTAAAGATTAGAGAGAAATAACTACTTCAACCCTTAATCAGCACCTCGAATACAACGGATATGGCATTAGAATTAAAGATAAAACTTTTTTATTAAAAACAAAAATAGAATACCTTTTTTTAAAAGAATAAATAAACAATAAATTTTGAAAAGGATAGGTAAGTTTTTTATCTGATTTTTCGTCATTCCCGTTCCCTATAATCCCTGCAGGGTGCTCAGGGGGTGGCAAAATTATTATTATTATACATATTAAACCTAATTAGTTCTGTACATTGATTTTTTAGCACCTACTTGTTTCGTTCGCTGGTAGCTTTGTTATCAGCCTCTAGGGACTCTAATAAAACAAGTATAATTATTTATCGTATTTTTAACAGCTTTCCGCGGGTATTAAGATGAAAAATTATAAGATTAAAACCAGTTTTGTTGAAGGCCCGTAATAACAAAACAAATGTTAATTTCATAATTTTTTATTTATTTCGCGGAAAATGTTTTATATACCTACTACTCTAAATATATTATCACATACTTATTTTAAGTCTAAAATTCTTAATTTCAATCTTTAATAAAGTTGATTTCTATAGTATCATTTGTCAATCGACTGATGTGTATTGAAACAACAAAGATAATCACTAAAAAGCCCCCCCCCCCCTTAACTCGAAAAATATAAAATCAGCCATTCCTAAGGTCTTAGTAATCGACACACAAAAATCTTTTTCTTTTTAGTTATTTTTGTAACAAAGATGGTTGAAATTTCAATAAAATTAATTTATCTCATTTAAGACATTAATAAATTGTGAAAATCAACTATAATAGTCGGATAGTGTATAATTTTAGATAAAAAAAAGAGGATAAATTTTTATAATTTATGTTCCCAATTATCACAGCACTTTAACTTCCTTTATGCTTGCTCAATAGATGTATTACCCTATTAGATGGTCTATCAGACACAATAATCCGTCCAATAATCTTCAAGCAAAGCTTAGTTATAAGATATTTAACTGACTTTTTTGTATGAATAAAAACTGAACCTTTTGTGCATTAATTTTTACACTTTCCAACCAATAACCTGTTCGGATTGATCCTAAACTGTGTTCCTATTGGTCCAAATAGGGGTTGGGGATCTATATTTTCTATACTTATTGCTTGTTGTTTATTATCCTCAGGAATAAAAGTATTGGTAGTATACAATAAATACCAAACAAAACAAAAAATCTAAGGCCAAGCTTGTCATATTGAATTTTGCTCTTCAACCAAAATATTTACCCACAGCTAGACCTTGATTTATTTCAGTAAGATTCGTGATTGATATTAATTATGACATGATATTGTGAAATATGATACAAAATATCTGATTTAAATAATGCAAAAATACATAAAGAAAATCTTCTACCCTTCTCCTCCACAAATTAAACAGAGGTGGATTCTTAAAAAATTAGCCCCACTAATCGCTTAGTGGGGCAAAATTGTTTTCGTTAAAAAATCCTCCAAAATCACATAAAAAATCTACAAAAATTAAATAAAATCTTATGTTCATAACCCTTCTATGATTTTGTTTGTAGATTTTTAATGTGATTTTGGTGGATTTTTCACGAAAACAATTTTGCCCCACTAAGCGATTAGTGGGGCAAATTTTTTTTAAGAATCCACCTCAGATCTCAGACAAAATAACTTTTAACCTAATCCCTGAATTTTGTCTCCCCTAACATTTGCGAAATGTTTGCAAAAATAATTGTTTTGCCTCGGGGCCAAAATACCATCCCCTTGTTAAAGTTGCTAAAATTGTAAACAATATATGTTGTATACAGTTCTATATACATAGATATGATGGAAAGACAGGGAGGGGGTCTAAATTTGCAAGACATTTGCGAATTCATAGACTTTTTAAATTTAGATTATTATAATAAATAGTTCTTTTTGTCTGAAGTAAATTTTGATCTTTATAAAGAAGTTCATCAATTAATCAAAAAGTTTTATCAATAATTTGGTCATATACAAATTATGTACTACCGCCGCCGAAGGACGACATATGGCCGACTGCTTCCAAGCCGCCTGGATTGTTTAATTACACTTCAACACCGTTGTCCGAGAGAACGAAAATGAAAAAAAACCTTAGATTTAAAAAGTTGTCTATTTTTTGTTGTCTTTGGTCTGTCTGTCTGTTGCACTTGCTCATAAATACTTTCTCAGATAGAAGGATTAGGGGAGTGGGGAGTTTTAATTTTATTGGAGTTTTAAAATATGACGGAATTGGGGGAGGGGGTAGTATGCCCCATAAAAATGGTCAGGTCATTGTATTTTTGAAAACAGTACATTTAACTAAGGGGGGAGGGGGGGGGGAGATATGACATGACAAGCTAACATGACACCCATATTTCTCAGGGATTAAGAGAATGGTAGAGTTTTTTTGGGGGGAGGGGTGGAGGTGAGGGCATTGTAGGTCAACCCTACAAAAAGAGATAGCCCTTAGAAAATGTAACTCCCTCCCTCTTCAAGGTTTAATTTTTATATAAAACAATGATAATGGGATCAGTAGTTTATATATAAATTTAGTTTAATTTTCTATTATCACAAGAAATTGACATATTTATTAAGCAAATCTATTCTACAAGGCTTTACTTTTGGTTGCTTTAGAATGCTGCAAATTCCATACTGAGGTTGTCAAATTTACAATCCTTTTATCCCCGCAATTTTTGCAAAAATAATTTCGTCTCGCAAAAATGGGTATTTTTGCACAAAATTGTTTGCAAATTTTTTGCTAGAAATAAATTTATGTCAGAGATTTGCCTCAAGTCCTTTTTTAACATTTAAAAGTAAACTTTCACTCAAAACTATACATATTTAAGGATACTTTATTTTTTAGGTCAAATAAGTATTAGAAACAATTTCAAAATTAAGACATATTTGAAATATCTATTAGAATAGACATTTTTTTAAAGTTGTTAAATAATAATAATTTTGTAAGAAAATTGATTTATAATATTAAGGGTTTTGTAGACATATTAAAAGGGTTGCTATACTAATTTTAGTAAAAACAAGAATGACAATATCCATAAAAGCGAAGCGCTAAAACGGTAGAACAAACGAACAATTAAACTTGTAGAGTGCCAGAACTAAATAATCAGAATATACATAAATTTGTATAAAAATCGAAACAAAATTATATGTAAATTTGTTGAAAAACTGCTTAAATACAGGATAAAGAATTAAGGACATACTTACATTTTTAGGTCTTGATTATAAATATGCTTCGCTTATAATATTGTACTTTGTTGTCTTAGGAATCAGTATTCCAAAAATCAGATCAATCGGATCATTATATCAAATAAAAAAAGTTGAAAATCCACATGACTAAAATGGACGTACGTACATTCTGGTAACGATTATAGAGTTGCTAATATGCCTAAATTAACGAATTAAGCTATCCGTTCCTGACGGACGGTCCGAGCCTAATTATGAAAAAGATTTGCTTACTGATAAAGAAGTAAAATGACTTTAAATCGCATTGTTAAGTTGACATCTTTGCTTATTTTATGTCGCAAAAACTCAAAATTAAAGTAAAAAAGATGGGTACAAAGTTAGATAAAAAGTAGGCGGAGAATGAGAGAGAGAGAGAGAGAGAGAGAAAGAGAGAGAGAGAGAGAGAGAGAGAGAGAGAGAGAGAGAGAGAGAGAGCGAGAGTTGTAAGGGAGGGGCCCTGAACCGTGACAAAATCTGTTTTACGAGTTACTTTTAGGGGACTTTAATGGCCTAAAATGGTCTAAATATGCAAACTAAAAGCAAGTGACACGCGACAATATTTTAAAGACATGTTCTTTTAGTAGCTAGGCTTCTCTACAACCATTTTTCATTCGTCTGTCCTAGAAATACAGAGTGCCCCTACTAGCATATAGGAGAGAGAGAGAGAAGAAAAGCAGCCTAAAATCATACCAAGAATATATTTTTAAATAGGCTAAAACTGTCCTGGGACTTTTAATAATGAAGAACTCAATACGTCCAGTAGTCAGCAAGATCTTTAATATATTGATTGAAAAACCTTACTACTCTTTATTATAGCTAGAAGTATTTATTTTTTATCAATAATTAAATATCACTACAATGTAATGTTAAAAATGATTTTATTACATTGTTTTTATAATTAAAAGGAAAGAATTCTACTAATGCACCTCACAAAATATTATATTACATACCTAGAATTTATTATAAGATATAATCAAAAATATTTTTGGAAAATTTACTTATAGTAAAAAGCAATATGTTATTTTGTCTACATACAAAAACATCCAAAATTGTTTGTATGGGTAGGTTGTACTTTAAAAGGTCGGCTTTAGGCTATCACTACATTACTAGTAACGAAGCCGTTTGTTATATAAAATGTACTTTATTTTGCAGTTCTAACTGGGCTAAACAAATATTTAAAGATACACCAGAACAATTATTTTCATAAATAGCGCTGAAATAGCAATGTAATAATATTTAGAAGAAAGAATAGTAAAGTAAATATAGAATTTTCCGACATTGTCAATAAATCATTAAATATGACAGATTTTATAGTCAAATAATTTAACATAAAAACAAAATTAGTCAATTATACAGGATAGGACGAAATGACATAGGACAAACTTTTGTTATGAAGAAGCTTTACCACAAAAATTGCAATCCTTATCATTAGGGAAAATATTGCACTTAAACAAACATTAAAAAACTATGAAATAGGTTAGGAATAAAACACAATTAAGGTTTGATAATAAATCTACAACCACTTCTTCTTCCAAATTTTTACCAGCTACTTTATTCAAATCAGAAACATAGTGGTTAACAAAATTATTTATGTTTAGGAATGTTCCAGTCACCATTAGTGTCTTCAATTGGCGGCTTCCACAGTTCCCCGACTGCGGCGGCCGCAGCGGTTATTCGCGCTAGTGGTGCCGGCGTCGCCATACCTACAGTCACTGTCGCCCCCTCAATCATGGGCGGAGTCTCTGTATCAACGTCAGTGTTTGGTAGTTCTGCGCTAACAAGTGTTGCCGGTGGCGGAATTTCAGTATCATCCGCCGCTTTGTCAGGTGCCCATAGTCTACTTGTCGGCGGCGGCGTTAGCCCGCACTCATCTCCATCCATGCAGGTGCCAACCTCAGTCAGTCAATTGTTGGCCCAATCCCGCGCAATTGCGGCGGCCGCGTCTGCGGCAGCGCTGCCAAGTTTGGCCGTCTCCTCGCCATCCCCCATGTCATCAATATCGTTGGGACAAAGTGACAGCCTCGCCACCAGGTTACACTCCCTGCCCTCCCGCCCAAGATCTCGCAACACGCCCCCAAACTCGTCAGGTTCCGTGGTTATGATACTGCAAGAAATTCAATAGTTAAGATTCTACTTATTTAGAATAGAGTAGCTGCGCTACTAAAAAAGTAAACTGTATGACATTAAAAGAAAAAAGGCCTACAAATACACCTAAACTAATTAATCAAAAGTAAAATAAGGAAGTGATGATCTAATAAGACTAATTGTATCATAATCGCTTTTACATCAGGCAGCCTGTTAAAAGACCGTTCCAGCACCACTGAAACAACCTCATCCTCACTCTCCCCGGCGATGACAGCCGCCGCGGCCGCCGCGTCGTTACGCACCGCCTCCGGGGGCAGCGGCGGTCGGGACATCAGTAGTGATAGCGAAAGCAACAGCCGCAACGCGCCCTCCCCGCCAACCTCTGGGACCAGTGATATGCAGCACCCCGGCTCATCTACCTCCCCCATGCAGCTCTGCACACCTGTCCTTGTGGAGTCGCAGATTCAGCGGATAGCGGACGCGGCTGCGGCTCTCGTTAAGTCACTGCCTGACCTCGAGCCTAAACAGCCGAACGCCAAGAAAAAAATCTGTAAAGAATTGGAGGTAAAACTATGGTTTTTTTTATTACAGCAAAAATTATTAATATGGGTTAAGTGGGTTTTGAGACCTTACAGGACAAACAGACACATACATCCAACTACTTATAATTAATATATTTTTGTAGCTTGTAATGAGTATGAACGAGGAAGATGAGAAAAAGATGGAAGAAATAAGAAAATTTTCCGCCATTTATGGAAGGTTTGATTGTAAGAGAAAACCTGAAAAACCTTTGACTTTGCATGAGGTAATCTTTTAGTAAAAAAATTTAATTCTTAAAAATCTAATAATAGATTAATAATAGCTTATTAAATCAATCATCGGCTGCGCCCCTGGCATCTAGGAGCTTTGAATTCAAAAGTGTAAGAAATTGACATAAAATAGTCCAATACCATTCCAAGACTTTTATAAAATAGACAAAAATTAGCTCGGAACCTATGTTAAACTTCCATACAAAATATAACTTAATCAGTCCAGCTTCAAACCAAAAAAAACATACTTTTAGAATTGTACTAATTACTAATTGCAGCAACTTTACATCCTACAATTGCTGTGATTTTTTAAAGGGTGTAATGATTTCAGGTATCAGTAAACGAAGCTGCCGCCCAGATTTGTCGGCTGGTACCTGCCATGCTCACAAGGAGAGATGAACTTTTTCCGTTGGCCAGGTAGACTTGGTTCTTTTCTATTGCCCAATCTTGAACTGCTCATTTTGGCATGTCTTATCAAGCGCCAATGTACCATGGGATCTAAATGGATAAGCCTATCGCCGATAAATTGATGTACTTCCCCAATGATAATACACAAAAATACCCCTTAAGTAGATTAAAATCAGTGGTAAACGTTTGATTACTCAACATAATGAATCAACCAATCAAAAGTCTTCAACGTTGATAAACTAAAACAAGAAAACTTTATTATAAAACTTTTGGGACTAGTGTAATAAACAGCCCATTGCCCCCTCTCTATCTGAATTTACCTAATATCAAAGTTAAATTAATGACCAACATCAATGACTTTATTATAATGTATTTTTTATCATTTTAAAGTACGAAGTATCTAGTAAACGGCAAGATAGGTTGTTACTCAATTAAAAGAAAATAAAAATTTAAACTCTTCTGGAAATTATTTTGGGGGGAGGTGAAGGATCGAAGACCCTAGGGGCTAAGGGATATGATACTAGTATATCATAATAGCACTATATAATTATTGATATATAAAGCATAGTTTTTGTTTAAGGCAAGTTGTGAGAGATTCAGGCTACCAATACAGCAAGGGACACTCTAGGTAAATATTTTTATATTGACACGCAAATCTGGCTCTATCAAGCTTTATTCTTATAAATATGTCTATCAGTTGCGCCTCATCCGCAGAAATGTCCCAGTTTTATAATCCAAAAAATCACCTGGATATCTAAACCTGTTCCTAATATGGCGAGCAGCCTTTTCAATGCGAATGTTTAATAACCATAGATGGTTAAAGTTGAGGTCGTATACATTGAAGACATGTAAAACTAGGAATCGATATAGCACCCCAAATAACAGACAGATGGACAAAACAACGTATAGGTTATATAGGTATGTGTCATGGGAATCATCACTGAAAATTTCAGCGGTCTATCTTGGATAGAAGCTGAGAAAATTACGTTTACCCCTTAACTTTACGGACTGACGGACGGACGGAATACTAAAAATCGCAAGAATAATTTAAACGTTTTGGGTACACGCCTCCAGCAAAAGCCACCTTACCAATAAAATAACTCATTGGTATTTTTACGTTTCTTTGCCATCACATAACATTGTTATCCTTGTTCAGATCAACATTTTCTCTGACGGGCAAACTGTTCAACGGAGACGACGGAGGACCTTTCAAGAGGATGAGATACTCGGAGGACAGCGAGATCACCCAACGGAGACGGGTATGTAAATGAAGGGATCTAAAGGGATAAGCCATTGGCCGATAGATTGACATACATCCCTAATAATGATACACAAAATTATCCATTCTGTATAGTATAATAAGTGGTTGAAACTTTTGACACTCAACTTATTTAACCAACCATAAGAGTATAATAACAGTCCCAAAGTTGTTGAGCCAACAAATAAGAAAACGTTATTATAAAACGTTGGGGACTAGTATAATAAACAGCCCAATGTCCACTTCCTTCCTGATGTAAATGTTCTGAAAAAGTGAACTTTGCATTTGGATGTAATTGTAAAATATACATGATTATTATGACTATGACGGGGTTGGAAAATTGTCGTCAATTTACCTTGCTTGTATGGAACTCGTTTATTGGTCTGTTCGTTTATCTAGTAGAAAGTGATGGGATTTGAGAAAACACCTTTCTGGAAAGGGGAATCGTTATTTTTTCGCACTGCAAGTTTCAATTTATTAGAGAACATGAAAATCTAATAGTTTATCCATTTCTTTGTATTTGGCCTGATTTTACCAAAGTAACTACTTGTGAGAACTTCTGTCAGATGCGTGACATAATACCTAATGAATGTATTCCAGACAAGACTCGTGCAATCAAAGGGATTGTTGACAGTATGGTCAAGTAAATTAGGACAAATTTGGTTTAGATACTGATGAAGTATGGGAGATTTGAAATCTGCATCAATTTTTAAGGATTTTTTATAAAAATACGTTTTTGAATAATTCTTTATCTGAAGGCGGAAATACAATTTAGGTTAATTAATTTTGACATCTGTGATTGGTGGATTGAAAACTATCTGAGCTCTGATTGGAGAAGCTTAAGTGTCGTACATCATTCAACCAATAAGAGCACAGGTAGTTTTCAATCCAACTATCACGGATGTCAAAATTAATTAACTTAAATTGTATTTCCGCTTTTAGATAAAGAATTATACAAAAAACTAATTCTATAAAAAATCCTTAAAATTTGATGCAGATTTCAAATCTCCCTCTAACATTAAAATTCCTTCCAAATTATATATCTTATTATACACATAATGTCTCTCCTTTTTTGTCATAATTTGGCTTAAAATTTTAAAATAATATTTCAATTGATTATTTTCCATATATCTTACATTATCTTTGTATCTGTTTTTCTCCCATTCTTCCTTCCCAAAACTTTTTTTCTTTCTATCTTTTCTTTAAATTATAGAATATTTGATTTAAAAAGGCATAAATTTATAATTCGCAGAATAAAATTGCAAAATCAGTAAAAACTTGCAATTTAACGTGCGAAATGCATTTTCAATGAATGAAAGAAATCTGCAGTATCACTATTTATCTATCTATCTATCTTATAACTATCTATCTAGATGTCTCAATATCAAATTAGCAAATCAACACTTGCACAATTTTATTGAATTGCAATAAAAATCAAATTGAAAATTACTATAAATTTTTGCATAAATGTAATTCATTTTGATTGAACGTTTTTTAGCGCATTATTATATTTTTAGCTAATTATAGTTTCACTTAATAGATAGATAGTAAAAGTACTTTATTATCTATTATAAAAAGATTCTTTGTCTGAAGCTTCAGATTTCGATAACTATAGAACTGATGGAATTCTTCATTTTAGGGAAGATTCATATAGATCCCGGGTTTTAGGCCATATAACTTTAAGATTTAAGCCTTGGGATGGTTCTAGGATATTTTTCTGTCCCTATCTTGTTCCTGTAAAGACAGATACCCTAGACCCTATGAAAATTATAAATTAAATAATCCAATGAAAAATGATTTTACTCTTTATCTTTCTCAACTTAAAAGCTATGCTAAAGAATTAATCTGTAAAGAAAAGGGGGGATTAGACAATAGAAAAGGAAAGAGTTATAAAAGCTTATACAATACACATGAGAAGGCAAATGTCTGTGCTATTTCATGCAAAAGGAGAATGGAAAAATCAGGGGGAAGAAAGGGTGATATAAAAGGGGAATGGGGAAAGCAAACTAGGCCAAAGAATTGTTTTTGCAGAGTTGCAAAAACCCACACATGGCAGCACCGGCCACAATTGCAAATTTTACAGGGATTCGGGGAAACAAAAATCCATAAATATCCAAATTTTAATTATTTTGATATATTTTGTTTCAGAAATTACATTTCATTTTTAGAAAAAAAATTTATTTTTAGTATAAAGAAACATTTTTACGTTTCAATTGTCCCTGAAATTCCAACACAAACTAAAGGGGTAAATATATTCACATACTTAAATTTTTACGATTTAACAGTGAAAAAAATGGAGCCGGGGTACTTTTTTAGCTTTTAGTCATTAGAATGATCTTTTGCTACAGATAGAATGACATCCTGTTACTTTTATATAAGGATTATATATATAATTTAATATTATTTAAATAAATTCTCTGCAAAATTTCCCCTGTAACAGTTTTTGCGAATCCTAAGTTCGCAAGCATTTCAGGTTTTCTATCAGCAGAGAATCTTGTGGTCTGCAACAACATTTAAAAAAAATTATTTTCTATAGTTAGGTTTTTTTCGTAGACAATTGGATCAATTGCATTTTAGATAATTTTGAGTTGCTTCCCCAACATCTAGGAAGGGCTAGAAAATAGTCTAAATCATCTTACTACTTAAACATAAAATAAGCTATCTTTTAACTATCCTGGGACCTATGTAAAGTTTTCCTAAATTAGAGAAGAAAAACAGTTTAGCTGTTAGTGAGATATTAATGGACTAACAATTAAGCGTGTACTGTCAGAAAACAATGTATGATCGTTATTGCTGCGCTACCTCATGACACAATCGTCCTAAAAATTTCAAGTTCTAGTCGTAGACCAGTATATTCTGTGTGCTAGTCGGCCATATTAACTTGCAAAAACGTGGGCCTAGATGTTTGCAAAAATGGCAACAACCCTTAAATATGTGAGTGTAATCCATAACCCCCCCCCCCCCCCATAAAAGTATCTTACAATAAATAATGTTCCAAAATAAATTCTACTACTACAACAAAAACATTATAAAAATGCTGACTTTCAAGAAATGACAATAATTATTGAAAAATGGGGGAATGGGGCACGGGTGCACTTGCGATTTGTGGGAATGTTATCGCAAAAATTTTACCATACACATTTTCACCGCAAGCACTTCTTTGCTAGATTTCACTTGTCTGCCAACATATAATACATACAATATAAAATATATATCTTATAAATTATTTTAATTTTAATATAATCAAGAAATTTAAATTTTTATTTACTTAAATCTAAATTTATCAGAAATATTGGAGAAAACTATATAGGAGAAAGGATTAAATAACTGTATGTATCCTTCCCGAGTACCCTGTGCCGACTTTCAATTGGGACTTTGAAAATCAATCAATAACGTCGGGAATATTAAAACAGCAAAGTCACTACAAAAGAGCAATTTGCTATTAGACTAAAAAAGTCCTTAATAGAGGGATATAATCATTTGTCTGGTTATACAGCTATCTATAGTATAAATTTATTGACAAATATTTTTTTACGGCACCGCGACAATATTTTCTTTTACAGCAGAAGGTAGATTATTCTTCAGTCAATTCCAGTCATATAATTTAAAATCCTTCTTTCTCCAAGAATTTCTAGGTACCAAAGGCAAAAGTCTACACTTGCTACTCAAAGTAAAGATTATCATCTACTGTCCTATACTTCCACACTCTTAAGACCTTTGGGTTTTTGTTTTGTTTTTGGTATGTATTCTATTACTTTTCTTTCCTTGGATTTGTATAGAAATAAGTAAAGCTTCCTGCATTTTGATATGACATTCTTGTTCTAGAACTCCCCCTCATGATGATAATCATATTAAGCTATAGAGTAACAAGAAAATTATATATTTGTGTGTGTGTCTTTCTTTTTCACAGAGAAAATGGATTTGCAATTATTTTTGCAACCACAGAAAAAAAGATTTTTGCTAATTAATTAGAAGTAAGTAGTTGTTTGAATGATTTTAATAATTTAGAAACATTGCTTTAGATTAATTAAGATTGGTGTCTTTACCGTTCAGTTTTGATTAAAAATCTTGTTGGCCCGTTATAGCTCCGCTACTGGGAGACATTATTGTCCTTGTTCTGATTGGCAGAAATATTTGCAGATTTTCTTTCAACATTTCCTTAATCCTTTCCATTCCTGATCTATCTGAGTGTGCAAATTTTTATGCAAAATCATTCATATAATTTTGGCAAAGATATTTGCATGATTCTTGCAAAAAAAGCTGTCAATACATTCAGCTGTGAACAATTTTAGACAAGGATAATTTAATACACAATACAAAAGAAATAAAATTTTGCAGTACGGACATAAAGACAATATTTTCAATTCAAAAAAAATTAAATGGACAGATATGGGATAGATAAACGGCATAGACTGCAAATACGCTGTAAAGTCAAGACTGTAAAGACTCTGTAAAGTCTAGACTACGTAGATAATGTAGAATCTGGACTATGAAAGAACTTTAGACATTATATAGCGAAAATACTGAAGAGTTTAGACTGCCTTGATACTGCAGAGTCTATACTGCGTAGATACTGTAGCGTATATACTTAACAGATATTGCAGAGTCTAGACTACTGCATAGATAATGTGGAGTCTAGACTGTTAGACTAGTGTAGAGCTTAGACTGTAAAGACACTGAAGGGTCTAGACTGGTTCGATATTGTATAGTCAAGACTGTGTAGAGTAGATACTGTAGAGTCTAAACTGTGTAATTACTGTAGAGTATAGACTATGTAGATACTGTAGGGTCTAGACTGTTAGACTAATGTAGAGCTTAGACTGTAAAGACAGTAAAGGGTCTAGACTGATTCAATATTGTATAGTCAAGACTGTGTAGAGTAGATACTGTAGAGTCTAAACTGTGTAATTACTTTTGAGTATAGACTATGTAGATACTGTAGGGTCTAGACTGCGTAGATACTGTAGAGCTTAGACTGTAAAGACACTGAAGAGTCTAGACTGATTCAATATTGTATAGTCAAGACTGTGTAGAGTAGATACTGTAGAGTCTAAACTGTGTAATTACTGTAGAGTATAGACTATGTAGATACTGTAGGGTCTAGACTGCGTAGATACTGTAGAGCTTAGACTTAGGTTTGCGACTTTGTACAATTTTTGCGCAAAATCTTAAATAAGTCATGTCGATGGATCAAAATATTATACAACACGTTGTGCGTGTTGAAAATGCTTTTTAACAACAAATTATAGTACAAATACGTTATTATGTCTTTAACATGAAATTTGTACGAGGAAAATAGTTATTTCTCGCATCGTATTATAAACGGCTTTCTGCGGATATAGAAAGTACAATTATGAGATTAAAACTTGTTTTTTTAGCCCCGAGGTGCCGGAGGCACCGGCTAAAAAAACTGGTTTTAATCTTATGATTGTACATTTCTATATTCGTAGAAAGCTGGATATAATACGATGCTAGACATAGTTTTTTCGTATGGATGAGAACCGGTTCCTATCCACCGGATTCGAATGAATACGAGAAATATAATTATTTCATTCTTTTTGATATTTGTAAGCAAATTTATTCTAAAAAGGACCAGCACATTTGATTTGCAAATTATATCTTTAAATAAAATTAGAATGGACTAAATAACATGAAACAAAAATTTAAATACTGATGAACAGAAAAATATTTTTTTGTTATAGAGATTATTTAAAATACAACAAAAATACGTTTATGTTACAAACGTACTAATGGCTTCGTCCAATTATTAAAGAAAATGGGGGGATGGATGATTATTTTTTTAGTCATATCAATAAAAGTGATATGCCTACCCAAAAAATACCCCAAAACATTCCCAGGACAAAAAGACCTCCACTGAACTTTGTAAAAACGCTTTGATTCCAGAATTTTAGAAAACAGAAAGACATATATCCTTTTATTTATTTAGTTCGGTTTCCATCCAAAATTTTTTTCATGTATATTGTATAATTTCTAATTTAAATACCATTGTTCTCTCCCTACCTGAATATTTATAATATATTCAAAAGAAAGAAGGCATTCAACAATTTCGTGACTCTAAATTAAACCTGAATTTAATTGTATTAATGTTTTATATATATTCCCGCAAATTTCACCAGTTTTTGTCCATTTTTGAGGACGTGTACTGGCGAGGCACAGACAATTATAGAAATGGACAAAACCCATGGGAAAAAAATCCTTTTCCATGTTTATGATCGAAAATACTCAATTGAAGATCTTGTCCGTCCATCCTTCTGTATTTGTGCTCTCTGTTGGAATTCTCTCTCTAATCTTCCCTTTTCTCATTAACCTTCAAACATTTTTCAAGGCCCTGTTCGATATCTAAGTTTAGCCAAAGGGCTACAAAATTGACAATAACAACACATATTCAAATAAAAAATCTTATTTATTTTTTGAGAGATTTCATTTAACATTATTTTACAGTTTTAGATCAATAGGATAATTGAAACATGCTCTAGATACAAAATATCCATTGTGGAACTTTGTCCCATAATTATTTGAAACTGTACATACACAAAAAAAAGTATTGAAACCACAAATATGTGTTTCCAAGTTTTCCACTAATTTTAGCAAAAAATTGGCGGCTCCCCATCGGTTGCAAATTTAGCATTTCCAGCCGGGCTAATTTCATTTTTCTTTGTCTCTCTCTCTCTCTCTCTCACTCTCTCTCTCTCTCTCTCTCTCTCTCACGTCGTCCTTCTATCAAAGGACGTCCAAATGGAGGGATGGACGATGATTTAAAGTAACCTCCCTTCAACCCACTTTTGTTTCTATCAAACAAGTTTTTAATTAATATCTGTCTATTATTTTATTTATCTCTTGTTCAATGTTAAATTATTTTTTTTCATTCTTATATTGTATATTTTTCAGGAGCGCTTGGACCAAATAACGGAGGAGTCGCGTTTGATCTCCGACCGGCTGGATGAACTTAGGACTGCTGGAGGAAGCTGCAGGACTGGAGATATTGCACAGCTTCAACAGGTAGATAATAATAATTTATAGAATTGTATTATGAACAGCTTTCCGCGGATATAAAAATGTACAATTATAAAATAAAAACTGTTTTTTAAGCAAAAGATGCCCAAGGCACGGGCTAAAAAAACTGGTTTTAATCTTATGATTGTACATTTTTATATTCGTAGAAAGCTGGAAACAATCTCAACTTAATTTATGAGTATTTTAGTTATGTTCACAGCTTAAGCTGCTATGGAATACACAACGTTATCAGTTATCTCATCCGCTTATGCTTCTAATCAATAAACGAATGCTTTATCTCAACAGCTTAAGCTTATCTATGATAATGATCAGCTTCAAATAAAATTATTTTAGATATCTCAGCAGCTTGAGCTGCTACAAAGTAAACAACAACAGCTTAATCTAGAGAGAGATGAACATCATAGATACATAAGGTAATTTTTTTCTTATAGATATAAATACTGCAATATTTATCGCATCATATTATAGATATTAAAATGAAAAATTATAAGATTAAAACCAGTCTTGTTAGCCCCGAGGGGCCGGAGGCCTGGTTTAACAAAACTAGTATTAATTATTTGATTTTTATTTCAATATTCGTGAATAATTGTCTGTAATACCTACGATGCTATACATGTTTTTTCAGTATGGATGGGGGACAGTTCTAATATAGCGGATATTAATCGGTTTCGAAGCCATACTGTAAATGATATTTTAAAGAATTTATAAATTGAATAAAAAGATTAATTTCACTCGTCTAATGATTTATCGAGTCTAATGATAGATTTGCTTCTTTTGCAATTTTTTGCAAGTGCATACTGAAGGTATTTTGCACAAATATAATTGGAGTTTATTTTTAAAATTATTTACAAATTAATTCTTAATTATGGTAAATTAATAGAAATTTCGTAGAGGTTTCGTGATTTTTATTAAACCTATTTTTATATAAATGAACATAAGTAGTAGTACCGTAACTACAACAAGCTAATTAACAATAAAAAAGTAGTTTTTTATTCATTGTCAATAAATCTCTGAATATGATATTTAGACAGTATTTGAATTTTAAAAAGGATATGTTTATGACATGTTTATGACATGTTTTAAAACCATACCCAAAAATTTTGGTTATGGAGGTGCTTGAAAACATACCTACTCACATTAAAATGAAAAAGTTTAATTTTTATAAGTATTAATCTTAAAAGTTGAGCTTAAATTTTTATATGATTTTTTGCAGTGTATTTCTTCATTGTATGAGAACTATTTTAAAGTTTTCTTCCAGCTACAACCCCTTTATTGCAAAAAGGGCCCCTAAAAGGATTTATTGCAAAGTTTTCAAGCATTATGTTGCAATTTTGGGCCAGACATTGTGCAAAAAGCCAGACAACTTTTAAAAATTTTACCAAAATTGGGTTTTAATAGTTTTTAGTCCAGCGTGGACGCGGAGATAAAGCTAGGAGATTAACACGAAATATGAAGAAAACAAGGATAACAATATCCATATAAGTACCCAGAATATTTTTATTAAAAGATTGTGTCCTTGAGTAGGAGTTTGCATATATTCTTATCTGGCCTTCATAAGGGTTGGGGGTATATGTGAGTTAACACGCCCTTAAATCAAATTTGGAAGGCCCTCTCATGATTTACATTCTCCTGGCAAAACTCTGAGCACGCCACTACAATTTAAAAATGTATACTTTACTTAATTCTAAAGGTGGATTTAAGTTTTAGAACAATATTTTACATAAATTATGTCTCATTAGGTAAATCTTTTCAAGAAAGTTCTTCTTATTTGCCACACAGGGTAAACCTTATTGTGAAAAAGCTTCGCTTTTAAAAATGTTATTAGGCTAAAAGTGGAGGAATGCGTTTGGTCCATTTTAATTTTGCTCCCAGACAAAATTTGCATCAAGTAAACAATTTAGTGGATTTTTAGTGTAATTATGCACAGAGATAAACAGACATAAGGACGGACAGTTTATTTTTAACCCTCAAAATTTACTACATTTTCGTTTTAACATTGTAATTAACAATAATCTTTTTAAAACGCAGATTTTCTTTACCCAACGTCATTATGTCTTGCTTACTCTTAGACTGGATCTAACGTTTAATATCCGGTTTTTACTACACTTGCGGGAATCTTTTCAACCTTACTAAACCCTAAATTTTTAAGAATAAGAATGTGATAATTGGTGCTACACGGCCAATGTCAATTATTTAACTTATTTTTATTCTTAAGTTTTAAATTGATTAAGCAATTCTTTCAGGTATAGTTCCCGGATGTCGACAAGTTCAGATCCCGACAAGCCCGATACGGATGACGACACGTCGCAAAGGTCGTATTCCAACGCCAGCTCTCCATCGGCCTCAAACCAGGCCCATAATTTTGTAAGTATTTTTTTAGTAATGTTGCTCATCAAAAAGTTTTAAGTGTCAGATTTTATTTTTGCCATCCTATTATTAAAGTAGTAATGTTTTATGCCTTTACATACTTAAATTTAAGTCTTAGTATGGTTTTAGGCTATTTTTCTACCATCTTATTTCTTGATCAAATTCATATACTTTAGTTAGTTATAAGTAATTTATTTTTGGTTGTTGGTTGAAAGGAGAGTAATTATTAGATAAATCTACTTCCCTTTCTTTTCTCCATTTTTTCCAAGCTCAAAAAGAAATTAGATGAAAATATATTTTTTTTCATTGTCTTATACTTAAAAATTAATGATAGAGTTTAAAATAAATTATATACTTCAGTAATGCAAACTTATCTTCCAAACATTTTATTTGTTTTATAATCTTTACACAATTTCAGGTTCTCTCAGCAAGTGGCGGTCAAATAATCGCCGTGCAAAACCCCGCCTTATCCTTATCCGGTGCTTTCTCCGCCGCCGCGTCTTCTGTCGGCCGCGGAAGCCCGCCCACAACCGTCCAGTCATCATCAGCCTCCGCCGGCCTGCACATGGGCATGCGGGGCACCCCGCCGCGCCATCATACATCATCACCCGCGGCGGGCACAAATCTGACGTTCAAACAGGAGCCAAGTTCGCCGCCACCCATTCCAATCTCCTACGCCTCACAACCGCCTCATTCAAGAGACTAAAAAAGACAATATAACAGAAAAAAATCGTTTTAAAAAGGACAAATAAAAAATGTGACTTTAAAGCTTAGTGAATCATTAATATACCTCATAAATAGAAATACATAAGAGACACTAACAAAGTGGCCATTTTTTTAGATTCTAAATTTCTACCATGCTTTTGTGTAAAACTGTACACTGTAAAAAATGTACAAAATTAGTGTACAGAAAAACAAATATTGCTTGATACGTGGATAAAACGTTAATCGTTATAAAAGAAACAAAAAGATGATATATATAAAAAAAAACATGCCATATTAAATTTCATTGTTTGGATCTAATCCGATAAATATTTTTACACATTTTGAGACATTTCATATCAGAAACATACTTTTAAAGTATAGAAAATGTTCTATAAAGTGCTGAGCAATTTTAGTGTCAAAAAAAGATATTATTTAAAGTTTTTTTTAATTTTTCATTTAATTAATCTCAATAGATAGACAAAACTAACAAAAAGTTCTCTACAATTTTTTTTCAAAATTACTTAAAACATAAACAATACTAACCACATTATTTAATTTTTTTATAACTTTACAAAGTGTCTCAAAAATTAGCCATGTGACGTCATAAAAATGAGGGAGATGAGAAGAGAAATGGCAAAGAAAACCCTAAAAAAAGAGATGGATAATTCCAAATTTTTATGACGTCACATGGCTGATTTTTGAGACACTTTTTAAACTTAGTAATTCAATCATTGTTAGAATCTTTAGATTTTATAAAATATGAAACTTTATTTTATTTTAGAAAATTAATTTTATTGAAAGCTTATTTTGTAGTATTAATGTTGTAGAGCAAATATTTCTCGCTCTCTAAAGCCTCTAACTGTGTTCATTCTTGTTAAATAAAAAAAAGATATTATTTTAAATGTTGTATTTGTAAGGCGTTGTTCTAGCTAATCTTTGATTATTGTAGATTTGGAATAACTATTTTTGAAGGAGCTTGTAGTGCCTAATAAGAAATGACATAATTCAATACAAATATCCAATGAAAGGCCAGTATAAATTGTAATTGACCAATGGTATAATGTATAGTGGCCTAACATTGGTCATTTTTCATTGGGCACTATAAGGTGCTTCGCTATTTTTATTTTTAGATTAAAATTATTTTAGAAATTAAGCAAGAAATAAAGATAAGGGGTTTAAATCCAAGAATATTGCACCTAAAAAAAAACTATTTTGTCAAAAAACTTTTCCTCTTATCTTAATTTTTTTTGTATTATTTTTGCACCTTAACACTATAGCTTGCTTTAATCTAACCCAAGAAAAAATACAGGAAAAATAGATTTTCTTTAGGTGCTAATTGTCTGTGTCTATTTCCTTTTGATGGCCATTTATTTCCAGGGTTTAGAAAAAATGGGAAAAAAAATTGCTAGATTTTCCTAGCTTTACTTCATTTTGGAAAAAAGAAGCTAGCTTTTTATAGTGCCTATAAGAAATGACGTCATGCTGGCCTACCATTGGTCAATTAAAATGTATACTGGCCTGCTTTTGTCTGTGTATTGGTCTATCATTGGTCATTTGTATTGTATGACATCATTTTTTATAGGCACTACAAAGAGCATCATAAAAGACATAAGGCATAAAAAGGAAAATATTCGCAAAGATTATTTTTAAATTTTTCCAGTTAAAATTGATCATTATCGAACATTATTCAACAGATAAGCAGGGGGTAATAATCTATTATTTTTTTATTTTAATGATTTAAAAAAAAATGTAAATTTGTGGATGTAACTCAACTCAGTGTGATCTCTCTGACGCAAGATAAATTGTAGAACAAAAAATAAATCATGTAAAAAAAAGTATTTTTGTTTTTTTAGCAGAAAAGCTACTCTAAACGTTAGTTGGTCTGTAACACTCACATATTCAAAAAGAATGATATTTCCAGAATAATTATGTTTATAAGTATCATCAATAACAAGGATGACAATCTTTAAAAGCGTAGCTCTGAAATGGTTGGACAAACGAACATTAAATCTTGTATAGTGTCAGAACTGAATAAGCAAAATATAATTGTAAAAGTTTAAACCAAAATAGACGTAAATTTGCTGCAAAACTGTTAAATGCATCATACTGTTTAAAGGACATACTTATATTTTTAGACTTGATTATTGAGATGGTTCGTTTGAAACCGATAGTTATCAAAAACATATCTAAATTAACAAAAAAAAATAACCGTTACGGACGAATGCACAGACTAACCCTAATCATAGAAAAGCTTTGCTTTTAACAAATTAAATATTATAAAAAATAAAAAGTAAGTAGAGTATAATACAGTAATAAAACATTGCTGAGCAACAAATTTTAAAGAAAAGTGGAATTTAAATTGTCAACAAAAGAGTCATTTTGGGTATAATAGTAAATCAGTGGCGTGCGGTAGGCGGAAGAAGAGGGGTGTAAACATTAAACAATCACCTTATTATTGAAATTGGAAAGACATGCATTCCCCTTTTTTGGCTTCCCTTTTCCCGGTGAATTGCTATGCACGCCTCTAGAGTAACTACACTTCTTAAAGAAGAAATGTTAAATTAAAACTTCATTTCAGGAAATGACAATTCATGAAAACTTTTTGTGTTCTGAAATAATTTAAACAGAGTTGTAACAAAATGTCGTCCTGTAAGTTTTTCTAATAAATAAAAGATATTATCATTCAGTAAAATGAAAAAAAAGAAATAGGGTTTGGACGATAATAGAAATTTTGTGGACTAAACATATCTGTAAATGTTGCTTTGTTAGAAAAAAAAGGGCAGATTAATTTTTTCGCTATTTTGTATGTTATAAAAAGTTCGACTAATTAAAGGCTAATTTGAACCAGGAATAAATTTGAACATAAAACAAATTTATTAACTGCTTTTCTAAAGTCAAGCTTGCTGTAAGTATAGTAATTACAAGGATGACAACATCCATAAAAGCGAAGCACTGAAACTGTAGGACAAACGGACATCATCACTTGTATAGTGTAAGAACTGAATAATCAGAATATAAATGTGTAAGAGTCAAATATTACAATATTACAATATTGTAAGTAAATTTGTTGAAAAACTGCTTGATACAGAAAAATGTTTATGGACATACTTACATTTTTAGGACTTGATTATAGAGTTGCTTTGCTTATAACATTATACTTTGTTGTCCCATGAATCAATATACCAAGTTCAATCGGATGATTAGATCACATAAAACATTGTTGTTAAAAAAGTAAAAAAATCGACTTGTTTAAAATGTACGTACGGACATTCTGGTAATGCTTATAGAGTTGGTACGCTTTCTAAATCATACCTAACTACTATAGAAATCACCGATGCAAAGTTTGAAATCGATAGGACAATTCTAACATGCCTAAATTAACGAAAAGAGCTCTCTCGCTGTGACGGACGGACGGACGGACCGACCCTAATTATAGAAAAGCTTCGCTCAAAATTAAGTTATACTTTTTATTGATATAAAAATCTACGAAACTGGCAAATAATTAAAATTTGCTTATCAAAAAAGGTTCCTTATAATAATACTTTTTTGATGTAAGAATCATTGCGATGTTTTAGCGTCGGGGTTAAAATACAAAATGTTCAGTTACAGAATACGAAATAGACGAAATGGAAGGGGGTTAACACAAAGGACAAAAATTTTATTTAAAGAAAAATGTAAGCAAATTTTAATTTATATACATCCATTCTCCTATTTCATGAATCATTATAAGGGGTTGGGGGTGTAGTAAACATCCCTCCCCCTTGTATTTCGATTATAACCCCAACGCGACTTAGACCCCACTAAAATATAAATGAAATCTAGTTTTTTCTCTAATTTAAACTCTGTATGTACTTTTAATAGTGTATAGCTACTCTAAAAATTATATCAACACAAAATGCCAAATCTTATCGCTACTATATTGGACGTGTGTAGTGAAATATATTACTGGTTAAAAGTTTTAACCATGTAGTTATGCATTTCATCAACCAGGATCCAGTTCAGGTAAAAAAAATATGTTCGCCCCCAAAAGTTATCTATATATGATTGCCTGTGGGTTTAAAAATCGCGCTTTTTTTTATGGAGAATAAAATCTAAAAATCCGGCTTTAAAAAAAATATATTTACAATATAAAAAAGACACAATATACTACTCAGAGATTTATGACACTACCTTTTAAAAATATGATTTTATGTACGCCATTTTATGATTTTATTTTGGTTTTTGATAATTTAAATTTTTACTTCTCATGATTTTGCTGCGCTACATCTGAACACAATTTTCATCGATTGAGTTCTGACTATTTAATTAAAATTGATTCAGTTTGACACTAGCTGCATGCACTTTTATTCTTTAACAATATGATTTGTTAATACAACTTGAGTCATGTTTTTTGTTGAGTACTATACCGAAAATTTATAAAAACAGTTATATTCAATCTTTTGGATCATGGAAAGAAAATGAAGTAGCGGGTTTCGTCATATTTTCACACTAGCTTTTGATAGGTTATTTTAGGTTAGGTAAATGTTAGTGATTGTCCCGCAGTGTATAGAAATAAGAGAAAATATATTGTGAATATACGACGAAACGAAACCCACTACTTCATTTTCCTTCAATGATCTGATTTTTCTACTATCATTAGTCTTCTAAATGCAACTAATTTTCAGCAAAAGCTTATAAAGGTTCTATCTGTTCTATTATTATAAATTTATGGGGAAAAAAATTATAAAATTTTTATGTAAATGATATAAATGTAATATGTTAGGCCCTTGAAAGATTTTGTTAGCTCTATTCAAATTAAGACTTTATAATAAGAAATACAAACTAAAGTATTTTTACATTTTAACATGAAATACGTGACGTATAGATCATACAGCTAAATTTTCATAATAATTAAAAAACTGTAGAGTAAAATGAAGTTTTGGATAATACTACATTTCCTGTCTCTTTGCTGTCTGATTTCAATAGTGATATGTGATAATGAATCATTTCAACTAAGGTAAAACCAGAGGGCTCGGCAGCCGCATGTCAGCAGCCTGTAAGCCTCTGGGATATCAACATTTTACCATTTTCAAAAACTGCTGGAATTCTCAACCTGACCCAAATATGGCAATCACTCTTTTCAGGGGCGTCCAAGTTTTTTTTATTGGGGGGGGGGGGGGTAATCTTTATTTCATAGAAGCATTTTTTTTTTTGGGGGGGGGGTAATCACCCCTTTACCCCCCCCTCCCTTGGACGTCTATGCCCTCTTTTCAAAATGAATTTTAAAAGCATCAAAACGAGTTTAAATTTTAGGCTTAGTCACAGCTGACGCACAGCTGCCGGGCCCTGGTATTCCTTTTAGCGATTCCTTTTAGTAGCAGGGTAACTCTATAACCCATTGTATCTGTGCTATAAGTGAAACATAATTTAATCAGATGTTATAATGGATTTTTACATCTATTCCGTCTGTCTTTGAATATTGCCCTTAGAGAAATTAGATATAATTGAACATGGTTGAATATGGTTTGAAGTTACTGTGGACCAATCTGTTATTCACTTTGTCCGTGCGTCGGTCAGTGATGCTTTAAGAAAAATCAAATTTCTAAGAAATATGTTTAATAAGCTGTTTAAAAAGATTTCCATGACCAATTAGTTTTTACTTTAAACTCACTTTGTCTGTCTGATTTTGACTCTTGTTTCTGTGCCTCGCTACTTATGGATGGTTTTGTCTTTATATATTTTAATAGTTATTTCTCACATCGTATTTAAACGGCTTTCCGCGGATATAGAATGTACAATTATAAGATTAAAACCAGTTTATTTAGCCCCGAGGTGCCGAAGGCACGGGCTAAAAGAATGGTTTTAATCTTATGATTGTACATTTTTATATTCGTAAAAAGCTGGATAAAATAGGATACTAGACATAGTTTTTCGTATGGATGAGAACCGGTTCCTATCCACCGGATTTGAATGAATACGAAAAATTTTGTTATATATAACATTTAATTGTTTATTGTAATAGATTATTGAATTACAATATCTATGGACTACCCACCCCTGGTATACTTATTCCAGAAAGAGTTGAGGCCATAGCTGAATATATACAGGTTTTTTTATTTATTGCCACCTTAATAACTATAACTATAAAAATCTCACAAAAACAGCCGACAATTTAAGCCGTAGTTATGGTTAACCATAATTTAAGAGTCTACCACAATCAAACCAATTCAATCACCCTGATTTGCAAAGAGACTATTTGGCAAAAATATTTAACAGATGATTGTTCTTTTATTTAATTTGTTAATTTGTTATTTTACTTTTTATCTAAACAATCGAATGATTCGGTCTTTAACTCAACTTACAAGCATTTATATATTTTACACAAAAAGTAACAAAAACTGGTAACTTGAGCAATAAGAAAGAGGCTGGCTCAGTAATTTTTGTCATAAATTCACTTGTCATAAATACACTTGTCATAGATATATTTGTCATAAATACATTTGTCATAAAGGTACACTTGTCATAAAAACATTTGTCATAAAGGTACGTTTGTCATAAAAGGTACGTTTGTCATAAAAACATTTGTCATAAAGGTACGTTTGTCATAAAAAAAAACATTTGTCATAAAAACACTTGTCATAAAGGTACGTTTGTCATAAAAACATTTGTCATAAAGGTACATTTGTCATAAAGGTACATTTGTCATAAAGGTACATTTGTCATAAATTACATTTGTCATAAAGGTACATTTGTCATATAGGTATGTTTGTCATAAAAAATGTTAGTCATAAAGGAACGTTTGTCATAAAGGTACATTTGTCATAAATTATATTTGTCATAAAGGTCATTTCTCATAAATTACGTTTGTCTTAAAAATATTTGACATAAAGGTACGTTTGTCATAAAAGATATTTGTTATAAAGGTACATTTGTTATAAAAGATATTTGTCATAAAGGTATGTTTGTCATAAAAAATATTTGTCATAAAGGTATTTTTGTTATAAAGGTACATTTAAAAAGTTCAGTTATTATAAAAAGGTTTGTCATAAAAGCAACATAAACACGACGGACAATAAAGAAATCTTTGTTTTTTCTTTCTTTCTATAAATAAATTAATACGTGAAAAAATTATCTTATTCAGCTAACCAAAATTTTACAAATAATTTTTTTTCTTAATTCTTTTATTTATATATTCAAGCATCAAAACAAAAACAATTTATATTTGGATATACAATTAGCCTAAATATAAACTAACTTTAAAACAGAAGGGGATAGTGGAATAATTTGTACTTGGATTTATTTAAATATAGCCTCTATAAAATCGATAACTACAAATTCTTTATAACATAAAATAGTAGTTTGAAAATCTTTATCATTTGTATTTTATATAATGAAAAAAAATTTTTAAGTATTGAGAATCTTTTCTTTAAGTTTCAGTTATCATTGCAAACAAAATCTTTTTCCATTAACAAATTCAGTCATTGCATAACAAACGTACCTTTATGACAAACGTACCTTTATGACAAATGTACCTTTATGACAAATGTTTTTATGACTAACGTACCTTTATGACAAATGTACCTTTATGACAAATATTTTTATGACAAACGTACCCTTATGACAAATATCTTTTATGACAAATGTACCTTTATTACAAACGTACCTTTATGACAAATATTTTTATGACAAATGTACCTTTATGACAAATGTTTTTATGACAAACGTACCTTTATGACAAATGTTTTTATGACAAATATATTTATGACAAACGTACCTTTATGACAAAAGTTTTTATGACAAGTGTACTTTTATGACAAAAATTACTGAGCCAAGAGGCTGATTAAAGAATGCAAAACATTAGTAATATTTCAATACTTTTAGGAAAGCTCTTATGATGTGGTGTTACTCCAAGAAGTTTGGAGAGAACAGGTTTTGGGTTTTGCATATTCTATCATGCCTACGTAGAAAAATTTTAAGGCTCTTCTTATTTTTTTTAGCAAGTCAAAACCACAGCCGACTGCCTAATTTAATGCAGGCTCGTTCTTTAGTTGGTCAACCAGCAGCATCTTACATTTCAGTGAAAGTCAGAAAAAATGTATAGCAAAACCGCTTTTACATTATTTAGCAATCCGCATCCTAAAGTTTTCGCTGATTTCAAATGATCATAATCAATTTTTTTTTACAGGATTATAACATTTTATACAATGTTCTGAATGAAACTTATTACATAACAAACTTCTATGAATTAAGGTGAAAAATATTTTTAATTTAATTTTTTTTAGAACATGGATGTCACCATCCATAAAGGCAGAGCTCGTTTATCAGATACAAATAAATGCTATATGGACGTGCTTTTGCTTTACATCATGTAAATATATGTTAAAATTAAAACTTTTTGAGGCATTGAGGCCTTGCAAGGCTTTACTGAATTATATTTAACCTAACCTAATTTAATCTTTACAAATATGATATAGCCATAGTATTTTAATTGTAATGATAAATTTATATTTGTTAAGTGGAGAAGGATGTTCAGGTTATATACTGGGTTGCTCAGGTTAGGATGTTTCCTATCAATTACTTCATACGGGCGAGGCTAATGTCGATGACATTTTAACTTCAGGTGCAACAACCCAGGATAACTAATTGGAGCCAAATCTCTCCTTTTCTGTCCAAACACCCGGTTATTAGATTAAGTAACACCCATCAGAAAACCAACTCTTTGATTGTACTTTTTTTGCCTTGAAGTCTTAACTGTGTATGGTAAAAAATTGCGTTTGGTTTGTGCCAAGGCATTCCAACTATTAATGTCGAACACCTAAAATAGCAGCAGTGGAAACCATTTTTAACGTCTTAAGTTAAGCCGAGATTCGAACCCATCACCTCCCCGACGACGAACGGATGCGCTACGTATTGAGTTAGGTGGCAGGTTAGGTTAATGTGGTAATATACTCAGCTACTATTCAATTACATTCATTTTATTATTTCCACAATTTTTCATCCTGGCCTTTTCTTAAAGTTACTTTCTATAATTCTGATAAGAAACAATTAAGTATGCTAAAAATTTCTTTTTGTTTAGGATTGGTAATTCTTAGTTTGTATCCAATTATTGAAACTAATTTTCTACCTTTCAGGTTTATTTATGTTTTTTTAAAAAACATTATTGAAACAATTATATCCGTATTCGTAAGTAGCACTGCACTAATGGAAATTACATGGATGTTACACCAGATTTTCATGTTCTCTAATAAAGTGAAACTTGTAGCAGGCTAGAATAACGATACCCCCTAGCCACCCCCTTTACCCAATCCCCTCCCCTCCTACAGGATGAGCGAACTGGCTAATAAATGAATTTAATGTTATCAACCTAAATTGACGATTATTTTTCCCTGTCATAATATCCACGTATATTTTATATCCATTACTACACTATAAAAAAAAGGAAGAGACAAACATCAAATTGAAAAGGGATACATGAACAAGGGAAAAGGGAAAATTACAATGGGTATATTATCTTTCTTAACATACCAACTGATCAAACAATAAACGGGCATAGTCCCTTTCGTGGCAACGCCTATTAAGGGGCGTTTCGTCGTATTTTTACAGTAGCTTTTCCCTTATTTCTAAGGCTCTAACTCTGCGGGGCCAATTGCCTAACCCTGCGGGGCAATCACCTGATCCAACTTAACCTAACCTAACCTAACCTAAAATAACCTATCAAAAACTAATGTGAAAATACGACGAAACCGTCCTTAAGAGGCGTTGCCACGAAAGGGACTATACCCCAATAAACTATTGATATAGTATTGGAGTTAATGAAATAATCTATATTTATATCACAGGCATCGTGGTTCATATTTAGCAGTGGATGGAGAAGTTTTGGTCTCAAAAGGATTAGGTACAATTTTAGAAGAATTTTTACTCTAGTTTTTTTAATATTCATGGAAAATTGTCTTTAATTCGATACTATACAAGATTTTTTAGTATTGCATAGAACCGGTTCTAATCATCGATTTCGAAACCAAACTGGAAAAAATGACGGGTTTTATTTAGGAAGAGTCAGAATACAACCATTCCAAAATTTCAGGAACATTCTTTAATTAAAAAGTCAATAAAAAATGAAACCTTAGTTATCTAGATTTTGAAAATGACTTTAACACAGCTTTTAATAATCTGTCTAATTTGATTGGATTTTTGTTTCTTTTTTGGTGCTTAGTAATTTTTGTTTTTAAAGAGTAAATGTTCAACAGTGTTGATGTTTACAACACACATACCATTGCATTTGACTTCAATTATAGTTACAGGTAACAATAATGAGTACAAGGACGACTAGGTTAGATAGATAATTGTATTTTAAGGTTATTGTGACCGTAGTTGTTATTGAAAGTTTACAATATTGTAAATGAAAAAAAAGAATAATGAACTATTATATATGTATTGTATATTAAATTATCAAGAGCATACTAAAAGTAAAGCTTGCTACAAGTACGCGAGAAAATGAAAGCTTAAGCTCATTGTAGAAAGGTGAAAAAAACTGCAGTACCTAGCGAGTGTTTTAAAAATCAACCTCAATATATTACAGCATAAAAAAACAGCTTAATATCTTTTTTTTTATAACTTTTATGAAGTATCATACTTTAATTTTCATTTATACAGAGAGAAGCAGGTTGAACAGATAGTTGGAGAAATTAAAAATTCAACTGCTGATATTATCATTCTTGGTAAGATATTACAATTTTATAGATGACCCGTAGGAAAGTTAACTATGGCAATTTTTTTAAAATTTGGCAATCCCTTCGAAGTAGATAGACTGCAGGCAATTTTGTTCAAGAGTAGTTTATTGTAGCGTAATTTATTTAACTTTCAAAAGAGTAACAGAAGAGTAATAATAATGTAGAAATATATTGGAATGGATAGAACCTGCAAAGAGACTGTATGTTTATTTATTGTTTATTGTTATTTTACTCTTAAGAACCCAAGTAGGGTCATAGTAAGAGGTCTGAAGACTGCACTAGAAGCTAAGAATAGTTATTTCCCGTATCGTATTATAAACGGCTTTCCGCGGATATAGAATGTACAATTATAAGATTAAAACTAGTTTTTTTAGCCCCGTGGTGCCGAAGGCACCGGCTAAAAAACTAGTTTTAATCTTATGATTGTACATTTCTATATTCGTAGAAAACTGGATATAATACGATGCTAGACATAGTTTTTTCGTATTCATGAGAACCGGTTCCTATCCACCGGATTCAAATGAATACGAGAAACAATATTCTTTAAACTTTTGTTGAGTACCCTTGGATATTAATGAGACGTTGGCTTCTCTATGAAAAAAAAATTAAAAATCGTCATAAAATTGAGCTCCCAGTATATAAATGCTTCATTTAGAATTAAAATGGTTTTAGTCTATCTTGCCTTCTACACTGAATCTAGAGCTAGGGGCACACCTCTAGTCTCATAAAAAGAAAAAATCTTGTAATTCATTTCAGGAACATCCAAGGGGATGGGGTAAGGGATCTTACCCGCCCAAAAAGCTTGGTCGACATTGATATAGTTATCCTTGTTTAATTTTCTTTTCTGAATTCTAGGTGGAGATTTGAATCATGATTTCAGAAGTGAACTAAATATTTCTTTGGACTATGGGCAATATGAAAGTAATATTTGTTTAATTAAAAAAAATAAAACAAGTATAGATTGGGTAAGCTTAATAGTTATCTATCATATCGTATTATAGACAGCTTTCCGTGGATATTAAAATAAAAAGTTTAAACGTGCAATTAATATTAAGATTTTTATTTTGATGTTCGAAAAAAATCAGCTGTAGTTCTATATGTTACATGATTTTTCAGTATGGTTAGGAACCGGTTCTAATCATCGGTTTGAAATCCATGCTGGAAAAGAAATACATTCAGATTTTTAAATTGTATATACTTTACAAAATAGCTAAGCGAAAAATTGGAATAAAAAGGTTTTTACAAAAATATATTAAAACATTTCAAAATTAATTTTCAGTTGTAACAGAAAACTCATACTCGATGATTGAAGATATTTTGAATGATTCTTTTAATGCATCTGAAATATATAGAGACAGCACTTATCACACAATACAAAACTCTTTCAGGTAAAGTAATCTTTAATTTCATGTTAAGGACAGCAACTTATTTTCTGCAATTATTAAATATAACGCACATAGACACAAATCCACAAAGCTTTTTTTAGGTATTAAAGTTTACTTTTTTGTTTTCATATAAATAAAGTTGGCTTGATATTGCTGCGCTAGACAAGAAAATACTTGAAGTCTCCTTTTAAAATTCTTATAATACCGTAACTGTGTTGCTGTCTCTACTAAAGAATCTTGGTAGCCGATGAACCGACAGGGTTCTCCTTTATAATGTAGCTTCACATAGGTCATGGGAAGATTAATAACTATTTTGGTGGAGGGTAGCACCGCTCTACGAAAAGAAGTCGCACATAGAAAAAAATGACCGAACCGAAAAAAATTTTTTATTGCTTTTTCTTTTTTAAATCAAATTTAAAAAAGGCCTTTAGGGGCGTAAACGCTAGTACTAAATAAATGAACTTTCGTAGGAATCCAGAATTTGCAGAAGAATTATTAGATTATGTATTATTTACTACCAATAACTTAGATGTCTTAGTTAATGTCACAGAATATCAAGTTTTCCATTTGGAACAAAAGGTAGGTAAAATTTTACTTTTGTGTAAGTAGTTAGTTATTTGTGTACCGTTGATTAATTCACATATAAAATAGACTTTACCTGGTTTATGATTTCATATCAGCGTAGCTGATCTATGATTAGTGAACTGTACGTCCGTATGTCTAGCTGCGTATGTCTACCTGTGCTCGTTATTTAAAGAACTGTAAAGACTGTCAACAAGGACACACCCTTACAGTAACATGATTTCTGTCTCTGTGTAACAGAGGATCTTGCAAACGGCTTAACCGATATGGTTCTCCTTTGTAGTGAAGCTACTCATATGTCCTGGGAAGTTTATATATTTTTAGCATTAAGTTATTCATTTGTTTGATATGGTTTGTCATTGCTTCTTACAGATACAATTGCCCTCATTAATATGAATATTTTCAGTTAGTTGCTAACTATACAACGGATGGATGTAAGTTTGTGTTAAGCCCCTTGTTTTCAGGTAAATGTTGTATGGTTAAATGCTTTACTTTAGTCTAAAGTGTGCTAATCTCAGAAATTCTATAAAGTAGTACGGTTTTTTGTATAAAGCTTAAGATTTCAATTATTAAGTTCTACTTTTTAGGGAAACTTCACATAGGTCTCAGGATGGTATTAAGCTATTTTATTTTAATTTCAGCATGTGATGATTTTAGGCTTTTTTTCTTACCCCTTAAAAAAACCTAAATGCAAATTTCTACGGGTCCAGTTGCTAGTTTTTTAAAAGCGAAGCTTTTCTATAATTAGGGTCGGTCCGTACTTCCATCCGAGATAGATAGCATGATGATTCCTGTAGTAGTTAGGTACGATTTAGAAAGCGTAGCAACTCCATGATCATTACCAGAATGTCCATACGTCCATTTTAAACATGTTGATTTTTCTACTTTTTCTACAACAAATTTTTATGTTATCTAATTATCCGTTTGATCTGAATTTTGGTATATTAAGTCCTGGAACTGTGGTATCCGCCGAGGATAATGGCAGACACCAGAGTTCAATTAGATTACGGCAGTGTGAACAGACGTGGACACCTTACTATAGAGAAGCTACGCTTCTCTAATAATCACTAAATAATAAACAACATCTACTTCAGTTGTCCCTTTATTGAAGGTCTAAGGATTACTAAAAGCTATATACAACAAACAATAGTTACACAGATAGGAATAAATAATCATAAATAAAGGCAATATAATACATATACAATAGTCAGTTTGGGCAATAATGATCCCCCATCCCTGAGAAGGGTGGGGGGAATTAACAATGCAACTTAACCATAATAAGGCTGTCAGATTCAATCATTAATTCTAGGTATAGGGAGGGGGTCGGCAGACCCCTTACCCAGGACTCGGGGGAGGGCCGTTGGCCCTTCCCCGAACCCCGGTCAGGGGTGCCATAGGCATGGCTCACGGTTGCCGAATACCACAACTCTCCCCTCGGAAGGCTGGGAGGGAGCCTCCCTACCAGACTTCCGACAGTGGTTGAGGCCTTCGGTCCGCTCCTTAGGGCTAAGATATATATACAAATGATAATGATTCAATGGAATCCTAGTGGTGATTTTCAGGGCTGATGGGCTCCCAACGTGGGGTAGAAGGTAGAGGCTGGTTTTGGTTGGACACGTAGCTCAGCGCCGGCAGGTGTCAGGTTGGCGTGTGGCACAGCTGTTGCTGGGACGGTCAGCAGCGGGGCATTCTGGTTGTTGTTGGCAGCGGCTGGGGCACTGGCTGCCAAGTTGACCATCTGGGCGGCAGCCTGACCTCCCGAGGGGCCGCGGGGTCTTCCAGAGGGCGGTCCTGGCCTGCCTGGGCGGTCATGCCCGCTATCGGCTGATTGCATGGACACCATTTCCTCGGCTGCTTCCCGGCCGATGGGAATGGCATCCCAGTCTACTGAAAAGTCCCGAGACTTGGCATGGGTGAGCCGGGCTCTGGCCAAGGCTTTCCTGTACAAAGTTGGATGGTACAGGAACACTTGTGACATCGCATTCATGGCGGCCCGTACACCTCCTTGTGCGGCTGCCAGGGAAATGATGGTCAGGTCCCCCAGCAGTTTGAGGATTAACAACAGCAAGCACAGTATGGCTGCGCCATCTCCCCACTCGTGGATAGCTTGTCTGAACCCAGCCCAGACATCCAGGGCGGCCTCTCCTTCCTCCGCCAGTCGGTCGATATTGTAGGACACTATCCCATGGTCCCCGGTGGCCGAACAGCTACCTTGCTGAACGCATGAGCCATAGGACAGGCCGGTCAGCATGGCGCTTTTATACGCTGGGAATGCCAGCAGTTGCTGCCAGTCGTTCAACTCAGCCTGCGAATACAAGCCCCCTGAACTGAAGTCATCCAAGGGTTCTGTCAGCAGCTGCTTGGGCGTATCCAGCGGGGGTGGCCTCTTCTTAGGTGCGGGGGTTAACTCTATCCAGCCTTCCTCCGCGTGCACAGTCAGGGGGTATGTGGAGGAGCAGGGAATCTTGGTGGCGTGGCCGCTATACACTCGTGTCACGGCGTCTACAAATCCTGTGGGTTCCACTGGTACTTTGTCCCAACATTCCTTGTTTTCACGGACAACGTATTTGTGGCGTTGGCAGGTAAGCTGGAGCAGGACATCTCCCCTCAGCACCGAGAACGTGCTCCCCTGGACACGCACCGGGTGGGCCGGGTCTAGTTGCTGGAGCTTCCAGCAGTTGGCCGCTACTTCTTCTGCTGCTGTGCTTTTCATGCGTGTCTCCAGAGTAAATCCAATATAACCTGCATGTATCTGGGCCTGCAGGGGGACATCAACATCCCTGGCCGATACTCTGGGCAGCGCTGCCGCGGCTGGGTCAGCTGCCACGAACAATGCTGGGTGGTTGGTGGCATGGGCCTCAAAGTCGCAGTTCACTATTGAGGTGGGGTTGGTCATGTTGATGAAAAACTGGGCTTGATGGTCAACCAGGAACGCATCCATCACTAGGCTGGGCTGGAGGCTGCGGATCAGCCTCAAGGGGCAATCTCTCCCCAGGTGGTCCCACACGTAGGTGGCTTCCCCAGTGATGCAAGACAGCTCAGAATGGGGACATTCTAAGGCCAGGTGGTCAGATTGGGACTCCACCCGTCCATCCTCTACTACGTAGGTCTCTTCCTTGACCAGCAGCCGTCGTTCCTGGAGCACTAATTCATTGCGGTACAGCTGGCCCTCGAAGTGGACGTCCTCCCCTTCACAACCCACCCCCTCGGGGCTGTTGACAAGGGCGCCCACCATATTGAGGGTGAAGAACAGGGGGTGGTTCAGCTGGAACGTCAGTGGCTGGGTCTTGCCTGGCAGCGTGTAGACTCGGTTCCTGGCCAGGTCTCGGCACGTTTCTGGATCGATCTTGGTTGGCCTCATGAGGGTGGGGACCGAGGTCACCTTGAGGTGACCCCATACCCCACACCTGAATGTCCACTGGGACACAGTGAGCTGACAACTGTATCCTGTTGTTTCCCTAATCTTGACTTGCTGCAGGACGTGTACTTCATGGCCCAGGGGCACCTCCTGGTGTAGCGGTTCCGTGCTACACATCTTTTCCTTATTGTAGGCTGTGACGTGGGTGGGGTTGGCGCAGTCCCACCCCACCAGGACGTAGCTGGTTGTAGGCCACACGGCTGCCAGCAGTAGTCCCCACAGGACCATCCACCAGTGTGAGAAGCTACCAGACAGCCATCTACCTCGCGCACGCGGCTGGGGATCTTCGGCTCGGGTCACGGCTGCTTCTCGGGGCTGGACACGGCTGGGCTGCTCCTGGCTAGATACAAATTTCCATTGAGCGTTATCTTTGTGTGGCCGGGGCACCCCGATACCCTCCCCAATGACAGACTGGCAGGCGACTGGTGCTTGCCTGGGTGTCGGCTCCCCTAGCCCCAAGGGGTCCCTTCCCTTGTCCATGGCATGCCCAGTGGCATGGGGCTGAAGTGCGTGTGGCACAGGCTCGCCCTGACTCACGTCCCTCCCCTGCCCTAGGAACTCAGGTGCATGTGGCACAGGCAAGTCCTTATATCCCCAAATTTCAATCTCCCCAGCCTCTGGTGCAGGGGGCACAGGCAAGGTTGGGGTTTTACAATAGTTTGGATACAACACATTTGTTAAATTTAACTTATCCTGGCTCGACTGGAAGTGCTGGGCAGCTGGGTTCCTTCGGCTGGCAGGGGGCGCTGGATGGTGTATAGCTGGGCTCTCCCTACAGGCTGGTGGCGCTGGCTGACTGGGGGTGACGGGTGTCACCCCTTCCTCTGGGACTGCTGGCTCGTTCCAGGATCCAGGTATCTCGGTGGCGGCGACGGTTGTCGCCCCAGGCACCAGGTTGGAGGCTGGCTCGTTCCAGGGTCCAGGTATCTCGGTGGCGGCGATGGTTGTCGCCCCAGGCACCAGGTTGGAGGCGCTGGATAGCACCCCCCAGTCATCGCAGGTGGCGGCGCCCCATACATCGACTCTGATGCGCTGGCTAGCGCCTCCTGCCTCTCTCGTTCAACGGCCGCCAGGGCCTCCCCGTACACCGTCTCAGTGACGCTGGGTAGCGCCCCTCCACTCTTGCTGGGTAGGCTCGGTCGGGCAGGCTCCATCATGTTTAGGCTAAAAGGCTGGGGCCTCAGAACTTCTGGCTCGGCGATGTTGTTGGGTTGCACAAACTCCTGCCCCAGGTGGTTGAGACTGAAGCCCAGGCCAACCCGGTTGGGTTCAGCCGCGCCTCCCAGTACGTTGATCCTAGCTGGAACGGTCCCAAACTGCGGCATTCCGTTGGCTCGGCCCGCTGCGTTGGGGGCGGCTGCTTGCTGCGGTGGTGCTGGGGGCGCGCTCCCTTCCATGTGGGCTACTCTGCTGGGCTTTCCTGGGGGAGCACCCTTGTCTGCGGTGCGCCTACGGCCGGCTACCTGGTCCCAGTCGGCTCTGCACTCGGCCGCCGTATGGCCAGCATAGTGGCAACGCTCACACTTGGCAGGACGGTCACGGCGTGGCTGGGTGCGTCTCTCCTCTAGGCTGACTTCCATAGGCGTCGGGCAGTCTCGAGCTCGGTGGCCTTTCCCTTGGCAGCGGAAACAGCGGCCTGGAACCTTGTCATCTGGGGCGACCTTCCCCATCTGGTGGAGACCCGGAGCCAAGGCGCCAATCTCCATTGGCTCCGACTCGTCGTAATTGGGCAACTGGACGCTGGCTGATCCTGTGAGCCCGTCGGTGGCGTCCACTAGGCACACGCCCTCCTTCAGCTGCTTGGTAATCATTGTGACGGTGAACATGGCTCGCCTCGTGTACTCAGGTACAGAGGCGATCTCATGACTCATCATCTCACGTTTCACATTAGCGTTACGAATGCCACGATTTAATTCATCGATTAATAACTCGAGATCCTCATGGCTGTAGGCCTCCCTATACAAGGCACACTTTGTGGATATGTATGCTTGTATAGGTTCTGTCGAGTGTTGCCTGTAATCCCTGAAGGCTTGCTTCAAAGTCTGGACGAAATAACATTTCACACTCGGCCTTGACTTGTTCGTAAGTCAAGGCTTGGCCTGCCTCGCCAAACAGATGAGACGCCATTTCCGCCGCTTGCCCTACGAGTGACAGTAAAAGGGCGTTGCGGCGGTTGAGGGTGTCATGGGGCGGCACGCGGTAAGCCGCCCATGACATCTCGAGTCTGCGGATGTGGGAGCTCCAAGATTGCTTGGGCGGCCCTCTATACTCCGGCAGATTGCTCAGCATGAGCTTGCGATACTCGGCTGGAGCCGGCTGAGGGTCATCCTGGAGCCATCCTTGGGCTTGGTCGCCTCCTGGCGCTTGCGGCTGCTCCATCGGGCCAACGGTTCAGCGGCGGAATACAAAGTTATAAGGCAATAATATAAATGTCTATCACTTGCGGCTTTCTAGCCTAGCAGCCAACACTGTTTTATCACTAGGTTGGTAGTTTAGTTACAAAGATATAACTTAGATGTACTTGTCACTAGTTTTATTCTGAGTTTTTGTAGAGTAGGCTGGTAGGGGTAGATAGCTGTTGAGGGTCTGAACTGCTGTCAGGAACTGATTTGGTTTTCCTTTATCACACTATAGATAGGAGGGAGAAGCTTGTAATTCTTTATTTTCTAAAAATACCTCTGTTGGATGCTATGGAGTAGCTCCACTCCTGTGTGTGTGTGTGTGCGTGAAATCTCCTGTCCTTGCAGCGCGCTTACGCACCGTCAAATCCGCGCACACAGGTAAAATGCGCACTTATCCCTCAACTCGCTCTCTCATTGGTCCGCTTTGTCCGTTGAATTTTATGATATCTCCGAACTCTGTTGCGCGACCCGTAAATGGCGCTCTGTGTTCCCGGTCGCTAGCTCCACACCGTGGGCGGACTTAGTCAAGTGTGGGTAGGAGGGGGGAAGCGCGTGAGGGGACGGGGTAAATCCGTCCGTTCCCCCTGTGAGGAAGGGGGAGTGCTGTGGGTTTGAGGTAACTGTGTGATGAGGTAATGGTGCCCTTTCTCCTTAATCCTAGGCTTATCTGTTATGTCACCTTGATTGTATTTCCTTCAATGGAGAGTGGGCCCCTCCCTTTCCTCTGGAATAAGGGGTGTATTTTTGTTGTGCTGTAGGCTTGGGTGGTTAGATTGTTTGTCAAGGCATTGTTATATTACATCTAGATTCTATTTTTGGCCTTATCACAATACATAACAGATTTGCTTACCAAGCCTGTTCTATTTTTAGTTGTTATCACAATACACAACAAATCCAAGCCTGTTCTATTTTTAGTTTTATCACAATACACAACAAATTGTTTGCCAATCCTTGCTCATAACTCTATTGTTTAACCATCACACTAGGGTGGTAATCCCTACAATGTGATATAATATCTGCTTTTCTAGATGGGTGGCTGCGCTGTAGCCTCTCAGGATACTTGGAGTTGACGTAGTTTTCTCTGCTTTGGTACACTACACTCGTATGTTGGCTCGCAGCTCGCAGCTATGTGGCGTGTTTCAGCCTATCGGCGGCAGGGAATGTCCCGTCCTGCTAGCGCCGCTTATCTGAATCCGGCTGATGGCGGCAGGGAATGTCCCGTCCTGCTAGCGCCACTGGTTCGGATCCTGCTATCTCTTGCAGTAAATGTTGGCCTATTTTCAGCCGTTTGCACTTATTTGGCCTGTTTCAGCCAGTCCGCAGGCCTGTTTCAGCCCTTTGAGCGCTCAATTCTCCGTTAGATGTCGGCGCTTCTCGCGGTTCTCCGTCAAGTTTCGCTGTTTCACTTCCACAACTGCCGGATGCAGAGTTAGACCTTGCTATCCAGGGTGGGTAATTCAGGTTGCTTGTGTCAGTTTTGCCAGTTTCACTGCTGGGAGTACCTTAGCCTCAGCTGCGTGTCTGCTCTACACTTGTGGTTTGCCGTAATCTCACACAGCTGTCACCAAAAGTTGTGGTATCCGCCGAGGATAATGGCAGACACCAGAGTTCAATTAGATTACGGCAGTGTGAACAGACGTGGACACCTTACTATAGAGAAGCTACGCTTCTCTAACAATCACTAAATAATAAACAACATCTACTTCAGTTGTCCCTTTATTGAAGGTCTAAGGATTACTAAAAGCTATATACAACAAACAATAGTTACACAGATAGGAATAAATAATCATAAATAAAGGCAATATAATACATATACAATAGTCAGTTTGGGCAATAATGATCCCCCATCCCTGAGAAGGGTGGGGGGAATTAACAATGCAACTTAACCATAATAAGGCTGTCAGATTCAATCATTAATTCTAGGTATAGGGAGGGGGTCGGCAGACCCCTTCCCCAGGACTCGGGGGAGGGCCGTTGGCCCTTCCCCGAACCCCGGTCAGGGGTGCCATAGGCATGGCTCACGGTTGCCGAATACCACAGAACAACAAGAACAATATTATAAGTATTGTAAGCAACTCTATAATCAAGTCCTAAAAATGTAAGTATGTCCATAAACATAATCCTGTATCAAGCAGTTTTTCAACAAATTTACTTACAATTTTGCTTCGACTCTTATACTTTTATATTCTGATTATTCAGTTCAGACACTATACAAGTGTTAATGTCCGTTTGTCCTACCGTTTCAGTGCTTCGCTTTTATGGATGTTGTCATCCTTGTTTATTAAGTAAATAAGAATAAACCAAAACACAACTTCAAAAAATACATTAGATCACTCCCCTAGAACCTTTTAAGCCCCTCAAACGTCCCTGTTTTAGCTTATAATTTCAAAAAGCTTTGCTTTACAATTTTCGTAATCGTCCTTGTTTTTAGATGTGACAGAAAATAATGATTTTCTCTGCAATGACCCAGAACAAGCAGACATAAGGTATCTTTTTGATAGCGTGAGGCATTTTTTGTTTGTTCATTAGGATCTCGTTGACTACTGAACAATTTAGGGAATATTCACAAATATGTCTTGAGATGGTTTTATGGTATTTTTATATATTATACAGTCCTTTGTCACCTAGATGCTAGTGGCGTATCCACTGGTTACATGCTCAAGTTGCAAGATGTCTCTTATGTATCAATGTCTGTTAAGATCTTGTTAACAAATACCCAAATTTACCAAGGCAGCTTTATGATGGTCCTTAGCTATAAATATGCTAATGCCACTTTATGGAGATATCACCCTACGAAAACAAGGTTGACATCATCCAAAAAAGCGAAGCTCTAACACTAGGTCTAGATGGTATGACAAAGAACATAAACACTTAGTGTCAGAACTTGATAAGCAGAATAATTTTTAAGTCTAAACAAATTTTGAAAAACATTTACTTTAAAACCTAACGTCTACAGATTTTATCATCCTAGAATATTTGTATTTTAGTTTGAGTGATCATGAGCCTATAGCGGTCACCTTTAGTTTTCAAAAGTTATCTGAATCACCAGTACCTTAGTGTCATGCTATTATTGTAAAAATCTGTTAAAAATTATTGAAAGTGAATTTAGTTCAATAAACATACAAATTGTATCGATTTCCTCACTCTGTATCTATGTAGTTATGTAAACAAAAATCTATCCTTCCTTTTTTTTTAATTATTAAAAAAATATAGAAGAGGTTCAATAATGATCTTTGATTTGTCTATGAACATCTAGGTACAAATAATATACAATAACAAATTCAACAACTAAGGATTATGGAAAAAAACGAAGTAGTGGGTTTCTCCTATTTCTATCTCCTGCGGGGCAATCATTACCATTTACCTAACCTATCAAACTACTGTAAAAATACGACGAAACCCACTACTTCGTTTTCTTTCAATGCACGTAAATTCTAGAGGAGAAAAATTTGTAATCTTGTTTTCTCTAGGCACGCGATTACATCGAGAATTAGGTTATTTCGTTATGAAAAGGTAACCTGATGGTTCGCAAGCGCCCTGAAAGTAGTTTCGAATAGAAAAAAATAAGACATACATAAAAAAATATTTATTTCAGGAAAATATACTTATTTGATAATACCAGGGTGGGCATACAAAAAACCCACCCAAAAAAACCCACCCAGGGTTTTTTAAAAAAAACCAATAAAACCCCCAAAAAAACCCTTAAAAAAAAGGTTTTTGGGTTGGGTTGGGCTGGGCTTTTTAAAAAAACCCTGGGTTTTTACCCACCCTGGATAATACAATCATATAAACCTACACCTTTTTCAAATAAAATAAACATTTTCACAGAAACAACTATTATTTACAGTATTACGAGGTCCATTTGGAGAAAAAAATTAACAAGAATAACAATGTTCAATAATAGCAGAGCTAGTCATAACAGTAAAGTAAATAAAAAGACCATTCCTCTTGGTATTTATTTTTAGTTTGGCACTAGGTAGGAGAGAGGATATTTTTGAATGTTGAACTCAAAATTTTAAGAACGCGATCTCTCATTCGTTGGCTTCAAACCTTTCAGGACTTTTTAATATAAAATCTTGATTGAGTATACAAACTCTAGAGTGTAAGTTTTTTCATTTAGAATAGAAATTTATATAAGGGGTAATTATGTTAATCGTAATTAGAATTTGCCACATGATATCCCACAAGATCTTTACTCAACTTGCTACCGCCGACATTTCAACCAACTTATCAAAACTTTATGAGTAGCTTCCTTGCAAAATACCGATGCAATTCAACACTTAGTAACACATTAAACATACTAATGAAATACCTGAGTAAGCATAATTCTTTAGGTAGGTACATAGCTTAATATTTAATTTTTAATTTGTTGTTGACATAATAACAAAAACAAACTTAAAAAGAATAGCTTCATGAAGTGCATTTAAAGAGTACCTACTTAATGCATTGAGCCTTTAAGTGATTAATTTTTTGTTGTAAAAAATCAATAGGTATGATAGGTAATTAAAGGTTGGATAAAAAAACATCCTTTTCCAGACTGCCCCAAGTTACATAAAAAATGTGTGCTTAAATGTAAATATTATTTACCATGTCATAAACAGAGTGTAGGATTGGTAAATTCGTTCATCCAAAAAGAAAGGATGGGGTGGGATAAACATGAAAATCTTGTGCAAGATTCAGTCAATATTAATCCATTTTAAGAATGCACTTCAGGGAACTATCCCTTTCGTTCTTGAGCATTAAAGTTTAAACAAAATAAAAATCTATTAGTTAGCTTACAACTTGAGTAAGTTCAATATGATATCAGGCCTTAAATATTTTACTACAATACAACAATTTATTCATTACATATTGGCACAACAAGTTTGTAAGCTATTATCTAGGTACCGATTATTTCTTATGTAATAATAAATAGGAAACCATGTTCCAGTGGTGCATGTTTATTTTGCATGGGATCTCCTGCTAAGGGTTGGGAGAAAAAAATGAAAAATATTTCTCCTGCGTTACTATTATTTCTAAGGTAGATAGGGTTAATTTTATTAAATGAGTATTTAATATTTATATTAAGCCTTGATAATTTCTTGAATTATGACAGTTTAAGATTGATAAAGCAATTTTTAACACAATAAATATTATATTTGATCTTCATGCTAATAAATTTACAACCATTTAAAAATAAATGCCATTTAAACTAAGTACAATATTTTGCGACATATTCAATTAATATTAATAAATTTTGTAAATTTTTCTTGCTTAATTCATAATTGCTCTTTGAAAAATTTTAATAAGGTTTTAATAGAAAAGTAACCTGTTTTACTACGTGTATTGACATTAACATATTTAATAAGTTTTTTTTTTTAAATTTACAACAGTCATTTTAAAGATTTCTTGATACTATTTATGTGGATGTTTGAGAAATTCTTCTAGAGAAGGTCCGTCCCTACCCAGCGGATCGTCTGGAACCATAAAGGTATCACCAAGCCAAGAGAACCCCAGGCGTCTGAAATTGAAAACATTATGGATTAGCTGCTCAACTAAAAATAATTTGTATAATTTAATAATGAGCAATTCTTCAAAGCCTGAGTATTGTGTTGAGTAACACTCATTTAATACAAAATAGCAGTTGCGCCCCTAGCATCAAAGGACTCTTCAAAAATGTAAAGTGGTGGCCAAAAAATAGCCATACAAGGGCTTAAACCTAAAAAAAAATAGCCTAAAACCACCCCAGGACCTATGTGAAGCTTCCCTATCATGGATAACTTAATCAGCTCTGTATTTATCGAAATCTTAAACTTTAGACCAAAATAACAAGACCTTTTTATGATTGTTTTGAATGCTTATAAGGATGTTATAATGTCTATTCATTAAAAAATTTTGTTTATACCTATTTACAACTTGATCAGTATAATCTGGAATATTTTTAGCTTTCACATCTTTGAACTGATCGTTTGATACAACAATTCCTTTCCGGCTGGCTGCATATTTTATAGAGAACAGGTCATCATACCTAAGAAAATGCAATATTAGTACCTGTCAGGGCTGTGATTCAGCAAATTAATTTCCTTTTATTGGGATATTTTTGTAGCGTAAAAATTATAAATATTAAATTATAATTGTTTGTCAGAATTGTTGGTCCCTTGTCCCAGGTTAGTATTAATATTCCATGTAAATTGCACACTTAAAGTATATAAAAAATCGATAAACAGAATAACATTGTAAATTGGTTTTTGTGCTGTGCAAATAAAAGTTAGGTAGTAGTTTGAAAATATTTGTATATATAATAATTGTCCTTATAGGTTTTTAACAAATAAACTTAATTAGGTATAATACTATTCTGTAAGCTAAATTGCTAGCAATAAAATTATAATTAGGTACCTAGGTGTCTTTTATTAGTCAGAAAAAGTAGTAATCTGAACTTCATATGGGCATATATTATTTTATTTTTTATGAAAGAAAAGTATTTTCATTCTTCAGGGCAAGTATCTAATCCCTATCCTCCTACTGTATAATAATATCCCAACGACGCAAATAATAATTTTTTTCCTGGAACTTCAGTGATGGTCGTTAAGGGGTTTGTGGATCATGTTTTAAAAGTTGTATATTCATTACCAGATCTATTATCATATCAGCAGTGTTTTATATTTTAACAGTGGCCCCGCCCCTAGAGGTATCTACGGGTACTTGAGGGGGATGATGTCGTCACCCTATTTTTAATTTTAGTTTTCCTTTTGTTACAGAAAGACAGACATACCTTCTTTTACTTTTATACAAGGAAAAAGTAATGATATATTTTGTAACTCAACAATGAAAAAGGTACATACGTTTTCGGTGGACAATAAGATAATATTTGTTCTAGTTCCATTATATTTAAGGTTTCTTTTTCTTCTTCTGTAGCGTAATTATACGCACCTCGGGGCAGGAAAACAACAACCTGCAAAATAAAATAAAGTTGATTTCTAGTTTATGCATTATGCAAAACCTCCAGAACACGGTTAAGATATGGTTGTCCCCAAAAGACGTCCAAGCTTTATCCCCCCCGGCCCCCCTCTCCCCAACCCCCTGGACGTCTATAGTTGTCCTTTTGGAAATGTGATAAGTAAGATAACTAAAAATATGAATATCCTTTGAACTGTCTTTTCACAACAGCTTTTATAAAATATCAAAAAAATATTTATTTAACGAAGATTTTCTATAGTTAATCTCCTTAATAATAATCAATGCATGAATTTAGCCTCTACCTGAATGTTTTAACTATGTTAGCTTGTTTCTAAGTCTAAATATTACAGTTTTACTTAAATTATCTGTATAATTGGCGCAAAGATAACATTTTTCTAGGAAGTAACTTTTAAAATCACAGCCAAGTGAGTACCCTGCCGAAAAAATCCTCCAATGCTGCATACATTACTGTAAATGATATTGTAATGAAATTTGCGTATAAAAATTTTAATATTTATTTGAAGCTTCTTGTGTTATAATCAATGTACCAACCTTGTGTTCTTTTCTGGTAAAGAAGTCGACACAAATAGTGACGCCTTTCAACGAGAATCCTTTGTGACCACTGTGGGCCCAACCAACGTTGTTCCCGTCAACCACAATCAACCGTCGACTTCCAGGGATTATTTTGAATTCTAAAAAGTATAAATATTGAGCGGTTTCTCCCTCAAAGTGGTTTGTCGAGCATATAACCCCACATGGGGGTATGGGTAGTTTTTTGATTGATTGATATGATTAGATTATATTTCAGGTAATGAATAGCCCTGCAGGGTTATGACACCGAATGTATAGGCCCTGTGTATCAGGATAATCCTGTAAAAAATAACACCTTGGTACCTATTAAATTAATTTTTATTGTTTAGATTTTCTTGATGAAAAGTGAAAACTAACTATAAGTTGAATAAAAACTAATTTTGATTTTAATTTATTTAACACTTGTATTCAATAAATAGCTTTTAAATTAAAGTATTGATTACTTGTGTAAAAGTATGGGAAATTTTGTAGAATATGTGAGTCATAACTTTGTGGATGTAAAAAAATATTATCATTTCTGATAATGACGAAAAACATAAATTACAAGTAGGTACAATGTAAAATATTACAGAATTACCAAATTAGTCAACATGTTATTTATTAAGTTTAGTATTTATTTACAATGTGTCCCTTTATCTTTTGCAAAGTGTTTCATGTTAGTTAACTTTTTTACTTTCTTGTTATCATTTATTTAAGCAACAGATAAGGCAAGCTTATCTTTCAATTTGCGTCACAAATTCGTACGGTGACAAGTACAATTTTTAAACAAATTTTTTTTTGATTTGTCAATTAGATACCTACCTAAACAATTAACTACAATATTCTTATAATCACATGGTTAATTGCAATAAGATTATTTTCTCTCCCAGGGGTTTATATTTTGCATGAGATCACCTGCAAAAGGTGCGGGGGGGGGGGGAGGAATAAAAAATATGTGAAAAGGACAAAAGAAAAGTATATGGGGAGGGGGGGGGGGGACGAATAAAATAAAGAGTACTTTTTCCATTTTTCCCCCTCCTTGGGGAAAAAACTAGGGGGTGGGGCGAAATAAAATATTTTTGCTACTGGGAAAAAATTATCTCGTACGAATTTCCCTGGTTGTGTAAAGGGAGATTATTGAGTGGTTTGGATACTTAATTGTCACGTACATAATAACTGTACAACCCTGATCCCAAGCTCCTCTGCGGAGAGGTTCATTGATTACGGTGACTTAATTTGGGACACCTGCCACACCCGGCGAGGGTAAGTTAATAAAGAGACAGCGGGTCAAGGAATAATGTACTTGAGCGTGGAGCTTGATAGCCCCAGTGGCTATACAAATGTGTCTCGTCCTTGACTCCATGACTACTTAGGTCAATCCAAGCACTAAGAAACAATGGCTACACAAACACACACCCTTGCTCTCGCCTCTATTTGAAGTAAAAGATTACAAAATAAAAACTAACTATACCTTCAGGTGTATATGTAGAAATAGGTATCAACATGCTGGTACTGGCTGAGGTTATTGTTGAAGAAGGCGGTGTACTTCCTGTTTAAAAACATAATTGAGTTTTTTAAACTAAAAATATTTATCCTACCTAATCAAGATATTTTGAAAAAAATTTTCAATTAATTGTCGAAAATAATAACATCCTTAGCTTAGTACCCAAGTACCCTAAGAAGCTGTGGTTTGCTAAAAAGCAATGAAACAAATACTTATTAATAAAATCAACACTTATTTTTAGCTTTCTAGGTTCTTTCTAAACGTACTATACATAGACGTTCAGGGGGGGGGATAAAGGGGTGATTACCCCCCCAAACGAATTTTACCCCCCACCAAAAGGAAATTACCCCCCCCCCTTAAAAAAATGTTACCCCCCAAAATAAAAAAGCTTGGACGCCCCTGGCTATATATTTTCTCCTACTTCTAGCCCCTGCAGGGGGCTCTAACTCTGCGGGGCAATCATTAACATTTACTTAACCTAGATCAACCTATCAAAAGCTTCTGTGAAAATACGACGAAACCAAATTCTTCGGTTTCTTTCCATGATCCAATTTAACACTTATTTTTAGCTTTCTAGGATGTTTCTAAATATACTAAGTAGACATTTGGATTACAAGATCGCTATATAAATTCTTTTCAATTATGTTTTTATTCCTGAAGATGGTGTCGAAGTCGAACTTGTGGAACGTTGTCGACGCTTACGTCTTACTTTTGTCATCCCAACACTCTCGTCGTCAGATATCCAATCGATCCTGCAACATGAGACAGCTGGGTTAGTAGGCAGCGCAGCAATAACAACATTGGATTTTATATATAATATTCAGGAATATAGGCCTCTAGGGGGCGTAGCCGCTAGTATTTACATATTGATATACCTATTCTTTGTAGAAAATTTTCATTTTATTTGTTCTAATACACAAGAAAATCTAGGGGCAAGATCCAACGCAAACCCAATGTGTAAATTAAAACATCATAACCTTGAATATGCGGTAAGAAAAGGGGTGCAATATAATTTGCACATTATTTGTATGTGTACCTGTCGTGATTTAAATTCGACATCAGATTATTATTAGACTGTTCCAAAGCTAGTTTTGTTTTACTTTCAAAATCCATTTTCGTTTCTATTTTAGATAACTCCAAGACCAACCTAAAAAAGAAGAATATAGAAATATGGAGAAAAGATAATTAAGATTTTAGAAAGCATAGCAACATCAGAAGATCCGTACGTCCATTTAAAACATGCTAATTTTTAACTTTTTACAATAATTTTTTGTATGATATAATTATCCTATTTATCTGATTTTTGGAACAAAGATTCCTAAGACAACAAAATACTATATCGTAAGCAAAGCATCTCTATTATATAGTTCCAAAATGTAGGTATGTCCTTAAACAGAATTATTTATTATATTCTGTTTATACTTTTTAATGAATATTCTGCATGTTAAGTTAATAACAGTCTACAATTTTTCATTGTCGTTTGTTCTACAGTTTGATTTAAGAGCTTCTCTTTTATTGATGTTAGTTCTTTCTACTTTTCAAACTAAGTTAAATCATTAGAATAAAAGTAAACTCTACAAAAAAAAACATATCAAGGATCAAGCTTCACTCGTTAAATGCACTTTGTTGAACTATCTCTCAATATTTGAAAAATAAGACGACATTTTAAGTTAAAAATTGAAATCTTTAATTCATCTTACTTTAACTGGTCATCTTCACTTAATTGTGTACTATTCATATGATAAGTTGGGCCGGTAGCTGTATTAGTGACAGGAGGAGGTTGAGCTGGCATTGGCATTAATTTCTTTAATTGGGTGTCACTTTTAGGCCTCCCATTTTTGTTTCTAAATTAGGAATATATAAAGGATGTTTAAAAAAAAAAACCAATCGCTTCACTCTTTTCAATATATTTCCTACAGTTTTGGTCAAAAACTAACAAAAAATTACTTAAATCATGCCCAAGCAATGACAATGAGAAAAATCTTTTGAATTTTGATTTCTACTCACCTCTCCTGAGCACTACAGCTTGAGTCCTAGCCCTTGTGGAAAATGTTTTTCTACGTGGAGAGTGCATATTTTATTACCTACAAATTAAGCCAGTTTTGTCTTTTTAAAAAAAGAAAGGGCTAGGACTCGAGCTGTAGTGCTCAGGAGAGGTGAGTAGAAATCAAAATTCAATAGTGCTTTCTCATCGTCATTCCTTGGACATGATTTGGGTCATTTTTTGTTAGTTTTTGACTAAAATTGTAGGGTTTATATTGAAAAGAGTGAATCGATTGGTTTTTTTTAAACACCCTTTAAGTAATTAGCGCGGCGATGACAAGTCACCTTGGATCTGCAAAAATTCACTAAAAAGTAAAAAACAAAGTTTTTGTCGGCATTTTGATAAAATGTTTTATATGGACTTAAAAACATTGATTTCAATTTCAATATTATTATCTAAAACGATTCATCTTGCCCTTTTGAATACACAGCCCCTAGATACTAAGTGCGCAGCTGCTAGTATTTATACAAAGTATAGTGTAATTCTATTATTTAAACAAAGTTTAAAACCTTACCCTTTAATTGGGCCGCCGATAGGTATTAAATTATTTCTATGATCTTTTGGTCCATTTTGAATTTTTAGTGGTTGGCGTGCTTCTTGATGTTTAGCTAATAATACTTCTTCCCTAAAAACATGTCAATATAAAAATATACCTAGGTAGGTACTTTAATAAATAAAAAAAAAGGGGAGGAAGTATATTATAACTTTTTTTACTTATATAGAATGATCCTTGCAAAAAATTCTTTAATATTTAGCTTTATATCATGCGCAATAACTACGTATTATAATAAGAAATGCCCCCCCCCCCCCCCAATAATTTTAATTGCATCTATTTTAACTTTTAAAACTTTTTTAGTGATATTGTTGTTTTCATTTTAATTTAGCTAAAAAAAAAGTTGTTTTACCTTCTTGGATTTATTTCTGCTTTCTTATTTTCAAATTTATCGCCAAATATTTCTGCTGCCCTCTCCGCAGCCGATTTTGATTTCCAAGCTTCAAAATCTATAATTGGTTCTGAGATGGCCTCAGACGGGGGGATATTTCTTGATGTTGAATTTAATAAAGTTTGTCTGCTGGAAAAACTTTTAAATTCCTCAACATTTGATGTTTCATTCTAAATATAAATGGTGCATTATTTGCCAAATGTACCACTTTTCTGCACTACCTCTCCGATTTTGTTAATACTCTATATTTTGGTCCGTTGGGTCATTCAAGGATGCTGGATGGCCAAAAAAAAGTTTCAGAGTCCCTGGATGTCTAGATATCTAGCTATCTATGAAGGTAGGTAACAAAAATGTAAAAAACACCCATTTTTTCACAATTTTAAAAATTAATTTTTTCATCAATCTTACATCCAATCTATAAATGTTATACACCAAAATGATCGTTTATTCATGTAAAAAGCGCACATAATGCTATTTTGGCCCAAACTCTAATTTTACAGGGTGTCCAACAAAAAGTGTATTTTGGATATCTAGCGTAATACCCAAAATACCTGTCTGAAAAAAATCATTTTTTTTGGCTTAAATCCTGTGTTTTATCTGTGTGCATATGTGGTATATAACGGTTCGGACCACCCGGGACTATAAGGTTGTCAAATTTCACTTTGGGACACACTGTAAATGTGATTTTTGCGTCTGTAGAGCTAAAACTTGGTCCAAATTGGCTATTTTTTTCCAATTACTCTAATATGTGTCTTAGTATGTTTGGCCATAGTGTTTTCTGACCAGATCAATATTTTCATATTTTTTGGACACCCTGTATTTTCAAAAAAAGAGAAAAAAAATTTTTCTTTTTTTTAAATTTTTTTTTCTATTTTTAAGTTACTTAAAACTGTCATATAGATACAGATTTTGACTAATAACAATAATATTTGCCTATTTTACAATTTTACACACTTTTGGGACACCCTGTGCATGTTTTTGAAAAATGATGGTTTTTGCCCATTTTTTGGGGGAAGGAGTCGTTTTAGGGCCATAGACTATTTCTTCATTTTTGTAGAACTTTTCAAGACACATCATTTGTTATTTATGCAAAAACCGCAAAAACCGAACTGTTTTCCCGTTATTCACCGCCAAAGGCGGAATTTTTTACGATTTTGCCGTTCCGGAGGTTGTAATGGGCATTTGTGGTAAGAAAACGTTGATTTATCAAGATCCCTCTTAAATACTTTTATTTAGGTAATTTAATTTACTAAATTTCATATTAAGTAAAATTTTATGTGCAGCTAACCGTTTTTCGTCCAGATGGATTTCAATTGTTAAAACAAGAAAATGAAGTGAATATAACATAAATAATTGCTATAACATAAGTGATAAAAGAAACATAAATTTGACAAAAATGGGTTGGATATACAAAAAAATTTACTTCATATAAAATTTAGTAAATTAAAATGCATAAATAAAAGTATTTCACAGTTATCTTGATAAATCAACGTTTTCTTACCACAAATGCCCATTACAACCTCCGGAACGGCAAAATCGTAAAAAATTCCGCCTTTGGCGGTGAATAACGGCAAAACGGTTCGATTTTTGCGGTTTTTGCAGAAATAACAAATGATGTGTCTTGAAAAGTTCTACAAAAATGAAGAAATAGTCTATGGCCCTAAAACGACTCCTTCCCCCAAAAAATGGGCAAAAACCATCATTTTTCAAAAACATGCACAGGGTGTCCCAAAAGTGTGTAAAATTGTAAAATAGGCAAATATTATTGTTATTAGTCAAAATCTGTATCTATATGACAGTTTTAAGTAACTTAAAAATAGAAAAAAAATTAAAAAAAAAAGAAAAATTTTTTTTCTCTTTTTTTGAAAATACAGGGTGTCCAAAAAATATGAAAATATTGATCTGGTCAGAAAACACTATGGCCAAACATACTAAGACACATATTAGAGTAATTGGAAAAAAATAGCCAATTTGGACCAAGTTTTAGCTCTACAGACGCAAAAATCACATTTACAGTGTGTCCCAAAGTGAAATTTGACAACCTTATAGTCCCGGGTGGTCCGAACCGTTATATACCACATATGCACACAGATAAAACACAGGATTTAAGCCAAAAAAAAATGATTTTTTTCGGACAGGTATTTTGGGTATTACGCTAGATATCCAAAATACACTTTTTGTTGGACACCCTGTAAAATTAGAGTTTGGGCCAAAATAGCATTATGTGCGCTTTTTACATGAATAAACGATCATTTTGGTGTATAACATTTATAGATTGGATGTAAGATTGATGAAAAAATTAATTTTTAAAATTGTGAAAAAATGGGTGTTTTTTACATTTTTGTTACCTACCTTCATAGATAGCTAGATATCTAGACATCCAGGGACTCTGAAACTTTTTTTTGGCCATCTAGCATCCTTGAATGACCCAACGGACCAAAATATAGAGTATTAACAAAATCGGAGAGGTAGTGCAGAAAAGTGGTACATTTGGCAAATAATGCACCAAATATATGTTACAATTGGGTTGTTTAGTTTATTTATATATTTTGAAATATCGTCTCATGTTGTTTCCATGTATTTTTGTAGCGAAGCTACTCTTTAATTCGAAATGCCTGTCTTTACGAAACGGTACGAAAACGAAAATTTCTTGTCAACGTTACTAACACAATGGAGTTATTTAAGTATAAATCACAAAACAATTAAAATTATTAAAATAAAAAAGCTATTTTATTCCTTGCCTCGGCTGCTTCCATTGCTGATAAATATTGAATTTGTTTTAATGCTTCTTCTTCTAAATAATAATAAAATGATTTAAAATGTAATGATAATACGAAATTTACTTGAACTTCAAATGTTTAAAAAAAACAAGCCAAAAAGTTACTGACATTCATTTAAATTCCATTATTTTTAATACTCTTAAGACTAGACATTAGACATAGACTAATCTAATACCTATACTCTTCTTATATATCATATGTAAAATATGGACAAACCTGATCCATAATCACCATACAGATTAGATTGATTATATGAAGTTGTTTCACTCGCCCTCATACTAAAACATAAATATTTATTTAAATAGGTATGACAAACAAGTATTTGCAAGTTCAAAGTTGTATATGAATCTGATAGTTGAAAGAGAGGGGGCGGGTGTGACACTTTTTAAAACCAAAACTAAAAGTCGGAGGAACTCAACCTAAACAAAGAGTTACAGTATTGAAATTTGGCACAGCAGTCGCCTTATAAGGGATACATGAGGAAAGGTGAAGAAATGACGGAGGAACCGCCCCTATCGCCGATTAACGCCGCTCCTGCCAAAATTGTTTTGCCTTTCTCGCAAAATTAGAAAATTTTGAATCATTAGAGACAACTTATTTCCTGATATTTTCACTAAACACTTTGGTTTTTGTTTAAAAAAGTGTCACGCCCACCCTTTGTTAAAAATATGAACGGATATTTTTAAAATTCACATAGAAATGTATTTCACCTTGGCACATATGATTCTTGAAGAGATAGCAGCAAAGCTTTCTTTAATTCTTCATCATTTTCATCCATCATTGCCATTTTTTCTTTTAGTTTTTTTTCTGAAAGAAAGAAAAAAATTTGAATATAAAGGTGGTTTTGTAACAAAGCAAAATTTCTGCAAAACGGTTAAAAATGATTGTGTTTTGTATTCATTGGGACGTTTAAAAGCTGTTCTCTGAAGAAGTGAGATTAAAGATATACCTAATTATATAAAGTATATCCATTTTTATATACCTACTTATCTAACAGAATTTTTTATATTGAGAAAATTAAGAAGCAAAAAAAAAAGAGTTCATTTATAAACAAAATGCAATTAATATGATTTCACAAGTAAGTGCAGCTAACAACTAAATAAAACCATTTAATAATGGATATAAATTTCTAGAGCAATATAGAAAGGGGTAGTAATTATCTAGTGCACCTGCAAGCTTTATAATTGCGTGTGAATTAATGGTCAAACTGGACCAATACAAAAAAAGGGCGGAGATTCATTTTAAGTCTCCTCCCTTTCTAAGAAATATTGATCTTTTGAATAAGAAGGATTAGTAACAATTAAGTTGATATTTTATTTAATGCAAAAATAATAAAATACTTGCACCAGAATCTCAGGATCTACTGCAGTTCACGGTAAAATATTGCTGGTAAGCAATATTTCCAAAAATCTATGAATTTTAAAGGCTGCTAGCTGCCAAACGGCTGAACGTACAGATCATACCCGCACACCATTATAAGCGGCATAAGAAAGCCTACAAATAATCTGGAATAGCCAAGATCCAATTATGCACAGGGAAAGCTTCACTGAAGAAAAAACGCGTAAAATATGTCTTTTTCGCGCATTTCTCTGCACTGTGAGATAATTATGCATTATTGATTTATGGCTATTCCAGATTATTTGTAGGCCTTCTTATGCCGCTTAAAACAGTATGCGGGCATGATCTGTACGTTCAGCCGTTTGGCAGATAGCAGCCTTTAAAATTCATAAATTTTTGGAAATATTGCTTACGTACCAGCAATATTTTACCGTGAACTGCAGTAGATATATCCGAATCTCAAAGTATTACCTATATGTTTTAGAATAGAATTTTGGAGAAGAAGCTAGGGAGGATATGGGACTAACACCTGATGTTTTGCAAACTTTGGGCCCTTTAAACAAATCAAATGTATGATTTAGATATCTTATATTATATTCATTAGTACATAAATAACAAAATAAAAGCTATGAATTATGGTGCAAATTAATATAACATAAAAATCTAATGACGCATGTATAAAATATGCGTATATAAATTTAATCATATATGAAACTTTATTTATATAAAACAATTATTTATTTTTTTGATAATTTTTCTAATTCCCATCGATTATTCTATATAGTTATAAAACCACTTGTTATCATTTCTTTAACAATTTAAATAAAAAAGTACATGTAAAATTTAATAACAAACTTGAACATTATTTAAACTATATTGTTAGTTGAGTGTCAGACACTAACTGTTTTTAACATATTTTCCTTTGTTATTTTCTTGTTATACGTATGTTGTTTGCTTTATGGATTAAATGTGAGTGATAATAAAAGTTAACTTTTTAAAGGTTAAAACTATATTTTTAATGATAAATTGATAATTTTGTGAAATACATTTGAATTAATACATTATTATTTTTTTAAATGATGTAAATTTAAATGTAAACAATTACCCCTGAAACAAAAAATTCGACGCGGCATTAGGAGCAAATATATGTTGCCAGATGCAAGTCTTTGAGGCCAGTTGAAAAAAAGAATATTTAAACCTGAACTTTATTTAAATTAACAGGAGTTGAGAGTAGCGAAATTTATCTTTAATTTTGATTTACATTAGAATTCTAACTTTATGATGAAATATTTTGAGAGTTTTATTTACCCATTTTAAATTAATTTTGTTCTGGCAACATACTTCATATTGCACTATTGCGGCCAGTAAGGAGAAGATAGAAAAGGGAAGAAAAAGGAAAGGTTAAAAGAGGTATGGAGATGATGGGCCTTTTGGGCTATATAGAGACATTTTACTCTGTATACTTTTTCCCCTGTTTCATACATTATCTTTATATCTAAAATTACATTGAAAAATGATTATTTATTTACAACTTCAATAGATTTATATGACTTTTTTATTTTTTAACAATAATCTTTTTAAATTGTTATTTAAAGGAAAATATTTTCGTTCAGTAAAAAGGAAAATTTGTTTATTTAGATTTTATCCCAATTGCTCTTACACTCTTTTAGTGGAGGAGGGGCGAAGTTGTTTTGGATAGAGATATTTAGAAAAAAGAGAGAGAGAAGAGAATTACTTTTCATGGAAGAGAGAAATCAAAGCCTCTGGATTTTATTTTTCTCTCTTTTTTTGAGTTTTTTATTAACTACTCTAACAGCTCTCAGAGAAAGTGAAAGAGAGGGAAGGAGAGAAAGAAAGAGGAGAAATATAAAGAGAGAAAGAAGAATAATCATTCTATATGAAAAGTTAGAGGAAAGGCTTTCTAGATATTTGTGAATGGTTCTTTATTTAATAATATACATCTCTACGTGATTTTATATTAAGGCGTAATTTTTTGTTAATGGAAATTTTGTAAATTACTATTTTATTATATATTAAAGACTCAAGTGATAAATAGAAAATTTTGTGAAAACTAAATTATTGTTTTTCAAATTTTAGCTTTAAAAAATTATTTCAAATTGTTATCTTTAAACGATTATTTTACTATGTCAAATCAGGATGATTTTTTAATTTTTGAAACTAAAGATATTCTTTGAACGGGTTTACAACGTTACAACAACTTAGATTTTGACTTCTAGAGTAGGTTCTAATTGGCCCTAACATTACATACCAATTAGCGACAATTAACAAACCCTTTATTTACACGACCTTTGTTTGGAAGGCCTCACTGTGCATGACAATGCCGAGGTTATAGTATCTGATATCTAAAAAAGTAGAGGCAGACTTTTTCTGAAGGTTCAAAGGCACTTGAACCATTACAATTAACTTGTGTACCGACAACCATCCTTATGGTTGCACGTCCTATATATGTCTGGATGTCCTAACTTTAAATTATGGTTATGCCGCAGGTTTATTATTTGATTGTTACCTCTAGAGACGGGTTAACAACAACGTAAGAGTCGAATCTTTGTAGTAGGTCTCAAGGCACTAACATTCTAAATTCTTGGTTGCACGACCTCTTCTGAAAGCCTCCAATTAACTGTGCATTGGTAAAATGTGTTTCACCTTTTTTGGGCTAAGGCATTCCTTATACTCACACTTTCTGACAAGCAATGCAGTTATTTGCAAATGATCTGAGTTTGTCTGTCAGTGCAATATTTCTAAGGCCACACCTTTAGTCTATCCCTTTTGATTGTCTCACTATATTATCAGATTGATTTTCCAACAACCAACTATCAAAAAGGTTAGGCCCAGAAGGGCAATTTAAGGTGTAGAGGACGGTCATGATGTATTGAATGCCTTTAGTTACTAGCTATATTAGGTTGGAGGCCGTAAAGTGTATTTAGGCAGGAACATCAGTGGAGGCCTAAAATATAGATTAATATTTTCATTCATTTTGGATGCAGGAAGACCATTGGCATTGAGAATCATCACATTGAAATTATATAGGTAATAAAGAATCTGACAGGAAAATATCATAATCGAGTTTCTCCTAAAACGGCACAGAAATTTTATGAATGTCATTGCTTAGGTATTTCATTTATTGATGATTATAATTATATTTATAAGAAAATTTCATTTTTTTATGTCGGTTTACTGTTTGGGGATCAAAATTTCAGGCTGGCCACAAACATACTATTTCCACTTTTTCCACTATTTCCACTATTTTTGCATACTATGCAAACTATTCCAAAAAAATATGCTATTTCCACTATTGTCCAAAATTGCATACTATTTCCACTATTTCTTTGGATTTCAGATAAATCTTCAATTTTTAGGTAACTAAAACAAACTGATTTTTTTGATCATGAAAAGAAAGCCAAGTAGCAGGTTTCATCGCATTTTCACAGTATCTTTTCTCCTATTTCTATTCCCTGCGGGGGGCTCTAACCCTGCGGGGCAATCATTAACACTTACCTAACCTAAAATAACCTATCAAATGCTACTGTGAAAATACGGCAAAATCGCTACTTTGTTTTCAATTTTTTTTAGAAATGTTTCCAGAAGAAAGTAGTCTTTCAGTTCAGATTGTTGTACCTTTATTGAAAGTTATTGGTATTTCTACATTCAATGTAAAGATTTTTTTTTGAAAGATACCAAAACTTGGGGTAATTAGTGACACAACCAAAAAGATTTCACCCAATTATCTCTAAAACTAAGGGAGTAGCACCCAAAATAAAATTGCTGGTATGTCGTGTCACGTGTGACGAGTCACCACATTTCTCCCCCCCCCCCCCCTCCCCTTTTGCAATTAGATGATAGGGTTGATTTATCAATTACATAACACTTGTTGCTTCGCCCCTCGCCTCAGGAAAATAGCTTAAAACCAACCAAGTTTTTTATGAGCTTAGCTGAAAAGTATAACCGATTAGGACCAACATACTTTTGGCTTTAGAAAAACAAACTTACCTACTACTTATATTATAGGATAAAAATTAAACTAAAAATAATCGTTCATAAAATTGTGGCTAATCTTCCTTTGAATCATAATTAAATCATACTGACAATAATTATAAAGTATCTAACGGTTTCGGACATCATATAATGCAGTTTGAAAACAATAGGACAACTTTAACATACCTAAATTATCGTCAAGAGCTATCCGTTACGTACGGACGGACATACATGAGAACCTATTTATAGAAAAGTAGCACTTAAAGAAACTCCCAGCTGTAGTGAAGGTAAACAATATACTGACACTGAACATAACCTGTCAGCGACAATATATTGACGTAAAAAGTATAAATTGAACATACACAACTTGAAATAGCGCAGCTACTGTCTATATGAAAAATGTTAAAAATGCTACGTACTTTCTAATCATAGATAGGCTGGTTTTAAGAATTTAGAATCAATTGTATACTATTGGAATGTGTCGATCTACTTTAAATAAATATGCCATATCTAGTATATCAGTTTTATTTCAGTATTTAGTGTTATCGCTGCGCTACATACTTTTGGACCGGATTGTCCTATATATGAAAAACAAGGATGACAACATCCATAAGTAGCGAAGCACAAACAAATAAATAAGAATTTAGATATTAGTTGTTTAAAGCATGTATATTAGGAAAGAATTACGAAACCTTTTCAACATTTGTTTTTAATTTCTTAATATTTATATTTCAGTACTATGACTCACAGACTGACGGTCAAAGTAAATTACACACTGGATGCTTAAACCAACGGGAAATTAATTTTTTATATATTTAACTACAAAAAATTTTAAAAACACCAAAGATAGGAGGAAAAATGTGAAAAATATAAAAATAGCCAAAAACCTGCAAAAAGGCAGTCTGACCGCTATTGATGTTTTCTTGAAACGACAGGAAATTTAATTTTGATATATATAACTGAAAAACTTCGGAAATCGGGCCATAAACACCAAAGGTATGGAGAAAAATGTGAAAAATACAAAAATAGCCGAAAACCTGCTTAAAGGCAATCTGACCGTCATAGTTGTTTTCTTGAAACGACAGGAAATTTAATTTTGATACTATAACTAAAAAATTTTTGGAAATCGGACCATAAACACCAAAGATATGGAGAAAAATGTGAAAAATACAAAAATAGCCTAAAACCTGCTAAAAAGCGGTCCTACCACCATTGATGTTTTATAGTTAATTGTGCTCCTTAATAATGGGAATGTTGTCTAAAAATTTCAGCCTTTTATCTTTTATAGGAGCCGAGAAAATCACGTTTCCCCCAAACTAAGACATACGGACAGACGGACATTTCAAATTACTGATAGCTAACCAACATTTTAAGGCCCTATAGTGTTTTAAATGCTTGCTATTTCATACTATTTTGTTTAAAATGCATACTATTTCATACTATTTTTAAAAAATTTGCATACTATTTTTAAAAATTTTACATACTATTGCATACTATTTACTTTTTTTTTGCATACTATTTTATGCTATTTTGAAAAAAAGTCTGTGGCCACCCTGATTAATTTGTAAATCTATCCACTGATGATTTTATTTTAACGAATGGTTTATTTTAATTATCATTAGCGGCTATGCCCCTAGAGGCCTCTAGGGGCACTTGAGGAGAGAGTCGAATTTAATAATTCCATTTTCTTATTTTAGATTTTAAAAGAAAAAGTAAAAAAAAATTTGAGGGGGGGATGAATTTTCTTTTTGGTTGGTGCCCCCCTCTCATTTTTAATTTTAGTTTAAAAATTCAAAAAAAATTTGTTTGGGGGGGGGATTTTTCATTTTTTGGGTGGGTTAGGGGTGTCCTACCCCCCATGAAAATAGTTATAAACCTTCCCGGGACCTATGAGAATCTACCCTGTTAAGGAGAACCCGATCGGTTCAGCGGTTAACTAGATAATTCGGTACAAACATACAAACACACAAACATCCTGTTACTTTATTATAAGGATAATTTGGGCTCTGTAGCAATTTACCGTTAATTGGCATATCCCTTAAGATCTATGGTCTTTAATAAGCTCTAAATTTATGTATTTGATGCAACTTTAAGCCATTTCTGATAATCCACCAATAATACTAATGTAGAGAGAAGCCTTCTAAACACAACACTTTTTATTATACAACATCATAAACAAATTAACATATTAAAATTTAAATTTATTATTTGACTGATATTTTATTCATCAATTCAGATGTTTATTTGGATTAATTTGTGTAAATTATGCAAAATTATGCTTAAGTAGATATATTTGTAAAGAAATACTATTTTCTTAAGTTTAATTTAAGTTTTTCTCCCTACTTTATTTTTTGTTATTTACATCAATCTTAATTGTTATAAAAGTATGAAATCTACAGAAAGAAGACTAAGGCTGAAATTAACTTTAATCAACAGAGATGATAATATCATTATAAACAAAAGTGACGCTAACTAATCTAACCTAAAATAACCTATCAAAAGCTTCTAAGAAAATACGACGAAATCCGCTACTCCGTTTTCTTTCCATGATCCAGAAATTATGGACATTTAGTGCTAGAATTACATATAAAATTAACCTAGTCACATATTTTTTCAGCTGTTTATATTTTCAGATGGATAATGAATTAATACACAAAAGAAAAAGGTGATTCCTACCTCAAACTTAATATAATAACTAGGTTACAAGCAAGAAAAAATCTAAATAAACCAGACAAAGATGGGTAAGGAGGAGACCACAGCAATGGAAAGTCAGTTTAAAACAAAAACAAAAAGATTCAAAGTGAAACACCCCAAACGGAAACTTTTCAGGTGAGATTCTTTATATAGTACCATGCAAGATTTTTTTTGTGTCTTCCCATAGGGGTTAAGCTATCAGCTATTTCGTCTAATTGTTGATTGTTAATGCTTTACCAAAAGAGTATTAGAAAGTGAAAATTTAGTCTCTGTATACATGACCATTATGTCTAACTTATTTTATCTATAAATTTTAAAATGGGACACCTGTCATACATGATCGATTATGAAATGTAAAGATAATTAAGACATGCTTGGTGAATGTATGGTGCTATTTGCCATTATCTTAATAGGCAATGCCTATTAGGCGTATGTTAATAATGCCCTTTTACGCTGTTTACTGAATTTTGATGTCTTTGTTCTTGGTTATGCAATAAAATGTTTGTATTCCCTTTATTACTTCCGGCAAAACCCAATTTATTTAGTCTATTATGCAGTTTGAGTTAACAAACAAGGACATTCATGTCCATGAGGAGTATTTTGTGCAAATTTTATTAGTCTTACTATGAGCTTGACATAGCAGCAGTAGGTACCTACCATTTTTTAATCGTCTCTCTATTTTTGGTAAAATAAGTGTGTGTATGTTAGCTAGTTTTAGTTAAAGTTCCAACAGAGGTAAACTGAAAGTGTAGCTGCGCTACTTACATATAAGCTTAGTTACATAATCTTTATGAAAGCAATACTTTTTTACATTTACGATCTTTAAATGCGTAACGCAATCCATGAAATGAGTAATTGTATGCCTTAAAGAATAAGATGCATGATTTTTCTGTATATGAAATTTTGTCTATTTTGGCCATTTCATCGAAAATTAAATATTTTTGTCGCTTAAAGTATAAGCATGTTTGTCACGAAAATACAATACGTACCTACCTAGTCTTTTTGTATTTCCTAAAGGTTTTCAAATATTTTCACGAAAACTAATCTTGTTTTAAAAAGCTACGTATTGTTTTGGCGATTATTGTCGTCCTTGTTTTAAAACTAACATTAGTTCTTTTATATCTTATTTTTATTTTTCATTAATCTAAAAAAACTATGAAGGTACGGTTATTATACAATCCCTAGGTATGCACTTATGGGGTTAGTCATATACCTTGCAATGCAGCAACCTAAATAATTAGACAATGGCCGATTAATTGATATACTCACCCCAATGATAATGCACAAATTGCCCCTTCTGTAGATTAAAATTAGTGGTTGAAACGTTTAAACACTCAACTTAATGAATGAATCAATCAAAATTCACCAAGTCTCCAAAGTTGTTTAGCCAACGAATAAGAAAACGTTATTATAAAAGTTTGGGGACTACTTTAATTAACAGCTCATTGTCCCCTCTTTCTCTCCGTATATCTCGCAATGCAGGCATTATCACATCTTGCTTTAGGAGATTTTTAAAATAATTAATCACTCTTCACTTGTTTTATGACACAGTGACACACACAACCCAAAAAATATCAAAATTCCAGACGATTGAAAACAGTCATCCATCTCAAATCTCCATTCATTTGCATAAATTTCCATATTTATTTTTGTTTTTATTGTAAAATATCATAGATTGCATCTTTTAAAGATATTTTAGTCATCTGTAAAAATAAAATTGATGTATTTTCATATAAATTTTTGATAATTAGATTCGGACTTTTTTTTATTAAAACAATTATGGCAAAATATTTTATTAACAAATTTTCTCACCGAGACATGTCTCGGTTCATAGGTCTGTAATGAACTGGTAACCAAATGAATTTATATAAATCCACCAAACAGTTTTCAAAACTTCGACGCTATAGTCAACATTGTGTTTCTTGTTATTTTTGTACATTTTCTGTGGATCTTTTTTAGGGTGTTGCTACATTGAGGCAAAGTTTTAAATCATACAAACTCCAATAGCATAATAGAAATATGAACAATTCTTCCATTAAGAAAGTACCTATAGCTTTTTATTTTAACAAGCAGAAAATCGTCGTATGTACATACGGACGATCAGGCATGCCCCTGAATATATGTAAAGTAGTCGTGCTACTTAAACATAAGTTTACTTGCGGACTTGATGCCACACCGTAGTTGCGTTGTTTATTTTGATTTGGCAATGAGAAAATATTCCATTGCTCTTCTATACATTTGGATCTTTTCCAATACTAGATTTATTTATCTATGTATATGATATGTCCTACAGATATTTCTATAGACAATATTCGTTTATACCTATTGTATTAAAAACAAGGACAGTTATTTATATGTCAGTTCTATGAAGAAAATTCCAAATTTAAAACCAGTTTTCACTATAAATCATCAAATGCATAGGCGATATTTCTTTGTTACGTATATTTTACGCGAAAGGGGTGGTAGGTAGGTAGTTTTAATTACATTAACAGATCTATTGCCTCTTATAGCATTCGATTATATTTTGCAATTTTTTTTACACAATGAACTTAACCTTTTGATGCCATTTCAATGCTTACAGTTAATGATCACTAACTCATGATCGTACATAGCCTTTTTATTGTACTTCCCTTTTTTTTAAATAAAATATACAGAAAATTATTATATACCTAGTAGTTATATCATTATATGATCTATTTAATTTATCATAAAAATAAAGTAAGGTAGCGTGAATATAGTTAAAGAAATGGTATAAATAAGATATAATTGCTCGACCTTTGTCTGAAAGTTTAAACTTTGCGTGGTGTATTCCTATTTTTGGCTTAATACATTATCTCCAGTCTTACTTTGAATATCACATTTTAGTAGATGTTAGTAGGTACATATTTTAGTTTTCATGCTTTTTGAGCTGAGATTCAGACTCATCACCCTTGCATTAATATAATTTTATGTTCTTAGCATTTAAAAAAAATATCTTTCAATCTTCTACCCTTGGAAGCTGGGGAATAAAATTATTATTATTATGAAGATTTATTAACAATGACTATGCCTGGGCAGGTATAGACCAGGGATACGGGGATAAGACAATTGATGATAAATAAATATTCCCCATCTTTTTTTTAATGAAATGTTCGAATTCATTAGGTTGTGGGTAGTGAATTTAAGGAGGAAAAAGTGAGTATTTATTTTAGTTCCATTGTCTCTTCAATCCCTGTAAGTAGATACTAAACTACATATTTATTGCTGACAAAATAACAATATTCTGTCAAAAAATACCACTCATATAATGAAATAAAGGTAGATCCTTTTTAGAAAAGGAGCTCTAAAAAAATTGTGTTTATCTCAAATAATATTGTTCTTGTTACCTATGTCATGACAAATCAATATCAAATCTGAGAGAGTTATATAGTTGCTACGCTTTTTAAATTTTTACCAAACAGCCAAGGTATTCTAATTCACAATTTGAAAAAAACTCAACATTAAAAAACTATAGTTACCTCCCAAAACAGGAACTAAATTCTTTGGATGTAAAAAAGTATTTTGTCAATTTTGCATAATTAAGGTACTTTGTGTCGGTTGATCAATTTGCATCCACTTCCTTTTAGTCTGACACTGCGTCCATTATTCTTACTTTATTACATTATCTAATATCTGCTAGATTCTATAATATATGCATTAAACTAAACAAAACACTAAGTCACCAAAGTTAATGTTAGAAAAAAGGACAGGGATATGCAGGGTGGGGAAAAACCCAGGGTTTTTTAAAAAAGCCCAACCCAACCCGTAAAAACCCTTAAAACCCTGGGTTTTATTGGTTTTTTTTTCGGGTTTTATTGGGTTTTTTCATTTAGGAGTCAAATACATTTGATATATTGATGAAATATTAATGTTTATGTTGTTGTAGGTAAAAGGTAAGCAAGATTTCACAATAAACAAGATAGATAATGAAAAAAAACTGGCATTTCGATCAATTAGAAACCCTTATTAACAACGGTGCACAAAATATTCTATTAAGGGGGAGGGGAGATTAAAAGCTTCAAAACATGGAACCTCCTCCTCTATTCCTAAGCTGTCAACACCCCCCCCCCCCTCCCAGAAATTATTAAGGTATTCCCCTTTTTACATCCCCTTAATAAAACCCTCTGCACGCCAGTGTAACTATTTCTTTTCTTAAATTGTTATGTTTTAGTTTAAAAATCAATTATGTAATTTACACAATTTATATATCATCAATTTAGTAACAAAGCGTTTTCTGAAATTAAGTTTTGAGAGAAAGTAATTTCATAAACATTTGAACAATAAGTAGAGCATCATTTTTATAAAGGGGGGGGGGGGGGGGTTAATGCAACCATCTCGTAATCAATGATTAAATAGCACTTAGAATTCGAATTTCGATTTGAAATTTTTCATGAGTAATCCTTGGTAGGTCTATTTTCCCTAATTCGAACAAAAAGTTGGAAAAAGTAACGGCTGGCGGCAAAGCCGTTTAGCCGTTTTTTGCCTATTTTGAGGGCAAATTCATCATTAATTACGTAGGAATCAACTTTTAAAAACATTTTGGTTTAATTCATGTTAAATGATAGCAATAACCATTTTTAAAATTTCTAGTACCTACAGCAACCGGCTAGAACCGTTTGATAAGGTTTTTGAGCGACAAAAAGTATTATGTGGAGATAGGTTTTGTGACTAATTTGCTCTTAAGATAGCCAAAAAATGACAAAACATCTGAGCTGCCAGCTGCCAGCCGTTAGCCATTACTTTTCCAACTTTTTGTTCGATTTAGGAAAAATAGACTTACCAAGGATTATTCATGCAAAATTTCAGATCAAAATTCAAATTCTAAGTGCTATTTAATCATTGATTACGAGATGGTTGCAGAAACCCCCCCCCCCCCTTACTTCATATTTTTTTACGTTTTTTAGGTAAAATTTGCTTTAAAATGTTATTAGATCCTAGTCTTTGAGTAAATAGAGGTTTAATTTGTAAATTTTAACGTGAAATTTCTGTTTTTTCAAAAACCCAAAAAACCTTGGGTTTTTTTTCAATGGGTTTTTAAAAAAACCCTGGGTGGGTTTTTTTGGGTGGGTTTTTTGTATGCCCACACTGGGGATATGGAAGAAAAATATTAGGTAGGAATCATAGTGACGAAAATGTTACCTAGTTTGTTTTCTTTTTTTTTGGGGGGGGGGAATTTTTAAGGGCGATTTCGCTTGGGGGGGGGGTGGTACCCTCTCCCGGGCCCCTAAGTAGTTATAGACCTAAGAAAAGCTACCCTGTAAAGGAGAAATATTTCGGTTTAGCGGTTAGCGAGATCTTTCGGTACAAACAGACAGACAAATAGAGATAGACAAACAGACACACAAACAGACAGAAAGACATCCTGTTATTTTATTATAAAGATTGTTTCATGTAAAACATGTTTTAAGTGGGGCCTAAGTAATGTATGAAGTTTTAGCTTTTTGTGTCTTTCATACCATTATTTACGAGATACATAAAAAAACACCCATTTTTAATTCTTCTCCATTGTTAGTTTTTCTTTCTTTTTTACAAATGACAACTTTATTTTATTTGCCATTGAGCTATTCCTGTTTTATCCCAACTGACTCTTAGACAATTTTTTTTATCAACCTATCCCTCTACACTGAGATATAAATATTTATAAAACAGTCTTTTTTGTTTGGTTAAAAGGTGACTAATTTACATTACGTGGCATTTTCCTGTAAACATTTAGGTATACATGAAATATTCTAGTTTCATTCCCCTTGAGAAAATATTTATAGAGTTTTACTTATCGCAGCGTAGCTTACCAAGCGTACAATTTTTATGGCTTAACTTCATACTAGCGGCTACAGCCCTTGGGGCCTCTTCGGGCACTTGAGGGAGAAATGGGGCGGTGTTGGTCGACCCTACACTTTTAATTTCAGTAAATTATAATTGGAAAGGAATTCTTTTCTAGGGGCGATTTTTCTTGGGAGGGTATAGGAACCGCCCTCTATTCCATGGATCTTTTTAAAGCTTCACTAAAAAGGAGAACCATATATCATTATTATTTGATTCTTTATTTGTCTTTATCATTTACTTACAAAGATTACATTAAAAATATAACAATATTAAGTTAAAACTCATTTAAAATATTCAAGTTGGGTAAAAATTGTTTATGTACATATATATAAAAGAATAGCATTTCAAAATTACATTGGTTAAATAAAAAAAACCAAAAAAACAAAAAACCATATATCTGTTCAGTGATTAGCGAGATTTTAAGCTACATACAGATGGTAATCGTGTTATATATAAGGATGAAAGCGTTGTTCTTATAAGTACTATAGCTAGTATTAGTAAGCTACTCTATAATCTTTATTCTAAATGTTTTTAACTTGCTGATCCTCTATAAACCTAATTGTCTTTCTATAGATAAAGCTACTATTGGGCATACTCGTCTTTTTATCTACAATAATTTCTTTTATCTACCTATCACGTTGTTTTGAGATTTTTGGCACGTTACAATACACGAGGGCAATGTAATATTTTTTTTCTTCCTGAAACAAAATACATTATTAATATTAATATTTTTTTGCCCCCCAAAATATGCTTGTTTGCTTTTGTTCAATTAAGGAATATCCAAATAATAAAAAATTTTCATATTTTTGTAACATTAAGGTCAATTTTTAGTTGGTTAAAGTAAAAATTATAATATTTTTCACTTAAATAACTATTTTTTAAAATAAATTATAAGGTCGTAAGTTTTACCACATTTGAACCTATGATTGAACATATACTAGCAAACTTATAGAATGTCTTCTCTTTAAATAAAATGTTAACTTCTAAATAAGTTTAAAAATTTTCAAACGAAGGACCCTGTTACATCTTTGTAACTTGTTTCATTTTGATATTTGATTTTGCTTTGTTATCATTGATTTTTTAAACTATTACATACAATAAAATTCACACTTGCCTAAGATAAAGATTAAATTAAAGGATAGCTTCGCTTCTATTCAGGGGTGTAAATTCTGCATGTGATCCCCTGCTAAGGTAAGTTGATCCATATATGTAATGTATTTAATAAAATAAAGAAGAAAACTTTAATTAACTGAATGCATATAGGGAATACTACTTCTTTTATTATTTCATTTTCCCCCCTCCTTAGGGAAAAAACTAGGGGGGGGGTGGAATAAAATATTTTTAGGGATAAAAATGAATCTTGTGCAGAATATACACCCCTGCTTCTATTATAGCCCTTTAAAAAACTTAATCTGTTAATATTGACTTATTTTTATCTTGTATTTTCTGGTTGGTAAATAAATAATAAACTTTTCTTATTGTGTTTACATCTGCTGACATCAAAGTATGTATTTACCCAGACTTGCAGGGATAGGTCAATAGAAAATAAGTTAATCTTCTATTAGGTAAATTCTAGAATGATTATATTCTGTTTGACTTAAGTTTGATAGTATTGTACCCTTCCCCATTTAGAAATACAGTCTTCCCTTTAAATTTAAAAAAAAGTTTTATTTTTATTTTTTAGGTATATTGAGAGGTAGTTGTAGAAATGTATAATAATCCCTATATCCCTTATGTTTAGTTCTCAAAATAAAGGAATCAGTAATATAGGGAAAATGACAGTTGATTTATACATTTTAAAAAAATAAGTACATTGAATAAATTCATAGTTAGGTATGTTTTAATAAAAAAAAACTTGAACCATTTAGGTAGGTTTTTTTTGTATGCACGAATATCTTATTCCTATTTAAAAAAAGCTTTTTTATCTGTAGCGAAGAATCTCGTTAACCATTGAACCAATATGGTTCTCCATTTCTCCTTTACTAGTCCAGGAAAGGTTTATAGCAATTTTTGGGGAGGATATCACCACCATGTAATGCGAAATCACCCCTAGAAATAATCCCCCCACAAAGTTTTTTCTTACTTTTTAAAACTTTCATTGAAAATAAGGGGCGGGTCGACCTTCCACCCCTTCCTTTAAGTGCCACTAGAGGCTTCTAGGGGGGGTGTACGCTATTTTTTTTATATCAATTTACTTATCTTTATATACCTGATGAGAAAAGTGATTAATTTGCTGAGAAAGGATTATGAATATTATTAATCCTATTATAAAAAATATAGTCGTTGCTATAGTACGTAGAAATCTCTTATATGTTATTTTTATATTGCGACCGACAGCTTCGCCCCTAGTATAATAGATGATTGTTAAATACCTAGATATAGAAAATAAGAAAGATTAGTTTTTACGTTGGTGCTGTCCCATATTATTTTAGGCCCCTAATGTCAGTGGTAATGTGCGAACTAAATTATTCATACAATGGTAAATTTCCTATTTCAAGTATTGTCACTCACGCCAAGTTTATTTGGGATGTAAATTAATGACATGATATTAGCCTAGGTTTAAGTTATTTTAATATGACAGCTGTTTCATTTTTATACCTATATTATTAAGTTAGGTTTACGTTAAGTGTAAAATATCAACAATACGACTGATTTGCCCATTATTGCCTAGGTAGTTGTCGTTTGTAAACAAAAAATAATATGACAGATGTCCCATTTTTATTTAAAAGTAGGTAGCATAGGTTTATTTTGGGTGTAAAATAATAATAACATAATGACATGTGTTCCATTTTATATATTATTTGCTTAGTTTGTTGTCGTTAGTCAACAAATAATAATATAAGTCTCATTTTTATGTATTATTAGCCTAGGTTTAAGTTAGGTGTATTAATATAATATGACATGTGTCCCATTTTGACCTATTACTAGCCTCGGTTTTTGTAAGGGGGGAGGCGAAAGTGACACTTTTTGAAACCAAAACTACAAGTCAACAAAGGAACTCAACTAAAAAAAGTTACAGGTCTGAGATTTTGCATGGCAGTTGCTTTATAGGGGTAAAATATGGAACTGTGAAGAAACGGCGGCGCAACCGCCGAAAACCGCCGTTTCCCGCCGAATTTTTTTTTGCCTTTTCTCGGCGGTTTTCGGCGGTTGCGACGCCGTTTCTTCACAGTTCCATATTGTACCCCTATAAAGCAAATGCCATGCAAATTGTCAGACCTGTAACTCTTTTTGTAGTTGAGTTTCTTTGATTTTTAGTTTTGGTTTCAAAAAGTGTCACTTTCGCCCCCCCCCCTTTTAAACAATAATATGGCAGCTGTCCTATTTTCGTGCATTTTACTTTTTCAGGGCTCGTGAACCGCTGCTGTCCGTGTTCATGTGGGGTGTCAACCATTCAGTTCGCGAGCTTCAACACATACACGCCCCGGTCATGCTCATGCCAGATGATTTCAGGAACAATAACAAAACCAGTTTAGAAGTTACCTATTTAATTTTTTTTCTTGTTTCGATGCACCATATATGAGAAATTAAGAATATATAAAACAATTTCGGTCATAGCAGGGATTCAATAAGTTATTCAAGTGTTGATGTACGTTTGCACTACCGTTTTAGAGCTTTGCTTTTTGGACGTTGACATCCTTGTTTAAAAGTACAGCAATCAGGTTAAAATAATGTACGATAAGTAGGTACGGTATTTGATATTTTTATTTGTCTTCAGATCATTTTCTAAAATCAAGATTGATAATTATGCCTTCAATAAAGAAAACCTACCCAGTCATTTCAAGGTATATTATTAATATTATTTATTTTCAAAGCCAAGTTTTCTTATAATTAATGTTGGTTCATCCGTACTTCCGTAATGGATAGCTTTAATCGTTAATTTTGACATGTTATAAATGTTTTATTGATTTCAAACTTAGCATGATGATTACCTAATGTATCTAAATTAATTGAAGTCCGTACATTTAAAAAAATTTCATTTTGCCAAAAAAAAATTATGATAGGTATAATTATCCTATTCATTTAATTTTTTCTTTCTAATTCTATCTTATAATTTCATACAGCTTCACTCCTATTGAAAGTAATCATCTTTGTTTTCTGATTAGGTGAAGGAGTATTGTCCCTTGGTGTTCCGTAACCTCAGAGAGAGATTCGGCATCTCAGACGAGGATTTTCTATCATCACTCATCAGCAAGGTCAGTTTAAGAGGCTGGGATAAAACCAGCTAATAACAACAACGAAAATGATTCGAAAAAAATCACGAAACAAATACGTGTTTTTTCAGCTGTCGTTGGGGGGCAACACATAGAATTGACGAGCTCTGCATCTGCCCCCAAAATTGTTATTTTAGATTTGTTAGCTTGTTGGCTATACCTAAGATAAAACGATGGAAGATTAAAATCAATATTCCCTTATTTAATGTGTTTTGATATCAATCTGCTTTTGTTTGTTGGTATTTGAGGGGGATGAAAGAGTTGTAGAACGAACGTAACGTAAATACAAAGATTTGTACCTACTCATTTGGATTTTAAATTAAGGTCTTATGTCCCTGAAAAGAATTATGATATTTGTATTAGTTTTTTTTTTCAAATAGTCTGTAGGGGTTAGTTGGGTGGGTTCTTTTAGGGTTTAAGGACTTTATTAATAGAAATATGAAATCTAAACTGACGAGGACTAAAAAACGATAAGAAATAGATTACCTAAGTATTTTCTGAACAGTATTATTTTTAAAACTCATTAATTATGTACCTAATTAACATTTATTTTGATTTCAGTGCCCAAAGCCGAAAGAATCTCACAAGAGTGGAGTTTTATGCTACACTAGTCATGATGGGCTGTACGTTATTTATACACTGAGTACAGATCAGGTGAGAGTACGCTATGCTACACTAGTCATGATGGGCTGTACGTTATTTATACACTGAGTACAGATCAGGTGAGAGTACGGTATGCTACACTAGTCATGATGGGCTGTACGTTATTTATACACTGAGTACAGATCAGGTAAGAGTACGCTAAGCTACACTAGTCATGATGGGCTGTACGTTATTTATACACTGAGTATAGATCAGGTGAGAGTACGCTATGCTACACTAGTCATGGCACAAGGAAAATGTTATTAGTTGAGTTGAGACAACAAGTTTATCAATTAGCGATGAGAATTAGAGTAAAAATTACAAGGTCAGCCAAATAAATAGATGAAAAAGTAGTTATTTGCATTGCACATCTTTTTATAGAGATTTCCAAAGGTTTTTGCACAAAATGATATTAGATAAAAAATCTTTGAATTAGTGACGTTTTACCTTTTATTAATTGATTGCATGTTATTAAGCTACTAGCTATCATTAATCATTAACCTTTGTTTATATTGTTAGGTTGAGGAGATGCATTGTTATTTGAAGCATTACCACCCCTACATAGTGGAAAGACATGGAAAAACTCTTCTGCCACAGTATTTGGCCATGTACAGGTTAGTAACTTTTTAAAAGCAAGAATCAAAAATGAAGTAAGTAACCCTTAATTCTAGAGTTCTAAAATATATTTTTATTAAATATCTAGCCAGGGGTATATATTCTTCATAGGATCCCCTGCTAAAGGGGGGGGGGGGGGGTAAAAATATGTGGGAGGGGGAAAATGAAAAAATAAATTTTTTTTCTCTTATTGGCGAAAAAACTTGAAAAATATGTAGTAGGGGGAAAAAATGAATAAAATTAGAGTACTTAAAATATTTTTTCTCCCTCCTTAGGTAAAAAGTAGTGGGGGGTTGGGGGAAACATTGAGAAAAAAATCCGTTTCGGTTTAATCCTTTTTGTTATGACCCCATAATGTCTGAATTTCAATCAATGTAACTTCCAATTTTAGGCTCTTAATTCGCCAGGGGTCTAAATTAGGTATTACTATTAATCCACAGATTTTCAGTCCAAACTCGTCAATCCGATTTCGAACCAAAATCCAACTATTGCTCTTTCATCCACGAAAAAAAAACTTATTACTATGTATGTTTAGATTAACTGTGGACAACATAGAAACTTATCTGGTGGTCATTAGAAATGTGTTCAGTTCTCACCTTAGAGTCCACAAGAAATATAATCTTAAAGGGTCTACAATAGACAGAGAGGTAAGATTTACATTGGAGTAAAACAAAAGTCGGGGAAGGGGTTGAATAACTGTATGTCCCCAGTCGCCACCCCCAAAGACCCTGTGCCAACTTTTAATTGAGTCTATGAAAATCAACCAAAAGCGTCGATAATATTAACACATTCAAGTCGCTACTAAAAAAAGCGGAAAGCGATTTGCTATCAAGCGAATAGTTGCCATATAGTTGTCTTGTTATACATTCATATTTATTCCTAGGTGTTGTAAAATTGTTTTTGTAAATTTTTAAATTTTGAATTTCAAAATCTTTTTTATATTCTTTTTATACATCTTCCATGCTTAAATTGGTGGGAGGGAACATTGTAATTTAAATTATACTGGATCCTAAATTTATTTGTATAAGCCCTCTTTCTCATTCGTTGGATTAATAACTTTGGGTCTTATTAAATTTTGTTACCAATATGTATGTTTTTTTTTATCCTATATTAATCATTGTTACAATGTACAGGCAAGTGAGAAGGAGCGAGGAAAGAAGTGTCCCACACTGAAGGACAATGACTTCATCAATGATGACATCAAGATCAATATTGGCGAAGCTGCCAAGGAGAAGCTGCTTGAGACTCTGGCGGCTGATGTCCAATTCCTCACCAAGTAAATTAATGTTCTTGTTAGTAATAGCGGAGATACTTTAAAAGTAGTGTCCGACCGTTCGTCTGTCTGTCTTGTTTATCTTATACACTAAGTACAAAAAGCAGCATTTTGTTTTAAAAAGTTTAATTTCTCTCAATTGTTTTGAAATTTCCATGTTTCCCCATTTTGTTGGTAGAATATTTTTAGAAATATGTTATTTAAAAGCCGGACCATAGAAAGAAAACTAAGAAGCGGGTTTCGTTGTATTTTCACAGTTGCTTTGCTCCTATTTCTAGCACCTGCTGGGGTCACTAACCCTGTGGGACAATCATTAGCATTTACCTAACCTGCCCTAACCTAAAATAACATATCAAAAGCAACTGTGAAAATATGACGAAACCCGCTACTTCGTTTATTTTCCATGATCCTAAAAGTCTTTACTTTCAAGGAACAACATAATGGGTTATTCTCTGTTGCTTGGGCTGCACGATGTGAGCCAGGGACTGGAGGAAGGTTCAACTGGAGATGGAGAACCTGACCTGGATGATGATGAAGAATATGATTCTGCAGGTTAGTACGTTTCTTTTCCCTGTTTCTTTTTTGTTTTATTGTTTTGGTGGGGGGATTGGAGTTTGCTCTATAACACACTTAAAAATCTAATAATAATCACAATAATCTTAGTGAATTTTTGTACTGTCAATATGTAGTGTTGGGTATACAGTTGAATAAAATTGAGAATGTAAATATTTATAGTTGTTTATTTTCTTAACAAAGCTATTCTTAAAATACGAGCGTTGATGCCTTGAATGTTTTTAAATACATGACTTTGTGTAGCTAAATGGCATAAATATGTTAAATATATTTTTGATCCTTAATAGCTAATGCTATATTTATACAAAAATATTTGTTTCCTAATAATTTTGATTCAGGATCTGGTGGGGCTAGTGCCCTAACACCCCCTGATAGTCCTGCATCCCCTAGGAGCCCAGACCAAAGACAACACTTTTTCAGGTAAACCATATCAAATATTAAGTATAATTTTTTTTAATAGGTAGGTATTCCTTTTTTGTCTGATTGAAGATATTTTACATTTTTTTCACGGATTTTTTTGTTGGAAATTTTTTTACACATTTTCATGTTAGCATTAGAAAAAACTGTTATGGATATGAGATCTAGTAAACAAGAGTTTTATGCGATAGTAGACTATTAGAAAATGAAATGTTGACTTTTTAAAGAACAAATCTATAAAATGAACACTTACCTATGTATTTTTAGACGAGCTAACTCAACTGTGAAAGGCAGAATTGACCCAGAAAGAGATATTTATGCAATTCCCTCAAGGTTTGTTCTTTTTTGAAGATGCACAGCTACTCTGCAACAATGGTATGTCCTTACGTCCAACTGGGTCACTTAATATGCAATTCAAGAAACTGGTCTGCCTTATATTAATATTACTAAATGCCCCTTGAACCAAAGAATAATGACAAGATCTTTATAAAAATTTTAATTTTAATCTTTTTCAGAGATTTGACAACCGATGATAACAGCAAAGTATATTTTCTGAGCATAGTTGACGTGCTCACCTACTATGGCGTCAAGAAAGTGGCGGCTAAGGCGGCCAAAACCATGAAATATGGCAGTGGCGTTGACGGTGAGAAATTTTTCTTCTTTATTTTTAGTTTAAGGAATTGAACCTATACCATTTCTTATAACATCTATAGAAATAAATATAAGGGATCTACAGGGATAAGATAATGGCCGATGAATTGATAATCTCACCAATAATGATGCACAAAATTAACCCTTCCGTAGATTACAATGACGGGTTGAAACGTTTGGACAATCAATCAAATGAACCAACCAATAAGAATTTAATAATAGTCTCCAAGGTTGTTAAGCCAACGGATAAGACATAACCTTAAATGAACCAACCAATAAAATTTAATAAAAGTCTCCAAGGTTGTTAAGCCAACAAAAAAGACTTTGGGGACTAGTGGAATAAATAGCCTCATGTCCCCTATTTCAATTAATAAATATATACATTATATTTCAATGTTTTGTAGGAATATCAACAGTGGAGCCTGAGCAGTACGCTAAGAGATTTCTGGCCTTTATTTCTGATGCAATTGAGTAAACCACCACTTAGTATCTACCTATCCAGTTATATACCATCACCATCAAACCTCAACCTTCTTCCTGCAACCACCAAAACATCACGTGTTCTTGCGCATTTTAAGATGTAAAATGCCGCGTGCTAATTTTTAATCAAACAGTTCGCGTTTTAACAGTTTTTTGAACTGTTTGAGCGCATATTTTTGTCAGTATAAATGACAACATCTTGCTCTTTTTTAACCATAAAAAGATGCATTATAAACCGAACTTATAAGATTCTACTTAGGATGACTATATTATAGTCATAATTTCATGTTTGCACCTAAAGTAGTCATAAAAATTTACACAAAGTTGTCATTATTTAGTCATAAAAAAAGACAAGAATCATTATTAAAATACACCTTGAAGACGAAAATCTTATACCTATGTAGTATACAATAATATTAGATTATAACTTGTCATTTTATCAAATACGCTCCGATAGTATGGGGGAGGGGAGAACTTCTTACCAAATGTGCCCAATTGAATTATTGATCATGAAAACAGGAAGATTACACATTTTGGCACAAGTAGTAAGAAATTAATTTCCTCCCTTTTTAACATGCATTTCCATTAATTAACTCTTTATCTGGATATTAAAAATTCATTTCATAATCGTTCTTGTTTGTAAGAGATATTTTCTCTCTGCATAGACAATGATAAACAAAGCAGGGATTGAGGGATAAGTAACAGGAAAAACATTTGAATCCTAATTGATTTATCTTATTCTTATTATTTACACAATAAATGTATAACCCAGACATCTACCTGGCCCAAGTTGCGGGGACCTTTTTTTGTTTGCTAACAAACTGTTATGTGCTCTTTTGTAGCAACTTTGCTATGTTAATATATCCGACGCTATTGGCTTTTATTCAAAAACCCAATTGGAAGTCTACAGGGTCCCCACGGAGTTACAGATATCTTGTGCCCCCTCTATTTCATTAATATTTACATAATACGCTAATAGCTAAATTGTTATACCTCCTGTTTACTTATCTCTTTATCCCTGTGAACAATGACTCGAGATACAAAACTGCCACTTTCCCTTTCTCTAGTGTTTCATAACTCGTAGCTCTAGTTGATATTATTTGATAAAATGACACCTAACCAACCATGTATCCAACATATATGTAATACATTATATACAGGACATTTACAGTTGTGGATTTATAGAAAATGTAAACATAAAATACTCGTCAAATATTTGTTAGGTAATAGGTCAATTGTATTAGTTTGCACAAACTATTGTCAATTTTCTATTTAAAAAAAACAGGGATAAAGGGGAGTAAACTATTTTTTAATATTTTCACTTTAGTCTTAAAAAAATATTTCTCACATACCTTATTGTACCTAGGTAGGTACTAAAGGTTTTGCTTAAAATCTCAAAAAAAATTACACCAGAGACAAAATATTTTAATTTTTATTCATTTTCTGAACCCTTTTATCCTCAACAAATGTTTCATTCATTTTTAAGTTTTACCCTAAAATCAAAATATTGCTTTAAACTTTTGGATAGTCCCATCCTTGTGAATATTTACTTAGCAGTACTAACCAGAATTAAGGTTGTGATTTATCTTAATGGGGCATTTAGTAGGATTAGATACAACCCAGTTAAATATAGTATGAACCTATTAAAATCACTTTTATAGGATTTGTAGCCTTTTTCATTTAATCAATCTGTCTTAGATACCTAGTTATTTACAATTTAATAGTTTTCATATGTACATTTGAAAATTGTGCAAATCTACGCTTTTTTTGGGTTTATTTAGTCTTTTAGGTTAAGCTAGATTGATTAAGGCTTAAAAACCTTTAAAAAAGTCTTTTAATTAGTTGATATGCTGTATGATATACATATGCTTACAATACACCTTTTAAAAAATGTTAGAATTATATGCATATAACCAACTAATTTTTATTCCTATTTTAACTTGAAATCATTACAGCGAAAACCAAAAAATTATCTTGTTTTGTTCAATGCAATTTAGCGCTTTTTCCTCCCCAAAAAATTGTTTGATAGGTAGGTAATTAAAATTTAAATTCAATCTTTTTATACTTACATTTAGATTTTGAATATCCCTGTATCAGGAATACTCCTTCAATTATTTTCATTCCTCTTCTATTTACTGTTAGTTTTAAAGCTGAATTATTCAAAATTTTGAAAAACTTAAGATTCTCATTTGTTCTTGCCCAAAATAATATATCTGGTTGCCCAACGATACAGGGGTGTATATTTTGCATGGGATCTTTTCTAAAGGGGGGGGGGGGGTGAAAAATATTTTAGACGGGGGAATAAATGAAACATTTTTCCCCCTCCTTGGCGAAAAAACTGTAAAATTATGTGGGAAAAGTAAAAAAATGAATAAAATAAAGAGTAATGTAAATATTTTTTCCCCTTGGAGAAAAAATGAAATATTGGGGAAAAAATAATCTTATGCAGAATATAAATCCTTGCCATGATATTAACTTTCTGTTTCTTATTAGGTTTAAATCAATGTGTATTTATTATTTGATGCACTTAAGATTTTAACATAAATCTTTGCCATAAAAAAGTAAAAATTCATTCAAAGGTATCTATTAATTTTTTGCCAATTAGATGAAATAAAAGCCAACTTGAATAATCTATTAATTATTATTTTGTGATTTGTTGTGAATTATCATTCATTAACCAGCAATTTTTTCATTGGCAATAAATATACTCATTTAGTATTTGCTTTCAGCACTTTTATTTCATGTAATCTCCTAGCTGTCATGTTATTTTTTGTCAAAATATTATTTGTTGGATTGATAGTCAAATCATCAATCTGTTTTGCCTCATTATAAAAGTATATTAAAATGAAACATTTTATTTAAAGTATATTAAAGGCAAATATAAATGACCAACATTATAATTTAATCGTACTAGTGAAAAAGAAAATCATTTAAAGTAAATAATCTTTATTATTATAATACTCATAAACACACTCACTTATACAAAAAATCACTTTTTTAATGCCTAATAAAAGTTACATAAGATACTCCATATAACATTTTTGTAGAAAAACTTATATTAAAGATAAAATTTTTAATATGCCAGTCAATTAATATTCAGATTTTTAACAATCCGAAGAAATAAAACTTGTGTTCATAATATTAAGTCATCATCAAGTCTTTTGTCAAATTAAAAATATTGAAAACCCAGTTGTCATTCTTGACTCAACATAATTTAATTACCAGATTTTTATAAATACACCTTTAATTAATGAAAACATAAAACAAAAATTTCAACTTTTCAATAATGAACAGTTTTTTGTCAAAAATATTAAAAAGAACTTGTTTTAAAATAAAATGTGGGTAAATTTATGAAAATCTTGTAAAACTTCATCTCTGTTTTGTGAAAAAAAATTATAAATACAACAATAGTTTGTAGCTGCAACAATTTTTTTATAAAAAAAAATATGAAATGAAATAAATACCACCATTATTATACCATATTTACATATATATACCAACCGTACTTTTTATTTTATTTTTCATGAATCAATAGCATTGATTACCAATACTGGATATTTTTTACATTTTTTGGACTGGCTTTTTGAATTGAAGCTAATTCTTTGATTATATGAACTTTTGCATGCTATTGATTTCTGTGTTTTTTTCTCTATTTTTGTTTAATCAACTAAAAATGTTGTTTTAAGAACACATAACTTGTTTATAACTTTTAAAAAAACATCCCGACATTTAAATAATTCCAATTTAAGTGTTCTTACTTAGTTTATAACGTTAATAGAATTGCTTGGATTTTAGAAAACATAAATTTTGTATCTTAAAGTACGAATCAATTTTCTTCTGACACAAAATCTTGTAGCATCTATTAAAACCTTATTTTTATTCATTCCATAATCATTTATTTTATTATTCTGAGTGTTTCAGTCAAGATAGGCACCAGAACTTTTTATTATTTGTTTTATTAGGCCTATGGTATTTTGTTTTGATATATTTGAGTCCTAATATTACATGCACTTGAACGACATACACTGTTTCAGATAAATTCACAATGATTATCCCCATCAGATGCTTTACTTGTGGAAAGGTAGGTTTTAATTTATTATGGGTTAAAAACTCCTCGTAAGGGACGTTCAAGTTTTTTTTGTTTTTTTTGTTGTGGGTTTTGGGAGGGGGGGGGGGGGGATGTGCGAAAAAAAAAATTTGCTGTACGACATTTTAAGAATTACCTGATTTAGAGGTATTTCTCTTTATAATATACAATATTATACACACACCCTTTAAGGACCCCTTTGTGGCATTTGCTTGAGTGGTATAAAATGAGACAATTAAAACATAGAATTCCTTATAAGATATAAAACTAAAAATGAATCTGTCTGATGTTTGATATGAAGCAACTTTTTTTTTCTCAACTAAACAAAAGATAAAGCTTTTTCAAATTATAATGCTCTTTGCTTTATTTCCCCGGTAAAGTTACCTATCAGCTCCATTTGTAATTTTTATTGGAAGCTACCGCCTTTCGTCTTCATTTTTTGTCGGGTCCTTGTTGTAGATCTTAAAATTACATATTTTTAATCAACTTGAGAGTATATGCTGTTATTTTAGGTGATTGGAAACAAATGGGAGGCCTATCTTGTTTTGTTGCAAGCTGAATATCAAGAGGGTGACGCGCTCGATGCTCTTGGCCTAAAAAGGTAATTTGCATAATTGAAATATGAGCTATGTATTTTTATACAGCTTTTGGTTGCATTTTGCGATATTAGGTATTTTAGTTATAGTGTAGAAATATTGATAATCAGCATGGTCTCCCTCTATTTGATTATTCCATTGAATTAAATGAATATAAGCTGAAGCATCTGGATGTATGTTTTATAGAAGTTTGTTCGTGGTTCTACTGCATTTTTCAGAGAGATTGGTATTAATTTAGTAGGTAAGGTTTTAGCCCCAGGGACGTCCAAGTTGTTAAATGTAATTAAATTGTTTTTTTTGTAAAAAATTTTAGGGGAGAAAAATGAAAGGTCTCTATGTTTGAGAGGGGTTAACACATTCTTTGAGTCCTTATCCCTTATCCTTGGACGTCTATGATAAGCCTATTAACAATATCTAAGTCCTGTCCAACCAAAAAAACGAAATTTGTGAAGGAATATATCAAGGAGATGGATATTATATTTCCAGTTTAGCTTCGAAACCGAAATATCCGCTGGATTAGAACCGGTTCTAAGCCATAATGAAAAATCATTATCGTATCGTATTATAGGTATCTAGTTTTCTAGGAATATAAAAATGTACAATCATAAGATGTAACCAGTTTTGTTAGCCCGTGCCTTCGTTATTTTGGGGCTAACAAAACTGGTTTTAATCTTATAATTGTACATTTTTATATCCACGGGGAGCTGTTTATAATACGATGCGATAAATAACTATTAGATCTTATTTTTTCTTTAGATACTGTTGCCGCCGTATGTTATTGGGCCATGTTGACCTGATCGAAAAGCTGCTCAATTATTCACCACTCGAGAAGGGAGATAAATAATTCAACAATACCCTTCTATTGGCTCAGATCATTTAACCAAAAATGTTTGAAAACCATCGGACAACTCAATATTAATTTGCTTTGAGCTAGACAAACTTTATTCAAGGCTTGATATGGAAATTACTTGTTATTTTTCATTTTTATCTTACCAAAAACGGATCTCAAAAGACAAAGTTAATTTCCTAAACAAGCCTTGATTCGGACACACTTTGTTACCTGACGGAAAAATCGTTGATCCTTAAATAATAAAAACTCTTGAATTTGATATATTTTTGAAAGATCATTTTTAAGGATCAACCTTTGTTACAACTGAATTCATCCAGTTTTTTTTGTATTTTTTTCTGAATAAACATAAAAAACGTATTAAAGTTTATTGTTTTTATGTAATATGTTTGCCTTAAAAAGTTTGAGTTGTAACCGAAGCTAATCTATAATTAGAGCAGGTATGTGCGACGCTGGCAAAACTTAGTAAATTAAAAAACGGTCCGGCCATAACTATAAAAAAGCTTCGTTTTTTAAAATGAATATTATATATTTTCAAAAATAGCTTAGGTAGGTAATGATTTTTGAAAATATAGGTTCAAATGTCAAGTTTGGCAAAAGCAAAGCTGTACTGCGGACATACAGGGCGTTTCAAAAAAAAACTGCGTTTTCCAGATTTGGGAAACAACCATTAGGAGTACAAAATAATAATTATATGTCCATATTCTCTATAAAAATATGCATCGAATTTGTTACAGGCGTTTTTTAATATCTCTTAAAGCAACAGCGCATTTTAGAGCCCAAAGAATTCGAAATGTGTGTGTGTTATTGTATTCTTAAAGAATTTTATGCTATAACGTTGAATTTAATCCTTTTTTTACTTGAAAACAACATTATAACATAAACTTCAAAATAATCTAATAATTACATTTAAAACTTAATTTAAAATGCCTTTTTTAAAATAAAAAATCAATATTCTTTTTGCTTGGATTTTAATTCTTAGTATTAAAATTGTTCATATTCGTTCCTCGCCCCTCCCCCCTTAATCTCTTAATTTGATTGACAGATTATAAGAGATCATCTTATAAAACATGAGTAATTAATGAAAATGCACTTTTTACGAACAATTTCAAACCATGATAACTTGCTTATTTTTAAAGTTATTGAAATGAAATAAAAAGTGACTTGTTTTATTTGTCAATGCACACAGTATTAATAGAGATTTTTTTTCTACAAATGACTTTGTCAAAGAGAAATAGAAAAAACTAAATTCTGAAGAACCTAAAAAGGTCTATGCATGGAGCCAAAAAAGAAAATATGTAAAAAATTTCATATGGGGGACATTGATTTAAGCTTTTACTACTTTGATATTGTACTTTTGAAACAATATGTTGCAAAATATACAAGTTATTTCAATCTAATTGATATCTCATATTCAACATCAAGCATTTTTCCCCTACATGTACCAATCAGTACAGCCGCATTTTTAGAGATATCAAAAAACACCTTAAGTAAATTAGATGTACATTTTTACGTAGAATATGGACCTATTTTCCTTTTTTTCGTATTCCTTCTGGTTGTTTCTCAAAACCGGAAAACGCAGTTTTTTTGAAACACCGTGTGTACATGCAGCTAATGTTTGCGTAGTCTAACATGTACGTTCGGACAGACACTAATAATAGAGCAGCTGCAATACTTATAAAAATTTAAAGGTTTCAGGATCCCAAAGTTTATTAGTTATAAAAATAGAACACTTGTAAATTTACATATTCATATCAATATATACGAATGTACAAAAATGCATTTTTAAATTCAAGCAAAATGAATATATTGTAGGTATCGGTATAGCAAATAGTTAAAACATGAAATTTAAGTAGCAATAGTTATGTATCGCATTATATTATAGACAGCTTTCCGCGGATAAAAAAATTAAAAGTTATTCCAGTTTATTTGAGCCAACTGAGCTGTTGTTGATTTTGTTTTTTTATTCGCGGAAAATTTTTTATAATACGATACGATACATGATTTTTCAGTATAGCTAAGTACCGGTTCTGATCCAGTGGATATTAATCCGGTTTCGAAGCCATACTGCAAATGGTTTTTTACTTCATTATTATATTATGGAAATCTTAAAAAGACGTTTGGCACAAAAAATAAACAATTTTTATATTTTTAATAATGAAAAAAAACACAAGAAAGACTAAATTTGTGCTCTTATTGCATTTATAGTTCATTTTACAGGCCTTTGAGAACTTAGCCTTTAGTTATTACCTTAACAAATATTTTATAATTGACTACAGAAAAAATGTTTAATATAGAAAGAGCACAGCATCCCTGCTTTAACTAATTTACATAAAATGACTATATTTTACATAATTGTAGCACACATAAAATGCACTATTTCCACCTTATTACATTTTAGTGGAATGGTCCACATAACTTTAAGAGGTAAATTACCGGTGGGCAATTACTAAAAGGTATCTAAGAAATTGATAATTTGAATTTAAAATTTTATTTTAAAATTATAGAAACTTTATAAGCAAAAGGGTAGAGACCAACAACTTCGGGATAAAGGCTTGATCAATCAAATATCTTGATTAATATTCTGATCAGCCATGAGCCGACACAGCTGAGGTCAAACTGGTTGTTGGTGCGCCTGTTTGCCAGGGTGTAGTTGTCGTGCCTGTCCATTTCCTCCATTAATAACCTTCGCTCCTCCATCTGCAATAAATGTAGATTTAAAAATTACAACCCTTTGTTGATAATCAGTATTAAATATCAGGAATAAGGTATAACCAACAAGCGAAATTGCTCTAAAATAATATTTGGGGGGCATAAAAAAGGTCGCCAAGTATTGCTCCCCAACGACAGCTGAAAATCTCGTATAGGTTTCGTGATTTTTTTTATGATTAATTTTTGTTGTTATAAGCTGACTAGGTAAATATTATTCTAAAATCCTGATATATAAATCAATGATCCGAAGGGATAAGACAATGAATTTATATAAATCCCCAATAATGATGAACATAAAAACTGGGACAATGATAGTTGCACCAAAATTTATTGAGATAATGAGATAACTTATTGATAAAACTTTCGGTACAAGTATCATTTACAGTTTAATGTGTCCTTTCCCTGGCAGTATACAAATTCAATGACAGTCGATTTTATTCTTTTGAGCTTTATATTAAGCAAAAAAAAATTTAAAAAGTGTTATTTAAAAAAAATTATAGTCGCATCTTTCAAACTAGCTTAGGTCTCGGATTACAAGATGTCTACTGGAGTGGTATCCACCCATTTAATGACAAATTGTTTAGGTATAATTGCCTGTTTTGGGCTGCTAACATTGATTCCAAGTTGAACAGGCTGCCCACTTTTTCTCCATTGATGAATGTTTTGTTTTTTTGGAAATCTGTTGCGCTTGTTGATAGAAACGAACGATCCCTTAAAATAGCAATTTAAGGGGTCTTTCCATGTGAAGTTTCATAAAAATTAATTGATTTCATGCCTTCACCATGATATAATACCAAAAATACACAGCATTGCCCAAAATTAATTTTTACCTTCAAAGGTTTATTTTTGTGCCTTCTTAGCCCAAGAATTCTTGCGTAGGCCTCATCCTAAATAATTAATTGTGATAATAAGACTAGCCATAAAATTGTTTTAAGTGTCACCTTATACCTTAACTGAAAATTTAATTTGGTTACATCAATAATGGAATTTTCATTGCTAATATAATATGCTTATTTCATAAATTTCTTTTTAAAATGTAATTCAATTGGCTAAAATGTTCGATATCTAAGAATATCTTCCCAGGAATCTACAAATGTTATTTTACAGTATCTAACTTTTTGTCAATATTTGAAACTTACATCAAGATGTAAAGATTTATCGTGGTGACTTTTTAATTCCCATTCCTCCAACTCTTTCACCTAAACATTTTTTTTAATATCAAGACTAATGTAAGATTTTTAACATAATTGTGATTGGATAAACTACACTTTTGAATATCAGAAGTTACTGTTTGATGATTGAGAATCAAATCGTTCCCCAACTCTAATTTAAGTACGTTCGGCCAAATACCTTAAACTTAGGTTTTAAACTTAATAAAAATGGAGAAAAAATTGGTGGGGAGGGTTAGTCGCGTATTTTTTTCTCTTGATTGATCAAAACTTTTCAAGATCTTATGTTTTGGTAAGGACAGACATCATACCCCTTTTTAAAAAGGAGAATGATTCCCATGAATAACACAAACAATTAAATGGACTCCCAAACCCCCTTCCCATATTTTTAAGTAGCTAGGCTCAGTAGATAACTAATCTTTGGTCCTATTTCTAGGGGCTCTCCTAACAATCCTATATTTACACAAAATATGCAATTAATATTTTAGTTTTAAGTGAAATTGCCTTAAAAATTGCTTTGAATAAAAATTAAAAAATTTGAAACTTTATTTAAAAATTACCTTAGGGTCATTAGGATCATAACCATGAGCTGTGGCAGGTGGGGGGGATGTCAGCAGGCCTGCGCCTATAGCTCCGGCTGCCGCTACGGCTCCGCCGACAGCCAGCGGCATGCCCAGACTGGCTGTCGAGTCGGCCTTGTCACTCAGTTCACTTTTGGCCTCTTCGACCATAGCCTAAAATAACGAGTAGTTTTATAATAACCTTTTATTGAAATAGCCTTATAATAAAGTAACAGGATCTATTTGTGTGTCTGTCTGTCTGAACCAAAGGATCTCGCTAAACTCTGAACCGATATGGTTCTCCTATACAATGTTGCCTTTTATAGGTCCTGGGAATCTTTAAATTTATTTTTGTGGAGGATACCTCGACCCATCAAGAGAAATCGCCTTTTACATGTATAAATTTCTCAGTCCCGGGCCGATAGAAAAGGATTTGTTTTACTAAAATAAATACAATTATCTATCTAAGACTAAAGTTTTTTACTGCCTGTTTAAAACTATTTCGATGTCGGTCTAAGAGAAATGTCAGAAAACGTGAATTAGTCACCTGAATATCCTCTAGGCTAGAGTCAAGATCAGGATTCTGAATTTCAGAAATTATTTCTTCCACAGATGCATGTGCGGCCTCAACTCCACTAAAAAAAGAAATAATTAAATTGTGTGTTATTTAAATTGTTTTGTTTCTGTTGCATATATTATATTGACATAAAATTTCACTCACGGACGAACATACATTAATTAAAGAGTTGTATCTCTATTGATTGGGAGCGGGTACAGATTTAAACTTGTGTTACCTTTTAAGAGACTTGGGACTAGGAGCCTCATCCGTAGAATTATCAGCTGTTTCATCTTGGTCAACTTCTGCATTGACGCCATCTTTAATTTCAGCGCCATCTTGGTTTGCATCAGCTGATGCGGCTATTACTTCATGCTCCAAAGAATCCGCCTTGATTTCAGGAGCTTCCATTGCATTTTCATTTGTATTTTCATCTTGCATTGATTCAATTGAGGTGTTCACGTCATAAGTTTCATCAATAACCTTAGAGTTATCCTCACTTTCAGCTTCTAGTGGCTCTGATGTAAGACTTGGTTCAAAGTTATCAATTTCTGAATCTTCAGATGTGTTCATCCTTGCTTCTATTTTCAAAATTTCATCCTTGACATTAAAACTGGTTGTGTCAATGGCCGTACTTTCTTCAGAACTTACTGTTGTATTGCTTTCATCTGTTGTAGGTGTAGTGTCAAGATTTTCAGAGGTATCACCTGTATTTTCACTGCTTGGTTCTTCTGCATTTGTATAATCTTGTTCTTGTTCTCCCATGCCGGAAGTTGGACTGCTCCCTTCCCTAAATCATAAAAGTAAGTTTCAAATTTGAAGTAAGTAATTTAAGGTTATGTTTTAAATATGCAATGTAATTTATATTAATTTAGTAACTTTTAGCAGAATATTAAGCTATTCAAAGGCATACTGCTCTGAAAGTTAGCGGCAGACGAGCCTTGATTAAAAAAGTTTATCCCATTTCTATCCATTCCATTCCGCTCACCTTGGAGAAGATTCCGCACTAGCTCCACTCTCTTCCAGAAGTTTCTCCAGCTGTCGCGGTGTCGGCTGAATGTCGTCTTCATCATCACATCTTAAAAAGATAGATTCAAAATGTCACCAAGTCAAATTGATAAAAGATACACTAAGCTATACATATAGTCAGGCTGTCCATGTCTGTAAGTACAAAGTTATTGTGTATGTATGAAATCTTATAATTTTACTTCTTAATTTTTATCGTATAAAAGCCTCATAAAGGGCTTTACTTTAGTAAACAATGCAACTGTCCATTCCTGTTTGTAAGGGGGGGGGGGGGGCACATCTGACACTTTTGCGTAAACAGGGATTATAGGGTTTGTCTTAGGAGTTATAGGATAGGTTATTTGGGGAAAAAGTTTAGTTTTTGGGTGTATTTTCCTTATATTTAAAAAAAATTTTGATAGGTCTCCAGGTTCAGGTGCTGCAGGCTGGAAGGTCACTTCTGGACAGGTATAAATGAAAAAAAAATTTAGTTTGAAGAGTTAGAGATCAACTTATTAAACCAAATATGCATCTTTTGGGATGTTATGAGCATATATGAAGAAAAAATAAAATTCAGCCTCCAGGTTCAGGTCCTGCAGGCCTCCAGGTAAATTCTGGACAGGTAAAAACTGAAAATTTTAAATTTTATAGTTAGAAGAACAAAACTTATTTAACAAAAGTTGCTACTTTATGGATGGTATTAACATATTTGAAGAAAAATTTGAAATCGGGCTCCAGGATCAGGTACTGCAGACTTCCAGGTAAATTCTGGACAGGTAAAAATTGAAAAATTTTAATTTTATAGTTAGAACATAACGTATTTTACAAAAGTTGTTACTTTATGTATGGTATGAACTAATTTGAAGAAAAATTTGAAATCGGGCTCCAGGTTCAGGTACTGCAGGCCTCCAGGTAAATTCTGGACAGGTAAAAACTGAAATTTTTTACTTTTGAAGTTAGAACAAAACTTATTAAACTAAAGTTGCTACTTTATGGATGGTATTAACATATTTGAAGATAAATTTGAAATCGGGCTCCAGGTTCAGGTACTGCAGGCCTCCAGGTGGATCCTGGACAGGTAAAAACTAAAAATTTTTACTTTTTAAGTTAGAGCATAACTTCTTTAGCAAAAGTTGCTACTTTATGGTTAGTATCAACTCATTTAAAGAAAAATCTGAAATCGGGCTCCAGCTTCAGGTACTGCAGGCCTCCAGGTGGATCCTGGATAGGTAAAAACTAAAAATTTTCACTTTTAAAGTTAGAGCATAACTTATTTAACAAAAGTTGCTACTTTTTGGATAGTATTGACCAATTTGAAGATAAATTTGAAATTGGGCTCCAGGATCAGGTACTGCAGGTCTCCAGAGGAATTCTGAACATGTAAAAATTAAAATATTTAACTAAAGAGTTAGAACTATATCTATTTAACTAATACAAAGAAAAATTTAAAATCGGGCTCAAGGTTCAAGTTAAATCCAACCATTTTGTTACATTTTGAATTATATCTGCAAAAAAAATATTAAGCATTGACTAGAATATATATATAAAAAAACGTACTGTCAACAGGTCAGTCACTAAAGGAAGCCTGCAGGAAATAAACTGCTCTAACTGCGGTAAAAATCCAACTAAAATCCAACACAATACCCTCAATTTGATACAAAAAAGTTATTGAAGCTGCAGGCTTCAAATTTGGGGTATTAAGCCTTATTGTGGCAGTCTTTCAGCAATTAGAGCGGCATATTTCCTGCAGACTTTCTTCAACTATCAAGTATAAAAAAAGGGATATGAAAACTTTCTGACAAAATTAACTTAAAAGTAACAAATAAACCAAACAAATTTTGTTAAAATAGACAATTAGAACTAAGAGACAAGTTAGACATCATCTATTCATTGGCAGATTGAATTGCCAATAAAATCACATGTTTCTGCACAAACTTCTCATCAATCTCATGAGGAGCATGAGCATCGTCGTTGAGAAAAAATCTGTCGCCAATCTTTTGCACACAAACATTGTGCCCAAGATTATTTGAATGAAGACTAGAAAAATCTTTTTTTTTTACATTCAATTCAAGTTAAATGGGACAAATATTCTAATATTTACTTACCAATGAAAGACAGACTCTACAACCATTATATAAAAAAAATAGATTTAATGTTTAATAGGTATAGTTCTAACTCTTTAGTTAAATATTTTAATTTTTACATGTCCAGAATTCCCCTGGAGACCTGCAGTACCTGATCCTGGAGCCCAATTTCAAATTTATCTTCAAATTGGTCAATACTATCCATAAAGAAGCAACTTTTGTTCAATAAGTTTTGATCTAACTTCAATAGTAAAAAATTTCAGTTTTTACCTGTCCAGAATTTACCTGGAGGCCTGCAGTACCTGTACCTGGAGCCCGATTTCAAATTTTTCTTCAAATTGGTTAATACTATCCATAAAGTAGCAACTTTTGTTAAATAAGTTATGCTCTAACTTTAAAAGTGAAAATTTTTAGTTTTTACCTGTCCAGGATCCAACTGGAGGCTGATTTTTATTTTTTCTTCATATATGCTCATAACATCCCAAAAGATGCATATTTGGTTTAATAACCTGGAGCCCGATTTCAAATTTTTCTTCAAATTAGTTCATACCATACATAAAGTAGCAACTTTTGTAAAATAAGTTTTGTTTTAACTATAAAATTAAAATTTTTCAATTTTTACCTGTCCAGAATTTACCTGGAAGCCTGCAGTACCTGAACCTGGAGCACGATTTCAAATTTTTCTTTAAATTAGTTCATACTATCCATAAAGTAGCAACTTTTGTTAAATAAGTTTTGTTCTAACTTCAAAAGTAAAAAAATTCAGTTTTTACCTGTCCAGAATTTACCTGGAGGCCTGCAGTACCTGTACCTGGAGCCCGATTTCAAATTTTTCTTCAAATTAGTTCACACCATCCATAAAGTAGCAACTTTTGTAAAATAAGTTTTCTTCTAACTATAAAATTTAAAATTTTCAGTTTTTACCTGTCCAGAATTCACCTGGAGGCTGATTTTTATTTTTTCTTCATATATGCTCATAACATCCCAAAAGATGCATATTTGGTTTAATAAGTTGATCTCTAACTCTTCAAACTAATTTTTTTTTCATTTATACCTGTCCAGAAGTGACCTTCCAGCCTGCAGCACCTGAACCTGGAGACCTATCAAAATTTTTTTTAAATATAAGGAAAATACACTCAAAAACTAAACTTTTTCCCGATATAACCTATCCTATAACTCCTAAGACAAAGCCTATAATCCCTGTTTACGCAAAAGTGTCAGATGTGCCCCCCCCCCCTTGTATTTTTTTTTGCATCCAGGAAATACTTTGCAAGTAATGATATGTATTCATTAAAACTATTTTTACCTGTCATCAGGAAGGACAAGCTCTGATTCTGGTCTGCTGGCAAAAGGGGTGTTCTCACTGGTGGTTGTCTCTAGGCCAGAGTCAACCTAGGATACATAGATAGATAGACTTATGTTAATTATATTAAGGTAGCTGCTGGCAAAGGGGGTATTCTCACTGGTGGTTGTCTCTAGGCCAGAGTCAACCTAGGATACATAGATAGATAGATAAATAGATGCAGAAAGAGATATATACATATACCAGAGTCAAACTAGGATAAAACATATATACAACCACAAACCAGATGATATTTATATTAAAGGAAACCTGCAGGAAATACACAGCTTTAACTGCTAAAAGACTGCCACAATTAGACCCAATCCTCTAAATTTGCTAGCTTCAATAAACAAAAAGTAATAGGCATTTTAAAATGACTTTATAATGAGTTAAAAATCTCCCTTTTATAAAATTCTCATATAAGTAGTAGGTTAGATAGATAGATAAATAGAGGCATGGATAGATAGATTGTTGCTTAGGTTTGGATAGGTAAATTAAATGATATTTAGAAAGTTCAAATTTTTAAGAATACCTTCCCAAATCGTAATTATAAGATTAATAATTATTCCCCATTAATATTTTTTTTTAAATATTTACCTCAGGAGAAGTAAAATCTGCAGAATCTAGAGTTCTTTCTTCCTTGGGGTCACTAGTCTCAGAAGAGTAGACAGCCTGCAATGGACGGGACTTAATTTTGAGTATTTTTTGTGATTTATTGAGTAGCTCATAATTCCCTTTTTAGCTATCTGCAGGTTTATAAAATCTACAGCCGCAGCAGCAAAAACGGCAGCTGAAAATATCACTGCTATTTCAAAAAATCGACGTTTTTTTTTCATCTAAAGTCAATTTAATGTGTTATCCCTCCAAACTTAATACAAGCCGCAGCTGTTTTCAGCCGCCAAATTTTAACTAAGCCCTAAGCAGCGTTTTGTTTAACAGGCAGAAGTAAATCAGCACAGCTTCCGAGTTCTGCTTAGCACAAGACTTTCAGTTATAACAGAGAATATTGTTCACCAAAAGAATGCAGAGAGACAATGGGCTGTTTATTTCAAAAGTCCCCAAAGTTCTTATTAGTTGGCTTAACAACTTTGGGGACTTTAGTGAATTTGTATTGGTTGGTTAATTAAGTTGAGTGTTGAAAAGTTTCAACCACTAATTCTAATCTGAAATTTTGTGTATTATCGTTGAGGATTATCGGCCATTGTCTTATCCCTTTTGATCCATGAAAATTAAGTGACATTCCTGGGACGATGTTGTAGTTAAAAATGATTCTGTTGTTGAAAATGTTGAACTGGAAGACTGGACATGCCGACTTTCAATCTAAAATATTTGGATGATAAAAAAACAAGTCACATAAACATTAGAGTAAAACAATAGAGGGAAAAAGGGGTTAACTAAATGTGAGTCCAAAGACCTTGGACCCTTTGCCGACTCTCAATTAGGTCTTTGAATATCAGCAAATAGCTTCGTAAATATTAAACAGCCAAGTCGCTAAAAACAAACAATTTGCTAGCAGACAAAAATGTTTACAAGACTGGGGCCAGATAGTTGTCTTGGTTATACATAAACACTTATACATTTATTAATATACAATACAACTAGGGTAGTTAAATCTTAGGTTTAGTTATCTCTTTAGTAGTTAGATCCTATTTTACTATTTTTGTTTTCACCTCTCAGTATTACCTAGCTAAACCCGTCCTTCACATCTTTAACATTACATCTTGAATTATGATTTTCTTAACATTTACTGTTATCTATGGACATTATTGTCCTTGTGATGTAAATTTTCATATTTTCAATCGAACTAAAAAATAAGTGGTGTGAGGGAAAAAAATGTAAAAATTAAGAAAACTGAAAACATTTTTTCCATTTCCCCACCCTCCTTGGTTAAAAAACCAAAAAAAAATGTGTGGTAGGAGGGATAAAATAAATAAAATATAGAGTTCTTTAAATATTTTTCCATTTTCCCCCCTTCTTGGTGAGAAAAAACTAGCGGGAAAAAAAATATAAAAATTTGTAGCAGGGAAAAAAAAATAAATCTTTTGCAGAATATACACCCCTGCTCTTATATAAATGTTTTTTTATTTCTATAAGGCTAAAAGTGTTTAAAAAGATACTGAATAGTCTACCTTTTGATAAGTGATGTCATGAGCCACCTCTTCCAGCTGTTCAATATCGTCATCTGTATCATTACCATTACCATTGAGATCACCATTTGTACTCTCCTTAAATGACAATATCATCAACTATTATTTTTAGTTTTCAAAATTGAAATATTGATTGATTCTTAATTATTTACCAAATAAAAATAATCTTTTATATTCTTTTTTAAGTAGCACAGTTACTCTAAATTATTTAAATTACCTACTAACTATAAAAATTGTCTTTTTAAAAAGCTTAGGTTAGTTTCCCCAAGTGTCAAGTCGAGCGCAGAAACTCTTCCCTTTTTTAATTGAATTGAAATAAAGGAGGAGGTTTTTTTATTAGTTATTACTTCAGGTAAAATTAGTACAGGTATAAATACTACCCCTCCACCATTTTTAAATTAAAAATAAGAACGGGGGGGGGGGGGGTTCAGCTCTAGATATGAACTTTGAGAGAAAAACACCAACTTTTACTGTATAACTGATAACTGTTATTTTCCATCAAATCATAAACTGCAGTCTCTGGAATTTAAAAGCTTACCATATTAACTTTGGAGGGTATGGACACGTCTGTTTCATCCACGTTCATATTTGACTCTATTCCAGCAGATATCTGACGATCAAAATCAACAGAGGAACTCTGAAATTTAAACAAATTATTAAGATCTTGTCTGTTCTATAAGATTTCTGAAACGGATTGACAAATGAAAAAGGTTATATTAATGGTGCTTTTTAGATGTCATTTACTTTTTTTTATCTGCGAAGCTACTCTAAAAGTAATATATTCTCTTTCAAAAGGGGTTACGCCTTAGTTTGATAAGTACATATCTCCCTTGTACTCGAAAAATACGTATGGAAACACATGCTTGGAGCAATGATTCATTTGATATTTATCTCTTACTTTAAATAAGATTATTTATAGCAATATTTTAAGAAAAAAACTTTTTCCGATTTTTTATAAGTTAGGTTCAGCAGGATAATAGCTCCCCGTTGGGACTGGGAAAAACTTCTTTACCTGTGGTTCGTATGCACCAGGCATTTCTTCACCAGATTTTTCAACATCCATGCCTTCTTTAAAACATACATACAGTCAAATTATAGAGAAATTTTGCTTGAAAATATTAAATTTTTGTCAAGTGCTTTGTTTGAATTATAGTATATTAAAACTGATAAAACAATTATGCCTTAACTTTATTTCTTCTTAAAATTATGAACAGTCTTCACTAAAACAAACTGTATTTTTATCTAATATTAAAAATGTTTACCTAATCTATCTAGAGTGAGGCATGATTCACTTTCAAGACTTAAAAGTGTTCGATTTTGTCCACTTCGACCTAGAAAATTAATATTTTATTAATTTAACAAAAAAGTCCTTTGTTGGCAAAAACTGTAAGAATTAATAATAGATCAAACCCTATACATTTTTTTGGCTAACACTGTAGACAGACTAGATAAGGCTTAGAAAACCCTAACTCTTTGGCCAACCTAAGAAATTTGATAGGATTTAGCCTAATATTTTTAAAGGTTTAATTGAAGAACATAATTGTAAAACATACATAGAGAGCAACTTACCTAGTTCGTTGGTATCCGAATGCCTTCTTGATGACTTAGTTAGATCCTCCCACTCCAAATTAGATAATCGATTTGATGAATTTAGCTCAGATAGGCGAGATCGTATATCAGTCAATTCCTAAAACAACGAGGATAGTCATTTATCGCATCGTATTATAAACAGTTTCGCGGATATAAAAATGTACAATTATGAGAGTAAAACCAGTTTTGTTAGCCCCAAGAGGCCAAAAGCATGGGCAAACAAAAGTGGTTTTAATATTATGATTGGACATTTTTATATTCGTAGAAAACTAGATTCATATAATCAGGGTGCCGGAGCCGTATAATTTTGATGCGGCTCCGGCTCCGCGGAGCCGTATTTGGAAATACGGCTCCCGGCTCCGGCTCCAGCTCCGGCTCCGGCTCCTACCTTAAAATTAATATATAAATTTTTTTTCATTATTGAATTTGATAAAATAAAATAAATAATATAAAATATTTTGCTTTTATTTGATTAAAGCTATATAAAAGTAGAAGGATGTGTGTCTATTTGTTAAGTAACAATAGTTTTTCAGTTTATTATATGGAAATAGACCGTTGCCAAATTATAATATTACTTTAAAAAATCATTTTTAGCTAGTCCGGAGCCGGAGCCGTATTTAACGAAAAATACGGCTCCGGATCCGGCTCCGGCTCCACCAAAAATGTTGCTGCTCCCGGCTCCGGCTCCAGAACACTGCATATAATAATAAACAATAAAAAACAGGTTCTAATCAAGCGGATATTAATCGGTTTTGAAGCCATGCTGGAAAATTATAAACATAAAAATCAAAGCAAATGTTTGTCAATGATCAATTAACCGAAAAAATTCCTTTATCCATTTGGTTAATTAAAAAGAAAATTATGAGTATATTGGGTTAGGTTAGGTTAAGTACTGGTTAGGAATGCCAGTGCCCCGCATGAGCTAGAAACACGTTTTCTCCTTTTAAATTAAAATCATAAGGGAACGGCGGCTAGATTGGTTTACTTTTAAGAAAAGTGATGAGGGAATGAGTGGAAGTAACTTTTCTGTTTTATTTTGATGATGAAAATAGACAAACCCCCAACAAAAGGACAAACAGACGCAGAACTAACAAAGTAGCGTCGCTACTTATAAGTTTTACTAACCTGTTCATAATTTCTCTGGCTATGATTTTGTTCTCTGAGTATATCCACCTGATCTTTCAAACATTCAACCTCTTGTGCTAGGCCAGCCTGAAATAAAGGATATATTTTATTTGACAATAATACACGACATAAATCCAGGGATCTAAAGGGATAAGACAATGGCCAATAAATTGATGTACAACACCAATGATGATACACAAAATTATACCTTCTGTAGATTACAATTAGTTCTTGAAACGTTTGGACACTCATCTTATTAAACCAAATTCAATAAAAAGTCCCCAAAGTTGTTAAGCTAACGAATAAGAAAACACAATTATAAGACTTTTGGAACTAGTATAATAAACAGCCCAATGTTCCCTCCCTCACTCCCTGCATAAATCGCTGATTTATAACTATTTGTTTATTTCCAATTAGAGTAGGGAATATGCAGTTATACAAATCCGCAACCTTTTTTTCTCCCAAATATATGACATTACAAGAATACAAGATGTATGTAAATAAGGGTTATAGGTAGAGCAATAGACATTAAATCATTCTCATAGCTGAAACTCTAATTATCATCTAGTAGATATATACATAAAGAGACAAAAAAATGGTTCACAATAATTTATGAATCATTATTTTATAGTAAGATAAAAATGCAAAATCGAAAAAAAATCTGATTTTATTGGCTGACTTTAAAAGTACAATCTAAATGCATTCTTATATATATTTGACATGTCTTACATAATAACCAAAACAAAAATTAATCTTTACTTTCCATAAAATCTTGTTCCAAATTTTTGATGTCATTAATTTTAAAAAGCAACATAATATAAGTAGTAAAACTAGATAATATCAGAAGCTACAATCATATTTTAATAATCTCTTTAATTGATATTATATCGTATGAATCATTTCTGTAAATTTATAAGGTTGCTTTCCCAAAAAGTCCCTTTTAAGCTCAAGGCCCCCCCCCCCAAAAAAAAAAAATATATTTTACATTGAAGGGGGATCTTTTGCCTAACCCCTGCGGGAGGTCTAACTAAACCTGGCCTTTATAACTACCCCCTCCCTTTTATACTAAAATTAATTAAAAGAAGAGGGGGATTTTTTACACTCCCCATAACAACAGTAAACAGTAACAAGCAGTTTTCACTCCACAGGGGGAGCATAGGCCGCTGACAATTCGTCAGTGTTTCTGTAACAATGTGGCTTTTTTATGGATTTGAGATAGGGTTGTCAGCCCTAAGCCCTATGATTGCAGTATAAAGCGCCCATATGCCCATCAGACAACCAACCCTTTGATTGCACGGCCTTTGTATGAGAAGTCCTAAAAGTGCATTGTAGTGAGTTGCGCCTGTTTTTGGGCAAAGACATTCCCCATATTCTAACAATTTATGTCGCGCACCTGACATAGCAGCAGTAGGGACTATTTTTAACGTCTTTAGTTATGACGCGGTGTCGGACCGAGATTCGAACTATCACCTTCCCGACGACGAGCGGATGCGTTACGTGTTCCCCTACCACAAGCCTAATAGTAATAATTTGGCAGAATTCGTAAAATTATTAGAAAAAAACGCGCAACTAATTATAAAAGCACAAAAAACTTTTCATTTAACCTAATATATTCAATTAATCATTGTGTATAAAACTGAATCTTAATTTATATAAATAATTTAAGGAAAAAAACATTACGTAACTTTGCATTATGTTTTTTCTTTCTTTTTGGTCAGCCATTTTAGAGTAGCGAAGCTGTTCTAAAAATAAGCCTCTAATAAATATTTTTCCAGAATCAATTCGAAACCGATTAAAATCCGGTGGATTAGAACCGGTTCTCAATCACACTGAATAATTATGTATAACACTATATTATCTCTAGTTTTCTACAAATATAAAAATGTACTATCATAAAATTAAAAGGTTATCTCTTATCTCTTTATAACTAAGCTTCGCTATACTTGATAAAATCATTCTTGTTTAAAAGAAAAGAAAAATCATGTTTGGTAAACAATAGAACTTTTTTTATTCAAAGCATTTTTTGGTTGAAGTACATTTTTCTCATGTCAAAATAAAGTAGTCGCATAAACAAGGACGTCTAAGCTTTTTTAAGGGGGGAGGTGGTATCTCAACCCCCCCCCCCCCCCCATTTGATTGAGCAACTTTACATGATATATCAATAATCATTTCTTTAAAGGGTTTAAATGTTAAAATTTTATATTTTTATCCAGAGCTGATTTAACATGAAATGAAATTACAATAAGACATATTTATTAGAATGTAAAGTTGATGTTGTACATCTAATCTAAGCATATACATCAATGTGGTTTTAAATTTAAATGTTTAAATGACCAGGGATAAAGGTGCAGTTTTTGTTCTTTATGAATTTCTCAACATTTTATCCTCTTTATAGGATCAGTAATTTAAAGAATGGTTTGTAAATTATTATTGAATATAAGTGAATATTATGACAGGGGATACATTTTCGTTAATTTAGGTTTCTTTCATGGACCTCACTTATTGGTCAGTTCGTTCATCCAGTAGAGGAGTGGGAGTCGTTATATAGCCATCTACAATTTTTACTTTAATAGAGTACAAGATAATCTAGTGTAAGATCCAAGTAATATTAAATTTGTTGGTTTGTTACTTTGTCTAATGGCAAAATATATGTGAAATATTTCGTGGCATTAAATCTAAAACTATTTTTGAGAACCAACCCTCTGTAGATGCTTTTTTGTTAATTTGATTATCCCTTTTTCCGCGCCTAATGCCACACCCATGTATTTTTATGTTGTCTGGGTTTTTACAGCCCCATTTTTAGTGGCGAAGCTAACATATAATACGTTAGTATGTCCCAAAGTCTTATAAAGCAGAAATATACTTTATTTATTACGCAGCTCCTTATTTCTATTTGTTTACTCTGATTTTTTGGATCAGGAAAGCTTTAACTTTATCAATAGTATGTTAGCATCTAGAAATCTCTTTGATTCTAGTGGTGGAATAGTTGTTCTTGTCAAGCTTATATAATAAAAGAAGATTTAAACAACTATCTTTAATAAAAAAGTATTTTTTTAAATAAAGCAGCATTACTAAAAATATGTTATTTAAAATACAAAAAAAACATATTTTGACAAATTAAGAAATAAGCTAGCAAATTAAACAATTACAAAAAACCTTTAAAATTCAATTTTTTCCTGTGAAATATTATTAAAAACTCCCCCCAAAATGTCGAAACTAAAATAATCATGTCTAAACGATTTTCATCTCTTGTAATTCTTTAGGTGTTGAAAAGAATTGAAGATTTGTATAAGCCAAGTTTAAAGCTTAAGTTAGTGATAGCTTTTTAGAATGTACTTTACAATAACAAGAATTACTCCATCCAAAAAACGTAACATCAAATAAAAAAAAACCAAATGTCATTATGATTTAAATAATCAAAAGTTTTAAATTGATCGGACGGACATTTTATGTCCAAAATATACTAATGATATTATAGTTAAGTATACTGAATGTGTAAATTATTAAATAGCCTTGCTTTTTAATCACCTAGTGGCAAAAAAATCCAATATTTTGATTGACACATAAAATAAAATATTTTCCTCATAATATGATTAAGGTATGATTTCAAATCCGCATTTGTATCACATTATAATAGTTATTTATCGTATTGTATCTTAAACAGCTTTCCGCGGATATGAATTTTTTTGTTAGCCCCCAGATGCCAAAGGCAATGGCTAATTAGAAACATTATGCGGATGTAATATTTTTGCAGAATTGAATGCACTCCTATGATTGACTGCAATATTTATTAGTTGTTAATGGATGTAGAAAATACGTGGATATTATGACAGGGGGAAAATTGTCGTCTAGTTAGGTTGCTTACATTCAGTAGGAGGGGAGGGGATGGGGTAAAGGGGGTATTTGGGGGAATCATTATAAAAGCCCGCTCCAAGTTTCACTTTATGATAGCACATGAAAATCTGGTGTAAGATCCAATTAATAATATATCCATTTGGCTGTTACATAATTTCATTTTTAAAGCGAGCCTTCACTTAAAGGGTTCCATGTACGTGAGTGTGCCTATGTAGGCATCGATAGCTACATGTTTAGTCAGAAACTTTTTATTATTGCCTTGAAAAATTTAAGGGCTTTAAAGCGGACAAATTAATCCTATAAACCTTTAAAAACACCCCTCCATACTCCACAAACCAAAGCTTCCTGTACATTTAAAGGCAATGAAATTTAACTATAGGTATTGATAAGCTACATACAAAAGTTTAAAGGCCTGTTAGCTCTAACAAAGATTTTAAAAACACTTTAAATATATTCACGACACTGGGAGATTTTTTTGATGTATTATGATGAATTTCAGTTTTATTTTGGAATTTTTAATTTGTTCTCTGCTTAAACTTTACACACAGAAACAGGGATTTGTCAATGAAATAATAATAAACCAAAAAAAAAATTGTTAAAAAGTTATAAAACCATTTATTCATAATGAACAAATTGACATTGTTTTAAAGTTCGAGGGGCGAATTTTAGATGAAAAATCAACTAAGACTTTCTATCAAAACAATACATTTTCTTTATTTTAATACAAACTTTTTTTGTATGTATAATAGCAATGTGGGAAGCTTAATTTACCGTCCAATGTCCTATCAATGTAAATATGGGTGTAATTTCAGTCTTAAGATTAACAATGTACTTGGTTCATGTAATCTTAATTACATCAGACTATTCTTTCAAACAAGGAAGCAGTTTTTGTGCTGTTTTACTACCAAGACGAGGATAAATTCATTTTTAAAATGTGACATGAACTGTAGATTACAATAATTGGTTGAAAAATTTTAACAATTTTTATCAAGCTTTAATAAAAAATCTAAATTTTAAAAGCCAACTAATGAGGAAGGTATTAATGAAACATTGGGTATCAGTTTGATTTATTGTGGAAGGTCACCTCCCTCCCTTGTGGCAATACAACAATCCTAATTCCATGAAATAGTTTAGATGTAAACCGAGCACCCCCATTAAAAAAGTTAAAATTAAATTTGGTTTAAAATTTTTGTTAGGTGGAGAGTCGGAGACTTGCTGATTGACTAAGCAAATGTGTTGCATAGTAGCTCTGATTCTTATACAGTGAATCAAATTTTAGACTCGCATTAATAAACAATCAAATGGGATGAACGGTTGATTCAGTGTCCGATTTTGTACAGTTTATACTTTCTACCTTTTTTCTTAAGCTTTACAAAAAAAAGTTAAAACAAAATATTATTCGACTTGTTTTTATAAGTGTTCTATTGGTTATTTACCCTTACATATTTTAAACGGACATACATTCTCAGAATACTGGGTTTTTCTCATTTTAAAGGGGCGTTACTAGATTTTTCATTCAATGGTAGGCGAGAGAAATATAAGACATATTTGTATCAAAATGTCCACTAAGGTCATGGAGGGAGGGAGGGGAAATTGCGCTGTTTATTACAATAGTTCCCGAAATTTTATAAAACGTTTCCTTATTCGTTGCCTCAACAACTTTGGGGACTTTTATTGAGTTTGGATTGGTTGGTTCATCAAGTTGGGTGTCCAAACGTTTCAATCACTAATTATAATCTACAGTGGGTGTAAATTTGTGTATCATCATCGGGGTTGTATTATTGTATATTAATATACTTGCGGCTGCGCCCCTAGCATCTAGGGGCTCTACATTCGAAGGGATACGGAAGGGCAGCAAATGGCATAAATGGCATACTTAGATTAATTTACGAAAATTAAATAGCCTAAAACCATCTGAGGACCTATAAGAAGCTTCACTGTAAAGGAGAATCATACCGGTTAAGCGGTTAGTGAGGTCCTTCGCGCCAGACAAAACTTTATATAATAGGATTGGTCGTTGTCTTATCCCTTAAGATCTCTGACTAAAGTAGATTGAGTATGTACATAGGTTTTCATGTGTAAATTAAGATCTTGGAAACAGTAAAACTGGTTTATTTATATTTTTCAATATTATAAATTATTTTTTTATTATCAATTATGTTTATTTAATAACTTTTTCTTAAACTTAAGTAAACTAACAGCGACAACTGATGAAGATTTATTAACTTCCAAATGATTTTTAAAAGAGATTTTATTCAACAAAAAAAAACATACAAAGTTAATCATTTTATTATGTTTTAAAGTTAGGAAAATAGATAGATACATCTTTTTCAACCCAAAAGTAAGTGTTTAAAAAAGTCATTTTAAGCGGCTTTAATCCAGTTCTTTTATCACAAAATATTGATAAGTCATTCTATTCCCCCCTTCTCGTAAATTAATTCTTTGTTTAGTACAAAACTACACTAAAGCCAAAATTGAAGCCTTCTTGTGGCTTTATTCTTAAACCGATTTCTTTAGAGTCCAAAGTAGCAGAGATTTTAAAACTAATAATAATACATTTCAACTTTTTTAGCCATTTAAAGCTGTTTTAATTAACAGACACAATACGATTAAAATCGGCAATGCGTTGTTTAAGTACTAATTCTACTAAAATTATAATATTTATTTAAAGAGGCAAATAAATTGTTAAATTGTTGGAACATATTTTAATTCCAAGTCATTTATATTCAAGGAACAGGTTACAATCAAACCTAATGAGAATATATTCTAAAGTACACATGGATCTTCAGGGATAAGACAATTCACGGCAGTTTAACACATCCACCCCTCTTAAAGATATCACTTGTTTAGATCAAAATCATTGGTGAAAAAGTTTGGACACTCTTTGTTGATACAACACATACTAAACCCTAATTTTATAACGAGTATGCATTTTGACAATATAATTTACAATCCAATGTCCCATCCCTTCCGGAAAATACACAAATAAAATAAGTGTCTATTTTAATGTTACTTAGGATCTTTAAAACGATTGTATAGACACAGGTCTTAACTTTTAGAAGAACCTATGTTAGTTCATAGTGGAGTTTCAAAATTTTCTTAAGATTGGAAGATGACGTTTTAAGGGAAATGCTGGATCATAGAAAGAAAGCGAAGTAGCTGGTTTAGTAGTATTTTCACAGTAGCTTATCTCCTATTTCTAGTCCTTACGGGGCCAACTTCCTAACCCTGTGGGAAAATCATTAACATTTACCTAACCTAAAATAACCCAAAAGCTACTGTGAAAATCCAACTAAACCCGCCAGGTAATTTTTTTCTTTCCATGATAAGACGTGTTAATTTCTTTAGCCATCTAAATAGAGACCTCATGTTGTTATTTTTCTTAAATAAAGACAAAACAGTGCGTCAAGACTTGTTAAGAGTGTTTGCTTCAAAAATATTTGTAGCATTGAATTGAAAATATCTGTGTAAGTACCAATCAAGTAATTTTGCACAGAAACAATCATTAAATAGTCTGCAATTTTGTCAGGGAAAAATATTGACATTCAAGAAAAATACATTTGGCTATCAAATTAAATGTGATAATGTCAATTTTTAGCGATGGATAATTAAAAATAAATTTTATTTATGTGTAAAACAAAATATACACAAATACAGTTGCATGCACAGGGTTTTTGTAGGGTAGTGTAAACCTTGAGAGGGTTATAAAAGGGGAAGGTATACATCCGTCATTTCAATAATACCGAGCGTATTGGCATACTTTTAAACTCAATATTATTCGCATATGCACTGCACATATATATGATCAAACATAATATTTTTTACTACTTAAATGTTATTCCTTTTATTCATGAACATTTCTAGTGACGGCCCATTTTATTTTATTTCTTGTTAACCATCTATAGAAGAAAAGAACATATTTTCTACGACTAACTTTATATCTTCTACTTGGAATCAGAATTCTTAAAATTCCAAACTTGGTATGAACTATGCAGTAAATCAGGGATTGGAGGTGGGGAGGGGACATTGGGCTGTTTATAACACTAGTTTTATAACATTTCTTATTCGTTGACTTAATAACTTATTTTTTTGTTTGGCTGGTTCATAAGTTGAGTTTTCTAAAGATTGTGTAATTTTGTATATCAACATTGTGACTTTACATAAATTTATCGACCATTTTTTCATCTATTTAGATCCCTGTAGTATAATATAGTTGTCCGTGTAGAAGAAACTTAAAAAATTAGGAAACGAATTCTTTTTTTTTTTGGCTCCTCTAAATGACCTAAGGACCAGGCCATCATAAAATGGATTAGTCCTAATTTTGTCATTTTAGACAATTTCTGTAAAAACAATTTTAAAAAACATTTTATTTGTATAGAGCTGGCTTTCATCGATCGGAAACGAATCAAATTCGTGTAGGAAAAACTGTTCTGTATTTACATTTGCATAATTTCTCTTTAAGTATTGTATTATTTTCTTTAAATGAAACAATTTAAGCATGTTTTTGCAGAATAAAAGAAATTTATTAATTTCAATTGATTATAATTTATTTAGTTGTGGAAAAGTTAAAACTAAATAGTTTCCTCTTGGATGCTACATCCATGTTTTAAGTAAAGAAAGACACACATTCAAGTGGAAAAATTAAAGTACAATAAATATTTGGTCTCAGTAGTGAAGTTACTCTAAGAATATTTAGGGTTATATACACTTGTTGCGTGATAATACCCACACACGCACACACACACGCACACACACACACACACACACACACACACACACATGCACCATCATATTTAACGCCAAAGAAAGTCAACGAAAAGGGGTAAATAAGACTAAGGTTTAAAAGTTACTTTATATACGTATCTTTAAAAGTAAAGAAATAGTTGAAACCACTTATATTTACAAAATTTTATACCTAATTTTTCTATTATGTTGCTATTAGACGTTATTGTTCTTGTTGCAAATTTAAAACCACAAGTAAAACCATTTTTGTGTTATTTTATGTAGGATTAATAGCTAAAGACAAAAAATTAAATATTTTCCCTTGATTTCGATGTTTTGTTTTATGTAATAGTTACATATATATCGCATCATATAATAGAAAGCTTTCCACTTAAAATGTTTTTAAGTTTGTCGTGAAAATTGTACAATACGATGCACGATTTTTCAGTATGCCTCAGAACCAGTTTTAATCAAGCAGTTATTTATCGGTTTCGAAGCCATAATAAAAATATATTTCTATGCCAGCTTATGAGAGTTCAAAGCTAGATAAAAATTTTGAAGTTTTCAAAAACTAAAAAATAGTTTGATTCCTCAGTGCAGTGGTAAGTTGAAAAAAAGTTGAAAATAATGTACTTATTATGCCTTTTCGCTTAAATATAATACAAAAATTCCAAAAGACCTGTATCTAAGTTTGAAGAAAAGGATGAAAAATTGATTCTAAAAGCCATTCTATATTCGCAGAATTATCTAGATTAAAAATAAGCCGTTTTATATCTTTATGTATCTGTGATTGTATTTTTTTTCACACAGGATTAAAGGAGTCATTATATTTTTTTTAAAAAATGATAAAGTTATAGACTTAAAAGATTTAGAAATCAATAATTGTGTCAAAAAAGCAAGGTGACAACATAGTAATAAAAAAACTATGATGTGTAATACAGAGAAATGAAAAGTTGGATGTTTAAATCGCGTTTAGATACTTGCCAATGCCTTTCTTTCTGTTTGGACGTTCGCTAGAATGTGTATGTTTGTGTGTGTCTGTTCGCAAAATTTTGGCGAACCAAATTTCATGCAGACATCTTGACGTTTGCAAGCTACAAGGCGGTAATTTTTATACACAAAGTTTTAGTACAAGAGCTACCCTATAAGTATGGCTTGTCAGTGTGTTTGTCTGGCTTTCTGCTATAAAAATAAAGTTGTTTAGAGTTGAAAACAACTTACAGTAATTAATGAAAATGTCATATAAAATGGTTTTAATCAAAGAAACTGTTCGGAAGCAGCTTATAGGGCCTAAAAAATGACGTCATACAATACAAATGACCAATAATAGGTCAGTATACATTTTATTTTGACCAATTGTAAAATGTATTCTATATCATTGGTCATTTGTATTGTATGACGTTATTTTTTATAGGACCTATGTATTAGCTGCTATACTGTTCGGTTTTATTAATCGTGCTGTTAGCATTGTTGCTGCGCTACTTATAGTCGCCATTTTCCTTGTTTAAAGGGAGCAAAATAAAGTAAAGGGGACAGTGGTTTAAAATGGGAGGTTTAGGTCCAGGGGGGCATAAAATATTTTATGTAAGGCCATTAGATCAATTACTTTTAGAAATATATCATATTCATACTTCTATTTTTATAAAGATTTTTCATATTTAAATTTGTATTTTATTAACATTTTTATAAATTTAAAAGTAATTGTTACAGGGCTAAAAGAGCTCTAAAGAAACTCTAGTTTTTAATACAGCATATTTTTGAAAACAAAAACAAGAAATGGGATTTAAAATACACGAATAGCTAAAAGCAGGGTGTCGGAGCTGTTTAATTTTGATGCGGCTCCGGCTCCAGCTCCGGCTCCGGCTTCTACCTTAAAATTAATATATAAATTTTTGTTCATTATTGAATTTGATAAAATAAAATAAATAATATAAAATATATTGCTTTTATTTGATTAAAGCTATATAAAAGTAGAAGGATGTGTGTCTATTTGTTAAGTAACAATAGTTTTTCAGTTTATTATATGGAAATAGACCGTTGCCAAATTATAATATTACTTTAAAAAATCATTTTTAGCTAATCTGGAGCCGGAGCCGTTTTTAACGAAAAATACAGCTCCGGCTCCACCAAAAATGTTGCTTCTCCCGGCTGCCGCCTCCGAAACACTGGCTAAAAGTGTTAAGTAAGGTTATGAAAAAGGGGAAATGTATTCTTAGTAGTGATGCTACTCTAGAATTGCGTAATGTCCGAACATCTGACTATCCTTTACAAACATACATCATTATAAGTTACTTTGTTAATTTGTCTTTGTTTCAAACGAACACACACCTGTACAGACCAGTATATAACTATATATACACACATAAACACCCAGATATATGCAACTATTTATACACTGGCAGTTCTATTGATTGGCCTATTCGTTATTTAAATTTTCTAAATTCAATTTACTCTCTTTTTTATACTTACAATGTAAGAATATTCTTTAAAAGATATGTACAAGTACATTTGTACAATCTGCAACTTAAATTTTGAATACAAGCTGTCAAAATTGAAATTAAAAACTTATCAAAATTCATGCAAAAATCTTCTAACAACTTTCGCAATTTTGACCATTCATCTACTTATATGTCGGTTTACCTGAATTGTCTATTTCAGCACAAAACCCCGATCCTACAATTTTAATCAAAATAAGAGCTTAGGGGGGGGGGGGCTTTTCGTGTGTTTTTGTTATACTTTATGTTAGGTAGGGTTATGTTACAGTATGTGGGTACAGGGTAGCCCCGATGTGTTAGAGTCCTCTAGAAAAAATTACCATTATTTTCAACTATCTATAAAAATGGAATAAGGGGATTCTGTGCTCGCTGGGCTTTTTGAGGGAAAGCAGTCCTCAACATCCAAATGCAAAATTAAGAATCAAGTATTCTACATAAATTGTTTGTTTAGAAAAAAATGCATGCAGTTTCAAAGTTCAGAAATTATAAAACTCTACTTTTTTCTTACATATCAGCAAACTTGTATAGTTTGTAAATATTATAAAAAAAAAACGCAACTTCTCTAGAATAGAGTTTGTCTGTATGTCCCTCATAGTCACTTGTATTGCCTTCATTTTCAATATTTGTCATTAATTTCAACCAATAAGAAAAACTATAGAAAATCTGTTGGTTATAGCTGCGTTTCTTGTGGATCTAGCAGTCCTTGAAAATGTTTTTTTTCCACAAATCAAACAAAAATATTTTCTGATTTATTGCTGCAAGCAAATATTTTTTTAAGTCAAAAAAGCTGAAAAGCAAATTTGACGTTTAAATTGTTCGTTTGTTTTCTTTAAAACAATTCTAGGTACTTCTCATTATTAAAAGTCACGGCCTGAAATATACACAATGATTTCATAATGCAACAAATAAACTTAGTTTCAACAGTAGGAATCATGCAAAAACAATTTATTTGAAATGGGTAGGATAATTTATAACACTTAAAAAAAGAAAAATCTTAAATTCAAAATTTTTTTGTCTGAAAAGGGTTTTCAGTTTTAATTAATTCAGTTAAACGGATAATGATCATTCATTTTTATGCATAATATTTTAACCCTGTGGCAAGACATAATAAGTAATAGATTGTATGTTTGTTAAATGTTTATGTAAATTAGAAAATCAAGAAATAAAGTCTACAGGGATAGGACACTGCAAGAGAATTTTAACTTTTCTCCATAAGGAAAAAGGATAAGAGGATGAATACTCACCCCTTTTTCATGGTAAAATACTACTTCCCCATCCCTAAATTTAGAAGCAGACGAAAATCAAAAGCCGCCCAGGGCTTTTTGTAAGTCAATCATAAATAATAATGTGAATAAAAAGAAAAGCGATATTTAGCAAACAGCCGTGGGCGGTCAGAATCAGCTGAATGTTCATTATGAAAAAAATTTCCCCCTTTTTAGAAATAGAAGGATTCATCTTTCATGAACAAATTTTTTTAAATAAAAATAAAATTCTATGTAATTTTTAATTAAAACATTAAAACGAAAATATCTAATCTAATATTCTTGCCCTAAATATGGAAATAGTAAAAAGTAAAAAACTATTTTTTTAATAATTTTTAATCCTCCCATTTGAAAAGTAGTGGAATAGCAATAAATTTTAGCGCGGCAACAGCGCTGAGTAGGCCTCTAGGCCCACTGCCTATTTTCATCTTCTAGTTGCTTCGATTCCTCTCTTTTATTTTTTTCTCTATGCTTTTCTCTCACATTAAATGAGAATGAACTTCAATAAGAATGAGGGAATTAAAAGGTGGGGTGGATCAATTTAAAGTGCCATGTATTGTATATCTCCATCCCTGAGGTTTAATAATGAAGAAAATGGCATGCTGAGATTTCAATTAGACTAGCTTGGATAAGGTGCGTGATATTTTGATCTTCAGTAATTTAACAAGAAAACAAACTATTATGCTTAAAATTTCAAGCGTTTTTCCTTTAATCTTAAATTATTTTCAAAGCTTTTTTTGAGGGGTAGGGGGGGGGGGGGGGGTGTAGAACTGGATAGAGGGCTGAGAAGGTAGTTTTAATTTTGAGAGCGGGAGCGTTAATATGCTAGCTATAAAACCTTTTTATATTGCTTTTGATGAAATCGTACTTGTTTATTGAAAAAAAAGTTAAATTTATATGTAATTGTTAATAGATTTGTATATGACAATTTTTAAACTCATTAAATTTCGATTAGGAAGGCCTAAGGGCTAGGTTTGGTTGTAAGTATGGTCAATTAATACTATAGCAATTGTTCATACTGAAGCTATTCTATGATTCTCTTAAAAGTTGTTTTATTAAACTAAGTGTTAAGATTTATCTTTAATTTAGATTTTCGTATTATAATAAGTTTACTTGTTTGTTATATACCTATTCTACATTGAATGAATTGCTAAAGCAGCTTACAGTGCATATAAAAATAAAGTCATACAATACAAATGACCAATTATAGGCCAGTATACAATGTAATTGACAAATAATAGGCCAGTGTACAATGTAATTGACCAGTGATAAAATGACGTCATACAATACAAATGACCAATTATATGTGAGTATACATTTTAATTGACCAATTGTAAAATATATGCTGTGTTCATGTTGTATGACGTCATTTTTTATAGACACTATAAGCTGCTTCAAAATTGATTAAAGTAAAGTAACCTACAATATGAATTGTATACCTATATGTAGTATGATAAGTTTACCTATGCACTATGTATATGTGAATCATCTTTCTTATAGTCAAGAAATCTGCGTATTACTAGGTAGTTTAAATTTTTTATTCAAATAGATGCAATGGAAAAAATAAATCAAATATCAATTAAAAAATAGGTAAAATTCTTCAAAATCATGACATTTCTTTAATCTTTACTTAATGTTTATCTTATTTTAGCAAGCAATATTTGCTAATTTCTTATCTCTAAGTGCTATTAATATATTCATCTTAACTTGATGATGATACGAAAAGGATTTAGGGCAACAAATATTACGATAAAAAAGCTATATTATGTATGTAAATAATGAACATAAAAATATACCTTATTTTTCTTCTTTAATTATCACAATGTTTAAATGTATTTATAATAAAATTAACTTTAAAAATGTCACTTTAAAAGAACCACAGTAGTCTTAGTCACTACAATGTTGTGCTTAGCTCGATTAGAACTGAGCAAAGCAAAAGCTTGTTTTTCATGCAGTCGGGGGTGACACCTTTTGTAGATTTAAAAATATATATATTTTTTAAAAATAAAAAATGAAAAAATTTAAAAAATATACATATTTCTGTGCCAAAAAAATATAAATCTACAAAACTATAATTTTGTTAAGAATACCCCAATTTAAAGCACATTGGCAAAAGTTTTATGAAGCGAAGAATAACAACAATACGTGTTGGTGTTGTGCTAAAGGGAGGGAGACAGAGACGCGAGAGAGAGAGAGAGAGGGAGAGAGAGAGAGAGAGTGTGTGTGTTTGTGTGAATGATAGAGAGACATTTGGTGAGGGTGTGTATGAAAGAGGGGAAGTAGTATGGGAGAAATAGACATATAACATAGGTTGCTTTTAAACCCTGTCTGTGTGTCGTCTTGTAGAAAACATTCAACGAAACAGAGAAAGAATTCGAGAGAGATAGAGAGAGAGAGAGAGAGAGAAGAGGGCGGGAAAAGGAGGGAAGAGAGTTAGACAATAATAATATAAAGGTAAAATTCATATAATCATGGCTCTTTTTCCTTTGGCTTTATATATTAAAATGTTTTCTTGGCTTGGCAGCTTTTCTTGTTAAAAGCGAAGCTTTTCTATAATTATTAAAATCGAAGCTTTTCTATAATTAGGGTCGGTCCGTACGTCCGTCCGTTCGTCCGAGATAGATAGCTTTTATTCGTTAATTTAGGCATGTTAGAATTGTCCTATCGATTTCAAACTTTGCATGATGATTCCTGTAGTAGTTAGGTACGATTTAGAAAGCGTAGCAACTCTATAATCATTACCAGAATGTCCATACGTCCATTTTAAACATGTTGATTTTTCTACTTTTTTAACAACAAATTTTTATGTGATCTAATTATCCGTTTGATCTGATTTTTGGTATATTGATTCCTGGAACAACAAAGAACAATATTATAAGCGAAGCAACTCTATAATCAAGTCCTAAAAATGTAAGTATGTCCATAAACATTATGCTGTATCAAGCAGTTTTTCAACAAATTTACTTACAATTTTGCTTCGAATCTTATACTTCTATAATCTGATTATTCAGTTCAGACACTATACAAGTGTTAATGTCCGTTTGTCCTACCGTTTCAGTGCTTCGCTTTTATGGATGTTGTCATCCTTGTTTTTTTCCATTTGTTAATTCGTAAACCCCTGCATATTTCAAAATATTACCCCCAAACTATTCAAGCATATCAGGGTCTTTTTCTCACACTTTTTTGAGAGTAAAGGGTTCTGGAAGTTGGATACGCCACTCCCAAAGAAGTGGTATGAAAATTGACTTCTAAATATTTTCTTAAAAGCAGAACTTAATCGGTCAACATATTAGTGAGATCTTGTGAGTGTCACATTTGAAGCTGTTCGTAAAATGAATAACACCTCTTTTGAACATATATTGCATAGATTCAGACAAAAAAACTTACTGCTTGATTTTATGTCCTCTACAACTACAAAATCAAAGAAAATTTTAACAGACAGCCATTTTAATACTAATATTTTCAAAGAATTATCTTTTTATAGTTGCGATTTCTATTGGGAGGATGGTTATACCTTCCCTAAAAATAGTTATAATTCTTTCCAGGACCTATAAAGAGCTACATTGTAAAGGAGAACCATATCAGTTTAGGGGTTAGCGAGATCCTTCGGTACATACAGACACACAGAGATCATGTTACTTTTGTTTATAAGGATTTGAATATAAGTGTCTCATGAATTATAAGCTGTAAGTAAAATTGCATGAAAAAGTACCATTCATACACTTAGTATGTGTTGCAATATATTTTGTAATATTTTTGCCTAGAGCATATTCTCATCACTATTTTAAACACCATATAATTTAAATGGATTTTTAACTTTCTCTTCCCATATCTTTTTTATTCATGTTATTTTAAATAGAATATAAAATTTTATTGAAATTCGAAAAATTATATTTATATATAAAGTAACAGGATGTCTACCTGTGTGTATCAAAGGATCTCGAAAAAGAATTTCATATGTTTCGGGATTGTTTATAATTATTTTAAGGGAGCTACCTCCACCATCTACAGCTGGACCCCCCTCCCCTTTATTTTTGCCTTTTAAAAACTAAAATATAAATTTCCCCCTCTCCTCCCTATACCACAAGTGTTCCTAGAGGCCTCTTGAGGCGTAGCAGCTAGTTTAATTATATTTCAAAATACTTAAAATTGTTTAAAAATAATGTTGAAAAAATCGCGCAACCTTTGCTTTCATGGGAGTTATTCTATTTCTTTTATGGTTTATAGATAATGGAAGTGAAAATATTATTTATGGGAGACTGTTATTACCCTATCCCAATCAGTGGCGTGCGAACCGAAGGGGGCATTTGGGGCAATCGCCCCCCCCTAGCGACCAAAACGCCCCCCTCTGCCCCCCCTGCCCCCCCCTAAATGTTAAAAAATGCCCCATTTTGCCCCCCCCCCTGGTCAACAAAAATGCCCCTTTTTGCCCCCTACCCTACAAAAAGCAAAACTATCCCAGTTTCCAAAAAAAAAGATCAAGAAATACTCAAAAAAAAAAATTTTGACGCTTCGCGCCAAACAAATTTTTAATTAGTGTAGAAATTAGGTTATAATCTTTTTTCACTGAACATAACAAACCAGGTTATAGGAAGTATTTTATTTTGTATAATATAAACTTTTTACTAAAGAAATTTTGTACATCCCCAATGATGATACACAAAATTACCCCTTATATAGATTACAATTTGTGGATGAAATGTATGGAAACTCGACTTAATTAACCAACCAATCAAAATTCCATTAAAGTCCCCAAAGTTGTTGAGCCAACGAATAAGAAAATTTTATATGAAATATTGGGGACTAGTGTAATAAATAGCCCAAAAACCCCTCCCTCCCTGCATATTTGAAGAAAAAAATTTGCGCTTCGCGCCCTTCCAAATGGTTTCTGCTATGAAATATTGGGGACTAGTGTAATAAATAGCCCAAAAACCCCTCCCTCCCTGCATATTTGAAGAAAAAAATTTGCGCTTTGCGCCCTTCCAAATGGTTTCTGCTATGAAATATTGGGGACTAGTGTAATAAATAGCCCAAAAACCCCTCCCTCCCTGCATATTTGAAGAAAAAAATTTGCGCTTCGCGCCCTTCCAAATGGTTTCTGCTATGAAATATTGGGGACTAGTGTAATAAATAGCCCAAAAACCCCTCCCTCCCTGCATATTTGAAGAAAAAAATTTGCGCTTCGCGCCCTTCCAAATGGTTTCTGCTTTTTATCACAATGAAAGGACAAGTAATTTTTTTTATTTTTTACACAGTTCATTATATCTTTGGTTTTTATGGTACAATAAATTTTTTTGTGGATTATAATATTAAAAAAAATAAAATTTCTCGCTGTTTCGAGCATCCAGTATGTAATTTACTTTGACTGTCATCACACAACATACAGGAAAAAGGATTTGTGACTTTTTCTACCTAAAACATATATTTATTTCAACAGATGCTCTTTAAATCTACTTGTCTGTATTCTTATTAATGATTTTTTGTGCTTTGCTACTTAAAGATGTTGTCATCCATGTTGTCAAACAATAAAGAAATATTTAATATCATTTTTTCATATTAGGTTAATTTTTGGTAAATTATTTCCAAAATGAGTGTTTTTATCTCCCCCCCCCCCCAATTTTTTTCATGGGGTTATTCATCCTTCCTGCTGAGATTTTATAACATCCCCTTCACCCATTAAAAATGTTTTGTGGTGGTGGGGGGAAAGGTTAATTTATCTTCTGTACTATTTTTTCGAAGATGCTTTCTAGCTCCCTTCCCTTCGGTCATTGCAGGGCGGGGAGAAGGGATGGGGGGGAAGGGGTGGGGGATATAAATGGGAAATAGGGATGGGGGAAGGGATGGGGAAGAAGGGAGAAGGACTAGGAGGCCCATAATCAAATAATCCCACCCCTTAAAACGCCCTTATTTAAAATTAGTATATATAATCAAAATGCCCCCCCCTAAAGCAAAGTGCCCCCCCGGGGCACTTTGTTTTAGGGGGGGGGCAAAATTTTACAAAATCTTCAAAATGCCCCCCCCTAGACAAAGTGCTTCGCACGCCACTGATCCCAATATCCCTTTAAACATACTTTTAAGTAATTCCACTATTTATCTTGCTGCGCTACTAACGTTCATAATTATCTTGGCTAAAAAATGAAAAGGTGAAATGAGAAAAGGTGTTTGATGGGTCGTTGAGATTAATTTGCGAGATTTACACACTGATTTTTTTATGATATCGAAGGGATATTCAATACAACGTTTCTAATCATAAGTTGCATTAAAGGGACTGTGAACGTAAATTTTTCTCATCTTAATATCAAATCTTAACATTATCTCATTCATAATATCTCACAGATAGAGCAAAACGCGCTTTTGTTTGCTTAAAAAACGGCTTTTTCCGACGATTTTTATAAGGTACGGGGAAAGGAAGAAATTTTCCGTATTATATAAAATGTGCATTAAATTGCTTTTTTCTCCCATTATAGCTAAAATTAAACTTTTTCACATAGTTCTAGATTTTTCCTAACAGTTAAGCTGACTTTTAACATAATCCTTGCTTTAATCCAATGTATAGTTACTTAGAAATTGATAAAATAAGCAATATTTTTTTATTGAAAACCAAATACAATAACAAAGCCAGAAACAGGTTTTTTATTAGTATCCAATTAACTTTAAATGGCCCATCTCTCGCCCACCTTTAATTACAAATTTGTAAATAATAAAGACGCAATATTTCTTTATAAACAGTCTGATAAAAGTGTAAACTAATTCTCCAAAGTGGGTTATTTATTGTTCAACACAATAAAAAAGGATATTATTATTTTATATAACCTATGAGATTCAACCCTTTGTAGACAGTGAGGTATTTTTTTGTCAATAATACGAATTTAAAATATGTCTTTATTACCTAATTACTACGTTATAAAAAAACGAATTGGCAATTTTATAGCATAAAATAAATCCTTAACAGTAAGTAAATTGTTTCAACTATATATGACAAGTTAAATATCCCTACAAACATTATAAGAAACAAAAACGTTCAGATTTTCCCTGTTTTTTCCTTTTTCCCTCTCAAAATACCATAAAATCAAGGCATTATTTCTGGATATTTTTGTGAATAGGACATTTTTGGTTGATCAGTGTAGTGAAATGTGCTTAGTAAATGTTAAGATTTGATAATCAGACGAGAAATTTTTACGTTCACACTCCCTTTAAGTTAAAAAAGATACGCGGTCCAAGTGTCCTAAAAATATGGGCATCCCACAAGGGTTAGAAATCATTTTTTATAAAGCAACGAAAGGAATAGATGTATTATAATAGGATATATTGACAGGGGAAAATTTGTCGTCCATTTATTTATCAGTTCGTTCATCCAGTATGAGGGGTAGGGATGGGTTAAAGGGGGTGAATTGTTATTTTAGCTATCTGTGAGCATTATTTTTTAGAGTACATGAAATTTGATTGTTGAAAATTATTGAAAAAATAGAAAAACAAGGATGACAACATCCATAAAAGCGAAGCACTGAAACGGTAGGACAAACGGACACTAATACTTGTATAGTGACAGAACTGAATAATCAGAATATAAATGTATAAATGTCGAAGCAAAATTGAATGTAAAATTGTTGAAAAACTGCTTGATACAGAATAATGTTTATGGACATACTTACATTTTTAGGACTTGATTATAGATTTGCTTCGCTTATAATATTGTACTTTGTTGTCCCAGGAATCAGTATACCAAAAAACAGATCAATCGGATTATTAGATCACATAAAAATTTGTTGTTAAAAAAGTAAAAAAATCAACATGTTTAAAATGGACGTACGGACATTCTGGTAATGATTATTGAGTTGCTACGCTTTCTAAATCGTACCTAACTACTACAGGAATCACCATGCAAAGTTTGAAATCAATTGGGCAATTCTAACACGCCTAAATTAGCGGAAAAAGCTATCCGTTACGGACGGACGGACGGACGGACGGACCGACCCTAATTATAGAAAAGCTTAGCTTTTAAAAAGTTGAGGTGTATAAATAAAATAACTGAATACTGGCGGCAGCTTTTTGATAAGAAAAAAATTCTAATATAAGTGGCAAATTTCTCACTACCATGCTGACCTTGCAACTGACCCCCCTCCCCCAAAACAATTTCTTATTCATTTCATTTAGATTTTAACATCAACCCCCCCCCCAAAAAAAAAAATAAGAAGTTTCTAGGTGTATCATAAATTTTTTTTAAAAATATAAATAAAAAGAATATAATTATCATATTACATAATAGAAATGCCTCGGTTAATATATTATACCTTGTTGTCCGGAGAATCATTGTTCCAAAAACTAGATGAATAGGATAATTATATCATACAAAAACTGATGTCCGAAAAGAGTAAAATTTAGCGAGGATTTTAAATTTGACCCCTCGAGAAAATCTATCTAAACCAAGGTTTTTGAATGCGATTTTTTACATTACTTTTGCTCTCTCATTTCTATGCAATATTAACTTTCACATGATTATGAAAATTGCAATAACATGCTTTATGAAACTTGCTGCCCTGAGGTTAGGGAAAATTTTAATGTTATGATTGAGTTTTTGATTCAACCTACTATGTGCAGTTAAAAATTGAAACATTGGTAAAATAATTAATAGTTATTTGTCGCATCGTATTATCGACAGCCTTCTGCGGATATTAAAATGCAAAATTATTGGACCAATTTTGTTTGCTATGTGGAGCCAAAGGCCCAGGATTTCAAACCCTATTTAAAATATATGATTTTTATTTTAATATTCGTGGAAATACTGTAATACAATGCTATACAAGTTTTTTGAATATGGCTAACATCCGGTTTTAATCTAGCGGATATCAATATTTCGAAGCCATACTGGAATAGTTATTTCTCGCATCGTATCATAAACAGCTTTCCGCGGATATAGAATGTACAATTATAAGATTAATCTTATGGTTATAATCTTATGATTGTACATTTTTATATTCGTAGAAAGCTGGATATAATACGATGCTAGACATAGTTTTTTTCCGTATGGATGAGAACCGGTTCCTATCCACCGGATTCGAATGAATACGAGAATATCTTACAATTACTGAATATTTATACAAATAAACTTTTACTAAAATGTTTATTTATAATTTTGTGTACAATATCTATTTAAAAAAATATTTTTTTTGTAACTAGAACAGTTAGGGAGTTGAATCCATTTTTATAGAAGCAGAAATATAATCTATGAATATGGTTTGGACCCTCTAAAACTGTAATCTACCCTTCCACTTTCCCCTCTCTTGGTGAAGATATCTTCAACGCAAATACGATTTTTGAAATATAAGATTCCACTTTTGTCTCTCTTGTTGAAGATATCTTCACCAAGAGAGGCAAAAGTGGAATCTTAAATTTCAAAAATCGTATCGGCGTTGAAGATATCTTCACTAAGAGAGGGGAAAGTGGAATCTTATATTTCAAAAATCGTATCGGCGTTGAAGATATCTTCACCAAGAGAAGGGAAAGTAGAATCTTACATTTCAAAAATCGTATCGGTGTTGAAGATATCTTCACCAAGAGAGGGGAAAGTGGAAAGGTAGATTACAGTTTTAGAGGGTCCAAACCATAATCATAGATTATATTTCTGCTTCTATAAAAATGGATTCAACTCCCTAACTGTAGAAGCCTCAAAATATTACAAAAATAAAATATACAATATTTTTGCTAAATATCATAGAAGCCTAATCTAACTTTAAGTTTATTATATTTAATTTTCAGATAACTTATAATTTGATCAGACGATGTGACCCAATAAAAGGACAACCCAAGCAGAAGAAGATCATTGAATAAAGATCCAATAACATAATATGGATTAAAATCTTCTGGTAAGATAATGAAACATATTAGTGCAACAGTAAGGGTAACTGGAACAGGACCAACATTATGAATATTATCATCTCTAGGAATGTCTTCCTCATTAACCTCTATATTAGATGTAGCCACTCTGTTGGATCTACAGCATTTAATTCTTTTATATTGTCCATAAATTCTAAGAAAAACTTCAACAGAAATCATTATGAGGCCCAAAATTATGTCAGGTCTTGATTTTGTAAAGAGAACTGTTGATGTATTTATGTTTATGTCGAGCTTATAATGTAGTTGTATGACAGGATCTTTAGTGCATAATGTGCCATGTGCTAGGTATAGATATAGCTGGATGGATCCTGCTATAACAGGGACAGATATAGCCAAAGGTATAGCTAGAAGTTCATGATTCAGGTCTAGAAATCTGTAGGGACATAGCTGGAATATAGCTCTAATCAAGTTAGATAATTTTAATAATATCAAAAATATGTTTTATAAAAAAAAATTTGCTGTAATTATAGCTCCGTTTACTCGTTCTTTTAAAAGATTTAAAAATTTATTGTTTACTTCTTATAGTTTCTAGAAATAAGTTCAAAGAAAGAATTGGATGTAACTATTTTTGAAATGGAAAGAGTTTAACAAATTTAGCTGCTCAGCATAGTGAATTTCGTATTTTATGCATATAGCTAGAGGATCTGTATTCGAAGAGGCATAGAGGGGCTAGAAAATCAGCTTAACCTGAAAACAAAAACAGCCTAAAACCATTACAGGAACTATATAAAGCTTACCTAGCTAGAATAGCGATACCAATCGGTTCAATTGTTATTGGGATCTTATGCTTCAGAAAAAAACTTACTGCTTTATATAATAGGATAAGCATTTGAAAGATTTTTAACAGTTAAGCTAAAAATATTAACTTTCCTAAGTAATTGAAACTCAACCATAGCTGTACCAGGATACAAAGCCACCTTCAAACCATTGGGATTTAAATGACAAGTTCTGGTTCCATTTAATTCCCAACTTTCTTTTAACTCATCTTGAAAGAATGCTGCTATTATTAGGTAGAAGTATGTGTATGAAGAGAAGAGAATATGCCAACCAATGATAGATTTAGTTGCAGATGTTAACAGGGTATACTGAGTGTAGGGTAGGTTGGAGTAGTATGAAAAAACCATCACTGATAAAATTCATAAAAATAACTTTTATCACACTTTTTCAGATTAATTGTAAAGTTTATTATAAAACAAACACTTAAAACAAACAGTTTGGACACTCAACTTTATGAACCAACAAATTAAAATTTAATAAAAGTCCCCAAAGTTAATGAGCCAACGAAAAAGAAAACATAATTTATAACTTTGGGTACTAATGTATAAGTATAAAACTCAAATGAGAATCTTGAAATGAAGATTCTAATCGGCAAAGCCCCATAGTACAAAAATACAGACAAACTATACTTTAAATTAGAATTAATACCTGATGCTAATAAATTAGGAATGATGATAAAGGCATAAACAGAAATTCTAATAGAGACAGGAACTACAGGTAGATTAATGGCAACTAACAAAAGACAAAATATTATGGTACCCAACACTTGTCTCTTATTATAAGTTACCATTATTGGTGCTACGAAGAGGGGCCAATTTAAACTAATTCAACAAAATCATTACAGAATATCTTGAGAGAAAAAGAGAGTTTAAAAGGACACTCTGGTTTTCTTGCTTGTCTGTTATTTAAAGTAATAATTCATAATTAAATTTCATCCAATTTGTTAAGGATAAAATATTTAAATTCAACCAATCAAAAAATGTATAATTTAGTTAACTACCTACAATTTTTACGATAAAATAAACTTAATCAAATTTATTTTTAGAGAATCTTTTTAATGACAACAGAAACTATTATAGCCGTAATCAATTCAACGAATATTTTTGAAATATTAATTTGAGTTTTGACAAATATATGTAATGTTTTTTAATTCCAAGAAAAGTTTAAAATTATTCATCTTTATTTTTAAGAGTATAAAATCATTAAAACGTAATTTAAGTTAATTTACCTATTACCCTTAAACACATAATTACACATAATTTATAGTTTACGTCAGTTAAAATTTATCTGTATTTTTCCATAACAAAATGTGCTATATATGTGTATGTTTAAAAAATATGAATACATGACTATCATAGACATGATTATGGTTCTTAAAACTATAGACGTCCAAGGGGTAGGAGGTTGGGTGTTTAACCCTCTCAAACTTAGAAACCCCTCATTTAACCCCATAAAATACCCCCTTAAAACCTTCTTAAATCCTCATTTTACACCCCTCAAAAAAGCTTGGACGTCCTTGCTTAACACAATTGATACTGTGATAAATTACTCTTACCTGCAAAGACAATATTCCTTTGATTTCTTGAATGTCTTGGCTGTGCAGAGTTAATTCTACAGCAAGAGCAGTGTCGCCTGATATTCGACCATCTGTATAGCCATTAGCCTGGCTGAACTCTTTGTATTCTTCCCTGAAATAAAATGTCAAGTTAACACTACAGCAAGTGCAGTGTCTTCAGATATACGACCACCTGTATATTCTTCCATGTAAAAAATTATTAAGAGCAATGTCGCCAGATATTCTCAAATATGTATAGCCATTAGCCCAGCTGAAGTTTTGTATTAAGAGCAGTGTCGCCAGATATTCTACCATCTGCATAGCCATTAGCATAGCTAAACTCTTTGTATTCTTCCCTGTAATAAAATATAAAGTGTAAAGCAAAATAAAATTTCTCAAAATTGGCAGTTCCGATTGAGTTATGCTTGAGACTCCTCAAACATGTCTAAGGGTGAATTTAAGCTATTTTTTTTCTCACTACAGCGTTCTTAAAAGCTAGGGGCACAGTGCTAGTATTTTCTTAAAGCAATAAATGTCAAACTCTTTGTAAAAAAAAATATTGTATTATATTCTCATATTAAACAAATATCCATAACTCATAACATTTTTCTATTTTCTATCAAAATTTGGTATTAACCCTTCTAGATAGGGCCAACAGCAAATATCCAAACAAATACTCCCATCCATATAATCTCTGCTCCTATTAGAGCTAGAGGTCTAGTCTAAAGAATGATTTAGTCTGAATGTAAACATTTTTTTTGTTTCTAAATAGATTTGTGAATTAGAAATATTTCTTTACCTTATAGTACCCAACTCTGTCCTCAATGCAGAAGTCTCTTCTGCCAATTTTGCCAAGGAAAGTCCATCCTCTTGACTGCTTGACCTAATTTTCACCTACAATTATAAAAAAATGGATCATGGAAAGAAAACAAAGTAGCGGGTTTTGTCGTATTTTCACAGAAGCTTTTCTCCTCTTTCTAGCTCTTTCTCTAACCCTATGGGGCATATTTCCTAACCATGCGGGGCAATCATTAGCATTTTAACTAACATAAACTAAAGTAACCTATCAAAAGCTAATGTGAAAATACGACAAAACCCGCTACTTCATTTCCTTCAATGGTCCAAAAATTCTCTATTTTAGCCATAGTTAGTGGCTTTGCTAGAGCGATGCACAAAGCGCACCTAAAAATTTTTTTACACTCCTCTTAAACCAAAATTGACGAGATTGTCATTGTTGTTAGGGGGGTAGATTCACTTCCCTAAACACCCCTTCTGTCCGTATCTGGCAATACTATTACCATCAGAAGATTATTTATAATGGTAATAAATTAATATATCTCTATTAAACATAATATTTTTGTGTATTTCTTTTTTTAATTAGAATGAAAATACTGTGACTTTATTACTTTTTTTGGTGATATGAGCCAAAATCAACACATGATATACCTTTTTAAATCAAATTAAAAGCATAAAATTAAATCTGTTATTAGGTTAAACATTTGTAGTGTCTCTTTATCTATAGGCAAAATATCAGCTTACAATATTTGTTTTTAAAATCTACGTACATCCTAATATACAATACATGACCAAATTTTATTTAGGTTTCTAAAATATTTAAGAAATATTTTTTTTTGCATAAACCAGATATTTCCAAACAAAAAAATAGTTATTATAACTATAATAAAAATAAGTTATTATAATTATAATAGTCCAAGGAAGGTCAGAAAAGAAAATTTCCAGAGAGAGAGGGGACTATGAGCTGTTTATTACACTAGTCCCCAAGTTTTTATTATTCGCTGGGGACTTTAGTGAATTTTGATTGGTTGTTTTATTAAGTTGAGTGTACAAACGTTGTAACCACTAATTTTAATCTATAGAAGGGGTAATTTTGTGTATCATCATTGGGAATGTACATAAATTTATCCTATCCCTTTAGATCCCTGGCTATTTCAAACTTCTGAAACACAAACTGATATTGAAACTTCATATTAGAATAGCATTAATTTAGGTGAACCTTTCTAAGAATGAAAAAGACATCTTTTATGGAAATAATATATCATGTATAAGTAAATATTATGCTGTGAATATTATTAACAGAAAAATTTAAATCATCTATTCTTTAGTGGTTCCAGTTTTTTTCTTTAGATCAATTTACCTTACTAATTATCTTTTCTTGTACTATCAATAATGATAATTTTACATTATAAATTTGTTGGTTCAGAGCATTCAATTATTTATATTATTGATAATTAATATCACAATAATTCTAGATAAATTCTTAAGGGAATATGTTTAATGAAATTTATCCTAAATCCTTATTTTTCTAAAACTCATGGTTAACCCTTACAGATCGGGCCCCAATTCCCACCTTAATAGATCGGGGGGGGGGGGGGGGGGGCTCTTAGAGACACAAACCAGATATCCTAATAAAATCAACTCTTGCCGACGTATAATTACTAAACTTATAAAGTCATGAAGTCACAGCTCTCCATCTTACCTACAAAAAAAATGAAATTGAAAAAAACTAGAGGGGGGGGGGGGGCTCTTGGTGCCCCCCCTCCCCCCCGATCTGTAAGGGTTACGGAACCAGGATTATGACAATCAATTCAAAATGAAAACCCATTTTCTTTATTCCACCCCCCCCCCCCTTCTTACCAACAACCCTTTAGTTATAGCACAAAACAAGTTTACGTCAAAATTAATCCACAAAAATATCCAAAGAAGGTGTATCAACTTTTTTTTATAGCTAGCCGGTTCCTTTAGTAAGTAGTAGATGTAAAATTTTTCATAGAATTCAGATATGCAATCGGTTTTTTTTGTAGACCTCTTATTTTTTAAGTAATTTAAGTTTTTAAAAAAAATAATTAAGTCGGTTTTAAGGTACTAAAACGCAACAAAATAAAAGAAGAAAATGGCCAGTAAGAACAAAAATAGTAAGATCTTTAATTTGACACCTTACTTTTAAAATTCTGTTGAGTAATTATTGAAAAAATCTATTTTTTTAACCTTGGTTTAATAAAAACTTTAGACCTAAATATTTTCTCAAACAGACATAAAAAACATGGGTTCATAAATACCTTTAGAATCAGAAAAATATTACGAATCCATTGTAAGCAAAATTGAAAAAAAGTAAAAAAATTAAAAATTAAACAAATGGCCAATTGTATTTTTTGTTCAGGCAACACTATCGTCTTCCCTTTTTTACCCCCTCTTTACCCCCTTCCCATTTTTATACTCAATTCAAGAATTAAGACGTTGCCTGTACAATATAATATGATATTTTCATATAATTCCTTTTATTGTAGTTTATATACTATATTGTAAACTTTTTTTTCAATTTTGCTTACAATGAATTTGTAATATTTTTCTGATTCTAAAGGTATATATGAACCCATATTTTTTTATCTGTGAAATAATAAAATTAAGTTCAAAGTTTTAAAAAAATCGATTTTTTCAATAATTACCTGACAGAATTGAAAAAGTAAGGTGTCAAATTAAAGATCTTACTATTTTTGTTCATAATGGCCATTTTCTTTCTTTTTTTTGTTGCATTTTAGTACCTTAAAATCGACTTAATTTTTTTTTAAAAACTTAAATTACTTAAAAAATAAGAGGTCTACAAAAAAACCGATTGCATATCTGAATTCTATGAAAAATTTTACATCTACTACTTACCAAAAGAACCGGCTAGCTATAAAAAAAAAGTTGATACACCTTCTTTTCAGCAATTTTCAGCATAGGTAATTTGGTCAATGTACTGGCCTATCATTGGTCATTTGTATTGTATGGCGTTGCTTTTTATAGGAACTATAAAGAACTTCGTATTCCAAACCTGGATCACTGTTCGCGATAATACGGATTTACAGACGTAAGACAAACAAAAGTTCTATAGAATAGCTGAACCGTTGACAAACCTCCATAGCCTCCAGTTGTGACTTGTTTTCTTCATAGGCCAGTCTCAGTCTCTCAAATTCATCCCTAATATGCGCCAACTCTCTTTCAAACTCCCGTGTCTAAAAAAAAATAGTTTTCATGAGAACTTATACCTTTTTGGAATATCAAAATAAAGATTACTGTCATTTTGTCTACAGATATACAAAACCCATAGAATGTCTAGAACTTATTTATGCTACTTTAGGCAAAAATTTAAATTCGTTAAAAACGGCCAAGGTTCTCAAAATATCATATATACACCACACATACATCCTACCACTTTTTAAATGCCTTTAGCATAAAAAATTTATGAGCAAAATTGAGTATTATGTAACAACAAACAGACACACTGACAAAAGTTTTAGTGACCATTATTTTAAGGGTCCATTGGTTTAATAAACATAGAATATCTAGATGGTTCATTTGACCCCCTTTTTTTGTCACACTTAAAAAGGGATTTTTACAGACAAAAAATATTGTTTTACACGACGAGAAAATATAAAAAAAAGATTTTATTGATGGAAACGTGATTCAATAATCCACCAAATGCATAAAAGAATTAATCTACTCTATCATGTTAAAAGTTATAATTTATTACCTTTATTGAGTCCTTTCTGGAAAGGCTTTGGGCAGCGCGAACCTAAAATATTAAGGTATTAAGGTAAAAACCAGGGAGGGTGGGGACATTGGGCTATTTATTACACTAGTCCCCAAAGTCTGAAAATAACATTTTATTATTTGTTTTATTAACAACCTTGGTAACTTTTATTTTGATTAGTTGGTTCATTTCGTTGATTGACCAGTAGACAGTTCAGCAACTAAATGTAATCTACAGAAGGGGTTATTTTGTGTAACTTCATTAGGGATGCACATCAATTTTTCGGCTATTGTATTCCATTAAATCTCTTGGTAAAAACAGTACCACAGCTAACTTTACAGATTTTCCATTATATTTCTGACTCAGATAGAAAGTCAGACCCTAAATATAAAGTAGGTGCAATATACACTACAATAACAATAACAATTTTATGAATTTTCTATTTTTGTCAATTAATACTAAAAATGATAATAAAAATGAATAATGAAAAATAATTATTTTTGTATTAAATTTTAAAAATGAAACGTTGTATTAACATAATTATCATTTTAATCTATAAAACAAAGTAGAACGATGTCTGTCTGTTTGTTTGTAGCGAAAGATCTCGCTAACCGCTGAATCGATCGGGTTCTCCTTTACAGGGTAGCTTCTCATAGGACCCGGGAAGGTTTATAACTATTTTCTTGGGGAGTGGGACACCCCCAACCCCCCCAAAAAAAATAAAAAATCCCCCCCCAATTTTTTTCTTCTTTATAACTAAAATTAAAATAGTGGGGTGGCCTTCCCCCCCCCAAAAAAAATTTTTAAAATCTGAACCACGAAAAATTTGTTTGATCAAACCTCTTAGGGCAAAGCCCCTAGAGGCTAGAGGCGAAGCCGCTAGATAGTAGTAATACATAATTATAGAAGACCACAGGTACAGGCCTGGCCCTGCATGGCCATTGCCACCTGCAGGGGTTAGGCATAGAAAAAAACTACTATTTCGTTTCTTAAAATTATATTAAAAAAGACAAGAATAAGAAATAACCAACGAGTGGAATACATCTAAAATAATAATTAGGTGGCAGATAAAAAGTTAATTTTAAGTGTTGCCCCTACCCAACGAAAGCTGAAAAACATTTTCGTGATTTTTTTCGAATTAATTTCGTTGTTGGTCTTTGGGGAAAAGTGCTCAACAGGTACTTTGTGTGAAACCATTAGATGTTTAAAATATGGACGCATATTAAAGACGTAATTACATACTATGCTACGCGCTTTAACAATTCTCCATTTTTATTATCCAACTTTCTATGTAAAAATGATAATTAGAGTTTCTAGATATTCTAGACAATAACTTTATTATCAGAATCTTTATACAACATTTAAAATTAATAAAACAAATATTAAATATTTGGATCATGGAAAGAAAACGAAGTGTGGGTTTCGTCGTATTTTCATAGTAACTTTTCTAGCCCTTGCGGGGGGCTCTAACCCTGTGGGACAATCATTAACATTTACCTAACCTAACCAATAACAAGCTACTATGAAATATGAGAAAACAAACAACTTCGTTTTATTTATTTTAATATTCGACTAAAGATTTTTTGCAAACTCTAGATGCAGCAAAGAATTAAGATTTTCTTTACCTTTCCATAGAGTTCTTCATTTTCTGAGATCAAATTTGCTCTTTCTTCTTTTAACATGGCAACCTGTAGTGTAAAATATGGATTGTTCTGGCAACCTTATTCCGATTTAACAAGGATTTAAGTATTCTTTGTTGCGTAGCTCTTAGCTAAGTCCGTGCTTCCTGTAGTCTTTCTAAACTAATTTACACAAATTCTACTCTTTAGTAGCTTTTCCGTCGCTCTTATTTTATAATTGTATAGTTATCAAGATTTTGACCTTTTTTTGCATGTGCTATTATCTAATCAATAAAATTTAAAGGTGAAGCAACTCTTCTATAATCCATATAGTCTGTCTGACTGTAATGTTATGTAGAAAATGTAATTTTCTCGGTTACTATTTAAGAAAGACAGTTGAAATCTTTAGTAAAGATTCTCTGTATCAATAAGCATCAATCTATCAAGTCATTCTTATTTTTACGGTTTCGTGATTTTGTGATTTTTCGCATTTTCTTCTTAATCAATAAACTAACAAATAAAGAAAATGAACCTGAAAATCTAGTTCATGGCATTTTTGCGCCCATACTTCGTCACCCGGTGGGGTTGAGGCCTAAAATTAGGTACAATACATAATTCAACATGTAAATTACGATTTTTAGAATCTATCATGGAAGAAGGGGATATCAGGCATTATTTAATTTTAATTGGTTGGTACATGTGCAGATCCAATAATGCACCACCTAGATGCAGAGGCGAATTATACTATCCACACCTTTCCGCAAGAATCCGCAAAGTGTGGCGATAAAATTAAGGCCTATATTTCATGTTTTCATTTACAGTTAAATCCTTCTTTCCCCTTCTTCAGAGATATTTAGTTTAAAAAAAAAAATTAAAATCCTTATCATGAAAATCACTAAGACGACTTTCAATTTTTAGGATTAATATATTGCCTATCAAAAATATATTATATTGAAATACGATTATTGACAATTAATTAGATTATCTTTTAAAATGAAAAAAATTCTAAACTTATTTTTTATATCCCTGAAAATTTTACCTTTGTAAATTTGAAATAAATAATTTTGTAACTTCATGTTATTCCATTAAAAACGTCTTATTTCATTTCCTTATGCTACAATTAATATTTTTTATCGATCGATATTCCATAAATCACTAAAGAATCCGTCGAAAATAAGCTAAAAGAGTTTAAATATTGGGAAAATTCGAAGAATTCGATAAGTATTTAGGAACCAATCGAAATGAAACGAAGAAATTCGCGAGAATAATCGGATAAATAAAACCAGTTCGAAATCGAAAAATTTTATGGTAGGTAGTTATTAAAAAATTCTTTTTTCTTAAAAAAGAAACATTTTAAGTAATCTGAAAAAATACTGAGAAAAAAACTAATATGCAATTTAAAAAATTCTGTTTTATTTAAGCATTTTTTAAAAAATGAAAAGCATAAATAAAATAATACAAAGTGTATAATAATTTAGTTCGGCAGAGTTACTATGAAGGTTTGAGAAGACTCGATGGCTAGAAGATCTTCGCCGTTGGCTCTAACCTCCGGAACGTCTTGAGGGAGGGGATAACCTTCGTTGTTGAGAGGGCATCCTTGGGGGTCTAGATAGCCCGAAGCTAACAAAATCTGGAAGATAAGAGCGCGGTTCAGAGGCGCTGAATGGGCTGAGGACCAAGAGGGAGTCGTCCGTGAAGCGATGGAATTGGAGGCTTGGTCTGTAAGGGCTGCTAAAGACCTGGGGACTGCTGTGCTCGAGGATTTTAGCATAATCTTGGAAAAAATCTCAATGAGCGTTGTATCATCAATAGCTCGATAATGTTGAGCTGTAGCTATGGAGCGCCATCTGCCTAAGACTCGGATATGATCATCGCTCATACCTAATCTAAAGGCAGATGACACTCCTAAGCTTTTAGCAGATTTAGATGTAATTTTATGCTTAAGTCCTAAGTTACTATAAATTAAGTTTACATCCTTCATTAAGGTGGAAGCTGAAATGGCGTAACGTCCATCTGCGACTAGGATTCTAAAAAATATAATTACCAATAAAATTTGTGAAAACTTAAAAAAGGAAAAAGAAATGTATGAATGTATTATGCTTAAAAACTCGCCTAGAAGATTTCGAAGTGGTACCATTCCCTGTACGGGGCAGCAAATAGCTCGTATCCAAACAGGAAGTATCTGATGAATACAACCGGAGCCTATTGTAATACAGGACCAGCAATGAATAAAGACAATACTCTGATCCATTGAAGATCACGTAACTGGTGGAGCCCTCAAATCTAGAAAAATAATGTTTATGTTTTTGTGTAAAAAACAATGATATTCTAAATGAAATGCAGAGTTGAAGAATGTATAATAAATTTGGAATTTTGAAAAAAAGATTTTTCTGGAATTTTCTTTAACGATTTTACAGTAGAAGAAAATAGGTAATGGTTAAGAAATCGTTTGTAATTATAAACATTTTAAACTAAGACATTAAAAAACTTTGAAAGAATTTGTATTAAGATAATTAGAAATTATTTTGCGATTATACTGTAATTTCTAATTTAATAGGAAGTAAAAAATAGATAGAAAAGAATGTCGTATGATATTTGAAAAAATCTGGAAAAAATTTTGGAGAAAAATAAAGAATTTAAGGAAGATTTTCTTGTTAAAAATAAGTACCTAGGGTCAGTCTTAGAAGATCTGAAGGTTATGCTCATTGCTGGCGTGTCTCCTAGTGTGGTAACCGCTAGATCACAAGCTCTCAATCTTAACAGGTCAGATATGCGCGCGCACAAGCTGTACTGAAGGTGCTGAGCCACGATTGCTCGGAGGGTCACAATTGGAATCTTAAGAAAACAAGGTTTCTATTAGAAAAACAATATTAATGGAAAATACAAAAGCGTAGAAAACTCCATATCTTAAAATAGTTGGCCCAAAAAAACTAAATTCGAATTTTTAAGAAATAAGATTTCTATTAGAGATCAATATGAATGTTAGAAAAATGTAAAAAAAAACTCCGTAATATTAAATGTAGTTTGGTCCGAAAACTTAAACATAGCTACGTTATAAGTATTAATCAAAATTTATTCGAAAAAAGGATTTATGATTCATATGAAACAAATTACCTGATCTGGATTCTTTAGAAAAGGTGTCACGTGCTTATCGATGGCCAAAGTCAGGTATTTTATGGGCAGTTTAGGCGCTTTCTTGGTCAAAGGCTGTTCTGCAGAGGCTCTTCTCGTGATACCCTGATACATTCTTTCAATTTGGGGGGTCCAAGGGGATTTCATATCTAATGCACTGGCGAGAAAATCTATCGCGCCTGCCAAACCGACTACGGCGGATTTTTTAGCTGCGGAATCCTCTAAGTATTCTATGTAGGCGGCTAAATCCTTTTTTGAAAAATTTAACAGAGTTTTATTTCTGTTTTCGCAAAAAATTTCAAAACGGCGCAAAGTACGGTTGTGGAGTAGTTGCGTGGACTTAGTTCTTGAAGACGCTGTCAATTTTATATGGCGTTTCCTTTTTTCTGAAAGGTTGTATTTCTCTAAAACTGACGGAAAATACAGAGGGCCTCTCTTTTCTAGAGGTCTGTTGTCTTTAAAAGTTTGTAACTGAGCATTAAACTTATGATAATTTACAGTTGAATGTTTGAAAGACGTTCTCATTGTAAGGATGCTGAAAAAAATTTTTGTACAATTCATTAAAAAACATATTGATTAAAATTGTGGTAAAGGAATTGCATAGTCTTTACCGGTATGAATCAATAAAGCGAGAGTTTTAAACGTCTTATGACCGTTGAAAAAATTATTTGGTGTAGAAGCAATGTAGTAAGGATCCCAGAGTAGAAAATTTTTTACAAAAGAATTAAAATAAGATCCTTTAACAATACAATTCCAGAAAGGGTATGTCGGCCATAAGGGCAAAACTACCACTGCTGTTATATCCTCATATAATTTTAATTTATTAAAAACACGAGAAAGGAGAGAAATTGGGGGGTGGATGTAGTAGCATTCTGAACTGGTCAGGGAAACTGTGAAAAAATCAATATCAAAACAATTTAGTTGGGGGAAAGGGGAAATGAATTTCTCTACTTTACAATTCTTAGATGTTGCGAAACAGTCAATTGAAAATTTGATAGAAAAATAACTTTGAAGAAATTGAAAATCGTTAGAACTAATCCCAAATTCATTAGAGGATTTAAAAAGCTTAGAACCTAAATCTGCTAAAGTAATGAGTGAACTGTCTCGGGGCATCCATTTAGGTATAATACGGATTGCGTATTGGAACTCTAGAATTTTTAATTGAATTAATAATTTTTGAATAACTAAATTACGGCTTCCAATACGCAAAAAAGAGTAAAGGCACATGCTATCCGTTATCCAAATAACCAACTGTCCTTTAAGGGTGGCGAAATAATTGCTATAATGTTCAAAAGCTTTAACAATACTTAAAAGTTCTCTATGGCCTGAAGATAATTCAGCCTCTTGTGGAGTAAATAAATAATCAGAAATAATTTTACAGTCTCCAGCTTTGAATGAAAAGGCTGAGTGGTCAGAGGCGTCTGACACAAAAATATTACAATGTTTGTTTAAATCATTAGGATCAATGTTGTCAATTAAGAAAGATGTTTGATGGGGGGAAAAAACTTCTATTGTTTTGGATTCAGTACGAATTGGTTGTCCGTTTAAAGAAACAAAATGTTCTTTACAGAGGGACAGCTCTTGAAACATATCTGCGTTGACAAACAAAGCTCCTTTCCAGCCATACTGTGAGGTGTAAACACCAAGGGCATGATTAGAGTTTCTAGCCACAACACGAATAAAATCTCCATGACTAAAATATGCATGACATAATTTGCCTAAAAAGGAGGCTAACATAGTAACATCTACAGGATCATTAGAATCAAAAGCAGCTAAAATTTTGTCAAGAAGAAATAAAACTTTCTGAATTTTAACGATGGGCAAGGAAATTATCATTTTACTACTATCAAGAATAAAACCTAAATATTGTATACGACGAACAGGTTCTAGTTGACATTTAGAAAGTTGAAAATGCCAACCTGCACATAGTAAAACTGATAGGACAAAGTGAGTACTAAGAAGACATTTAAAATAATTTAATTCGACAGTCAGGCCGTCATCAATATAGACACTCACGTCTATATTGTGACGGTGACAAAAATGTTTAACTGGGCGTATCAAGGCATCAACTAGAAATACGGCTGAGGCAACCCCGAAGGGAAGCCTCAAATATTTGTAAAATGAATAGGAATTATCAGCATTTTTATAACAAAAACCAAAAAGTTCAGTAACGGCAGGATGTAGATGTACTTGGTGGTACATGCCCCGCAAATCCCAAGATGTAAAAAATACATCCTGAGAAATGCGAGGCAGCACTGTCTTAATGTCATTTAAAGAGACGTTCTCCGGCTGGAGAAGTAGATTAATGTGGCGGGATAAGTCGATGCACAATCTAAAAGCAGGAAATATTTCGAAAAAATTTAAAAGGGGGGTGAATATGAAAAAATTTTTTGAAAAATGAATTCAAACAAAAATATTTGAGAGGTAGGGAAAAGAATTGAAAACGAAAAGAATATTATATAAAAGGGGGTAGAAAGAAAGAGGGGAATCAAAAAAGAATTGAAGGAAGAATTTGGGATAATATTTATGTGTCGAAAAATTTCCTGAGTTTAGTTGTGTTAGTTAAACTACATGTTCTACTAGCTACCGTAAGAGGTGAACAACAATAAGGCTGATGATCGATTTGAGCAATAATACCTTTGTCTAGCAAAGATTGAATTTCTTGACGAACAAATTCTGGATTGCGGACAGCGCTATTGTTGTTCTTCTCGAAATACGGTAACACTGGAGATGTAAAAACTTAAAAAAGATAGATTATGGAGAATAATTGTAAAAAGAAAAAATTTGTGGAACAAAATCATATAATAAATAAAATGTGGAAAGAATTATTCTCAATAATCTACCTGGTTGATATCCAAAGGTAAGGGTTTGCAAAACAAAAGATGGTGCATTAAGAATATTTTTATAGAAATTAATTGCTGTAAGTGAATGAATAGAATAAGCTGGCGAATAACTAGATAAAAAATCCGATTGAATATCATATAAACGTTTATAATGTTCATAATCTTCTGTGAAACAAAAATTTTTTAGAGAAGCGATATGAAAATTTGGAATATCTGAGGTAGGTATCGGTAGGTTTAAATCTTGAATAGCGTAAAGCGGGGTAGAATTATTATTTAGGGTTGGCGGAAGGACAGTCTTCGACTTTATGACCTTCGCCGTTACATCCGTGACAGCGAAGAGATCCTCGACCTCGTCCTCGGGATCCTCTACCCCTAGGGTTTGAGCCTCCATTTGAGTTAAACCGGCCGTTAGAGAAGCCGCCACGTGCTCCTCTGCTATAGTCCCCTCGAAAGTCAGGCAGGGAATCCGAGATACGTTGCTGCTGGGTGGTGAGGTAGCGTCTGTTACCTGCTAGAGCCACCCGGTTGGCGTGGCCGATGTTTTTCGAAAAAGCCAGTTCGATGTACCCGATGGAGCTTTCAGCTATCTAGATAAAAATGAAAATCTTGATAATTTTGAATAAAATATGTTAATATCTAGCTCAATGAAAAGAAATGTGTCGTAGAAATTATCTTTCCTTTATATGACAAAATAATGAAACTTAAATGAACTGAAAAATAATGCAAATGTCACAGAATAATATTATAAAATTCTTTTCTGAGGTGCGGAAGCTAATAAAACTGGTGTTAATCAAATGTTTGCACGTCTTCTTTAAAAAACAAATTTAAAAAACTAAATAGATTTCATAGATAAGAAACGGTTTCTATTGATCGAATCTGCACGTAAAATAAGAAAACTAAAAAATGGCATAGGTTTAGTTATTATAAAACGAAAAAGAAGAAAAAATTTATGAATTTCTTGCCTTTATTGCTTGATAGCAGGCTTGCAACGACTGCTGTAGGTCATATAACAAGTTCTTGGGGGCTTTCAACGCCACAAGACGCTTCGCAGCATCCTCAACATAATTCTTCGAACGGCAGGTGTCTCTTAAGACACATTTTAAAAATGTGAGAGAGACGTCATTCTTTTCATCCAAAGACTTAATAGAAAAAACTATTGTGAGATTTCCAAGAAAAGAATTTCAAATTTGAAAAAAGATAAACATGGATAAAGAAATTAAACAAAAAATTTAATATTTGAAATAGCAAAAAATATTCAAATGTGGAAAAGAGAAAAAATTGTAAAGGAATGTAGAAAAAGAAAATGCCCTTGACCCAAATAACTGCCCTTTTTTTGTTTAAATAGACTAAATAACCCCTACATATATTAAAAAATATATGTTTGATCAAAGAATTTTTGTTAAAATGTTTTTCTTACGTTTAAATGTTCGAAGAGGCGTTCCCGTTCGGCATGTATGTCTGCTGACGTCATGCCTATCCAAGCAGGTGGGTCTGACAGTATTTCAGCTGCTCGCCGGAGGCGACGTCTAGCTTTTCGGCCGCCTACTAGTTGGCTGCTACTGTCAGAATCGGAAGAGTGCTTCTTGCTCTTCTTCTTTTTCTTCTTCTTTCCTAAAGAAAGAATGTATGAAGACATAATAATCCGAAGAATAACGTCAATATTCAGTCGGTGTTCATAGAAACAAGAAATTTATATTTCAAATAAATTGAACCAAATAAATTTCTGTAATAATATTGTAAAAATTTTCAAATAGTTCATAAGTGGGAGAAAGAAAGGATTTTCTTCTAAGTATTTAAAAAAGTACCTTTTCTTTTCCTTTTAGGTTCATCTGATTCCGTAGAACTCGACGATGAAGAGAAAGAACTGGAAGAAGAGGAACTACTAGAGTAGCGTTTCTTCTTTTTTGACTTCTTGCGTTTAGGGGAAAAATCATCTAAAAAAATAAAAAAGATTTAAAAGAAATAAAGTGGAAAAAGGTTTATGGCTGTAAAAAAGGAAAGAATAAAAAAGAGGGGGGGGAAAAAGTTTAAAGTTGAGAAAGAAAAAAATTTTTGTAAGGGTAAAAAACTGCTAAGAAGACAAAATTCATATGAACTTCAAATTTCTAAATCATTGAATCAAAATCATGAGTACTAAGTATGAATTTTACCTGAAGACACTGAAGCATGTCTGACAGGCATCTTAACTTTATCAGATTCAATGTGGGGAGCTGCTGACACTGATGGTCGCGCTGGAGCTGCAGACTCTTGAAGTCGCGCTGTCATTTTCGGCGGCTGATTAATTTGTGGCACAAAACCTATCCCCGGCAAATATGAGCCGGCTGGGGGAAGGTTATTTAACCCCAATGGATCTTTCGGATCCTGGGGAATAATCGTTTGTGCGACCGATGACGGACCTGGAGCTACAACCGACGAGGGAGCTGAGGTATTGACTGGAGCCGAATAGGATCTAGACAAATTTGTAGTAGGAACCACTGTGGATGCGGGGGGGGGGGAATTATCCTCATCTGAGGAGTTGTGCGAATGTCCTGTAGGAACAGGCATTTTTAGGTCTGAAGAGGAAATTTAAATTTAAAAGAAAAAATTTAACAAACAAATGTCAAATTAAAAAACATTCACGAAAAAATTCATGCAAAAGTAATAACAAAATAAGACATGCTGTAATTTTTAACAATCAGTATTTTGTAAGAAAAGAAAATCTAAAGAGGAAAAAAAATTGAAATTAATTCAGGAAAAATAGTGTCTGAACATTAAATGAAAGAAAAATAAGAATTTTTTGGATAAGAAAGAAAAAGAAAAAATTTAGTAAATTAAATCAATCAAGAAGTGACAAGGTGTTGCGACATTCTGCTTCAAAATCTTTAAAAGACTGGCCAAAATTATCATAAACAGATTTTGCGGATAAAAAACTGTCATCTAAAGTATGATTAATTTCTTCTAATTGATCTTTAAAACGAGATGCACGATTAATCAATTCTCTGACTACTAAATGTTTATCAGTTTTACTTTGATAAACGACAAAATAATGCAGGTTTAAGCCTAAAATCTGCTTATAGGCAACGATATTGTGAGCATGGAATGACTTAACATTCCTGAGTTTATAGTACTCGAATGGTGTCATGATCACAGAGAATTTAAAAAACGTTGATCTGAAAAAAATGTTAGAGACATGAATAGTTAAGTATGTCAAATTAGAAAAAACAATATCAATATAAAAATACAGGAATTAGAAAAGCAAAAAAGTAAAAAATTTCTAATAATAAATAAAGGGTTAGGGAGGGTGGGTGAAAACGTATTAAAAAGCGATGTAAGAGAGAGTACTAGCTCTATCGGTGGAATGAAAACGAATGAGAATATAAAAAACGTTTTGTTTTAAAGTAAGTTTTAGGAGATTTCAACTCGTGTGCCGGCAGGCTATAAAAACGTGTGACGCGCAATTTTCGAGAATGCTCCGTGATGTATTTCAGCAATCGATCAATAAAATAATATCAATATTCCTCTTAATTCAACAAAAAATGGCCATTTTGTAACTTCATGTTATTCCATTAAAAACGTCTTATTTCGTTTCCTTATGCTACAATTAATATTTTTTATCGATCGATATTCCATAAATCACTAAAGAATCCGTCGAAAATAAGCTAAAAGAGTTTAAATATTGGGAAAATTCGAAGAATTCGATAAGTATTTAGGAACCAATCTCCATTTACTATTTAAATTCTCTTGAATAATCCCCAAATGCAAATAAAATCCCCAACTGAAAATAGTAAATGAAATAATACGTTGAAAAAACATATATAATACACTAAAAAACTAAAACTTACTGTTGAAAACGTATTAAAAAGCGATGTAAGAGAGAGTACTAGCTCTATCGGTGGAATGAAAACGAATGAGAATATAAAAAACGTTTTGTTTTAAAGTAAGTTTTAGGAGATTTCAACTCGTGTGCCGGCAGGCTATAAAAACGTGTGACGCGCAATTTTCGAGAATGCTCCGTGATGTATTTCAGCAATCGATCAATAAAATAATATCAATATTCCTCTTAATTCAACAAAAAATGGCCATTGTCTGCTAATATGTTCAGAACATTCACATAAACAACTCCCAGTGGTAAAAAAAAATAATATTAATTTGTTGTAATTTATAATAGATTTTTAATGTAATAGCGTTCGTATTTGATTTTATAAGATATAATCATTTATAAAAAAGTGTTATTAGGCAATTAGCATTAGAGTTTTTTTTTATTACAGTCATAGCAGTGCCGCATTATTGCGGTAACCAAGGCGAAATTTAAATTATCTCCCGCAAACATGTATTCAATTTGCAAATGAAAAAATAGGGCCCAGATGCAGTAGTCAGAAAGGATAGTTTGAATTATCTAGGTTAAATGTTAAAATTTTTATAAATGGGGGAGGGAGTTCTAACACTTTTACGTAAACAGTGATTATAGGCTTTGTCTTTGGAGTGAGAGGATAAATTATTTCACAAAAAAGTTTCCTTTTGGGATGAAGTTTTCCTATTCAAAAAAATTAGTATTTGCCTCCAGGTCCAGGTACTGCAGGCCTCCAGGTGGATTCTGGACAGGTAAAAAAAGTTCAAGTCAGAACAAAACTTATTTAACAAAAGTTGCTACTTTATGGGCAGTATGAACTTATTTGAAGAAAATTTTGAAATCATGCTCCAGGTTCAGGTACTGCAGGCCTTTAGGTGGATCCTGGACAGGTAAAAACTGAAAATTTTTACTTTTGAAGTCAGAATAAAACTTATTTAACAAAAGTTGCTACTTTATGGGCACTATGAACTAATTTGAAGAAAGTTTTTAAATCAGGCTCCATGTACAGGTACTACAAGCCTCCAGGTGGACCCTGGACAGTTAAAAACTGAAAATTTTCACTATTTAAGCTAGAAAAAAACTTTTTTAACAAAAGTTGTTACTTTATGGATGGTATGAACTAACTTGAAGAAAATCTTGAAATCAGGCTCCATGTTCAGTTACTGCAGGCCTCCAGGTGGATCCTGGACAGATAAAAACTGAAAATTTTTACTATTTAAGTTAGAACAAACCTTATTTTAAAACCTGCTACTTTTTAGCTAGTTTACCTAATAAGCTTAAGATCTCGGTAACCACTGAACCGATCGGAATCTTCTCTTCAGGGTATATTTCTTTATTTTCTTTGGGCGTAGGACACCCCCAACCCCCCCCAAAAAAAAAAAAAAATTCCCCCTCATTTTTTTTTTGAAGATGTAGAGCCAGTGCCTCAATTTTTTTTTTTTTGATGATGCAAATGATGAAGATGAAGATCCACCCCATGTACTACATTTTTTTAAATTACTTTTTGGGGCAAAGCCCCTAGAGGCTAGGGGAAAAGCCGCCAGTAAATTTAATAGTAGAAATTTTAGGTTTTAACTGTCCAGGATCCACATGGAGGCCTGCAGTACCTGAACATTGAGTCTAATTTCAAAATTTTCTTAAAATTTGTTCATACCATACATAAAGTAGCAACTTTTGTTAAATAAGTTTTGTTCTGACTTCAAAAGTAAAAATTTTCAGTTTTTACCTGTCCAGGATCCACCTGGAGCCCTGCAGTACCTGAAACTGGTTTAATTTTTTTTTTTCAAATCAGTTCATATATCCATAAAGTAAGTTTTTTTCTAACTAGAATTTTTTTACCTGTCTAAAATCCACCTGGAGGCTAGCAGTATCTAAACCTGGAGGCCAAATAAATTATTTTTTTAAAATAGGAAAACTACATCCCAAAAGGATTTTTTTGTGAAATAATCTCTCCTCTCACTCTAAAGACAAAGCTTATAATCACTGTTTACGCAAAAGTGTCAGAACTCCCCCCCCCCCCCTCTTAACACTAATTGAAAGGCCATAATTTATTGAATTAAAATGTGATTATCTTCCTATTAAATAAAGTAGTAAGCGTTTTTTGTCTGTCCCGAAGGATCTTGCGAACCGCTGAACCGATATTGTTCTCCTTTACAGTGAAGCTTCTTATAGGTTCTGGGAAGGTTTTAAACTATTTTTGGAGAGGGTGTCTTCACCCCACTCCCCCCCAAAAATATTTTTTTATTCTTTTGAAACTCAAATTTAATATGGGATGAGGTCGACTTTTCCCCCTCCTAAATTAAGTGCTCCTAGAGGCTTCTAGGGGCGTAGCCGCTAGTATTATTTAAAGTAGTGAGCTTTTTTTGTCTGTAGCGAAGGATCTTGCTAATCGCTGACCCGATATGGTTCTTCTTTACACTGAAGCTTCCTATAGGTCCTGAGGTGGTTTTAGGCTATTCTATTTTATAGATAAAGTCTGGGTATGGTGTAAGGCTATTTTCTGCCCTTATTTATCCTTTAGAATAGAGCTTCTAGATGCTAGGGGCGCAGCCGCTTGTATATATCAAAGAGCGAAGCTTTTTTATCATTATTAAAAGCGGATTTTTCTATAATTAGGGTTGGTCAGTCTGTTCGTCCGGAACGGATAGCTCATTTCGTTAATTATGGCATGTTAGAGTTGTCCTATCAATTTGAAACTTCATATGTTGATTCCTTTCATAGTAAGGTACAATTTAGAAAGCGTAGCAACACTATATTCAATACCAGAATGTCTGTATGTCCATTTTAAACATGTCGTTTTTTTACTTTTTCAACAACAAATTTGTATGTGATGTTATTATCCGATTGATCTGATTTTTGGAATACTGATTCCTAGGACAACAAAGTACAATTCCATAAGTGAAGCATCTCTATAATCACCTCCTAAAAATGTATGTATGTCCTTAATTATTATCCTGTATTTCAGCAGTTTATTTACTTACAATTTTTTCGTCTTTTATATATTGATTAATGAGTTCTGACAATCTACAGGTGTTAAACTTCGTTTTTCAACTGTTTCAGAGCTTCGCTTTTATGGATGTTGTCATTCTTGTTTTTTAATGTCTATTTTTGGGGCGTCCAAATAATTACTGTTTGGAGGGAACAGGGGGCATAACTTCATTTTTCACACAATTGAAATGAGAGTGCGATCTAAATTTATGATCCAAGTATGTTAATGCAATTTTCAAACTTAATCTTATTAATATAAATATAGTTTTTAATTGAAATAACAGGTTTTAGAAGCTGCGGGTAAGCATCAGTGAAATCGTCATATTATAACTTTAGAATTAAGCTGGATATCTAAAAATGTTTCTTAACAGCCATTCTCCTTATTAAAATCTTTATTTTGCACACCTGCGGAATTTGAGGCTTGTGTGCGGCTGTCGATCCCTTGAAATAACTATTCTTAGCCCAACATAAGAAAACTGTATATTCTTTGATAACAGCTGATTTAGTAAACAAAACTTTCTTTTAATGAAAAATTATCTATTTTTGCAAAAATCGTGTTATAAATTTTTTTTAAAAGTTAGACAGCTTAAAAAATAAAAATAAATTATTTTTATTTTACACCTTTTTTTATTTTGCTGCCTTAATAAGGAAATATTTAATATATTTGAATCGGCTTAATGCAATTTTTTCTTTTTTTTTATGATTATTCAATACGTATGAAAAAGTAACATTTAAAAATCTCGCCACAAGAAGATTTAACAAACAAAATATTGATTTTGAGTACAATTTGATTTTTAAGTTTTAGAAAAACTATAGAAATATTCATAGTTAAGTGTATGTTTACATTTTGAAAAAAATATTTTGCCCTGTTCTATTTAATAAGAACTTTTCAAAAAAACTTCATTTAATAAAAGATTAATATTTTTTAATGTTTTTTAAAACATATTACTTTAGATTGGTTAAAAGTTTATTTTTCTATGTGATTTAGGGGTTGCAATTTTTTTGCAAATTACGTTTTTTGGCTTTTCATTCAAATAAGTTGCACAATTCTGGTTTTTACTGTATAAATTTATTAAATGACTTCAGATAAACATATTATAATCCTTACATTTACTTTTTTTTTCTAACAATCTATTTTTTAGGAGACTTTTTATATCGCTGACAAAAAGGGCATTATTCTGCAAAAAAATATTTTTTTTGCAAATTTAAAGATATGAAAGTATTTGATAAATGGTTAACTTTAATTTTTGTTTTAGCAAAATAGATTATTATTTCTTATAAGATGAAAATAAGGTATCGCAAATATTTGTTGCAATTTTAATGCGATTTTATTGCAAATAGGAAGACATAGGATTTTAGTTTTAACAGATTATGATTCTGGACCCAAAATTACATAGGACTGAAGTTTTCGTTTGTTGATTGCTGAAAGTTAAAGTTTCTTGCTCTAGAATCGCTATGTGGCACATGTAGCACCTGGCAAAGGAAGCACGCTTAAAATAAGTATTTTTTCCTTATTTTTATGTTCTAAGAAACAACTGTCCATTTTTAAGAAATGGGCATTCCAAATTATTTGTAAGTCTCATTTTTACCAGGCAAACCATGTAAGTTCAACCGTTTAGCCACTTGCAGCCTTTAAAATCTTTATTTCTTGAGAGATAATCGATACCAGCAATATTTTACCATGAAGTAATAGATCCAAATAATCATTACCTTAATATCTGGAGTATTAGAGCTTAGTTGACTAATTCTGCCTGTCCAGTCTCTGTTGTAAATAAAACTAGCTACACAGCTTGTCAGGGCATGCTAAAATAAGATAAATATATAAATTTAGGGCATGTTATGAGAAGAAAATAGATTGATAGTTTCATACGGAACCTTTATATTTATGTGTGTGTCCTTTGTGGTTTGGCCGACAGACCGTCGGATTAGGTAAGTTGTACACTGGATACTCTTTGGTAAGAAAAATTATCAGAAGTCTTTTTAAAAAGCATCAGCTAAAATCAAATAAAGTCAAGTGTTGTGGACTGACGTACGGACGTACAGATAAAGTTGGAGTAATAGAGTAGCCTCCATGATAAATAATGAAATAAAAAAAGTCTCCGCTGTAAATAAAACCAATAAAAATAAAAAAGAGTGTCAAATTTAAATAGATAGTTTCAAAAAGAATAGCGGCAAAAAAAAGAGTATTTAAAGAGTTGTTCACTAATCCAGTCGAGGGGTAATACCAATAAACAAATATAGTTATTTATCGCATCGTACTATAGACAGCTTTTTGCAGATATTAAAATGAAAAGTTACAAGATTAATACCAGTTTGTTATCCCCGAGAGACCGAAGGCCCGGGCTAACAAAACTTGTATTATTTTTTAAATTTTTTTATTTCAATATTCGTGGAAAATTGTATGTAATACATGAGTATACATGATTTTTAAGTAAGACTGAGAATCGGTTCTAATCAAGCGGATATTAATCGGTTTCGAAACCGTACTAGAAAAAAAACTAAAATACCTGTGCAGCCCCGAGGTGCCGAAGGCACTGGCTAAAAAAACTGGTTTTAATCTTATAATTGTACATTTCTATATTCGTAGAAAACTGGATATAATACGATGCTAGACATAGTTTTTTCGTATGGATGAGAACCGGTTCCTATCCACCGAATTCGAATGAATACGAGAAATAAACTAAAATACCTGTGCGGTTTCATCTAAAGATTGGATTTTTCCAATGAAAGTTTGTTTATTTGAACATGTCACAGACACTCCAAGCATCAACTTTAAAAACCTACAAATAAATGTTTAAAAAACATGGATCATAGAAAGAAAATGAAGTAGCGGGTTTCGTCGTATTTTCACAGTAGTATTTTAGGTTAGGTCAGGTAAATGTTAATGATTGGTCGCGCAAGGTTAGAGCCCCCTGCAATGGCTAGAAATAGGATAAAAGGTATTGTTAAAATACGATGGAATGGGCTGAATATTCAGAAGAGGAGGTGTGGGGGTCAGGAATTGTAATAATTTGTCACACCATTTACAGGGGATAAAGAAAATTTAAGACCACTCACAATCGTTCTCCACCAACTCAGTCAAAATCATATTTACTAGTTTGACACCCCCGTAGTGAATTGCTGTGCACGTCACTGTTTAAAAGAAAGGTCAAAAAAAATTGCTACGCATTTATAAAAAAAATGCGTACTATTGAAAAGCAAGAATGAAAATATCCAGAAATTAATGCTATGAAAAGTATTTTCAAATTCTAGGGTTAAGGATACTTCGAATGTAATGTTTTTTTGTGAATTATGAAATAATTAAGTTTTAAACATTTTAATATTTTATACATAAGGATTTAATTATTTAAATTAACTGTTTCGATATTTTAAAATAAAACGGTTAGGTTAGGTAAATGTGAATGATTGTCCCACAGAGTTAGGAAATATGCCCCGCATGATTAGAGCTTCCCTCAGAGTCTAAAAATTAAAGAAAAGCTACTGTAAAAATACGACGAAGCCCACTACTTCGTTTTCTTTCTTTTCATTATCCAATAAAACTATAGAAACAGAATAGATTTGCTGATGAAAGTTACCTAACAAAAGGCAAATTCAATACATAAAGATTAAATCTCTACAAATGATATGAAATATTATATGACAAATGTATAAATCTTAATAAAATTGACGTAAGGTTTCTTTTGGTGTGTATACTGTATAACTTACTTACTGCTATGATGTACTATTTTCCCTGTTAAATACCATTTTAAAATAAATCACGAAACTTTTACTTTTAATTTCATGATAATTTTAATCTTATTTTTTTTATCAAAAGCAAGATTATATAAGTGGGGGCGAAAACACACCCCTAAAACAATAAGGGTGTATAATTAATATATAATATACGTGGATAGGGAAATTATTGTTATCAATTTAGGTTGCTAACATGGAACTCCCGTATTGGTCAGTTATTTCATCCAATAGGCGGGGAGGGAATGGGAGAAGAGAAGTGGAATTGAGAAATCGTAATTCTAGCCCTCTCCGTGTTTCACTTTATTAGAAAACATGAAAATCTGGTGTAAGATCTAATAATACATCCATTGCATTGGTTGTATTCTCTAGTGGGTTGTATAACCTCTTACAGCATTTCATGTTTAATTTCCCTTCTAGACATGTAAGATCTTTTTAACCTAAATACTCTTTCTTCGCTGCTATTGCATGTAATCGTCCTCGTGTTAAAAATGTTACTTACTTGATTAATGTATTTGTACTAATATTATGATTATCAGGGGAGAGTTCAGGTACTGGTAGCTCCTCGGGTACACATATGTCAGATAAATTATGCCTACAAATAAAGAAGATATTAGTTCAGGTACTGGTAGCTCCTCGGGTACACATATGTCAGATAAATTATGCCTACAAATAAAGAAGATATTAGTTCAGGTACAGGTAGCTCCTCGGGAACACATATTCCTACAATCAAATAAGTAGATATGTAGTAATTTAATTTATTTGGCTTTTGGAGGATCTATCATTTTCTTTAAGAATTTAATTATTTTTAGCTAGGTTAGGTTATATAAGGATTTGAGATCCCCGCCTACTTTTTTTTTACAGCAGGCATGGCACTAAAGGAATACTGATTCACTGAAGGATTAAAACTTTTACCTGTAATAATGCAATAGCAAATTTAATACTGAGCTTAAATTTTCATAATTTGTCTTCTTATTTTGTACCAATCCTAAACAAACAAAACATTACAAATATCTATAAAATATTTTAATGTAGAAATTAATCATATCTAAAAGTAACAGGATGTCTTTTTGTGCGTGTGTGGTCATTCTGTCTGTCTTTCTGTATGTTTGTCTGTCCATCTGTCTGTCGTTTTGTCTTTCTGTCTGTTTTTATGTCTATTTATCATTTATATGTCTGTCTATCTGTCTGTCTGCCTATCTGTCTATCTGTCTGTCGTTTTGTCTCTCTGTCTGTTTTTATGTCTATTTATCATTTATATGTCTGCCAATCTGTCTGTCTGTCTGTCTGTCTGTCTGTCTGTCTGTCTGTCTGTCTGTCTGTCTGTCTGTCTGTCTGTCTGTCTGTCTGTCTGTCTGTCTGTCTGTCTGTCTGTCTGTCTGTCTGTCTGTCTGTCTATCTGTCTATCTATCTATCTATCTATCTATCTATCTATCTATCTATCTATCTATCTATCTATCTATCTATCTATCTATCTATCTATCTATCTATCTATCTATCTATCTATCTATCTATCTATCTATCTATCTATCTATCTATCTATCTATCTATCTATCTATCTATCTATCTATCTATCTATCTATCTATCTATCTATCTATCTATCTATCTATCTATCTATCTATCTATCTATCTATCTATCTATCTATCTATCTATCTATCTATCTATCTATCTATCTATCTATCTATCTATCTATCTATCTATCTATCTATCTATCTATCTATCTATCTATCTATCTATCTATCTATATATCTATCTATCTATCTATCTATCTATCTATCTATCTATCTATCTATCTATCTATCTATCTATCTATCTATCTATCTATCTATCTATCTATCTATCTATCTTTGTGTGTATATACCTGCATACCAAGCTGGAGTGAATACAGATGGTTCTATCTGTACTAGAGCCTCTGCTAATAATAATCCATCCATCTACCTATCTATCTATCTATCTATCTATCTATCTATCTATCTATCTATCTATCTATCTATCTATCTATCTATCTATCTATCTATCTATCTATCTATCTATCTATCTATCTATCTATCTATCTATCTATCTATCTATATATCTATCTATCTATCTATCTATCTATCTATCTATCTATCTATCTATCTATCTATCTATCTATCTATCTATCTATCTATCTATCTATCTATCTATCTATCTATCTATCTATCTATCTATCTATCTATCTATCTATCTATCTATCTATCTATCTATCTATCTATCTATCTATCTATCTATCTATCTACCTATCTATCTATCTATCTATCTATCTATCTATCTATGTGTGTATACCTGCATACCAAGCTGGAGTGAATACAGATGGTTCTATCTGTACTAGAGCCTCTGCTAATAATAATCCATCGCACAAATCTTCTGCTACACTAACCTAAAAAATATAAATTTTTGTTAGATTTTCCATTTTCTTGTTCTAATGTTATTGAAATGTGATTTTAACCTGATAAAATGACTTTGGCCTTTATAATAAAGTGCATTTAAGACTTTAAGAAAAGGGTTGTATAATAAAATGAATAATTCCTATCCAAAGATTAATCTATGGGAGGAAGGGGATATTGGGATGTTTATTACACAAGTCCCCAATGACGTTTTCTTAATTGTTGGCTTAACAACCTTGGGGACTTTTATAGAATTTTGATTTGTTGTTTAATCTAGTTGTGTGTCCAAATGTTTCAACCAATAATTGTAATAAAAAGGAGGTGTAATTTTGTTTATCATGAATGGGGATGTAAACCAATTTATCGGCCATTGTCTTATTCCTTTAGATCCCTGCCAAAAACCAAAATAAATTTAAGAAAACAAAACCAATGCCCAATTTTGGTTTAATATCCAACCACGAAATATTTGTATTTTTACACTTATTTCAAAATAGCTTTTTAGATAGAAGTCTTCATTTAAAAAGGTAGGATATGTGTTTTATGTCTTACTATTTTTACTTTTGGGGACTTTTCTCAAATCTTGGTTGTATTGTACAAACTAGCAGTGTCTAAACTTTTCAACCAATATTTTTAATCTACAGAAGAGACAATATTGTAATGTACATTAATTTATCTTCATTTGTCTTATCTCTTCTATCAGATCAAATCTTGATTGTATTGTACTAACTAGCAGTGTCTAAACTTTTCAACCAATATTTATAATCTACAGAAGAGACAATATTGGGAATTACATTAATTTATCTTCCATTGTCTTATCCCTTCTATCATATCCCTGGGATAGACAGCAAAGGGAAGTTAACCCACTCTCTCGCAACCACTTAACGTGTGAAGTGAGCAAAAACATCTCCATATTTGTAAACTTTAATACATTCCCTGTCAATCTTAAACACGAAATTGTACAGAAGCGAGGCCACTCAATAATTCACGCGTGTTGTTGGGCCTCGTTGTACGTTCATCAGCACAAAATTAATCCTTTTGTGGAATAAAATTAGTTGATGAAACGTTTGGACACTCATCTTAATAAACCAAATAATTACAATTCAATAAAAGTAAAGTACCTAAAGTTATTAACCCAACGAATAAGAAAACGATATTATAAAACTTTGGGGACTAGTGAAATAAAGATTGCAATGTCCAATACCCTCATTGGCTTAATAAAGTATTAGTAGCTTTCCTGAAAAGTACAAACCAGTTGGTCAACCTATAGGAGATATTTTGATTTGAACCAAAAATAGTAATAGAATATTACATAATAACAAAATATTCTTCATTAGAATAATCAAAATAAAAATTATGTACACCAGATGTACAAGATATTTTTTTTCAGTACAGTGTATTGTTATAAAAAGGTCTACTTATTTACATATGTCTTGGGTAAGAGCTTTGAATAAATGAAGTTTTTGCTTGAGTCATTCGAGTCATGTGTACTTGCAGGTTTACCATCACTTCCACCAAGTAAATTACTTTTCCTCAAAGAAATAATAAATTTTTATGTTTGTTTTAGGTTATACTGGGTTGATTAAACGTCAAGAAGGCCAACGTAGCTATAATTTCCCGTTTGGGTAGGATCCCTTTAGGGTGTAAAAATACGTTTTATTTTTAAAAAATCATAATAAGTTTGAGGGTGTACGGTGATCTAACAATAGATTTGAGTGAAAGAGAACCAATTAACATTATTATCATCTAAACCACAAATTATTACTACAACGCCAACCCTGTCATCACATTTGCTTTGATATCATTTGACAAACTTTTCGTCTAATAAAATAAAATTTTTATCATATTGCGAATAAAAAATAAAATATGGAGAAATAATGGTACATATTACTTTTATGTATGTAAAATTTTAAGCTACTCTATAATCAACATTAAGGTAATCAATGTTTTTGTTAGTAGTGGAAACATTTACTTTTTTACAAGAACTAGAAAGTTTTAGCGATTCCGAAGAAGATTAGGGTTTTATTGTTTTTTTTTAAGGTTTTCGGATTAAATTTTTTTTTATCTTCAAACAAAATAAAAAATCTTTTTTATCATCGTTTTTTTCCCTCAATTTTTGGATTTTTTTTTATGTAGAAATACCTATCAACGCTACAGACAAAAAAATCTTACTACTTTATTTAATAAAATTTATGTTTTTTTATTAGACAGGGTTTGAATTTTAATGAAAGATGTTATCCCGTTACTGATGCATGTTGTCTTCCTTGTACATTTGTATAGAAATTTTATTTTTATGCAAGGGGTGTACATTTCTTATGAATTAGTTACACTATACAAAAAAAGGAAAGAAACGTACATTGCACTGTTAAAATTAATAAAAAAATGTAGACTTTTTTTTAAGCCAATTAAACTTTTTTCGCTCAAGTATATCAGGGAGGGAGGGGACAATGGATTGTAAACATTACCTCTCATTCGTAGGCTTCAAAACTTTAAATACTTTTTATAAAAATTTGATTGGTTGGTTCAAACTAGCAGTATATAAAATTTTCAACCAATGATTTTAATCGAGAATGGCTAGTTTTATCTATCATCATTGGGGATGTAACAATTTTAAGAACCAAATCATTCTACAGCAAAGCCCCTATATGCTAGTAGCGGATCCGCTAGTGATAATAATAATATAACAGTAACAGGATGTCTCCCTGTGTGTAACAAGGGTTTCGTTAAGCGACAGAACGATTGGTTTCTCCTTAACAGTGAAGCTTCTCATAGGTCCTAAGAATATTTATAACTATTATGGGGGTGAGGGCACCACTAAACTACAAAGAAAAAAAAAATCACTAAAATTTTTTGGCTTTAAAATCTTATGGGAATAAGAAATTGGATTATCGAATTCAACTATCCCCTTCTCAAGTGCATCTAGTGGCCTTTATTGGCGCAGCCGCTAATCTATAATACAAAGTAGAACGATGTCTGTCTGTTTGTTTGTGTGTTTGTCTGTTTGTTTGTAGCGAAGGATCTCGCTAACCGCTGAACCGATCGGGTTCTCCTTTACAGGGTAGCTTCTAATAGTTCCCGGGAAGGTTTTTAACTATTTTCTTGGGGGGTGACACACCCCCAACCCCCCCCAAAAATGAAAAATACCCCCCCCCCAAAAAAAAATCCCCCCCCAAATTTTTTTTTTCATTTTCTTTTTTATTTTAAATCTAAAATAGGTACGAAAATTGGTTTGATCAAAACTCTTGGGGCAAAGCCCCTAGAGGCTAGGGACGAAACCGCTAGTGATAAATAAAGTAGTTTGAAAGTCTAATTTTCCTATCAATCAGCATTGCGAGTAATCTTTCTCTATAATTAGATATATTATTTCCTTTACAGTATTTCCTATTAAAATATTGAGCAATTTTTAAAGCGTAGCATATTCTAAAAGTTTTATTTATTGGCCTAAATATTTATATAAATTATTTTTCTTGTAGAAATGTCATTCTAAATGTTTTATTAAAAGATAATAATGATTTTTTTTTGTAGCGAAGCATATATATAGTGGTTTGTGCTCTGCTGATTATATGGCTGCTTTTTCTAATTTAGATGTATTATTCACTTTAAAGGAATTATTATAGAAATACTGTGTTTTGTTTTTTGTCGAAGCTATTCTAATAATGAAAATTAAATTGATTGAATTTTGCGTCATCGGTGTCTGTAGTAAATGTATTAATTTAACTAAATTAACATAATCGTATAATCATTTATGAGATGTTTACCAGTAATTTATAGGTAGCCTCAGGCGTAATTTTGGTACTTAAATATACAATATATACATACTTCATTGGTATACAATCTTAAAATTTTGAAAAGCATGTAAAATTTTTAAGATTTCATGCTTTCCAATATAAGAGATTTTAGATTAGAGTTATAAGCAGTAGTGTACACAGACATTTGCATGAGGAAGTGTTTTTTTTTATGGGGTCTTGACACCCCTCTTCTTCACGCTACTAGGTATAAAAAGGGCTCGACCACCGCTCCTCAGCCGCGCATTAGCCCCAAATTTTAACCCGATTGTATAAAAAAATTGAATGAAAATCTGAAAAGATGAATTGTCTGTTTAGGAACAGTTTTAGAAATACAGCTGAATTTAAAAGTTATAATATGACGATTTCACTAGGGCTTACACGCGGCTGACGCGCTGGTGCCGAGCACTGGTTATTAGTGTATAAAACATAAGTTTACACTAATTGCGAAATTACTGGTTCAAAAGTTTATATTGCTTTTAACTAATTCTTTAAAAGAACCCTACTTTCTCCTTATACAATCTGATATCTCTTACTGTTGTAATACAACCAACATAATTATATAGTAGATCCACTACTTGAAATATTAAAATTTAAAGGCTGCCAAGCATTTTTGCATAGTTTTTTAAATAGATTACAAAATGCCAAAAATATATAAATGCCTTACTTGTCTATCTTGACTTTTAAATTTTGCTTGAATTTTAATTTTTGATACATAGTTTGCAGATATTTTACAGAATGTCATTTACAATGAAATAATAAAAGTTTTATAGTAAAAATTAACAACAGATCTTTAGAATAGATGAATTTACAGATAACCACATTCCCCCCTTTTCCAAGGACCATTTTCGTCTGCTAGCAAATTGTTTTCTGCTACTTGGCTGTGTTAATATTCCCTACATTAATGGTTGATTTTCAAAGACCCAATTGAGAGTCGGCACATGTCTTGTGTTTTACTCTAATTTTAAAATAACAGAGTAGCTTTGTTTCGGGAAAAAAATTTGCTATGTGCAAAAATATGTGTAATTTGACACCTCACTACTTGCAACAATTTAAAGGGACTGTGCAAATTTTAAAAATGATTCATTATGATTTTAAAAAATTCTTGACAATCCTTTTTTGGGATCTTACATAACATACATAGACCCATATAAGTACTTTAGTATATTGTAAGACAAAAAGCGCAACAACTCTATAATTCTAAATTTATACTTTTTCAACTTCGTTCTTTTATAGATTAAAATTTAAAGTAATACAATTACACTACTCATTATAAGAGTTTAAAAACATAATTTATATAAACCTAATATGGACCTTCTTAACCAAGCTTTAAAATTTTGATGCTAATATATTAGTTTAAATTTTGAAGGTTATTGAACAATGTTATTAATTTAATTATTAACCTAATAGCCCCACCCTTAAATATTTCTTATTATATAAAGATTAATTAAATTTTTATTAATGCAGGGGTTGGTCATTAGGATAAAAAATATCTTTTTCAAATTTAAATTTATAACAAAAATTAGATAAAAATACTAGATATGTCATTTAGATAGGTCTTAAATGTTTACTATTTGTTTATTTTTTTAAAGAAAATTAAAAAAACAATTTTGACACTGCTGCTTAAAAATTTGCATGAAATTATCCCTATACAGCTAAATCTAGATAATCTTACAAAAAATGCTCCATGCTTCTAGTCTTCATGAAAAACAACATTCAAAAGTTAAAAAAATACAGTTTGGCCAATGGTAAAAAGTATCATATCCTATATACTAAGCAAGCTGGTTGTGTTTCCAGAAATCTAAGGGGAAAAACACGACTGATTGCTCAAAATATTTTTTTTTGGAAAAATATCATGTGCCATTTAGTAGACATATTCTATTGTATATTGCATGTGAGCTTAATGCTTTAGACTATGCCTCTACCATCTAGTAGTCTATTTCCAAACGGGGGAGGGAACAAAAAACCTAGAACCATTCAAAAATCAAATTAAAACAAATTGCACTTTTTAAAAGAGGATTAGCTAGATTGGAATAACACCATGCAAAATTAAAAATTAAAGTATAATACTTAGTATTAAGGCCGCGTGCTCAAGGTAGAACAAAACGGCTTAGCATTTAATCCAAGCACACCACCGGTGCACCATGCCGAAAAACTGGCAAAAAGTTTGCAATATGATAGGAAAAGAATTTGTAAGGGTTTTATTTTATTGCATAACTTTTCTTTAGTTATGGTTTGACGTTTGGTATGGAAGCTTTATTTGAACAATTTGAACCTTAACTTTATACTATTTTAAATAATTTTCCTACTGAAAAACTATTGTAAAAATGGTATAATGATCATTATAACTCGATGTTTTTTCTTTTTTATCAATTTGCCCCGTTGTCCCAACAGGGGTATTTTAGAAACCTTTTAAATATGAAATAGTTATAGTTAATAAGACCAGTGATCTAAAGGGCCAAGGCAATGGCCAATAAATTGATGTACTTCCCCAATGATAATACAGAAAATTACCCAATTTAAAGAATTCAATACCTGTTTGAAACGTATGGACACATAACTAAATAAAACTACTAACAAAAATTTCAATAATAGTCCCCAAGGTTGTTAATTAAGCCAACAAATAAGAAAACACTAATATAAGACTTTAGGGACTAGTTTATTAACAGCCTAATGTCCACTCCCTCCCTGTCATAAAACAATGTAATTAGATATTTGACATAAACACAACTTTAACATTAGAATTAACAAAAGTCCTGCCGATGGTAGCTTTGTCATATACTCACAAAACAAGTATACTTACAAGTAGTCTATTCTTTAACTCTATTGTCCTAAATATACATATGTCATGTAAAAGGTATAGGAAGGCTTTATTTTGATTGGTGCAATGACACTTTAAAAAGAACATGACGTAAAAGGATTATCTGGTTTTAAATTTACATAGGATAAAAAAATAGACAGTATGTATCAATAGAATTACAAAATCTACAGCATACATATGATTTTTATTGTCTACTTTTTATCCTGGGAGGGAAGGGACATGTGACTGAATATATACTAGTCCTTAAAGTTTTCTTGCATTCTTCCTCGCTGGTCTAAAACGTTAGGAACTACTATTAAATCATGATTGGGTTGTGTAAACATTTAGTGTCCTGACTTTTCCACCAATAATTTTAATCTACAGCTTGGGGGTTAACATTAATTGGTATGTTAAGTTAGATAATGTTGGGCTAGAAGGTGCCCCACGAGGTTAGGAAATATAAGGTTAGTTCCCCGGAGGGGTAAAAAAAACTTTAAAAATACCAACATATTAAGAAAGGTGCAATAAAAAAATAAAAAAAAAATAATGTCATTTATGTTTGAAACTATGAAAGAACTAGCGGTGCTCCCCTAGCATCTAAGGGTAGTGCATTCAAAAACATCTAACAATAAAATAGCCTAAAACCATCCCAGAACTTATGTGAAGCTTTGCTAAATAAGATAACACAATCAATTCACTAGTTTTTAAAATCTTAAGCTTCAGACAAAAAAACTTTATCTAACAATAAAATGGCCCAAAACCATCCAAGAACTTATGCGAAGCTTTGCTAAATAGGATAACACCATCAGGTCACTAGTTATTAAAATCTAAAGCTTTACTACTTTATATAATAGGATATGTTGTTTAAAAAGTTTGTTCGTTGGTCTCAAGCAAACTTACCTAAAAAAGAAAAAAAATGCTTATTGTCAAGGAAAATAATGATGTAATTTAAATAGCTAAAGCTAACTTTTACTTCTGTACAAGGACGGAGGGGACATTCGGCTGTTTATTACACTAAGACCCCAAAGTTTTATAATAATGTTGGCTTAACAACTTTTAGGACTTTTCTTGAATTTTCATTGTTCAATAAGTTGAGTGTCCAAACATTCCAACCACTGATTGTAATCTACAGAAGGGGTAGTTTTGTAAATAATCATTGTGGAAGTACATCCATTGTCTTATCCCTTTAGGATACTTCTTAGATTTATGAAAAGTAAAAATTTAGCAACAATATACACTTAAGTACTGCAACTGAATTCCAAAATATAGTTTCAACTAACAGATAAAAAAATGATAAAAATGCGAGTATCAAAAGAGTGAAAACATATATTTATAATAAAAATTTAGATTATAGGAGAAAACAAGGATGTCAACATTCATAAAAGCGAAGAATTTTGATAAGAAAGGGTAAATAAAAAATAACTCTTGTAAAGTGTCAGAACTTACCAAGTTGAACATTAATTTGTAAGTCTAAACAAAATTGTACACAAATTTGTTGTAAAATCTATTACATAACTTTTTAAATATTCAAAACCCTTGTACAGTCCAGAGAAGCTAAGGGCGCAGCCACATGTAATCTAATAATCAACACACTCTCTTATCTTAGTATTATTCTATATGTAACAATGAGAACGAAAAACAGGGATCTAAAGGGATAAGACAATGGCCGATAAAATTGATGTACATACCTAATGTTAATACACAAAATTATCACTTCTGTAGATTACAATTAGTGGTTAAAACATTTGGAAACTCAACTTAATAAACTAACCAATTAAAATTCACTAAAAGTCCCCAAAGTTGAATAGCCAACGACTAAGAAAACTTTTAAAAAAAACTTTGGGGACTTGTGTAATACCCCATTGTTCCCTCTCTCTCTGACGACAACACTGAACGTCGTGATAGAAACTGCAACTTCATGTTTAAGGGGTTCACATCCACCAGTGATACCAGGGATTTGTTACATACAGAAAATTTTATAAAAAAATATTGACAATTTCTTTCTAAAAACTGGATATATAATACGTTATTTTACTTGGCTTTTCTAAAAAAAGCCTAAAACCTGTCGAAGACTACAAAGTTATAAATCTATCTGTACAGCTATTTTAAAGATCTTAATAATCACAATTCATTATACATTTTGCTAACCCTACTTTTTTTTAAAATAATAAACATGAAATAACTAAGAAACTTTAAAATTTGTTGCAATGTTAAAAAATTTAATATTTATTATATTTTGAAAATAAAAATTTATCTTCTGTTTCTATATTCCATCAATCCCCGACTCACAACTTTAGATCTTGACTTTGGATAAAACATTTGCGTATTGTCATATATTGGGAGTCCTACTATCCTGCACATAATTTGGCTGTATATTGTACAATTGCATGCCTAATAATAAATATTAAGGTCATAGAAATAGCATTAATCAAATAACTGTTAAAAAATATAAAGATTGTTTTTTTTATTTAATTTTACTTACGAACAGACGAAGCCAATAACATAGAAGCTTTAAAGTAATATTTGTCACATTATTTAAACACTCCTAATCCATAAAGAGTTAAGAACAAGATGCATTAGATTGCAAGTTGCTTCACGCCGCATGGGACGATGATATGACAATTGATGAAGAATATACATGGATATTATAACAGGATAATTTGTTTCGTAAATTTGGGCTGTTGTTTACCGTGCCATTTATTGGTCAGTTCGTTGATCCAGTAGGAGGGGAGGGAATAGGGTGTTGTTGTTGTGTTTCACTTTATTACAGAACATGAAAATCCGGTGTAAGATCCAAGTAATAATATATCCGAGAAGCCAAAGGCATGGGCTAAAAAAACTGGTATTTATTTTATGATTTTTTATCTTAATATTAATGAAAAATTATCTTTGGGAGGATGCTATACAAATTTTTCAGATTGACTGAGAACTGGTTCTAATCCAGCGGATATTTATCGGTTTGGAAGCCATACTGGAGATTTCCTTCCATTAAAATAAAGTACTATTTTCTTTACAGCAATTTAAAAAGTTAAATAACTTTTAAGTAGGAAAATTTCTCTTTAATTTGATAATTTTAAGTCTATAATGTTAATTATTATGTACCTTTAAAAAAAAATATACAATATCTATAATGGTGAAGCTATAAAATCAAATAGTAGAACAGTCGAAAACGAACATTTGTAGAGTGTCAAAACTTAATGAGCAGAATATTAAATTAAAGGCAAAAACAAAATTATAAATAAAACTTGCTTCAAAATTGCTTAAATAAAGAATTTGTTTAATTAATGACATACTATAGAAAAGGTTCCATTTCAGATATTATATTTTCTGTAAAAAATTAATTTATTCAGCAAAATTCCAATCATATATATTTCTTTACGATGAACAATTTTCTAAAGTTACTGCATGTAACGTTTAACTTTCCTTATAATGGAGTAACAGGTTCAGTGTGTGTGTGTGTACCGAACTATCTCGTCAACCATTGAACCGATACGGTTCTTCTTTACAGGGTAGCTTCTTATAGGTCCTGTGAAGGATTATAAATATTTTGGGCGAGGGTACTACCACCTACCCAAGACAAATCGCCCCTAGAAAAATACCTCTCTTCCCCCCAAAAAAAATACGTTAAAATCCTAAAAGTTAGTATTAACATTATTATATTTATACTTAATCTCATAATCATAGGAAATATTTACTACTTAATTTGATAATAACATTCGCTTTAAAGATTTTCTTAATAACATGTGTTCAATACTTGAGGATAAAGGTTTCAGTAAATATGTATAAAAAATCTCCATTTAGCGTTTTTTAGTCCCAACCACCTATCCAATGTTTTTGAAAATCCGACACATAATCTTTCAGCTAGTCAGTCAACAAAAACAAAACAAAAAAACTGAGCTGTAAAGCAGTTGGACTAAGATTGTAAATTGGCCATTTTTAAAATTTTCAGGTGCAACGTCGTCGCCTTTGCTGATTCTCCCTATTTTTTTGCGTAAAATTTTGCCTGAAGTAGGCAGATTAAAGAAAAAAAATAGAGGGGGCATGAGCTATATATAACTCTCCTCTCAGGGCAGAAACGATGTCCCGATTTTGTATTGGGTCTTTGAAATCAGCTAATAGCGTGAGAAATATAAACACAGCTGAGTTCCTACAAAAGAACAAAAATCAACCTGCAAGCAGACCAAAAGGATCTCTGCCACTTGGGCAGGTATGTCTTAATTTTACATATATTACACATTTATTGGATCTACTGCAGTTCACGGTAAAATATTGCTGGTAACGAATATTGCCAAAAATTTATGAATTTAAAAGGATGCTAGCTGCCAAACAGCTGAACGTACAGATCATGCCCGCACACTGTTTTAGGCGGCATAAGAATGCCTACAAATAATCTGGAATAGCCATAAATCTATAATGCATAATTATCTCGCAGTGCAGAGAAATGCGCGAAAAAGGCCTATTTTACGCGTTTTTTCTTTAGTTAAGCTTTCCCTATGCATCATTGGATCTTGGCTATTCCAGATTATTTGTAGGCCTTCTTATACCGCTTAAAATGGTGTGCGGGTATGATCTGTACATTCAGTTGTTTGGCAGCTAGCAGCCTTTAAAATTCATAGATTTTTGGCAATATTCGTTACCAGCAATATTTTACCGTGAACTGCAGTAGATCCCATTTATTGTAGGTAATTAATATTGTGATGCAGAAATGGTTATAAATTAATTGTCCTCTCCCTAATTTTTTATGCTAATTTATTTTTCCTTAAATCCCGTGTAGTATAAATGTAAGTGCATGCAGGGATCCTAAGGGATAAGACAATGGATGATAAATTGATGTACACAATAAATTATATGTTAAAGTTTAGACACTGAAGGTTTGTACAACTCAATCAAGATTTAATAAACGTTCCAAAAGTGTTTAAGTTAACGGATGACTTCAAAACCAAATAAAATCCGATGAATAAGAACCGACCATACCGAAAAATCATGTTTAGCAACGTTTCACAGACAATTTTGAAGAATATTAAAATAAAAATGGTACAATTAATATCAGTTTTGTAAGCCCAGGCCTTCGGCCTCTCGGAACTCACAAAACTGGTATTTATCTTACAATTTTTCATTTTAATAACCGCTGAAAGTTGTTTATAATCTACGTGGATACGTATAAATTTCGGTGCAAAGTCCCTACCCTCCCTGAAATTCATGTAATTTTAGCTAAATTTAGCTAAATGTGTTAAGATTTCAATCTAAACTGCATAACAAGTATTTGACAGTAATAATAATATTAACAAAATAATCCCCAATTATTTGACAAATTCATTTACATTTCAAGGAGATCAGTAAAATGATAGTTTTAAAGTGTAACTTTTAGGGAATCAATAAAAATTTGCCAGGGCTCGGCAATCACGCGTCAGCCGCGACTAAACCTAATTTAAAGAAGCCATTTGAATGCTTTGGAAAAAGGTATTGCCGTATTAGCGTCAGGTTTCAATTTTCCACCTATTTTTTTTAAATTTGTAAAAGGTTGATTTTCTTGAAAGGCTTACAGGAGACTGACTTGAGGCTTGAGACAAATATGAACAAACTTATACGTAAAGCAGCTTCGCTACTAATTCATATTTGTCTCTATATATAATTTTCACCAAGAATAGAGGTATAGGTCATTAGTTGATAAATAAAAGATTCCACGAGATATAAAGCTGAGAGGGAGGGGACATTGGGCTGTTTATTACATTAATCCCCAAAGTTTTATAATAAAGTTCTTATTCGTTGGCTTACCAACTTTGGAGACTTTAGTGAATTATTATTAGTTGTTTCATTAAGTTGAATGTTCAAACGTTTCAACTACATACGGGGTAATTTGTGTATTGTCATTGGGTAAGTACATCAATTTATCGTCCATTGTCTTATCCCTTTAGATCCCTGGATTTAAAGACTAAAATTTTCGTTTAATAAAATTAGGGAAATGTCTTTTATTTTTCGTTTACCTATCATTTTATTCCTGATCAATAGAAATATAAATCAAAGTGTCATAGTTTGGGGGGATAAAAAATCAATATTCAAATCAATCAACCCAGAAAAACGTTGAAATATGATTATACATTTTACAGAGAAACTTTTTTCATCCTAAAAATTAAAAAATCTATAATATAGATTTAAATACATTTAAAAGATTTCATTTCTTATTTTGTTTTTAATACAAGGAAGATTTGAATAATATCAAACTAGTGATTTTTTTAACTTTAAAAATTAAGTTTTTTTATACCATTTGACCAATTGAAATAGTAAAAATGTAATAAAAGAGTAAAATAAATTGAAAATAGTAATTCTAATTTTCTCTAAAATAAAGTATTGCAAATCTATCTTTAATTGATATCCTCTGCACGATTTTTATATTTCTAGGATGTTGGAAATTGATTTCCAGTATGGCTTCGAAACCTATTAATATCCGCTGGATTAGAACCGGTTCTCAGCATCACTGGAAAATCACGTATAACATCGTATTACAGACAATTTTCCACAAATATTAAGATAAAAGTCATAAAATTAATACCAGTTTTGTTAGGCCGGGCCTTTGGCCCTTCGGGGTTAACAAAACTGGTTTTAATGATATTATTTTTATTTTAATATTCGCGGAAAGCTGTCTATAATACTATTAAATAACTATTATATCAAGGATACAGGGTAAGTACAATGATAAATTAATCTTTCCTGACACCATAATTCTATACGTTCAAAATTGTTCTTCTCTATAATAAAAGATGTATTCTTTTTGTAATTTTGATGTATTTTTAATTAAAAGAAGATTAATTTATCTTCCTATTGACCTATCCCTGAATCCTAATCCCCAGAGTAGTAAATTACATGTTATAAATCATTCAACAATTTGATGAAATTATTGGGTTGGGGACGATTACGTTCTCTCTAGAGTTAGTTCGGTCAAATCAGCTCTATCATTCGGAGATTTATTAATCGCATCGTATTATAGGTAGCTTTATCAAAATAAAAAGTATAAGATTAAAACCAGTTTTGAAGGCCCGGTCTAACAAAATTGCCATTAATTTTAGGAATTTTGTTTTAATATTCGTGAACAGTTGTCATTAATACGTTGATATGTTTTGTCCGTATGGCCGAAAACCGGTTCTAATCCAGCGGATACTAATCGGTTTGGAAGCCATACTGGAAAAGGTATGATGGGAGAAAGGCAATCTTACCAAACATTTTTGCCAGAATTACACAAATTTTGTTGACTACTTTTTACTTAAAGTGATAAACTATTTATGTCTAAATTCTGCCTTTAAGGGAAGCTTCAAATTAGTCATGTTGTCATACCAATCACTATGAAAAAAACCCACAAGATAACAACATTTTTGATGATAAATTAACAGTGAAGATTTATCTAGAGTTGATCAAAATTAGAATTCTATTAGAGATATACACACACTATTTAGTGCAGACTGCATGGATACTGTAGGTCTTTCCGAAATTATTTTCATTGTAGAGGTCCGTCGATACATAAACAAATAGTTGACTAATAACCACATCTGGGCATCATAAGGCTAATATTATGTACAATGAGTTTATTAATCATTGGAAATTTTAATATTTTGATAATAAGTGTACGTTGACTTTAAACATTTAAAGATAATCTATAACTAAAACAAGCTTAATTTATGTTTGAGATTAAAAGTACCCAAAGTCTTTGAGCCAACTATTAGAATACTTAATGACAAACTTTGGGTACCAGTGTAATTTTTAACAGTCCATAGTCCCCTTCCTTCCAGAAAAAATGTAAATAACAACTATCGATGTTATCAATAACATTCAGATTAAACAAATGTGCTAAAAAATTTAAGCAAACGAATGAAAGAACGAGTGAACTTTGGTGATCAATAGTATTTAAAATCCATTGTCAACTCCCCTCTGATTTATATAAGCCCTTAAAGGCTTCTCCCAAAGAGTTAGATAACCCCACAGGGGTTAGCTATAAGTTTTTTCTTAAAGAAGGGGATTACTTGTATGATTAAAAATTAAAATCTACAGAACTGTACAACAATACTACAGCCTAATAAACTGGGCCCACTTAAAAGTTGAAATATGATTAAGTAATTTTCAATATGATGATTATTTAATTTCTTCCTAGTTGAGACACACACATTTTAAATACATTAGGCTTTTGGGTAATTTTCCTCTAAGTGACTTGTCGAACACTGCCCCCCCCCTATTTTAAAAAATAAATAAATTAGGAATAAAGAGGGGGGGGGGGTGGGCGAGGTGTTGTAGTTTTTAATTTGTTGTTTATAACTTTGAGTTAGGTTAGTTTATATATAGGTACTTGGTATTAAATCATTTTAATAAAACAACAAAAATGAAAATATTATAATTGTTATTTCGCCTACAGATTTTTTATTAACAATAAAAATATTAAAATAAATACCTCTAACTCCATTTTAGTCCATTTGAAATCCTTTTCTAATCTTAATTTCACATCATATTATTATTATCACTTTGAGTCATTCATAAATTTTAAAACTTTTGGAACTTTCAGGAACTTAATCTCAAAACCTTGTTGTCAGGAATAAAGATAATTTTAGACTGAACAAAAAATGACCCAAAAAAGTTTTCTTAAAAAACCATTACAGCATTTATTCTACAAAAAGATAGTAGGTTATTTCTAGAAAAAAGTCTTAAATTTTTGAAATTCATGAAAAGTTTTGACTTGAAAAAGTTATATTATTATTATTTGTATAAATACAATGTCTAGTTTCAAATTCAAAATCAAATATTTTTGTTGAATTGTCCATTCCTTTATCCCTGATTCTCATCACATCACTAGCTCTAGACTTTATGTTTGTGTGCACTGATCTCTGAGCTTGACTTTATTATAATCAGGATTTATACACAAGAATAACTCTTATTGTTCTTTTTTAATGTAAAACAATGTTCCTATTGTGTTGGTCTTTTACATTTGTTAACAGTCACTGTGCCCCGGCGCCATTTTAATAAACGTGTATTGTTTGTTAGGGCTTCAGATATTAAAAGGATTTGGTATCTGTAACAAAATAATATTCTTCAATTCAATAGAAACAGGAATGATCGCGTTTAATGTCTAGACTCTAAAGTTAAGACCAAAATACAATTTTAATTTGTGAAAAAAAATCTTTGCTGTGTTTTTTAGCTCTCATAACCTATTAAATTTTCAACAAACCAACTGCACCATAAATAAAAACTGAAAAGGCCTGCCTTTCCCTTTTATTAGCCCTTACTGGTTTAGCAACCCCCTCAAGAATCGCTGTGCACGCCACTGCCCATATACAATAAAATCCAATTACTTATTGGATATTTAAAATTTTATTCCAAATAAAACAAAAAAATGTGGAATTTGATTATAATTATTTGATTGAGGCCCTATACCTTATATTACATGAAATCTACCTATAATGTTTTAAGATGACAATTTACTAATGAGCTTTTGGTGCTCTAAAGAGTTCTAATAATAATAGTTTCAAGGACAAAACAAACCATAATAGGTCATGGTAAAAAGGTAAAAACACATGTATTTAAAGGGATAAGACAATGGCTGAAAAAATTGATGAACATCCTCAATGTTGATGCAAAAAATTGCCTTTTTTGTAAATTAAAATTACTGGTTAAAACGTTTAGACACTCAGCTTAAAGAAATAACCAATCAAATTTTCAATAAAAGTCCCCAAAGTTGTTAAGCTAACGAATAAGATTTCAGTAATAAAACTATGGGGACTAGTGTAATAAACAGTCCAATGTCCCCTCCCTCCCTGATATGATTAAATAGTAAGGAATCTAAAAAAATTTTAAAAATATATATCATAACTTCTCTATTTACAGTATTTGTTCATGCGTCTGTCAGCCACTCAAAGATATTAAAATATATCTAAGTTAGTTTAATACAAATTAAATTCTAATTAACTTATTGGTAATACCTACAAAAAAATAAACTTTTTTTCTTTTACTGTCTTCTTCAATCAAAATGTAATAAATCTGTTATTGCCATGCTACTTTGAAGAATAATTTTCCTTGTTTATATAAAAATTTATTCAAATCACTTATCATACAAAATAATGCCATGTTTTTTGGTCACAAAAATTGTCCTTAAAATACAATGTATTTATTATTAGTAAAGGACCAACACTTTGAAAGCCACCACAAATCCAATGAGATAGCAGTGAGAAACTAAAAGGATATTTCCTCCATCCTACTTTTGAACAACATCCCCCAAAAAAATTACGCTCCCACAAACACACACACACATACACACAAACAACCGCCCAAAATGTCCGTGCATCGTCGCAATGGTGCGACCCAACGAGACGCGTATTTGGGAAATTATAATGAGCGTAACTTCGCATCCAATCCACCCTTACGAGATTTCGATTGAATTTCTTCCACCGGCAAGATTTTTTGGTCTTTTGATAACTCGTTTTACCCCATCCCTTATCCTCTACCCCACTTTTGCTTTCATTACAAAATTCTTCCATCCTAACTTAACAACGCTGCTCAATAATGTAGCTCACCAAATTTACACATAAGGTGACGTTAACATGGGAATTACATATAATTAATTATGAAAATAATATATCCAAGTGCGTCTGTCGATAAAAAGAGAAAGACGCAATAAATCATTTAGCTCTTTATTTTTAATTTTTTAAGTTTAAAAATATTGTACTCGGCTATTCCTTGGCCGATTTAGGCTTTTAATCATATCCTGGCCGAGACAAATTTAGACCATTGACTAATCAAAAATCGGTTCAGTTAGAGGGATACCCAACGTCTCAATTTATTGCTACCAAAAGTCTTATAACTACGTTGCAATTATATAAAAACCCGTAAATTGAGTTTAATCAAAGGAGTATACTGTACATTTAAATCACGCCCCCATCCCGTGATACAGCGTGGAATTAATTTGTCATCGACCGAGATTTCATCCTTCCTCGTTGCGTCAATAGCTCAGGGGTACAGGGATAAGATAATGTATGAAAAATGATCTCACCCAAGTACATGTTTGTGACATTTTTTCTGTTAAAGCTTGTAAATACAGCCTAGTTATAGCACATTAATAGATGCTTTCTTTGGTTAATTTAAGCACGAAAGAAAAATTTGGATAAAAAATTAACATTCATTGTTCTTTCCCTCCCTGCATATTTCCTTAGCCCCAAAACAAATACATAAGTTATGTCAATTTAGTTTTGTTTCATAAGGAAGCTTATTTATCATTATTAAAATAAACAATTTATTTTAGGGGTCTATTCTGTAATTAATAGTAGTCCGTCTATCCTGTTTTAAAAAGAAGTAAGTTTTTTTTGTCTGAAGCTTATGATTTCGATGACTCCTGCACCAATCGAGTCTCAATATAGGTCCCAGAGTGGTTCTACTTTATTGTAAGATTTAAGGAATGGGATTGTTTAGGCTATTCTTACAATTTTCGAACACAGAAACCCTAGATATTAGGGGCGCAGCCTCTAGTAGGTTAATAATGAGTAACCATTTTGAAATGAAGACGTAAGGATATTGAATTTACTAAAAAAAAGCTACTATGTCTAAATCTTTTCTACCAGTTAAAAATACTTTTATTTAGATTATTGTTTTTTTGTATTATGCTCAAATTGTATATAATCTAATAATAAATTTCTTCAACAATAGAAAATAATGTTAAAAACAATTTTCAAATCTAAAGACATCCATTCATTTAAAGTTTAACATTCGAAAGGTTAAAGGATTTTACTATAACGATAATGTTTAAAAATTACAAAGCTTTTTAAAAATAAACAAGGTGAAGAAAAAAGCAAAACGTAATTTTTCATTTCTTTTTTTGTTAAAACGATAATACCTTTTCTCTTTGCTTGAACTTTTCAATGTGTGATGTTTAGTCTAGTAAATTACTCAAAGAAAGCATTCATGACAAACATAATGTATAATTATAAAGTAACTTCGCAACAAAAAATATATGTTGTTAAAGAAAGAGTAAATTCCTTAAAGTTTAAAAGGTGACAATTTCTTTAGTTTTGTTGACATTATACTAGTGTTTTACACAGGGCTCTGCAGCAGAGCATCAGCCGCGACGAAGCCTCAAAGTTAAACCAGTTTGGATCCTTTAAAAATATGTAAAAAAAGGAGAGAGATAGACATATTTGGGTCAAGTTTGACTTTTAGACTTTCCCAGAGGCTTACAGGCAACTGAAGTGCGGCTGTCGAGCCATCATTTTAAGCAATCGAAGGCACTCTACAAGCCTTATGTGTTAATTTGTCATATAAAAGATGTTTTTAAGGTTGGTAAAGGTTGTTTCCAAAGAGGAAATGCTAAAACAAGATAATAAGTAAATATAAACAGAAAGAGACTTTAAAATGTCAACCTTAAAGAAATATCAAATTGGAAATTAATAATCCATTAATTTTTTGTTTAAGAAAAAGGACATGCTAATAAACAATTCCAAAAACAAAATATTTTTAAAGATACAGTAAAGCAAACTTTTCTTTTATCATTATTTCACTCGAAAGATCCTTGTAAACTAAATAAAAAATGAAAGATTTTTTTCAAACAATATAATATCCTTATCGGCTTTTATTTGCACTAGGGTCAGCGGCCACAAACAGAGTCGTATAAAGCCGCCATTTTTTACAATCTTCTATTAAAAATAATATTACACAGCCCCTGGCTGCAAGTATAGAAAAACAAAAAAAAATTGAAAACAACCGCAACTAATACTCAACCAGACGACTTAATATTTATAGATTTTTTTTTATATTCAGTCAACTTCATATCCATAGGTAATTTTTGCCAGTTTTTTTCATAATCCGCCGCCTAAACTCTGTGGCTACTGAGCCTGACAATTATTTGCAAATAAATGTAAATAATGCCGACATAAGTCCTTATCTACGTTTTAACTGAAAAATTACATTAATCAAAGAAAATACATAATTTTTAGTACTTTCTATTAGTTGAAGGCAAGGAGGGCGGGGACATTGGGCCGATTATTACGCCCAAGTCCCCATTGTTTTATAATAACGTTTTCTTATTCGTTGGCCTAACAATTTTGGGGACTTTAAGTGAATTTTGATTGGTTAGTTTATCAAGTTCAAACGTTTTAACCTCTAATTCTAATCTACAGAAGGGGTAATTTTGTGTATCATCATTGGGGATGGACATCAATCTATCGACCATTGTCTTATCCCTTTAGATCCCTGAAATAGACGGCTAATTAGAACTATTGGTGAAGGAGGTTTATAATTGGTCTAAAAGACCTACAAAGGAAAATGATAATAAAATCAATAAATGTATTGAGACAAAAGAACTAGGTGATAATCCCTTGTCAAACAAAAGCCCATAATTGACGGCGGCTTCAAAAACTTAAACATTGAGAGACATAAAATGCTATGTTATTTCTATATTCTAAAGTTATTACACATTGAGATATTTTGCCTTATTATTCTAGAAATCATTAACCCAAAAATCCGATAAATAGGGTAATCATATTGAACAGAATATTTTTGTCTTAAAGAATGTATAACAAAATTATATCTCACAGCAGTTGCTAAAATTTTAGATTTTTAGAAAAAGGTTAAAGTTTGTGCAATGCTAAGTCATGTAACTGTTTAATTGATGCCGCACTATTGAGCTAATTTGCCTGAAATTTACTATAAATAAGTAAGGATATAATATGACGCTATACATAATCTTTCAGTATGGCTGAAAACCGGTTCTAATCATCGGTTTCGAAGCGATACTGGAAAGATATATTTATAAGTAGATAGTAATAATGACAATAGCATAAATCATAGACAAATTGGTACACCTATATTCTATAAAGATAGCTCAGCTCAACTTTAATAAGAGATAGCTATACCGATATGGAATAATTATGTATGAAAATGCTTCAGCATGAAATATTAAAAAAAGTAGACTTGCTACTTTCTCAACTTCAGTATTACTAAATAATGTGCATTAACTTCCGCATATGTCTGCTTGATGCGCTGGAAAGTGTCATGGGTGACGTAATAAAAATACATCTTAAATTGATGGATTAGAGAAGAAGTGGGAAAGGAAAAAGACATGGATTTAGACGTTTTTTTATGACGTCACATATGACACTCTCCAGCGCTTCTGTCTGTCTCATATTATTACAACAGAATAGATTAGTCCTGCCCAATTACTTCATTGTCAACAATTAGAACCATTTTGGTTAATTCGCAACTAGCGGCTACGCTTCTGGAGGCCTCTAGGGGAACTTGAGGGAAACAGAGGGGTTGGGAGGGGGGAAGATTGTAAGTAACCTTCCTTAAAATGGTAAAAAACCTTCCCTGGACCTATATGAAGCTTTAATGTAAAAGGAGAACCATATCGATACATTGCGATAATCTTCAGCACAAACACACAGACAGATATCCTGTTACTTTTATATAAGAATTATGTATGTTGGGATTATAAGCGGATGTTAATATACCCCTAATAAAATTTCTCACTTAATAAAATTGCCCTACCATTGGGAATTTCAATAAAATTTGCATTATAATATGGTATGATAATACTAAAACTATGGATATCTTGATAGAATAAACAATTAAATTATATATAAATTGATTTTATATCTTTATTTCTCTACTAGCGGGTACACCCCTAGAGGCCTCTAGTGGCACTTTAAATGTTTTTGTTTGATAATCTCTACTATAATTTTTTACGTACGATACCTCTTCATTTGACGTTGAAGTCTCCTAAACGTTTTTTAAAATTTTGATTTTTTTGTCATTTCTCTTGGGAGGGTGGTGGTACCCTCCCCCAAAATAGTTAAAAACCTTCCTGGGACTTATGAGAAGCTACCCTGTTAAGGAGAACCCGATCGGTTCAGCGGTTAGCGAGATCCTTCGGTACACACAGACAGACACACAGACAGACAGACAGACACACAGACAGACAGACAAACATCCTGTTACTTTAGTATAAGGATTAACCCATACTGCTTCATATGGTGTTCGTGAAATTAAGCAATAATGTTTTTAAATTTCATTTAAATTTTAAAAATATCAGTTTAAAAGTTTTTATAGAACCTAAATATATTTTAAATTCCGAAGTAAATTTTTTGAATGTGGAGTTTTAATAGTTACTTTTATAATCCTTTGCAGAATAAGACCGATTTTTTAAATCCGCAAAAAAAACAACGCTGCTATGCCTAATAATGAATGTTTTATGCTAAGGTGAATTATTAAAAAAACTTTTGACCCACTAAAATTTTAGTGAGGCAAAATTATCCCCTCTAAAATTTTAGTTTGCCTCACTGATTTTAGTGGGGCAAAAGTTTTTTAAGAATTCACCTCTGTTTTATAAACACACCTAGTACTTGATTGGACTATAAGACCCCCTGATAATCTAGGAAACGGACAAAATTGCAACGTTTTCTTTAAAAGATATAAGATAATTATATTCAATTTCTATATTGTTATTCTTATGAATTAAACTCAAATATATCCCTAACCTAACTAATCGAAAAAAACATACTTTATTAGTAGATAATGATAATAGTTATTTTTAAAAAGGAAAAACAAAAATTGGGGAAATTTTGATGAATTATTACCCTATTTCAAATCTTCTTGGACATTAGTTAAAGATTAATAAGATAAGGCATTAAAAAAAGGAATAAACATGACAAAAAAGCTGATTTTATTATGTTAATCCTTTTCTTTCTAGGAAGGATAGTATGAAAAAAATATTCAAAATTTTTATTTATAGCAACGATTCAAAGGTTTTCGTAACCTGAAAATTAGCAAAAGAGCAATTTTTGGAATAAGATTTAGACCATGGCGTTTGGCATAGTTTATTTTACTATCATCATGATATGGTTTTCTGTACTTCAACAAGTTAAAATACGTGGATCCTTTAATATGTATATGCTGAATTTACAGCATGACCCTCGAAAAAGTATTTTTAAGCATCTGCAGCCCTTATTTCTCAATGAATTATTAAAAAATGCATATGTCCTTGTTCTCTATAGTATTCCACGTAAGTAGATATAAAAATATTTTTTTACCTCCATTAACACCGGAGATTTTTAGTGCTAAAGTTTTGAAAAAGTGACTGAGGAAAAAGTAACTTTTAACATGAAACGACTTTTTTAGCAAAATTAAGCTAGAAATCCTTTTATTTTTGTTACTAGCAGAAACTTTATGCAAAAATGAAATAAAAAATTTAGTTTTTGAGTAAAAAGCATTTTTTTACACATATTTTTTGAGTCTTTTTAGTTTAATGATATTTTGAAAAACTTACTTATTAGGCAAAATTGTTTAAGATTAAAAAACCAAATAAATCTCTATGAATATAGCAGGAAAATTATTTTTGTTTCACAATCCTAACTTTAATAACAAAAAAGTTATAAAGAAAATAAAAATAAACATAATGATTTTTTAGTCTAAAAAGCTTAATTTACCCCCTATTAAATAATTGAGATGTCAGAAAAGTAGGCGGAGCAACTGTCATAATTAATCCTTTTCTATAAATAAGGGTTAATAAATGACCTAAAATTTGCAAATAATCAATTCATTCAGTAGTATTTTTTGCCATTAAAAATTGATATTTTTTGGTGGAATAAAAAAGAAATATTTAGTTAACTTGTTTTTCTTTGTGTCTCATTATTCAGTTGCCAGAAAAACATAATATAACCATCCAAAAAATAAGGGAAACAAAAAAAAATTCTTTTTCTCAGTCACTTTTTCAAAACTTTAGCTCTAAAAATCTCCGGTGTTAATGGAGGTAAAAAAAAATATTTTTATATCTACTTACGTGGAATACTATGGAGAACAAGGACATATGCATTTTTTAATAATTCATTGAGAAATAAGGGCTGCAGATGCTTAAAAATACTTTTTCGAGGGTCATGCTGTATATAAATATCTCAGTTGGAAATTTGAGTATTTCTCAAGTACACTTCAATCAAACAACAGAGATGAAAGGTCAAGTAGACAATTCTGCCCAGGAAAGCCTGAGCAGAATATCAGGGATCCATAGAGACATTGGCCGATAAATTGATATACATCCCCAATGGTGATACACAAAATTACTCAATCGGCAGATTACAATTAGTTGTTAAAACATTTGGACTCTCAATTTAATGAACCAACCAATCAAAATTCATTAAAAGTCCCCAAAGTTGTTAAGCCAACGAATACAAGAACGTTTTGATAAAAATTTGGGGACTAGTGTAATAAACAGCCAAATGTACCCTCCCTCATTCAGTCAAAATAAAGCATCATTTGACAAATATTCAATAGGACATACTTAGATATAAAATCTAATAAACGGCTGAACCTTTAAAGGATAACATAAATTGGTCATTCGGGAGGTTCTCTTTAAAATACAATCAAATAAATGCAGAGAATAATTAAAAGGATTTTTTAGACGTGTAATTTTATCTTAGGTAGTATTAAATAATGATAGTAAGCAAAGGAGTGATGATAGATTTTGCTGTGTAATAATTTACTGTTCTTGTGATTTAACAATGTAATACACATGCTGAAGTAAAGGCCCACCACCTTTTACTATTTAAGTTGTAAACATAAATCCTAATTTATAAATTGAATTGACAAATGGGCAAAAAAAACCCAGATATTTAACCTCAGTTAACCCAAGAAAAGAAACGGTATTCGTTTTGAATAATAATGATTTCATAATAGCATTTTTTTTACCAACCCCTAACAAATCTAAGTTATACAGAAGAAGGGAAGAATTTAGAAAAAAGTAGATTGAGAATTAGTCGTAAAGGTTTTTTTTTGCCTGTTAATACAAATCCTTAAAAATATGTCAATTTTTTTCTCCAATTCCAAGTCCTTCTAGACCAAATAAGCTAAATACGAAGCCCTTTATATTAAACTATCAGTTACGCTACTAGAGACCTACACTGTAAAGGAGAACCATATCGATTCAGCCCTTAACAAGACCCTTTTGTACATTATACAGATATAGTTATCCTATTATTTTTATATTAGGATATAGGGTCAGAAATACAATTTATATTGATTTCAAATGAAAAAACACAGAAATTTAATACCAATTTAAGGACTGCAACTCCTTGAACCAAAAAATGTATGACCGTATTGTACACACATTGTACTTGATACGTATATATTTCAATCTCCATTTTAATTGCATATAGTAAGATATGACATTGACTGGTATTAACAATACCCCACCCTTGTATTTACAGTGGGGAATTTGAAATAATAAGGTAATTCTAGAGCAGCTAATCAATGTACTGTCAATGTAATGGACACTGGACAGCAAAGAGAACTTATAGAAAAAGATTTTATTTATGTTCTTAGTTCGTTAGTGACAGACCTTCTGACAAAGTGATGTATAGATCTACTGCAGTTCACGGTAAGCAATATTTCCAAAAAATCTATGAATTTTAAAGGCTGCTAGCTGCCAAACGGCTGAACGTACAGATCATACCCGCACACCTTTTTAAGCGGCATAAGAAGGCCTACAAATAATCTGAAATAGCCAAGATCCAATTATGCAATTATCCAATTAAGCTTCACAGAAGAAAAAACGCGTAAAATAGGTCTTTTTCGCGCATTTCTCTGCACTGCGAGATAATTATGCATTATTGATTTATGGCTATTCCAGATTATTTGTAGGCCTTCTAATGCCGCTTAAAACAGTGTGCGGGCATGATCTGAACGTTTAGCCGTTTGGCAGCTAGCAGTCTTTAAAATTCATAGATTTTTGGAAATATTGCTTACCAGCAATATTTTACCGCGAACTGCAGTAGATTCCATTTTTTTTCTTGCATCTGGGGAATTACCGACAGACTCTCTATCTTTAGTAGGAGCCGAGAAAATCATGTTTTCCCCATATCGAATCTTACAGACAGACAGAGGGAATTTATAACATTTCGAATAAAAACGTAATATTTACAAATATAATGATAAATTTCCCGCTCTATGATTTCCTAATCACTTTAATATCCCCACTGTATGTATGTAGGGTTTAAATTTAAAGCAATTGGTCCCCCACCGAGCCACAGGGTTTAGAGGCAAGTTTATGGTTAGGTTTGAATCATGCAAAATATTGTCCCCGGGCCAGACTTAACTCCACCAATACTTATGTACATTGAAACACAGGGTTAAGGGATATCTAAGAAAGCTTGAAAATAAGAGCATGTGATACTTTTGTAATTATTATGTTAACATAAGTATGTAGTTGTAATGTCGTTAAGACTATCATGTCAATCCTGACCGTTTTGTATTGAAGGAATATATTCGACATAAATATTATAAAAATAAATTTAAAAACTGCATGTCGATTTTATGTCAAACAAGAACACTTTTTATTACAGCTATATAGTCGACATATGATGGCATATCGATAGAATGTCATCACTTTACATAGGAGTTATAGATTAAGCAAAGCGCTGCTACTCTATAACTAATTTATATACGCTAAATACGTCCCCCTGAAATACAGACCGCCTATATACGCCAAAGTTATCGAAATAATAATAAATTCCTTATTTTGTTACTAATTTTTATAATATTAGATATATAATGCTTAAATTAAAAAAGCTGTCCAATAATAATATTGAAATCGACATTAACTTCAAGTATTCCCTACAGTTTTGTTATTCATTTGATATAATTGCAATACTTATGGGAATAATTAAAATCCGCTGGATTAGAACCGGTTGTCATCCATACTGAAAAATCATATATCCTAACAAAATACTTGTATAAGAGTTTTGCTACAAATACTTTATGTTTTGTATAAATTTTAATCTCTCCCTAATCCCTGGGAAGAGCGGACATGTGCACAAATGTGCATCCATTGCATTGTATATATTCATATTTATTTGTGTGCATGTGAACAAAACAAAATACTAGTCTCACTTCAATTTTCTATTCTTCAAATATTTAATATCTTTTTTACAGCCTATTATAGTTATTTATCGCATCGTATTATAAACAGCTTTCCGCGGATATAAAAATGAACAAAACTGTTTTTAATATCATGATTTTTGTTTTGATATTTGTAGAAAACTGGGATCATATGAAGGAAATGAAGTCATTCCTAAAAAGGACAGAAATTCCCTTCCTTGGGTATAGGAAGGCTATTTCCTTTCCTTTTTCTTACAAATTCTCAGTAAGGAAGGTGATTTCTGTCCACTATCTTACAAATTCTCACTAAAGGAAGGTGACCTCTGTCCACCATCTTACAAATTCTTCCTAGTTCTTAGAAATTCTTCCTTTTCCTCACTATTACAACCATGTTTAATCAATCTACCTTATTTTACTAAATTCTTCCTTATTCTCAAAAATTCTACCTTAATTACACAAATTCTCCCTTATTCTCAGATAACTTACCTTATTCTAAGAAATTCTTCCTTATTCCAAGAAAACCTACCTTATTCCCCCAAATTATTCCTTATTCTAAGAAAATCTACCTTATTCCCTCAAATTCTTCCTTGTTCTAAGAAATTCTACCTTATTCTAAGAAAATCTACCTTATTCTAAGAAATTCTTCCTTATTCTAAGAAAATCTACCTTCTTCTAAGAAATTCTTCCTTATTCTAAGAAAATCAACCTTATTCTCCCTAATTATTCTTTATTCCCCCAAATTCTAGCTTATTCTAAGAAATTCTTACTTGTTCTAAGAAAATCTACCTAATTCTCCCAAATTCTTCCTTATTCTAAGAAAATCTACCTTATTCTAAGAAATTCTTCCTTATTCTAAGAAAATCTACCTTCTTCTAAGAAATTCTTCCTTATTCTAAGAAAATCAACCTTATTCTCCCTAATTATTCTTTATTCCCCCAAATTGTAGCTTATTCTAAGAAATTCTTACTTGTTCTAAGAAAATCTACCTAATTCTCCCAAATTGTAGCTTATTTTAAGAAATTCTTACTTGTTCTAAGAAAATCTACCTAATTCTCCCAAATTCTACCTTATTCTAAGAAATTCTTCCTTATTCTAAGAAAATCTACCTAATTCTCCCAAATTCTTCCTTATTCTAAGAAAATCTACCTTATTCTAAGAAATTCTTCCTTATTCTAAGAAAATCTACCTTATTCTAAGAAATTCTTCCTTATTCTAAGAAATTCTACCTAATTCTAAGAAAATCTACCTTATTCTAAGAAATTCTTCCTTATTCTAAGAAAATCTACCTAATTCTCCCAAATTCTTCCTTATTCTAAGAAAATCTACCTTATTCTAAGAAATTCTTCCTTATTCTAAGAAAATCTACCTTATTCTAAGAAAATCTACCTTATTCTTCCAAATTCTTCCTTATTCTAAGAAAATCTACCCTATTCTAAGAAAATCTACCTTATTCTAAGAAATTCTACCTTATTCTAAGAAATTCTTCCGTATTCTAAGAAAATCTACCTAATTCTCCCAAATTCTTCCTTATTCTAAGAAAATCTACCTTATTCTAAGAAATTCTTCCTTATTCTAAGAAAATCTACCTTATTCTAAGAAAATCTACCTTATTCTAAGAAATTCTACCTTATTCTAAGAAATTCTTCCTTATTCTAAGAAAATCTACCTAATTCTCCCAAATTCTACCTTATTCTAAGAAAATCTACCTTAATCTAAGAAAATCTACCTTATTCTAAGAAATTCTTCCTTATTCTAAGAAAATCTACCTTTTTCCCCCAAATTCTTCCTTATTCCCTCAAATTCTTCCTTATTCTAAGAAATTCTTCCTTATTCTAACAAATTCTTCCTTATTCTAAGAAAATCTACCAAATTCTCCTAAATTCTTGCAATATATTGGGGTCCCAAAGTCAAAAACAAAGTTTCAGCATGATCTGACCACCTGTTCTTGAGATACAGTGACCTGGTGTCCTTGGTACCTACAGTAAGTTTTGGGAAATGGTTCGAATCCTTAGTAAATTTGGTTAAAGTCCAAAAATATTTTGACACTTGAAATAATTTTCAAATATTTGATCAAAATTATTTGTCCACCTGGATATTTTTTCTTCAAAATTTTGACTAAGTGCCAAAATATTTTATTAAGGATTCGAACCATTTCCCAAATTTCAACGTCAGTGCCAAGGACACCAGGTCACTGTATCTCGAGAACGGGTGGTCGGATCGTGCTGAAACTTTGTTTTTGAGTTTGGGACCCCTTTATATTGAATTTGGGAGAATTAGGTAGATTTTCTTAGAATAAGGAAGAATTTCTTAGAATAAGGTAGATTTTCTAAGAATAAGGAAGAATTTCATAGAATAAGGTAGATTTTCTTAGAATTAGGTAGAATTTCTTAGAATAAGGAAGAATTTCTTAGAATAAGGTAAATTTACTTAGAATAAGAAAGAATTTCTTAAAATAAGGAAGAATTTCTTAGAATAAGGAAGATTTTTTTAAAATAAGGTAGATTTTCTTAGAATAAGGAAGAATTTCTTAGAAAAAGGTAGATTTTCTTAGAATAAGGTAGATTTTCTTAGAATAAGGAAGAATTTCTTAGAATAAGATAAATTTTCTTAGAATAAGGAAGAATTTCTTAGAATAAGGTAGATTTTCTTAAAATAAGGTAGAATTTCTTAGAATAAGCAAGAATTTCTTAGAATAAGCAAGAATTTCTTAGAATAAGGTAGATTTTCTTAGAATAAGGAAGAATTTCTTAGAATAAGGTAGATTTTCTTAGAAAAAGGAAGAATTTGGAAGAATTAAATAGATTTTCTTAGAATAAGGAAGAATTTCTCAGAATAAGGTAGATTTTCTTAGAATAAGGAAGAATTTGTTTGAATAAGGAAGAATTTCTTAGAATAAGGAAGAATTTCTTAGAATAAGGTAGATTTTCTTAGAATAAAGAAGAATTTCTTAGAATAAGGTAGATTTTCCTAGAATAAAGTAAAATTTCTTAGAATAAGGAAGAATTTCTTAGAATAAGGTAGAATTTCTTAGAATAAGGAAGAATTTCTTAGAATAAGGAAGAATTTCTTAGAATTAGGTAGATTTTCTTAGATTAAGGAAGAATTTCTTAGAATAAGGTAGATTTTCTTAGAACAAGTAAGATTTTCTTAGAATAAGGTAGAATTTGGGGGAATAAGAAAGAATTAGGAAGAATAAGGTAGAATTTCTTAGAATAAGGTAGATTTTCTTATACTAAGGAAGAATTTGTTAGAATAAGGTAGATTTTCTTAAAATAAGGAAGAATTTGGGAGAATTTGGAAGATTTTCTTAGAATAAGGAAGAATTTCTTAGAATAACATAGAATTTCCAAGAATAAGGAATAATTTGGGGGAATAAGGTAGATTTTCTTGGAATAAGGTAGAATTTCCTAGAATAAGGAAGAATTTGGGAAACCAAGGAAGAATTTGGGGGAGTAAGGTAGATTTTCTTAGAAAAAGGAAGAATTGGGAAGAATTAAATAGATTTTCTTAGAATAAGTAAGAAATCCTCAGAATAAGGTAGATTTTCTTAGAATAAGGAAGAATTTGTTAGAATAAGGAAGAATTTCTTAGAATAAGGTAGATTTTCTTAGAATAAGGTAGATTTTCTTATAATAAGGAAGAATTTGTTAGAATAAGGTAGATTTTCTTAGAATAAGGAAGAATTTGGGAGAATTAGGAAGATTTTCTTAGAATAAGGAAGAATTTCTTAGAATAACATAGAATTTCCAAGAATAAGGAATAATTTGGGGGAATAAGGTAGATTTTCTTGGAATAAGGTAGAATTTCCTCGAATAAGGAAGAATTTGGGAAACCAAGGAAGAATTTGGGGGAGTAAGGTAGATTTTCTTAGATTTGGGTAGAATTTCTTAGAATAAGGTAGGTTATCTGAGAATAAGTGAGAATGTGTAAGGAAAAGGTAGACTTTGTTATGAAAAGGTAGAATTTGGAGGAACTAGGTTAATTTTCTAGGATTAGGAAGATTAAGTGAGATTTAGGAAGGTGATTTTTATTCTCTTTTTCAGATATGTGAGAAAAAGGAGAGTGATTTTTGTCCATATTTTACTTATCTGAGAAAAAGGAAGATGATTTTTGTCCTTTTTGCAATGAAATTTCTGTCCTTTTAAGGAATGACTTCATTTCCTTCATATGATCCGAAAACTGAATATAATACGATACGATACATGATTTCTCAGTGTGGCCTTTGAACCGGTTCTAATCCAGCGGATATTAATCGGTTTCGAAGTCATACTGGAAAATATGTTCTATCTATTTTGCTATTATATTCATTTTAAAAGCGAGGCTTTTCTAACATTATGATGTTTACTACGATCCTTCAGAAGTCTCTAAAGCTCCGATAGTAAATTTAGTAAGGTTAGAATCGTCTAATCGATCCCAACCCTTACGGAAGTATGTTTAAGATACAAAAACGCAGCTATCTTTAAATCATCAGAAAGTCTGTCACAAGTCAATTTTTATTTATTTCACTTATGAAATCATTTTTTGGTTCCAATTAGATATATATCTATAACGGCCAAACAGTTTTACATAAGCTTACCTAGTGGGTTTCATGGTTATTTCTAAGTCTTAGTTTCCTGTTATTTTTCAAATATTTAGCATATCATAGCTGCGCTACTTTTTAACAATATTTCTCAACTTTGATTTACAGTGGTTGCTTGTGCTTAAATTAAGTATATCTGTCCATCTGTCTGGCAATCTTATCCTGTCTTTTTATCTTTAATTGTATCTGTCTGTCCCTTCAGAACATTTCCGTATAAATTTTCCTATCTATCTATTCTATATCTTTTCTTTCCACAACAATCTATCTATCTATTTATCTATCAAGAAATGGCTACCATAAGGTAGCTAGGGCCAAAAAATTGTCTTGATTCGTGATTTCTGTGGATTGTAAAGAATTAGATTCACACTAGCCTGGTTCAAAATTACATTTTATAACAAACTCAAAATACACATTAGACTGTTTTAAAACTACAATTTTATTTAGGTTGTCTCTTACATTGTTTAATTAGACATAATAAATATATTATAGGGATATTATAGTTTTTTGTCCTATACTTAACAAAAGCAAATTTTTATTGGTATTCTTCTAGTTTTCACTTCTTGATATGAAGAAAAAAATAATACATAGAGATAGAAATACATTTTCTTTAATTTTGAGCCAGTTTACTTGAAATTCACTTGGGCTAAACATTTAAATGCAAATAGGATTCCATCTCAGGTGTAAGGGGATAGGACACTATTGACAATAATTGATCTTTCCCAAAAGTTTTAAAAGTGATTTCTGATAAATATTACGGAAATAAAAGATAGTGGACATGACCATGACAAGAATTAAAATTAATCTATCCATTATTGTTCCCTCCCTCCCTGAAACCATGACAAGAATTAGAATTGCACACATATCATATCGCAAAAGTTTCAGAGGTAAGCAATAAAAATTTAAAGAAAAAAATATTAATAATACTTGCTTCGCCCCTAGCCTATTATAAGAGCAGATCCCCATGAAAGAGAAGGGGATTACCTTCGAAAAATTATTATCTTTGTAAAACTTTTCCATGGGCTTTTCCTCCTTTGGGGGCCGTGTTGACCTCCTCCCTCAAAAATGGCTTTCATAGAAATTCCCTTTAAAGCAGAACCTAATCTTTTAAAGGGTGTTTTATTTTTGGTTTAAAATTAGAAATCAGTTATGAACTGTAACCCAGTAAAAATTTTTATTGACTTCAAGATTGCAGTGCGACTGAATTTTGAAATTTTAAGAAAAGCTTTGTATCTTACATGTATTTTTTTGGTGATTACAATTACATCATAAAGTTAACAAATATGCAGCTTAACAAAAAATGACTGCTCATATGTTTAATTCTTATTAAGATAAATTGTTCCTTTACTAAAACAAAGCATTGTATATACACACTAACACTTAAATTATAAAATGCAAAATTAAAAAATGAAATCCATGCTTTATATGGAATCAATAGATGTAAACTAAATCAGATCGTGATAACAACATTTCGTGAGTTTAATTTAACTAGGACAAATTTTGGTACAGTTGCAATTTCAAACGCTGTTTTAGATTTGCAATTTTTAGAATTAAAATTTTGTCATTGTGTTACTATTTTTAATACTAGCGGCTACAGTGGGGGGTTAGTTAACCCTCTTCTAATTTTACTTTTAAAAAGAAAAGGAAAAGATTTTTTTTGGGGGGGGGGAAGCATTTTTTTTTCTAGGGTTGATTTCTCCAGGGAGGATTGTGGTACCCTCCCCAAAATAGTTATAAACCTTACCAGGATATATCAGAAGCTACACTGTAAAGGAGAATCATATTCATTCAGCGGGTAGCGATATCTGGCGGTACAAATCGACAGACAGACTTTCATACATCCTGTTACATTTATATAAGGATGCACTTTTTTTTCTACAAAGAAGTTTTTGGCTAAATCTTGAATTCTTAAGATTAGGCTATGATAATAATGATTGTCAAACCCCTGCGGGAGGCCCTTTCCCTTATACTGGTACCTTGAATATCATTATCCAACTTACCTAAAAAAATACCATTACTTTAAAATAAATTTTGTCGGTTTGGTCGTCACTGTATAATTCCTTTGTTGTATGATGAAATTGTTCTCTTTGTCTTAAACCTTAGATTATTTTGAATATTTATTATGAATATCGGCCTAATAACCAAAAAATACTGTAAAATGTTTTTAAAAATCATTTTATAAGTTAACTATAATCTTTTTTTAAAATCAAAAGAACTTTTTTATTAAAACATAATTCCTAATATCTGAAGAAATTTTGCCATTATATGTTCTATATATATATATATATAATGTTTCTATATGTTCATGGTTTTTGTCATTCTTGTTGTTAATTTTCCTTGATATTATTAATGAATAGAAAAAGTAATCATTAAGGATATATAAACAATGGTAAATAAAATTAGACAAGGACGATTTTAACCATTAGAACTGATGCATAATCAGCTGACAATATAACTATAATACAAAGTAGATCACTTTATGTATATTCGTCCGTCTGAATGATGCTTAGGATATGACTAAACTGATAAGATTTGCTTTTCAGAAAATATAACTCTTTATCATTCCAGGATTTAGGCCATTTTCTTAGGAAAAAGACACATGAATATATAACACTCATACCCTCCAAACAAATTTCTACCTTTTTTAAAACATCAAGAAACGCGGTGTATGTAACCTGGTCAGACAGAAAGACGGAGGGACAAACTGGCATGTAAATATATAGCTGCGCTACTCACAATAGTACAATAAAACAACCATAATTGAAAAATTACTAGAGTTTTTCTCCCCTGTTAACGTAATAAATCAGATAACTTCATGAGTCAGATATAAGAATAATTTCTCGTATTCATTCAAATCCGGTGGATAGGAACCGGTTCTCATGCATACGAAAAAACTATGTCTAGCATCGTATTATATCCAGCTTTCTAAGAATATAAAATGTACAATCATAAGATTAAAACCAGTTTTTTAGCCCGTGCCTTCGACACCTTTGGGGCTAAAAAAATGGTTTTAATCCTAAAATTGTACATTCTATATCCGCGGAAAGCGGTTTATAATACGATGAAAGAAATAACTATTCTAACATTACTTCGTGAATTAGAACAACATAGTAAGGGTTGATATAAGTACAACCACTCTATAATTAAGGGTGTTTCCGACCGCCCAAACATCGTTATTATCGCATCATTAAGAACAGCTTTCCGCGGATATAAAAATTTACAGTTATAAGATTAAAACCATTTTTTTTATCCCCAAGATGCCGATGGCACACGTGCTATAAACAGATTTTAAAGTTATGATTGTACATTTTTATATTCGTAGAAAACTGGATATAATACGATGCTATACATAATTTTTCAGTATGGCGGAGAACCCGTTCTCATCCAGAGGATTTTAATCGGTTTCGAAGCGATACTGAAAATCTTATTACTCTTACTTTATAACTTAAGGGTTAATGTTGCCAGTTTGTTGCTGTTATGCAACTTATGGACATAATTGTCCTTGTTCTAATGTGACTACTTTTCCAAAGACCGTGAATTATGTCAGTATAACCTATGACAAGGTCACGGATATAACTACATACATATGTACTAGACCAGGGAGGGAGGGGACATTGGCCTGTTTATTACACAAGTCACCAAATTTTTTATAATAACGTTTTCTTATTTGTTGGCTTAACAAGTTTGGGGCCCTTTATTGAATTTTAATTGTTTGGTTCATTAAGTAGAGTGTACAAACGTTTTAACCACTAATTGTATCTACAGAAGAGGTAATTTTTGTATCATCATTGGGTATGTACATCAATTTATTGGCCAGTGTCTTATCTCTTTAGATCCCTGTTACTATACTATATTGTATATCTAGGACCCTCTGGACAAATTTCAGTGTAATTAAACTTAAATTAATGGTGTGGGATTATCACAGCTAAAACAATTCTAAATCTAGACAAATCTATTTTATATGAAGTTAAAACACAAGGCAAGGGGACAACGAAAAGTGTCATGTGTGACGTCATAAAAATACGGCTATTATCCATATATTTTTAGGGGTTTCCGTTCCCACTTTTCCTCTCATCCTTCCTTTTTAGACGTATTTTTATGACGTCACACATGACACTTTCTGGTGTCCCCAAGGGAAGGGCAGCTTGCCAGTTTTTTTGTCAAGACTACAGCCACAGCCACAGTTTGAGTTAGTGAGCAGCTGCCTGTGGCCAAACAGTCTTTTTTTTTCAATTTCCGGCCGCGAGCCCTAGAAAGAACAATAATTTATTACTCCTGTTCAAAAAAGTGACCACGTCCATGCTTATTAATTAAATTAATTTTTTTCTGCGCTAAACCCACACCAAATTAGGCCCTTATTTAGTCCATTTTTCTCACTTATGATCACTTGTAATTTGTCGGTGTCAATATATAAAGTAGGGATAGAGACACACATTCACCCATTTATTTCATGCAGTATTTGTGTGAACATGATTTTTACGTTTAAAAGGTAAAAGGGCAATGAAAAAGGAGTAGAAATGCGGGTAAATTAATTATTTATAACTCAAATATCAACAAAAAAATTATAGAATCTATGAAACAGTAGCAGTGAAGCAAAATAAAATTTTTTTTTGGTGAAAAAAAATTATTAGTTAATAATAATTGGAATAATTATACTAAGTAAAATTTTTAAAATCACAAGTAATTTTTTTATTTAAAATGTACCAAATACGCATCTATATGTGTAATATATGATTCAAAGCACTGAATTTATATCTGCTAAAGAAGGTGTATTAACTTTTTTTGCTTTGTATTTAAGATAGCTAGCCGGTGCTTTTAGTAAGTAGTAGATGTAAAATTTTTCATAGGATTCAGATATGCAATCGGTTTTTTTTGTAGACCTCTTATTTTTTAAGTAATTTAAGTTTTTTTACAAAATAATTAAGTCGGTTTTAAGGTACTAAAACGCAACAAAATAAAAGAAGAAAATGGCCAGTATGAACAAAAATAGTAAGATCTTTAATTTGACACCTTACTTTTAAAATTCTGTTGAGTAATTATTGAAAAAATCTATTTTTTAACCTCGGTTTAATAAAAACTTTAAACCTTAATATTTTCTCAAACAGACATAAAAACATGGGTTCATATATACCTTTAGAATCAGAAAAATATTACGAATCCATTCTAAGCAATTCTACAAAAAAAAACGATTACATATCTGAATTCTATGAAAAATTTTACATCTACTACTTACTAAAAGCACCGGCTAGCTATCTTAAATAAAAAGCAAAAAAGTTAATCATCATCACTGCCTTTTAGTTCTCGGCAGAACGTAGGCCATGCACAATGGTTCTCCAATCTTCCTTTTTTTGGGCACGTTTTGAGGCATTGCTGAAAGATGGAATTTTCTTTTCTTTCAGTTCACTTAAGAGTTCCCTCCTCCAGGTTGTTTTTGGTCTACCTGGTTTCCTCTTTCCTACGTGGGGGTTCCAAGTCAAGGCTTGATTGGTTATATCATCATGCCCTTTCCTTAGAGTGTGCCCCAGCCATCTCCATTTTCTCTGTTTTATTGTCAGTTTAATGTCTGACATATCACTGCGCTCTAGAAGCTCAGCATTTGTGATCTTATTTGGCCAAAAGATCTTGTGGATTCTCCTTAGACATTTATTGACATATGTCTGTAGCTTGGAGACCACTGCTGTGTTTAGGAACCAAGTTTCAGCCCCATACAGCAAAACAGAGAGAACATTTGACTTGAACAGTCTTAACTTGGTCTTTATGGAGATGTTGTTGGAATTCCAAATTTTGTTCAGGCTGGCAAAGGCTGTCCTAGATTTGTTAATTCTAGCTTTAACATCTGTTAAAGTGCCTCCAGCTTCATCAATTTTACTTCCAAGATACTCAAAACAATCTACATCCTCAAGAATTTGGTCTCCAATAGTAATTGGTTCTTGGGAATTTGCATTTAATCTGAGTATTTTGGTTTTAGGAACATTTATTTCTAGTCCAATTTTCTTGGAGGTTTCAGCTATCCTGTTAGTCCTTCTTTGCATTTGACTTCTATTGCTTGTTAACAAAGCGATATCATCAGCAAAGTCCAGATCTCCTAAATATTTGGGATTGCCAAATAGCTCCCAGCGAATGCCATCATTACTTTCACAGTTCTTCATGATCCAGTCAATGGCAAGGAGGAAAAGGAAGGGAGAAAGAAGGCATCCTTGTCTGACGCCTGTTACAATCTCAAAAAAGGTTGAAAGTTTACCTTTATACATTACGTTTCCACCTCCTTTATGATAGACTAGCGGCTTCGCCCCTAGCCTCTAGGGGCTTTGCCCAAGAGGTGATAAAAAAAATTATTGCGAGAGACCATAAAGGACCATGGAAACTCCTTCAAAAAAAAAAAAAAAAAAAAAAAAAAAAATGGGGGGGGATTTTTTGGTTTTTGGGGGGGTTGGGGGTGTCCCACCCCCCGAGAAAATAGCTTAAAACCACCACAGGACCAATAGGTAGATACCCTGAAGAGTAGAATCCGATCGGTTCAGTGGTTACCGAGATCTTAAGGGACAGACAGACAGACGGACGGACAGACGGTCAGACGGACAGACGGACAGACAGACATCGTTCTACTTTGTATTATAGATAGCTTTAATGATATTGATTATCTTTTCTGGAATGCCATAGTGTCGGCAGATTTTCCAGAGAGATCTTCTGTCTAAAGAATCAAATGCTTTTTTGTAGTCAATGAAGTTTACAAAAAGCTCAGAGTTCCATTCCTTGGATTGCTCTATGATGATTCTTAGAGAGGTTATCTGATCAATAGTGGAACGATTTGGTCTAAATCCAGCCTGATTAGGTCTTAGCTTTTCATTAACCTTCTTCTTTATTCTATTAAGAAGAATTTTACTAAGGATACGGCCAGGTACTGAAAGGAGCATTATCCCTCTGTAGTTTCCACATTGGGTCAAGTCTCCCTTTTTGGCTAGTATTGAGATATGTCCATTCTTCCAGTCCTCTGGACATAACTCATCATTCCATATCTTTGTGATCAAAGGTAGGAATGCCTCAGCAGATGTATCTAGGTCTGCTTTTATGACCTCAGCTGGGATGTTATCAGGTCCAGCGGCCTTGTTATTTTTCAAACTTTTAATGGCCTCCTTGATTTCCAATAGATTTGGCGCTCGACAGTCAATGTCAAGTGCATCTGAGGGTGGAATCTCAGTTTCTTCCTCTGGAACTGGAAGATTCAGCAGTTCAGTGAAGTGCTCTGCCCATCTATTTAGAATATCTTCATCAGTTTTAAGGAGTGAACCATCCTTGTCCCTGATGTGTGATCCTGATTTGTGTACTTTACCTGCAATGCTCTTAGTAATCTCATAGACATCTTTCATTCTATTTTGATTAGCAGCATTTTCTGCTTGCATAGCAAGGTTTTCCAAGTGTTCTTTTTTGTCAATTCTGACACTTCTTTGGATTTCCCTGCTGAGCATCTTATACAGGTCTTTATCTTCTGGAGAGTTTCTGGAGAGTGTCTTTTGTCTTACCTCTCTTATTTGATCCATGAGATCAATGGATCTTTGAGTGATCCACGGCTTTTGGTTAGCCTTTTTGTAACCTAATTTTTCTTGGCTAGTATCATTATAAACTTTTTTGATACCTTGCCAAATATCTTCAACTCCATCATCCTCTTGAAGAGTCAATAACTCAAATCTGTTCTTTAGAGTGAGCTTAAACTCTTGTAGCTTTTCAGAGTTTTGAAGGGTTGTTAAGTTATACTTTTTCCTGGGGTTAGGCTTTGTGTCCTGCTTTTTAAATCTAAGCCGAACTTTAGAAGATAGAAGATAATGGTCTGAATTAACATCAGGTCCTCTTTCAACCCTGACATCAAGGAGAGAACCTTTAAAACGTCTAGATATACAGATGTGATCTATCTGATTAAAGGTTCTTTGATCTGGTGATCTCCAGGTGGCAGTATGAATCTTCTTGTGTTTAAAGATGGTTCCACCAATGACAAGTTTGTTTTCAGTACAAAAACTTACAAGTCTATCACCATTGTCATTTTCCTTGCCATTACTTAAGCCTAGGCCATATCTGCCCATGACTTCTTCTAAATTCTCATTATTACTCCCCACTTGAGCATTAAAATCTCCTAGGAGCATGGTCAGGTCCTTTTCTTTATGACCATTTTTAAATACAGAGTCAAGCTGGTCATAAAATTCGTTTTTGACCTCTGTATCTGCTTGTTCTGTAGGAGCATATGCTACTATTATTCTCAGATTAATGTTTTTATCTGAGGATTTGAAGTAAGCCTCCATGATTCTTGAACCATGGGGTTGCCAACTGATCATGGCCTGCTCTGCTTGCTTGGTCAGCATAAGAGCCACCCCTTGGTTATGTCCTAGATCCTCATTCATATGGCCTGAGTAAAGTATTTTCAAGCCAGAATGATGTTTAAACTCTCCATTATTTGTCCACCTTGATTCGGTGATAGCCAGGATATCAACCTTGGCTTTAAGCATTTCTTGGCAAATGTTTTCTGTCTGGCCTGACTGAAACATTGTCCGAACATTCCAGGTGCAAATTTATGCTGGTCTGCGGGAATTCAGAATCATCCGCCTGACTGGTCCTTTAGCGGTTTCCCAGCCAAACATCATATTGTTGTTTACAACCTCTACTTCGTTCCCGAGCCCAAAGTTAAATTGGTCTTTACTTTGTGCAGATTGAACGTGAGCAGGTTTTTTCTAGGGAAGGATTGTTAGCCCCACCCAAACCCCCTGAACTGGGGGAAGTGACCAGAATTCAGTCTGGCATCTACCCTAGGACCTTTCCAGCACAGTAGGACTCTTCTGGTGTAGCTCCTAGGTTAATACACCTTTTTTATACTTATTAATTTGATAAATATTTATGATATGATTTACTGTTGCTAGGTAAATTATTTCAGAAAAATATATGAAAAATAAATAAAATTTATACTTTTAAGGGCATTTCAAAATTTATCCTATATTCAAAGAAGTTTTTAACAAGGATGACAACATCCATAAAAATGAAGCTCTAAAACTGTAGGACAATCAAACATTAACTCTTGTAAAACTAAAAAAGCAGAATATAAACATGTAAGTCTAAACAAAATTGTAAGTAAATTTGTCGCAAACGTGTTTAAATACAGAAAACTGTTTAAGGACATACTTACATTTTTCGGACGGACGGACTAACCCTAATTATAGATAAGCTTCGATAATAAAATAGGTTTGTAATTTTAATAAAATTGGAGGACCGGTTCTAATCCACTGGATATTTAACGGTTTCATAGTCATACTGAAAAAGGAAATTAACAAACAAAAAATTATTTCGTGATTTTTTATTTTAATAAATTCCATTGGAGCATTTCAAAATATATATTAAATTTAATGGGCTGGAAAATAATAATAAACATATGCTTAGAATGCAAAAAAATATGTTTTTTGTTTTTGTTTTATTGAAGCTACTCTATAGATTTGGTAATTTATCATTCGGTATTGTATGATATAAAGACACATCTATTAAGTTAAACTACAAATGTTGAGAGTTTTAAAGAGCTGAAAAATAATTTATTAGATAAAAGTTGTTATTTTATGTTACATTTTTTTGATTGGTTGGCACAAACCAGCAATGTCCAAATTCCCCCCCCCCCAAAAATTTAATCTAATATTTGAAATGCTTTAGATTAGCTTGGTTTTAATTTCAACTAGGATAATTGTTTCAGCTTGTATTGTATGTATGTGTTGAATATAATGACATATAATTGGGGCGTTTTCTTCTTTCACTCCCCTCCTCCTATAGGCTATATCTAAATCCATAAATGTCTTAAGTGAACTTAAATTACTCTGTCTTACATTATCAGGTGTTTTCCCTTAAAGTGCAAGGTTGACCACATAAAACATCCCCCCCCCCACCTTATTTAAAGATTGAAAATATGGGGGAATGGGAGCTTTTCGTTTGTTTGTTTATTATGTTAGGTCAGGTAGCCACGCAATGTTATGACCACCCGCATGGGTTATGTATACTATATAGGAAACAAACTGGGGAGGGGGTCAGTGATCGAGATGTTCTTTAAGGGAAAGTGCATTTTATCTAAGTGTTATGTTTAAAATATCCTGCTAGTTAATTGTCTATTAAAGTAAGAAAATCTGTACAAAAGATTAAATGAAATACAAAATAAGAAATAAATCATATTTATGAAATGTACGTATCTGCGGTCAAGAGTAATATAACAAAAAAATGCAAATATATACATATTAAAAATTTGTATGTCCATTGTTGTAAAAAAAATTATCAAAAGATTTCTCGCCTCTAGATTTCTAAATTTTACCCAAATATAGAAAAAAATCATTAATTTTAGAAAGCTTTTGATAAATAGTTTGAAATGTATGAACAATGATAATGAATTAAGTGTTTAATATATGCTATTTTTAGTATCTATACCTATGTTATGCCAGTACTCAATTTTCTCTATTTTTAAAAGCGAAGCTTTTCTATAATTAGGGTCGGTCCGTCCGTCCGTATGTCCGTCCGTAACGGATAGCTTTTTTCGTTAATTTAGGCATGTTAGAATTGGCCTATCGATTTCAAATTTTGCATGGTGATTCCTTTAGTACTTAGGTACGATTTATAAAGCGTAGCAACTCTGTAATCATTACCAAAATGTCCGTACGTCCATTTTAAACATGTTGATTTTTTTACTTTTTTAACAACAAATTTTTATGTGATCTAATCATCCGAATCCGATTGATCTGATTTTTGGTATATTGATTCCTGGGACAACAAAGTACAATGTTATTAGCGAAGCAACTCTATAATCAAGTCCTAAAATGTAAGTATGTCCATAAACATAATCCTGTATAAAGCAGTTTTTCAACAAATTTACTTATAACTTTGCTTCGACTCTTATACATTTATATTCTGATTATTCAGTTATGACACTATATAAGTGTTAATGTCCGTTTGTCCTACTGTTTCAGCGCTTCGCTTTTATGGATGTTGTCATCCTTGTTTAATGTATTTCAATTGCATCTCTATAACCAAAATTTCAGTATAATGTTCATTGATTTGTCACAACTTATTATTATTCAGACAATTCATAACGTATTAAAGTGTCGCTCCTAGACAGAGTAAGGCTATTGTCATTCTTGTTAAAAGCTTGAATTTTTTGGAATATATCTTTCCCTATATCGAAAAATAATAATTTTTAAAGGCAACCCTAAAAAATTATGCTTTTAAAGTTTTTAGGTCATCCAAATATGCGATTTTCCATTAAAATGTATATGGCTCTAATTTGATTGAATGCCCTTTTTTGGTTATATTGGTCCTTGCGTGTCATATAACAAAATGGTCGGGATAAGATTCTTTTAACGCAAGTGTTCTTAAAGCGTAATAATGATGTTTTATTTAAACTTATACCTGCGATGTTCTTACCCTTCAGAGTTCTTATATACCCAATGTAACCTAACCTAACCTGACCTAAAGAAAAAACTGTTTGTAGAATCATATCTGTTGCACAAAAGGTACCTTGACTTAATTGAAATGTTGTAAAACGCCCACGCTATGATTTGACTTTATGCATATTTCACTCAGATAAAAGCATATCCTAATCCTAAGATTTAAACATTTGATTAGATTCCCTATTAGACTAATTCGCGTTTTAATATGCAAATCATTGCAAATTTAGTGCCAAATTATCGTGTTTATAATTAACTTGCATACTATATGGTCACAAATATATAGAGTTGTTTCGCTCTTGTCTAAAAAAAACATTAGCAAGTTTTAAAATCGATAAAACAAGTTCAAACAAGCTATTCCTTACAGACATACTGACGTTTTAGCGGTTGGACACATCCTAATATAGAAAAGCTTTGATTTTGTAAATGATTTTTGGGTCAAAATGGTAAAAAATGTCATTGGTGCAATTTAGCCTTTGGCTGTAAAAGTAACAAGAATGACAACGTCGACAAACCCCAAACTGTCCCAGTTTGAGCAAGACGATTCCAGTTACGTCATATACGTTTCGGGAAAGAAAAAGGGAAGGGGGAAGAAAATATCTTCAAAAGAGATGGGAGAAAAGGGAAGAGATTTTCTTCCCCGTTCCATTTTTATATGACGTCACAGGAATCGTCTTGCTTAAAACTGGACAGTTTTGGGTTTGTCACAACGTCAGTAGCGAAGCACAAAAAAATTATGGATGGAAACGCGGACAAAGTGATTTAAAGGGCAGATGTTCAGTGGTCATAAATCACGAAATGACTGATACAACAACGCTCCAGGTTAAATTATATATGGATGCTCAATTGAATAGGTAATTTTTCTAATATCAATCAGCCGTCTATCTTAAGTAGAAGCCAAGAAATTCACATTATCCATTTAACAGTGCGGTCTGAAGGATTGACAGCCGGACGACAGACAAAGTTAATAATAGAGTAGCTTCATTTCTAAGAAAGACGTGATAACAGGCGCATTTCCTTTTTGTGACCAAATTAGGTTTACATTTATGCTTTTATTGCACTTGCCTTATTCAGAGCAAATCTTTTTCATTAAAGGTCTGAGCGTCTGTAAAATTATTTTTTATCCATATTTTGACGTAAATGTTAACAATTGGACACTATACGCTGTTTCAAAAAATTGTCTTAGAGGCAGGAAATATAAATTAGCAAGGACATATACGTGATATTTTCAGAGAGAAAAGAAAATTTTATTGTAAATAAGACTTTTGCCCAAAGTTTCAAAAACGCACGTTATATTATTTGTTAAAAATCTGTTGTACTTTTATTGAATTATGATTGGTTGGTTCCAAACTATTAGACACCACTCTTTTCAATTTTAACTACAGAAGGGGTAATTTTGTTTAACATCATAGGGGATGTATATTATTTTATCGTCCATTGTATAATCCCTTAAGATTTCTAGATATATCTTATTATCTTATAAAAATTGCATAGAAAACTCAAAATTAGATGGAAAACTCTGTAGGGTGCTATCTAACCCTGAATAAAGTTAATGTAAAGTTATATTGTAAATGGCTGTAAAATGAATAACAGCTTAAATGAAAATTTCTTTTAAATAAAGGTTGCTCAAAAAAGAACCAAATCTACTCTTTAAGACATAGATGCTTATCTTAGAGTCTAGGAGCGCAGCCGCTAGTAGATATAATTTCCTCAATAAAACATTTAATTTAACAGTCTTTTTAGTTGATAAGATGGACATATGTTAGTTTTAGAGAATCTACGCGCCAAAAAAAACTGTAGACCTTGTATCTATAAAATTTATTTTGAAAACGTGTATGTTAAGTTAGTCCACATTATACGCTAACATGTTATAACAATACAGAATAAAATCACTTATGCGCGGACAATACTGCACAAATTATACTTTTAGCCAAAATAGTTAAATATACTACAGTACGAATAACATTCTATTTTAGTCAAAGAATACATAGTTTAAAATATTAAAGCTGTTGATTGAAAGATTTTACCTTAACTTAGTTTGCACATTTCAATTTAAAAATACAACTAAATAATTAAAAATAGCCATCAATTATGGAAGATTTTTAGTTGGGCTCGGCACTTCAGCTGTGCTTAAACCAATAAATTAACTTTAATAATTAGCTAGCTGTCTAAACCAGTCATTTATATGGCAATCATCCCGTAAGACTTTTGAAGCCTCTAAACGGTTATTGAATGGCGTTCTAAATGCTGATGCTAAGAATAACCTAATAATCTAAAGAAAAACAAAAGAAACTACAATTATTACTCGTAGTGTAGTTTTAACTACGAAAAAGAAGGGGTTAAAGAAATCCCATTTTAGTCCAGGCTTTACATATTGTGGTATAAATTAAGATTTATTCTAACTTTTGATTTATGTTTTTTTGACCGGCGGCACCATAAGGAAATATTATCAGTTTCGTATGCATGTCTTAACTTAATGTATAGCACACTCAGACTTCTAGGCGACGCTATATATAAATATAAGCAGTTTCGTATGCATGTCTAAATGACTAGCACACTCGGACTACTTAGCGGCGCTACTATGAAATATAAGCAGTTTCGTATGCATGTCTAAATAGCTAGCACATTCGGACTACTTAGCGGCGCTACTATAAAATATAAGCAGTTTCGTATGCATGTCTAAATGACTAGCACACTCGGACTACTTAGCGGCGCTACTATGAAATATAAGCAGTTTCGTATGCATGTCTAAATAGCTAGCACATTCGGACTACTTAGCGGCGCTACTATAAAATATAAGCAGTTTCGTATGCATGTCTAAATGACTAGCACACTCGGACTACTTAGCGGCGCTACTATGAAATATAAGCAGTTTCGTATGCATGTCTAAATAGCTAGCACATTCGGACTACTTAGCGGCGCTACTATAAAATATAAGCAGTTTCGTATGCATGTCTAAATGACTAGCACACTCGGACTACTTAGCGGCGCTACTATAAAATATAAGCAGTTTCGTATGCATGTCTAAATAGCTAGCACACTCGGACTACTTAGCGGCGCTACTATGAAATATAAGCAGTTTCGAATGCATGTCTAAATGACTAGCACAAATTGCCATTTTCAATTTGACATTTACGTAAATAGATAAAAATTTAAATGTCATTAATGTATGTTCAAGAGTATATAACATATGCATATTTTACTTTTGGATTAAACGTTTTTTTTTAGGGTAGCAGCCACTCTATAATTAATGTTATTCTGTGCTCCCTTCCAGGTACACGGACAAAATTTTTTTAATAATGATGATAATAAACTAAATTACCCGTTCTGCAGATAAAAATTATTGGTTAAAAAGTTTAGACATTACTTATTTAGAAATAGCAATATAAGTACCCAAAGTTTTTGATCAAAAAAACCGTTGCTATACGAATTTATAGTGTAGTTTCTCATAAATCTTGGGAATGTTCATATCTATTTTTGGGGAGGGTACCATAACCATCCAGAGAAGAATCACCCATACAAAAAATACCACTTCCCTAATTTTTTTTTATCTTTTTTCTTTTTAAAACTAAAATTGAAAGTGGTGGAGTTGACACTCTCTCCAGCTTAAGTGCCCCTAAAGGCAACGGGGATAGTAGCAGTTTGTTACTTAAATCTTGAAAATTCTACCCCAAAAAAGTAATTCCTGAAATCTAACTAAATTTTCAATAATATTTTAGCAATTTATTCATATTTTGTGGTTTTTTGTTGCAAGCATCTCTATATGCGATTAATAATTTCTTCTCCCACTTGCTTTTTAAAAACTACTTTACAGCTCATATCTCATGGTGCTTTAACTGAAATCAATGTTCGAATACTAACCCTCATCCCCTCTCTTAAATTTTAAAAGAAAAATTTACATTCTAAGCCCCTGCGGAGGGCTCTTCTTACTCTTACTTAACCTTACCTAACCCGATTTTTCTTATAAAAAGCTAGTTTTTGGTACCTATGCGATTTGAGGGTAACCGTTTATTATTTTATTCAGCTTGAATGTGAAAGGTTTGGAGAATTTTTCTATTTACCCATAAACTGCCAGTTCAATATTTTATTTTCTATTTTATTACCTAAAATTCTATTTCAGAAATTACCAAAATACTATTTAATCAATTTAAACTAACATTTGCTATAAAATAATTAATAAAGACCTACCTCACTTGCTAAGTTAAAGGTTCGAAGCCAACCAATGAGCGCGGTAATTTCAACGCTCTCCTGTAAATCAAATAAAGACTTGTTTATGTGTTACTTTAAAATAGAACTTTTAAAAATCTATTAAGAAATTTTAGTTGTCTTTTAATATCTCCATTTCTTAGGATATTCATGAAGGTCCTGAGCAAGCTTTTATCTTTCTAAAATGAAATAGCATATTAACCATTTAATATCAACTGGATTAGAAACCGTTCTGATCATAATGAAAAATCATTTATATTATCGTATATAGACAATTTTCCACAAATAATGAAATAAAGATCACTAAATTAATACAAGTTTTGTTGGCCCCGTGAATTCGTTCGGCCCATAAGGCCAAACAAAACTGTAATCACTTTTCAAAACATTTTACTATCCGCGGAAAGCTGTCTATAATACGATGTGATAAAAAACTACACATAATGATTTTCAATTGTACAATTCTATTGTCTTTGTCTTTTTATACATTGTTTGTATGTTGCAACTTAAGGACAAAATTATCCTTGTTTCGATATCAAATTAGACAAGTTTTTCCCTGATCCATCGAGATGTAATATTCTTCTTCTAACACAAATCTGACAGCCAGTTTAGATCCACATTTCTATACAATCTCACTAAAACTTTATTTTTTTCTTAATCAATAAACATTTTGCAAATAACTAATATATAATTTTTCACTTTTGTATTTTTATTATCTTTCAGATTTAGCGGCTTAACATAAAGTTATTAATATCACTGTTGGCTTGTTTTCTTTATATATTTATCACTGTGAGGGTATTGGGTTGGCAGAATTAACTAGCAAATTAATATCAATCTATCACGCCCAAGCTTTAGTCACATTCATTTTTCTAAAAATAAATCAATGAAAACAATGAATAAAACAAGGATTACAACATCCATAAAAGCGAAGCTCTAAAATGGAAGGACGTCCTAGGACAAACGAACATTAACACTTTTAGAGTGTCAGAATTGAATAAATAGAATATCAATGCATGAAACTAAACAAAATTGTAAGTAAATTTGTTGCAAAACAACTTAAATACCTACATGATACTTTTTTAGGACATACTTACATTTTTCGGAAGATATTTCTAAATCAACTTAATTAAAACTAATTTCTCCCTTTGAAATAATAAATTTCATAATTCTAAGTAGAAATACTCACGCAACAAAAACTGTAAAAAAAAACTAACAATGTCTGCTTAAATAAACCACATATCAATTCAACCAAAACAATACTTTTTACTATTTCTACAAAAAGTATATAGAAATCAGCTGATCATTTGAACAATTAAATTAATGACATACTTTTCAAGAAAAAAAAACTTTTGCTAGTTATTTAAATAAAATAAGTAAATTTTTACCAAAAAATGTTTTTGAAAACAAAATTTAAATAAAATATAGAAAATTATGACTAATAGTACATCTTTAGAATATCACTAAAACTATTCCACATTCTGGTTGAATACAGCAAATAGATCACTTAAAGTTTGTTTATTTTGTAAACAAACTCCAATATTGCTCACAACATCACAAGTACATTGAATTAGAAGCAGACAGACGCTCACACAGAAAACTTGCTATTGCTTCAGCTTGCTTGCAAGAGAGCAAAGCTTTAAGCAACTTTTGTAAAATTCAAAGCAATATTTAGGCGGGCAAAAAAAAAGAGGGAGGGACAGACACACAGGGGTTTTCATAGAGTGAAGAGAAATTAAAAAGGAAGGGTGGATTTGGGAGGAGCACAGGGGGGTGGGGGGTGGTTAGGAAACATGTATATTTGGGTAAGCTAACAAAACAACTAAATTAATCATTATAGAAAAAATATCTTATAAAACCTGTGTTTAGTATTTATAAAAATATTAAGAATGGTAAAATTTAAAGCTATAAATTAAAGAAGAACAATCACGTTCATTAATGGCGAAGTTATTTTATTTTTAAACATTTGAAACTTGGTAGCTTTTGCAATATCTTGTGAAAGAAAGGCAAGATGAGAAATAAAGAATAAGTAAACATGCATCAAGCTTTAGCGCTAAAGCGCGACATCCAGTCACGAGTGGAATATAGAGTAGGTTCGCTACAAGAAGATAAAATTGTCGTTTTTGTATGTACATGCTATATTTTGTTCGTGGAGTTAGTGTAAGCGCGTTACATACACAAACGCACACACACAAAGTTTTGAATTTTCCACACCAACACTTACACACACACACACACACACACACACACACTCACACACACACATATACATACATCACATCACATATATCTCATAATAATAAATGTTCTAAACTAGTTTTTCTTTACAATAATGCTTTAACAACTCTTGAAATAAATTAGATGTCCTTCAAATTTCAAAACAATTCAAAAGACATCAATTGTATGTATGTAGTCTTTTTATCCCAACCAAAATAGGAAAAAAAAACTTTGGAATTATAAACCTACCCTTATTTTTTTTATCCTCCCTATTTTTAGACATTCAGATTTGGGTTTTTTTAATGGGCATAAGATGGAAGGGAATAAGGAGGGCAAAAAGGTAACTTTTGGTTAGGCTTTTTTGGCTTTGAAAAGAAGCTTTATTGACTTCAAAAGAAAGCTATAGGTTCTAGGATATATTATATTTAAATAACTTTTTTTCTTGTAAGTACAAGGAAAGTACGAAATAAAATAAATTTATAACATTTTTATTATTCTTTTTTTTTAAGTTATTGGATATTAAATCATATTTGAAGTTTGTGTTTTCCTTTTAAGATCTCCAAAAGGGTTTTAATATAAAAATTATCCACAAGAGAAACAACGTTTCATGAAACTCATTAAACTAAATAAAATGTTAGACTCTCGCTAACCGAACCGATAGAGTTCTCCTTGTTTGGAAAACTTCTTACAGTTGTTTGGGATGGTTTTAGGCTATTTTCATGAACTATTTTTCTCCCTTTAAAAAAAGGTGATATGGGTGTAGCCTATTACCAATTATATGATTTTTTATATAATAATATTTAAATTTTTTATAATGTATGTAGATTTCTACAGGTCTAGCATCTTATTGTTGCATTTTGGAGTTTCTCAGTTTCAGTTTTCTTTTTAATGGGAGGGGGGGGGGGGGGCTGTAGAAAAAGTATCTTCATTTTTGTTAAATACAAATTTCAAAATTAAAAATTACTCAAATTTTTCTCCAACTTAAACATCCTTTTATCAAAACTTTATGAAATAACTTAAACAAGGATGACAACATGCATCCACAAAATTGACTGAGAACTTTAACATATTAACCAAATATTTTATTAAATCAAGGTGCAAATTTAAGAAATCAGCTGAGAAAATTTCAGAGTTCTGTGTTGCTAAAACTGAATTGTTGGAAAATCCGCGCTCCTTAACTATTTATTAGTTTAAATAAGACCTTGTTCAGAATATTAACATTGCTATTATGTGAAAACCTTAATAATGAGCTATTACTACTATACCGCATTTATTACAACCTTTTAGGAGCCTGATATTTGCAAAAATATAATGACAATTTCATCCGTTCGTTATGATCTCCAAAATGACTGCACTGATTAACCTCTTAGTTTTAGAGTAGCTTTATATAGGCCCTTGGCAGGTTTTATTTATTCTATTAAAAAAGATATTCTTAAAGGTGCAAGGTTAGGTTAATGATAATAAAGTAAAGCAAATGCGCAGTTTGTGCTGTTTGAACAATCTTTTGTGATTTAGTAATATTATATATCCTTTTATTAATTGTTAACATTGACCTCTCTCTCCCTCTGGTAATACAATTCTCATAGATTAACCATGTAATAAATAGGATATAGTTTACTTTATAACAAATTAGCATGGATCAAAAACCATAAAGGGATGTGTTTATGTTTTAAATGAAGTTAAAACGTTTGCTTTATATTGAACTAGCGGCTCCACCCCTAGCATCTAGAGGCTCTATATTTCAATGGATAGGGCAAAAAATAGCCTAAAACCATATCCATACATATTTGTAAGATTAAAATAGCCTAAAACCATCTCAGGACCTATAATAATCCTCAATATAAAGGATAACATATCGGTTCAGCGGTTAGCGAGATCCTTCGCTACAGACAAAAAAGCATAATACTTTATATAATGGGATAAACTTCTACTGATTCTTATTACCACAAGGTATAAGCGAAGCATCTCGAAATCAAGTAAAAAATGTAAGTATGTCCTTAAACATTGTTCGGCTTATTCAGTTTTGACACTCTACAAGTGTTAATATTCGCTTGTCATAACTTTTTTAGAGCTTCGCTTTTATGGATGTTGTCATCCTTGTTTTTCTTTTAATAGTCCAGCAATAACTAATTATCACAATATTTTCAATGAAAAGGTCAAGTCAAGCATTTGTTACTATTGTCAGTTATACATTTTAGATAGCATTTAATTTTTCAGATTGTTTTTGGGACATACCCAGAGTTTCTGTTCTATCGGTCTGTTAAAAAATTGTTAACGTATAGCTATATGGGCATCTATCACAAAAAATGTAATGGTTAACTTTTAAGGCTAGGTTCATTACTTGATTAGTGTCCAGGCCTATTGTGAATTTGTTTTCTGTTTGATTTTGAACCAGTCTAACATAACTACATATGCACTTGTAATAAATAGAGCAGATGCCATTTTTAATTGTTTTATAATTTGACCCCGGTTATTCTCAAGTTATATGGCATATCATTCAGAGAAGGAGGGGACATTAGGCTGTAATTACAAAAGTACAAAAAGTTTTATTAAAACGTTTTCTTATTCGTTAGCTAAACAACTTAAGGAACTTCATTGAAGTTTATTTGTTTGATTTTCCAAACATTTCAACCACTTATTCTATCCACAGATGGGTTAAGTTTGTGTATAATCATTGGGGATGTAAATAAAATAATCTGTCATTGTCTTATCCCTTTAGTCTTTGCATATTATTAAATGCATTGGAATTTAGTTATATCAAATATAATTGGAATGTAATTGTAAACAAAATCGTATTATTAAAATCTTGAATCAAGAATCGGCAGATGAATTTTGATTTAAACTTTAGTTTGTTTGTTTTTTAAAATTACCGTTAGCCTCTAAAGGATGGTTTAAAATAGAATTTGGAGTTCTCTATAGTAGGTAAGCTTTATTCACGAAGGTCCTGTGATGGTTTTAGGCTATTTTAATTTTAGATTTAAGTCTTGGGATGGTTTAATGCCATTTTTAGAGCCACTCTCTGTCTTTTTCAATACAAAGTCTCTAGATGCGTAGCCGCTAGTAACTACATAAGGTAATTATTGCCATAATTGCCCTTTTTATTTATGACTTTGAATGGTGGTACTAAAACCAAGATAAGCACATATAGCATTAATTTAATACTAAGACAATGATGTTAATTTGATATAAATGATGTATTGTTATCATGCTGTTACTCTAGTTACCCCCACTATATCAATATCATTACCCTTACTTACATGGCCTTAGTAAAATAATTTAATATTAGTTTATATTAGAGCTATTGGGTTTAGACTAATCAACTATATGTTTTAACGAAAAATGAAAATTGTAAAAATTTACTATTTTAAACTAGAAGGCAAGATTTTGAAATCTTGATTTTTTTTGCATATTTTGAAAGTATTACAATTTTTTATAATTACTAATAGAAACCTTAAACTACCATGCTTCAATTTTGTATTTATGATATTTTGCTAGTCTATGTCTGATCTCCAGGGGAGGGATTGAATCTTATGCCTCCTCTTATTTTATGCACCAGCCAAAATCCTAAGGATTGATAATACGTTCAGGTTACTCTAGTTTAACTCTTTTATTATTCCTACCAGAGCACAATGGGGCAAAACAAGACTAAAATTTTTTTTTTGTGATTTGCCAAGAATATGCTAAATTCAGGGATAAGATAATGGCTGATAAATTGATGTACATCCCCGATGATAATTCACATAATTACTCCTTCTTCTGTAGATTATACTTAATGGTGGAAACGTTTGTACACTCAACTTAATGGACCAACCAATCAAAATTCAATAAAAGTCACTTAAGTTTAAGCCAACGAATTAGAAAACGTTATTACAAAACTTTGGGTACTAGTGTAATATACAGCTCAATGTTCACTACCTCGCTGGCTAAATTGCACTTTAAATATTATTAGATTTAAAAAGATACCTTTTTAAAAAGTAATTTTTTATTATCATTAATCTTGAAAATCTGCCAGTAATATATGTTCATTATCCCCTAGTTAATCCTGAAGCTTTTAGTGTATTTGCCCCACAGTGCAATTAAATGAAAATGATAATTAAAATAGAAACAAGGATGACAACATCCATAAGTAGCGAACCACAAAAAATCGTGGATGGAAATACGTAAAAGTAGATTTAAAGTGTATTTATCCCAAAAAAGTTTGAAAATTGGACCAAAAACACCAAATATATGGGGAAATATTTAAAACATATAAAAATAGCCAAAAACCTGATAAAAGGCAGTCTGACCGCCATGGTTGTTTTCTTTAAACGACGGGAAATTTAATTTTGATATCTATAACTGAAAAAATTTTGAAAATCGGACCATAAACACTGAAGATATGGAGAATAATGTGATAAATACAAAAATAGCCTAAAACCTGCAAAAAGGCAGTCTGGCCGTCATGGATGTTTTCTTTAAACGACGGGAAATTTAATTCTCATATCTATAACTGAAAAAATTTTGAAAATTGGACCATAAACACTGAAGAAATGGTGGAAATGTGAAAAATACAAAAATAGCCTAAAACCTGCAAAATGGCAGTGTGGCCGTCATGGTTGTTTTCTGTAAACGACAGGAAATTTAATTTTGATATCAATAACTGAAAAAATTTTGAAAATCGGACCATAAACACTGAAGATATGGAGAAAAATGTGAAACATACAAAAATAGCCTAAAACCTGCTAAAAAGGGGTCCGACCGCACTTGATGTTTTATAGTTAATTGTGCTCCTTAATAATGGGAATGCTGTCAAAAAAATTCAGCTGTCTATCTTTAATAGGAGCCGAGAAAATCACGTTTCCCCTATTCTGTCTTACACGGACAGACGGACGGACAGACGGACGGACAGACGGACGGACGGACGGACGGACATTTCGAATTATAGAGTAGCTTCGCTACTAACAACACCTTAGGATTAAGGTTAAGGTTAATCCAGAGAACTAAATGGATAAGACAATGGCCGATAAATGTATGTACATCACCAATGATAATAGTCAAAAATATTTTGTCCATTATCTAATAATTTTTTTTTATTTTCATATGTTTTTTTTAATTTTTGTAAAGAAAATATTATCTAAAATCCTTAACGAACAAATATCTCCAAGTATTAACAAAATCTAATAAACAAATTAGGGATTACGCATTTATACGGTCCTAGTTGACTTTGTGATTCCTTACTTTTGTATTACAATTAATAATTTCTATTTTTAGTAGCGAAGCTACTCTATAATTCACAATGTCCGTCCGTCCGTCCGTCATGAGACAGAATAGGGGAAACGTGATTTTCTCGGCTCCTATTAAAGATAGACAGCTGAAATTTTTTGACAACATTCCCATTATTAAGGAGCACAATTAACTATAAAACATCAAGGGCGGTCGGACCGCTTTTTGGCAGGTTTTAGGCTATTTTTGTATTTTTCACATTTTTCTCCATATCTTCAGTGTTTATGGTCCGATTTTAAATTCTTTTTCAGTTATTGATATCAAAATTAAATTTCCTGTCGTTTACAGTAAACAATCATGACGGCCAAACTGCAATTTTGCAGGTTTTAGGCTATTTTTGTATTTTTCACATTTCCACCATATCTTCAGTGTTTATGGTCCAATTTTTAAAATTTTTTTCAGTTATAGATATAAGAATTAAATTTCCCGTCGTTTAAAGAAAACAACCATGACGGCCAGACTGCCTGTTTGCAGGTTTTAGGCAATTTTTGTATTTTTTCACATGATTCTCCATATCTTCAGTGTTTATGGTCCGATTTTCAAACTTTTTTCAGTTATAGATATCAAAATTAAATTTCCCGTCGTTTAAAGAAAACAACCATGGCGGTCAGACTGCCTTTTATCAGGTTTTTGGCTATTTTTATATGTTTTACACATTTTCCCATATATTTGGTGTTTTTGATCCAATTTTCAAACTTTTTTGGGATATCAGTATCAAAATAATTTTTCCCATTGTTATGAGAATCTTTTATGTAATCTACTTTAACCGTCGTCATCATTAAAAATAAAACAAGGTTTCGTGTTTATTTTTTCCAATATATCTATTCTTGTTTTTAATAAATACGCTTTAAATCTACTTTTACGTATTTCCATCCACGATTTTTTGTGCTTCGTTACTTATGGATGTTGTCATCCTTGTTATTAAATGTATTTAACTATGCTAAAGTTAAATAAATGTAATGTTATTTTATGTTATGTAATGTCCCCTCCCTCACTGCATGGGTTAATCCTAAGTTCATTAAGGACAACATGAAATTCACACATTCAAAAATAAAAATATACAATTGTTTTTGATTAACAACAAGATTAGTTTTCATGAAAACTTGCGCATTTTCCAATGTAAATGAGCTTTTACTTAAAACCCCATAATTTGAAGGGATATTGTATTTACACAAGTCCCAAAGGCTTCTTAAACATTATCTATTATTCGTTAGCTTAAATACTATGGGAACTTTTTATTTTATATTGATTAGATCTTAATTTTTTAAACTTTTTCGCTTATAACTTTAATCTACAAGAGGGGTAATTTTGTTTTATCGTAATTAAATTAAAATAGAAACATGGCTGAAAAGACAATTGACCGACTGACAAAAATCTTTAGCCATCTAAAAAAATGATATGTTAAATTCTTTCGAAACAGATAGCAAACCTATATAAGTTAAAAACATCATTCAAACCTTTTTAAAAGTTAGCTAAAAGATTAATTGAATGAATGAACCAAAAGATGAAAGTTTTATGATAATAATTCATATAAATGTTATTTATTGCATCGAATTGCAGACAGCTTTCTGCGGATGTTAAAATGATACATAATATTGTTTAGAACAGGTTCTAATCGAGCGGATATTAATCGGTTATAATCGGTTTCGAAGGAATAGTTATTTCTCGCATCGTATTATAAACGGCTTTCCGCGGATATAGAATGTACAATTATGAGATTAAAACTAGTTTTTTTAGCCCCGAGGTGAGGAAGTCACCGGCTAAAAAAACTAGTTTTAATCTCATGATTGTACATTTCTATATTCGTAGAAAGCTGGATATAATACAATGCTAGACATAGTTTTTTCGTATGGATGATAACCGGTTCCTATCCACCGGATTCAAATGAATACGAGAAAATTCTTTACAATTTTTAAAAATAACACCTAGCGGATGTATTGCTATCAAAGTTCAGCCTTTGGCTATGCAATTTCTGATTATAGAAAAAAATATGAATCATTACAAAAGATTTTCATTTAAAAGTATTTTATGCACAGCTTTTCTAGTTTAGGGTTTTTTCCCGTCGGTCAGAAATTTGTAGATCTCCAATTAAAAATTTAAATATGGTAGAATCTTTTTATTGATTAAAGAGCTGTGATGAAGATTTTAATCAACGAAGGAGAGGGGTGGGGGGGGGGGGGGGGTGGCATAAGAATAAAACTAATCTCCCTCCTCCCACCTTTTATATAGTTTTTAAAGACGTTGAGGGGGGGGGGCGGGGGGGGGGTACTTAGGTGCTCACCAGGTACTTTGTGTGTAAGAGCCGTTCTTTTTCATTACTGCTACTCTCTTAATGGTAATGTTCGTTAGTCCTACTGTCTCATTAAATAAGCTTGGTTGTTACAAGATGTTGCCATTCTTGTTTTATTGCATTGCTTGCAAATAATATTGCCAAAAAATGAGGCAATTTTAGTGCCAAAATAATTATGTAATCTTGTTTTTTTTCTTTCTTTAAATTAGACTATTTTTAATTTGGGGATTGTTCTATTGACTTGTTTTTTTTGCGCTTGAAAGATAATTATTAGTTTTTTTAGCGAAGCTGTTCTATAATTAGGGTCGGTCCTTCAGTCCGTCCATACTAAACAGTTAGCTCTTTTCGTTATTTTAGACATGTTAGAACTGTCCTATTAATTTCAAACTTTGCATGATGTATCCCATAATAGTTAGGGAGCTTAGCAACTCTATAATCGTTACCAGAAAGTCCTTACGTCCATTTAAAATATGATTTTTAACTTTTGACAACAACTTTTATCTGATTAATCTGATATTTAGAATAGTGATTCCCAAGACAACATGGCACAATATTATAAGCGAGTCATCTATATGATTAAATCCTGAAATGAAAGTATGTGCTTTTCTGTATCCTGTATTTACGCAATTTTATGTACAAATTTGTTCAGACTGATAGATTAATGTTCTGTTAATTAAGTTTTTATCAATCTACAAGTTTTATTGTTTGTTTGTCCTTTCTTTTGATTTTAGAGCTTCCCTTCTATGAACGTTGTCATGCTTGTTTCACAGTTATGTAAAGTGAATAAGACTTTCTTGTTTATTGGAAGATTTGTAAAGAATTTTCTAACATTGTCATATTCAACAACTAAATTAAATGTAAACTATTGACATTTCTGTGCTGATACTTTGCTCATAGTTTTCCTTATTTAAAGTTATTTTTAACTTTTAATAACTATTATTCATCTATTAATTTAATTCAGGGACAGATAGAAGAAAAATTCACTAGACAGACGGAAGGCCAGAAAGACAGACAAACAAGGTTATTCATAGATTAGCTTTGCTATATAAAATATTCGCTATATATTTAGTTTTAACAATCATATAAATTTAATTTGTTTAATAAATGACAAATGCACATATAAGTACATTATTTTACATATTCACTGTTAGTGTGTTACAATATTACTGAGAATTTCATTCTTAAGTAAATTAGGAATTGTCCCTTTTTTTCCATTTTCCATGTTTTCTCAGCCTAGGGCTACAAGCACGGGGTTAGGGGGGTGCTACAAAAAAACAAGAACAATCCTATTATAAGGTTTTTTGTCAAAAGCTTATGATCTCAACAACTACTGAACTGACTGAGTTCTCCCTTTGCGGGAAGGTTTGCATGGTCCCTGTGATGGTTTTAGGCCATTATATTATAAGATTTTAGTCTGAAGATGGCTTTAAGCACCTCTCTATCTCTTCGAATACAGAGCCTCTAAAGATTACGGGCGTAGCAACTTTTTTCAAAAAAGTAGGTTTTAATACGCGAAGCGTCTTATAAAGATTAGCTTTACTCTCTCAACATCTTGGTTTAATTTAAACTTTGTATCTTGATGTTTTGGTTCCTTTCTATACATAACCAGGTTTTTTGTCAAAAGCTTATGATCTCAACAACTACTGAACTGACTGAGTTCTCCCTTTGCGGGAAGGTTTGCATGGTCCCTGTGATGGTTTTAGGCCATTATATTATAAGATTTAAGTCTGAAGATGGCTTTAAGCACCTCTCTATCTCTTCGAATACAGAGCCTCTAAAGATTACGGGCGTAGCAACTTTTTTCAAAAAAGTAGGTTTTAATACGCGAAGCGTCTTATAAAGATTAGCTTTACTCTCTCAACATCTTGGTTTAATTTAAACTTTGTATCTTGATGTTTTGGTTCCTTTCTATACATAACCAGCGTTATTTTTAATACGTCTACTGCTTCAAAGACAGGCACGTATAGTTAGAACAGAAGGAATGCATTTACCTAAAAACAGCATTTTCTACATATCATGTTAAGTTGCAATTGGGCATAAATTGTTAATATGATCTAAAAATTTTTTTTTACCATTAACGTCATAATAAATGTAGAACTAAAAATTTTGTGTCACTATTTAAGACCAACCAATATAAAGCACATTACGCAGCAAAGAAGAAAAAAGCCAAAAGGGGAGTGTGCAAGGGTGGGTTCATTCATTCCGCACCCTCTTCCTACCACCTCCATCTTGCTATTTTCACGTTTTCACCTCCGATGTACCTCTTTACCGCCACCCCCTACCACCGCCCTTAGAAAACCTGTGGGAAATTTTGATAATTTTTTCCGTCAAAATATGCTTCCTTGGAAATAAATTATTTGTGCAATTTTTATTTTATTTTATTATTTTGTTAAGAAAACATTATTCAAAATATGGAACTTAAATTAAATTTGTTTAACCCCTGTATATTACGCACACATTTGCGTCATGATTAGCGCAGTAGTGTCTTTACGCAGTGTTTATACTATATATAAAAAAAAGGCATTTAAAAGTAGCGAAATCACCCTAATTTAGGGGAAGTAAGTATGTCTGACCTATTAAATGTTGGAACTTTTAAAATTAATCTGTCGATGAATATAATATATGAGGATATTATGACAGGGGAGATTTTTTCGTTGCTACAATAGCCTCATTTATTGGTCAGAACGTTCCTCCAGTAGGAGGGTAGGGAATGGGGATCTTGGACAAAGTAGCTTCGGACAAAGTAGCTTCAGGACAAAGTAGCTCCAGGACAAAGTAGCTTCAGGACATTTACTTAAGAAAAGTAGCTTCCTAAGAAAAATAGTCTCCAATATGGCTGCAGCTCGCTGCCCTCTGGCCTGCCTAGCCAAGGGCGCTCGGCCCCCTAGCCCATAACCTAACCTAACCTATGTTAGCCTCAGAACATTCATTTAAGAAAAATATCATCAACTGATAATACATAGGTGGTTAGAATTTCGTGGATTTTGCAAAAAGTGGTTTATAGATTTTTACAATTTTTGATATTGTTTTACAAATTTTTAATAATGTTTATACAATTTTTTGGTTATGTTAGGTTAGATTATAGGCTAGGGGGCCGAGCGCCCGAAACTAGGCAGGCCAGGGGGCCAAGCGCTGCGACCATGACCTTTAATAACAGTGGAGGCTACTTTCCTTAGGAGGCTACTTTGTCCTGAAGCTACTTTGTCCTGAAACTACTTTGTCCTGCAGCTACTTTGTCTGAAGCTACTTTGTCTGAAGCTACTTTGTCCGAAGCTACTTTGTCCAAGATCCAGGGAATGGGGTAAAAAGGGTTGGTGGGGGGTATCGTTAGCCAGCTGAAAGTTCCAATTTATTAGAGTAATCGAAAATCTAGTACATTATCCAAGTAATAATATATCCATTAATGAACTACAATTTTATTGTTTCTTTTAATAATAAAATCTTAAATTACTTAATATTTTATGAATTATTAAACAAAATTTAATATTTTTGTATAAACATTTGTTTGCGCGCGTGCACACAATGCAATTAATAATTGGACTTATACAATGTAAAATATACAATACAACCCTTCATTTTATAGAACAAAGTTGGGAGAAGGTTTAGGGTTATCTTTTCTTTAAAACTAGATAAGTTTTCATTAAAACTGATGCCTTTTTGAAGTAAAAAAAAAGATGACTGTCATTTCGTGTAAAGACAATCCAAGGAGACTCCGATATTCCTGTAATATCTCAACTACTACACTATACAAACCTTCATTTTATAGAGCACAGTTGGGAGAAGGTTTAAAAGTCCATCAAACATTGTCCTGTTGCATTATTTTGATATGCAATTTAAATGGGTGGATCATGGAAAGAAAACGAAGTAGCGGGTTTCATCGTATTTTCACAGTAGCTTTTGATACGTCATTTTGGGTTAGGCCGGTTAGGTACATATATGTTAATAATTACCCCGCATGGTTAGGAAAGGCGTCTTGCCGAGTTAGAGCCCCCCACAGAGGAGGCTAGGGATAGGAGAAACGTTAATTTGAAAATACGACGATACCCGCTACTTCGTTTTCTTTCCATTATCCAAATGTTTTATACTAATTTGCATATTTATCATTGTATTGCAATTTTTGTTGAAGAACCAGTTTACCAAAATTATTTCTATTCGGCAAAGCAAGAAATCCATGGGAGGAAGAATATTATCAGGGACAAACAAATAAGAAAACGTAGTTATAAAGCATTGGGTACCAGTGTAATAAACAGTCCGATGTCCCCTCCCTCTCTTAAGACATGGACTGTAAATTACAGTAGTTCCTAAACCTTATCTTATCAATAAAAGTTGCTTAAAAACATCTATGATTTTAACATACATTATATCCTTTGGAGGAATCGACCTTTTCAAAATAGCATTAAATTTGCCCGGCACAAATATCAATTTATATTTAATCGGCCAAACCGTGAACGAGATCTTACTCACCACACATACATTTAGCGGCAGCAACCTTAGTGAATGATATGCTTAATTTTGCATACTTCCTAGAAAATCGAAAGGTGTTTTAGTCACAACATTGAATATCTGTCGCTTTCCCACAAACTACCCTGATACCTCACCACCCCTCCTCCTCTTATTTCAAGTGTAATGAAATAGGGGCATCACAAGGGTTAGGCATATGAAAAAATGGACCATGGCAAGAAAACGAAGTAGCGGGTTTCGTCGTATTTTAACAATAACTTTTTTCCTCTAACCCTACGTGGCAATCGTTAACATTGATCTTACCTAATCAAAGGTTACTGTGATAATACGACGAAACCCGCTACTTCGTTTTCTTTCCATCATCCGAATAAACTACTCTCCAATATTTTCAATATTCAACTAGTTTTTTTTTATATTCAATTAAAAAATAAGGGTCAAGGTGGGAGGGGTAATCAGTGCTCAACCGACACTTTGTGTGAAAGTACTGAATATCTTATATATTGGTGATAATTTTTATGTTTTTCCCCTCTTTTGGTAGGTTTCTATTCATGCACTGATTGCACAGAATTGTGTACTTATCATAAGGAGACTCCTAACGAAGCGCAGGAAAGTGTCATGTGTGACGTCATAGAAATACGTCTATTATCCATCCCTTTTTTATGAGTTTCCTTTTCCACTTCTCTTTTCATTCTTTCATTTTAGACGTATTTTTATGACGTCACACATGACACTTTCCTGCGATTTGTTAGGAGTCGAGTCGAAAATAACATGGACAGTAGAATTACTGGAGCAAGTATAAATTTCTTATTTTTAGTATCACACACTAGTGGTTTAATCCCTAGCCTCTGGGGGCTTCACTCAAAGCGCTGTTAGAGTTAAACCTTTACAATTCATGTTTATTTCCCCGCAATTGAATCACCAGCATATAAATATCAAATACCACATAACCTGAGTAGGAGAACCAAATCAGTATATGGGTTAGCGAGATCCTTAGCTTTATCCCCTCCCTCGCAGCATACTAATTGGTAGAAAAAGCATAAAGATTGACTTTAACAAAGCATTTATACCTAAACATAACAAGGATGATAATATGCATAAAAACGAAGCCCTGGAACGGTAGGACAAACGAACATTAACATTTGTAGAGTGTCAGAACTGAATAATCAGAATATAAATGTATTGAAGTCGAAAGAAAATTGTAAGTAAATTTGTTGAAAAAACTACGTAAATAGTAATACATGATAATGTATCAAGTCATACTTTAATTTTAGGACTTGATTTAGAGATGCTTCGCTTAAAATATTGTACCTTATTGACATTGTAATAGGAATCAGTACTTCAAAAATAAGACCAATCGGATGATTATATCCCATAAAACATTGTCGTAAAAAAGTTAAAAAATCAACATGTTAAAAATGGGCGTAGGGACATTCTGGTAACGATTATAGAGTTACTACGCTTTCTAAATCGTACCTAACTTCTACAGGAACCATCATGCAAAGTTTGAAATCAATAGGGCAATTCTAACATGCCTAAATAAATTATTTTGACATACTAGCAGGTACACCCCTAGAGGCCTTTAGTGGCACTTTAAATGTCGTTTTTTATTTCAAATATATAACTTGAGAAATAATTTCTTTGTTGCGTTCAAGTCTCTCATCGGAATTTTTTCTCTCTCGATTTTTTGTGATTTCTCTTGGGATGGTGGTGGTACCCTCCCCCAAAATAGTTATAAACCTTCCCAGAACCTATGAGAAGCTAACCTGTTAAGGAGAACACGATCGGTTCAGCGGTGAACAAGATTCTTTGGTACAAACATACAAACACACATAGACATCCTGTTACTTTATTATAAGAACTAGCGGCTACGCCCCTAGAGGCCTCTAGGGTACTTGAGGAGGGGAGAGTCGAATTTGATAACACAATTTTTATTCTAGATTTTAAAATAAAAAGTTTAAAACTATTTTTTTTCGGGGGGGTAATTTTTTTTCTAGGGGCGATTTCTCTTAGGAGGGTGGTAGTACCCTACCCCAAAATAGTTATAAACCTTCCCGTGACCTATGATAAGCTCCCCTGTTAAGGAGAACCCGATCGGTTCAGCGGTCAGCGAGATCCTTTGGTACAAACACACAGACAAACATCCTGTTACCTTAGTAAAAATTCTTAAAATAAGAATAAGTACTTTCAGACAAAGGTTGATAGTGTCCTTTTAACTTCACTTCCTTACTTTTTCTCCATTTATATAAAAAGATTACAAAGATTATCATAATTGAATGTAAATTTCTTCCTGGTACTATATGATTATGTATATTAGACATGTTCATAGTCTTTACTTTTGGCATTTTCATTATGTTAAAAATTTATAAAGCCATGAAGGGCCGAAAGGAGAGGTCCCGCATGGCTAGAATAGGTTGGGCACATGGAAAATATGGGTATTATCAATCAAACAAAGATCTAAAAACATAGTCTGGAAAAAATTGATAAAATATTGTGCATTTGACTAAAAATTTTAAAAGTTAAAATTTTGTACACTTCTTAACTTTTAAAACAAAATGCTGTTACTATTATATTAAATGTCATCAATAAAGAAATTAGTCATGTTTAGAAAAATATGATTGAAAAATATATTTTAATTACCAGAACTTATGAGAAGATACCCTGTTAAGGAGAACCATAACGGTTCAGCGTTTAGCGAGATCCTTCGGTACAGACAGACAAACATACAGACAAATTGACAAACAAACAGACAAACAAATAGACAAACAAAAAGACAAACAAACAGACAGACAAACAGGCAGACAAACAGGCAGACAAACAGACAGGCAAACAGATAGACAAAAAAACAGACAAATAGACAGACAAATAGACAAACATTTAGACAAACAAGACAAACAAACTTTATTATAAGGAGATTACACGTAAGGTCTTCTATTCTTTCAAAAAAATATCTTTTCTTTCTCTCACTTTATAATTAACCCCCTCTTTCTTTCTTTCTCTCTTTCTATCTCCTTTTTTCCCTCTTTCTCTTTTTATCTATCTAACACATTTTCTCACTTTTCATCTCTCTCACTCTCTCTTTCTATCTCTCCTCTCTCTATCTCACTCTTTCTCTCTCTCGCTCTCTCTCTTTCCCTCTCTCTCTCTCTCTCTCCTTCTTACTCTTTCTCTCTGCTTCTCCCTCTATCTTTCTTTCTTTCTCTAATTCTCCTTTTCTCTCTCTCTCTCTCTCTCTCGCTATCTCTCTCTCTCCTTCTCTCTCTCTCTCTCTGTCTTTCTTTATTCTTTTCTCTCTCTCTCTCCTTCTCTCTCTTTCTCTCTCTCTCTCGGTCTTTCTTTATCCTTTTTTTCTCTCTCTCTTTCCTTCTCTCTGTCTCTCTCTGTCTCTCTCTCCTTCTCTCTGTCTCTTTGTCTTTCTTTCTTCTTTTCTCTCCCTCTTTCTCCTTTTCTCTCTCTTTCTTTCTCCTTTTCTCTCGCTCTCCCTCTCTATCTCTTTTTTCAACTTTTTTCTCTCCCTCTCTCTCTTTCTTTCTTTCCCCTTTTCTCTCTCTCTGTCTCTTACCTTTTATTTCACTTTATCTCTCTATCTTTATATATTATATTATACATTTTATCCAAAAAATATCTTTTCTTTCTCTCTTTTATAATTATTTCCTTTTGTCTTTCTTTCTCCTTTTTTCACTCTCTCTCTCTTTCTCTCTCTCTCTCTCTCTCTCTCAGCGTTTAAGAAAGAAAAAATTAATTATATTTATTTAAATCTAACTATCTATCTATCTTATGATCAAAATAATTTGGTAGATTTTTATTTTGCTAAAATTGTTGTTCGCGGATTTTTTGAAGGGTAGTCAACTTTGGCGCCATTTTTCGGCATGAAGAAGGTCAGCTACATAAAAATGGACGCCAGATTCAGAATCTCCGACCCCAAATTGTATGAAATAATGGTCTTTAATTTTTCATAAAGGCCCTATGGGGGCTATAATATCAAAAACCGTTTTTTGTGACGTTGAGGGTGGTCCTTTTGTTAAAAGACATCAACACCTTCAAACTTGGATTTTCAACGACTTGTTTTTCAATTAATTAAAGAACAGGTCGAATATACCACCATATAGGTAAATACCAATGTCAATAGACGGACGTCCTTCATATTAATGATGCTGCGCTGTTTAAACAAGAAGCCATGCAAACATTCAATAATTGTTTTATTTGATATTTATGCAAGGATTGTAAGATATAAAATAAGATTGTCTCTGCATGTTTATATCAGTTTACTGTAATATCTGTACTTCAAATCAGTGGTCCATTATAAAACAGATTTCGATAAATTTGTCTATTCTATTATAAAAATAGTATGGTCTTCTGTCTGTAGCTGTAGAATTGGAACCTATTTAGTTTTCTATTTTAAGACAACTATATATAGGTCCAGGGTTGATTTTAGACTATTTTTTCTACACCTCTTACCCCTTGGAATACATAGCCCCTAGATGCTAAGGGCGCATCCTTAATAAAGTAGAAATACCATACTATAAAAAAAAATTTGGAAGCAGTTTGTCTGTTGCCATTATTTGCTATATATATTCCTACAAAATATTATTTGATTGGATTTGTTATTTCTTGGACTTTTATGTTCTGAATAAATTAAAACTTGTAGCTGGCTAAATTAACAATGCATCTCCCATTCACCCACTTTACTCCATCCCCTCCCTTACTACTGGTTGAACTAACTGATCATTAAATGATGTCCATGTTAGCCACCTAAATTGACGACAATTTAAAACATCGGAAAAATCTTGTTGAGATGAAATTTGTTATTAAGAACCTCTAATAATATTTTCATTATCTTTAGAATTTTTTAACAAGATTTATTGTTCGTTCCTTAGAGCTCACTTATGGATATTGTCTTTCTTGTTATTACAAAACTTTAGGTTAACAGTTCAGATAATTTACAGTCCAATGTCAACTCCCTAATTATTTTTTTCTTTTTTAGAAGTATAATTTTTTAATTATAAAAATGTCCCACTCGCGGATACCAGATACCTACCTGGACGCATATTATGGATTCTGGTTCAAGGATGGACTCACCATGAGAGATATTTTACCAAAGGTTGGTATAAAACAAAACAAAAATATAGATTTAATTGTAAAAGGTTTCAAGTTAAAGCAACCATATCTTTTAAAATCTGCTTGAATTATCAGGGATCTAAAGGGATTAGACAATGGACGATAAATTTACGTACATCACCAATTATGATGCACCAAATTAGTGTCAATTAGTGGTTGAAACATTTGGACACTCAACTTAATGAAGCAAACAATCAAAATTCAATAAAAGTCCCTAAAATTGGTAAACCAACAAAGAAGAAAAAGTTATTATAAAAATTTGAAGACTAGTGTAAGAAACAGTCGAATGATTCCCCCCCCCCCCCCCCTCTGCTAAATAATACAATATCTAAAATTCAGTGAACTTTAGGGATAAGACAACGGAGGATTAACAAAATAACCGCTTCTGTAGATTAAAAAAATTGGTTGGAAAGTTTGAACACTAAAAGTTTGAACCAAATAATCAAGATTTAATAACAGTATTCAAAGTTTAAATAAGATACAATGTTCTTGTTTGTAAATCTGTGGGTACTGGTGTAATTTAAATTTTAATTTCCTTTCCGCCCTGGGTATACTGCATATATTGTTGGATAGTTAATGTATTTCCAGTCATATCATGCTAGACATAACTACAAAAAAAAAACACTTAAAGCAACGACTTAACAATTTTATGTGATTTATGTCAATCTGTATGATATAAATGCTAAATAATCAACAAATAAAATTTGAATAGCAAGTCAACAAATGATTCCAAGTGCAATAGGGTATACACTATTTAGGACCTGCAGGAAATGTCGTCTGAGCATTGGTTGAACCAGGCCCCCATGCATCCCTTCATCAATGATATAGTTGGAATATTCTTTGGTGTTCTCACTGTTATCAACTTTCTTGGCAATGGCACCACTTTATACTTGTATATGAAGGTAACTTTAATAGTTATTTAATATTTATTGCATCGTATTAAAGGCAGCTTTCCGCGGATATTAGAATTAAAAATTAGAAGAATAAAATCAGTTTTGTTAGCCCCAAGAGGCCGAAAACATAGGCTAACAAAATTAGTATTAATTTAATGATTTTTACAATTTCATTATTTGTGGAAAAATGTTTGTAATATGATGCTATCTCTGATCTTTTATTAACTTAATTCACCGGATATTAATCGATTCCGAAGCTATTAATTTACGATGAATTAGAAACATTTGTATTATTGTAGTATAAATCGATTATATTTGTCATATTGGCTTTATAGCTTTTATAATAACATTTCAATAATATGTCATTCATGATTACTTTTAGTAGGCAAAATATAGGTATATTTTAGGAATGTAAACGATGTTAATATTCAATTCTTTCTAACAGGAGCCTAGCCTAAGACGACCTTCTAATTTGTTGGTGGTAAACCTGGCAGTTGCTGATATATTAATGATCATGTCAAATGGAATTCCTCTCACTTACAATATGTTCTATGAAAACTGGTGGATGTTTGGTAAGCAGCTCAACAGGGATATTAACTTTAAGGGATAAGACAATGACTGACAAATGGATGTATACTCCCAATTATCCTAAAGTTAATCACCCCTGTAGATAAAATTATTGGTTGAAAAGTTTAGATTATAATAGTTTATATTAAAAAAAATTTATTGAATAAAAAAATACACGAATGAGAGAATGTGTCAAAATCTTTTCCCCCAATAATTTTAATCTACGGAAGATAATTGTGTGTTTGTATTAATTTAGCGTTCATAGTCTTATCCCCTGAGTTCCCCTGTTTACTTTTAAATATATCCATGCCCATGAAGAAAGATTTTATTCCAAAATAATTATAGAGCTTCGCTACTAAAAATCTTATAGTTTAAACTAAGTATAAAATTGTGTCTTACGACATTGTTTTTCTTTAATCTACTATAAAAATAAAAGAATTTAAAGAGAGCATGTGATTTATGTTATTCGTTTGACAATTATTATCCCACTAATACAGTAAAAAACCGAGTTTTTGTCGATCCAGTACTTTGTTTATTACTGACAAAAAGTATACTATAGGAATGGATATAGAATTTACGTGGGTATTATGACAGGGGAAAAATTGTCGTTAATTTAGTTTGCTTAAATGACATCACTTATTGGTCAGTTCGTTCATCCAGTAGGAGGGGAGAGGATTGGGGTAAAAGGGGTTATTTTAGCCAGCTTTAAGTTTAACTTTATTAGAGTAGATGCTAATCTGGAGCAAGATCCAAGTAATAATAAATCCATTATTTCAGGTAAAACCTGGTGTGTCCAGTATGGTTTATGGGGCGGCATCACCGGCCTGTGCGCACTCTGGACACTGGTTTTCATTGGATATGACAGGTAGTGTCTATAAATAATAATATTTCATGTCAATAAATCTTGTAAATTTAGTGTGATGTAATGAGCTTATACCAACCATGAAATCAATTTGGAAAAAAGTCACAAAATCAATGCGAAATTTTCAGCTGTCGTTTGGTCTGCTCCCCAAATATTATTTTAGATTTATTTCGCTTGTTGGCTTTACCTTATTCCTGTGAAGTAATAATTAGAATATCATTATACTGACAGTATGTCAGAAAAGTCAACTTTTTAAAAAGGGAGGGATATGACATTGGTCTGTAAATCATAATGGTCTCCATAGCTATTAAACATTATCTTTAAATCGCTGTCTTAAAGATATTGGATTTTTTATTAATTATTGTTGGGGTTATACAATCTTTGAATGTCCAAGCTTTTCCACTACTAATTTCAATCTACAGAAGGGGTAATTTGGTTTATTGTAATGTAATGTACATCCATTTTAAACATTTTCGTATTCTCTAATAAAAAATTATGTTAAGGTATAACGCTATTGTTGGAGGATTAACTGCTAAACCATTCACAAATACAAAGGTAAAATATTCACAAATTTTTAATAATCAACACATCCACAAGCGTGAAAAAGGTTTAGTATCCGCCCCTATGGTTAAATTCTAGGGGTTGTGTCCGATCCCCTGAAATAAAATTAAAACACTCATTTTGATTTTTATGACGATTTTGGTTTGAGTGGTGTGTACATCCTTTTATGCTACTATACTTATCAATTCATATGCTAAATCAAAATCTAATTCTAATTAAAAAGAATGACAACATCCAAAAAAGCAAAGCTTTAAAAATCAAATAGCCGACAATATGAAAAAAAATAATGGTAACCGGGATTTTAAAAATGACAAAGCAAAATTTCTTTTCAAGTCTAAACTTTTTTATACTTAATTATTATAAATAATTTTATAAATATCAATATGATTTTAAAATTTACCAGTTTAATGTAGGATTTCTAGTAATGATTGTGGAGTTGCTAAGCTTTTATAATTGCAATTGATTGTTTCAGGAATCCTCATAAAAAGTTGCATATTAATAGGATGATTCTAACACGCCTTTAAAGAACATAACAGACGGACACAAGTTAACATAAAAAATACGCATCAATTAATAAGAAAATAAGGTTTCGTGATTTTTAAAATAGTATTTGTTTCATTTTATATAGTTAACATATTCGAATATTTTTAAATGTTTTAGGCCTTACTAGCTCTTGTATTTTGCTGGGGGTATCCAGTTGCTATCCTTATCTGGCCTACTTTGGAACTATGGAGCAGGTTTCAGTATTTATTTTATATAAAAGAAGGACAATTATATACAGTAGTAGCGCATCTACATTAACAATAATAAAACAAGGATACCAACATTCATAAAAGCTAGCTGTGAAACAGGCGTACTTGTAGAGTGTCAGAACTGAAAAATCACAACATAAATGTATATTAATGTTCAAGGACATACATACGTTTTGATTATAGACTTGATTATATTTAGATATGCTTAGCTTATAACATTGAACTCTGTTGTCCTATTAGTCATTATTCCAAAAATCAGATCAATCAGATAATTGCATAACATACAAGTTTGTTGTTAAAAAAGTTAAAAATCAACAAGTTTAAAATGAATGTACGGACATTCTGGTAACGATTATAGAGTTGCTTCGCTTTCTAAATCGTACCTCACTACTACAGAAATCCCCATGCGAAGTTTCAAATCGATAGGACTATCATAACATGCCTAAATTAACGAAAAAAGCTATCCGTTCCAGACGGACATACGGATTGACCCTAATTATATTCGCTTCTAAAAATCAACCCATTCTGCAAGAAATTTACAACCTCTATGATTTCTTGTATTAATCACTGGGACTCTTAAAACCTTCATGGACTTTATATCCACCTACTTTTTTATTTTTGAAATAGAAAATTAAATATGTATTGACCTTATTTTCCATGGTTAACCTCTTGCAAAATAGCCTAAAACCATTGAAAAATACAAGGCTTCAAAAATCAATTAAACACACATCCATCTACTTTAGTAAATATATGCAATGGTATAATATTGTTATTAAAATAACCTTTTATTTATTATTAGATGGTCCCTGGAAGGTTTAATGGTATCCTGCAGTTTCGAATATAACTCTGATGATTGGAATAACAAGTACATATGTTACAATTATAATATTTTTATATCCTTTTATCTCCATTAGTTAAACATAAGGTAATAATAATAATTTGGTTCTACATTCTGGGAAGCTGGGACGGTTAGGTTACGGGATGGTTTAAGGCTATTTTATTTTTATATTTGATTCTTGGGATTGTTTGTTTAATTTCTATTCTTCCCGACCCATTTGAATACAAAGCTCCTAAAGTTAGGGGCGGAACCGCTATTTCTTTTTAATTGAAAACTTATTTTTATGGCATATGGCCTGCAGTACTTTGTAGGAAATGACGTCCTATGGAGGTAGCAAATTACGGAATACCTTTCCATAACTTTTTTTGTCAAATAAATCAGTTTTAGCCACCCTCTCTACTTCTAGAACAAAATTATTATAAAGGGGTATTATAAAAAGTTTCAATCTATATTACGTTGCTTTTTTAGAAGATTGTTTTGTGTTAATGTCACAACTGGTAGACAGGTCGACCGACAACTCGAACAAAACCTAACCTAACATAATATAATTGTTTTAGAAGCTACACCATCTTTGTGTTTTCTTGCTGTTACTGCGTTCCCCTAACGGCTATTCTATTCTACTATACATCTATCGCAAAGGAAAATGTTCTGACATGCATGCTAGGACAAATCTGTGGCGTAGACAGGTTTTTGCTAAGGGGGATGTGCAAAAAATACCAGAACATTTTGGCACGAAGAGGTGTCAGTTTTATGGGGGGGGGGGGGGGAAGTATTGTGTGCAATAAAAAGGTTTGTTAAAAAAACAATGGATTTATAATTACTTGGATCTTACACCAGATTTTCTAAAACACGTAGCGGGCTAAAATAACGATTCTCCCCCTTTCATCCCTTAACCCTATCCCATCCCGCCTTACTGGATGAACGAACTAACTAGTAAATGAGTACATGTTAGCAAGATTAATTGACGACAACTTTTCCCCTGTCATAACATATATAGATAAAACATTCTTTATTAACTTGTTTTAAATAAAGAATATTTTTATCATGCTTATTTTAGATGCGAGGCATCTCTATATGACCCATTTCCATCACTGACTGCTTGAAAAATTAACCGGCTTATTGACTTTTTCCAATCTTTCACTATGAAATGTACGTACACTCATTTGGATATTGGATGAACATTAAAATTCGCACTAGGCTGTGTGGGCCCACGAGGCATCTATGAAAGCTCAAGCCAAGAAAATGAATGTTGAGAGTCTTAGAAACGATAAAGGAAACGAGGTAGGCATTTAACAAGGATGAAAACAACCAATTATGCCAAGCAAGTTATACAAAAATTATAAAATTCTTATGGCCAAATTTATATGTCAATAGCTTTAATCATCCCAGCTGTTTTTGAATTCATAACCCATATCTGGAACTTCTGTAAGTAAAAATATAGGCCCGCTAAAGTGTCAGGACATTCCTTTCCTACTATTATTATTATTATTTCAAAACAACTGACTCACGTTTAAAAGTCTTTAGTTATAATGTAATAGGGATGAAGCAGTTCAAGCCCTATTTGGTGAGTCTGGCGAAAGAGCCCCTAGCCTTAATGATTCTATCAATAAAATACTCCAAGTAGTTACAGTTTGAGGATTTATTTAGAACTAACTACACATAACAAAATAATCGCTTTATATACAACAAATTACAGATATTGGGTTAGGTAGAAAATGGGTATGGAGAGAATGGGGAAATGCTGTCCAGGTGAAAGGCAGAAGGGCAGGCTAGTGTGGGGGTAAGACTGGCGTCCCCCAGAAGAGGGTAGGTTGGCTGGAACATGAGGGGGGAGGGGCAATCCCTTCCCCCGTCGGCGGCTGGTAGGGTTGACTGCGTTAAGCTGGCGGCCAACAAAAGAAAAAGGGTTTGTTGAGGAATGTGCTGGGTGGAGATTAAACACCTGCGTGTTTATCGAGAGTGTCGGAGCGTAGCATGCTCTAGGAAGGGACAGTCTATCCGACTACCACAACAACGCAGTTTCAGCTTAGATTCGAAGTCACGCACAAAAGGCAAATTCAGCAATAGCTTTTAGTAAAATAAGCAAAATTTTGATGGAATATCAAATCCAAAATAATCATAGCTAAGATCTGTATCTTCTTATCTATTTATCTCCCTTTCTTCTCAGGAGAGCGCAGAATTTAAGATAGCCAAGGTAGCGCTGACCAATGTGATCCTGTGGTACCTTACCTGGACCCCGTATGCCGTTGTGGTCATGATGGGCCAGTTTGGAGATAGGAACAGCCTTAGTCCATTGGCTTCACAGGTAAAGTAAACATACAACCATGCTACTCTTTAATAAAGTATCACCTAACAAAGGCCTGTACGCCAAGGAGATAGGGGAAAATTGGCTGCTTATTTCACTGGTCCCTAAAATTTATAATAACATTTTCTTATTCGTTGGCTTAACAAATTTGGGGGGACCCTTATTGAAGTTTGATTGGTTGGTTCATTGAGATAAATATACAAACGTTTCAACTACTTAGTATAATCTACAGAAGGGATAATTTTGTGTATGATATTTGAGAATGTACATCAATTCATCGACCATTATCTTATCCCTTTAGATCCCTACCTGTACGAACATATTTTAAAACTTTCATTTAACTGAATTTTGGCTGCCTTTTATTTGTTTAAATTTACTTTCTCTTTTCGTAAAACATGAAACAATTTTAAGGTGTTGTTAACCTGTTATTGCTGCGCTAGAAAATGATTAATTATTTTATTATTTTAGATTCCTTCAATGATGACCAAGTGTGTATCATGTTTGAATCCCATTGTATTTGCTGTCTCTCATCCTAAGTTCAGAGAAGCCATGAGGTTAGAAGCGCAGTATTAATAACATAGCTTTTTTTAATTCACTTTGTCTATAGGTTGTTCATTAACGGTTTCCATAAATGCTTTTTTTGGGTTAGGTTAGGTTAAGTTAGGGCTAGGACAGCCTGCAGGGATAGCACACCCTAACTTGAAGCCATTTTTAAAACAAAATAGGAATAGGGAGAGAGATTTTCATTGATCCATTCGTAGGTTACAGAGTAAGCACCTATTTTAAAAGTCACAATCTTTCATAGATGTCTATAAATATCTTAAGGCAGGGAGGGGACAACCAGATTGAATTGCATACTGTTTCCCAAAGTATCTCGTTCAGTCATTCGTTAATACAGTTTCCAAACTTGACATCAAATAATTTTAATCTACAAAAGGGATGCTTTTGTTTATTATAATTGGGAATGTATATTATTTTATAGTTCATTGTCCTATCCCTTAAGATCCCTGATCTCATGTCTTATAAAATTTATAGTTTCATTGTCGGATAAGATTTGATTGAATTTGGCTGGATGGGGGGTTGTAGATTTGTAGAACTAATATTATTTTATTTTAGGAAACATTTGCCGTGTTTTAAGGAGGAGGAAAAAGTTGTAGCCGTCGCCACCCCAACCAAAACTGTTGCTGCATAATTAATCTTTTCTATGATATTACTATATATTTTTACTGTCTTGTGTAGTGTAATAATTATGATTGAATAAAAGAGCATGCCTTATAAAAAGGAAAATAATATTCTTAATTCTTATATTCATTATAAGCTAAATTGCGAAATAGTTCAAATTCTTTCTGAGCCTGTTAGCTGCGCTGTGAAAGGTTTAAGACTGAAGGAAAAACATTAACACTGGCGAATAATAAAATGCGCATTTAAAATTAAAGTATCAGAATCTTTTTTGAAAACTGAACAGAATTCGATGTTCTCCCGTTTATTCTGTTTAGTAGTAAAGCTACATTCAAATGTATGTCTGTCTGTAAGAGACAAAGTTGGGGAAAAGTGATTTTCTTGGGGAAAAAAGTAAAAGTGTCGAACTATGACGTCAGAAAAAATTAACAATTAACCAATAAGAAGCCAGTATTCACTGTGGTAAAATATATAGCGGCCTCTCATTGGTTAATTGTCAATTTTTTTCTGACGTCATAGTTCGAATTTTTTACTGTTTTCTTTCTTGGCTCTTATAAAAGCCGCTTTTATTTTTCACAACTGATTTTCTCGGCTCTTGTAAAAGATATAAGGCTGAAACTTTTAGTAACAATTTCCATCATTATGGAGCACAATTAAGTATGATACATCCGTAGCTTATTATCTACTTTTACTTTCTCGGCTCCTACAAAAGATACACGGCTGAAACTTCTTGCAAATATTTTCTTCAGTATGATCTATAATTACGTATAAGCTTTTTGGCTGTATTTCTTTCTACAACTTTCATATACATAACATTTAAGGTTTCGTGATCTTAAGTCTTTGCATATTCTCTCACTTTTTTATGTTATGATAACAGATAACCTGCTCAATAGCTCACTTTGTCTGTTTGTCTATTTCACAATAGCTTTTGTGCTTCGCTACTTATGGATGTTGTCATCCTTATGAAATATAAACTCTAAATTGGAAAGTTATTTAATCATAATTCATGATTTGATGTTAAAATATCTAAAAAAAATGGAAGGTTTTAAATTGATGTTGTTATTTAGTTGCTGGCAACGTTTCAAAGTCATACCTAATCGTTGCATGAATCTTAATATAAACAAAATCGATACTAATGTGTTATTGCTTTTATGGATATTATCATCCTTGTTTTAGGTTTTGTATGAACTTTTTTTCAGTATTTGTGAGTGTGTGTTTGTGTGTGTGTGGGGGATGTTTAGGTGTGACTGTGTGTGTGTGTGTGTGTGTGTGTGTGTGTGTGTGTGTATGTGTAAGGATTATTAGAGGCCTAGCGTAGCCTCCTTTTCATGGCAATCTATATATTTGTTCCATAGACCTAAAATTTGCTAGAGATTGGAGATAAATGTATATATGCAATCTCATGAGATTAATTACTATTTTTATGCCTCTGATAAATTAAGTGGTAAGTTATGATAAGTTATAATCATCTTAAGACTTCAATTATAACTTTAGTTAACAGTATGAGGGGTAACAATTTACTAAAATAAATATATTATTACCAAAAGTTTAACACTTTAAAGTTAAGATATCTGCATTTTTATAAGAGCTTTATTTCGTATACTTTTTGTTTTTGTCAGGCAATTTTTTTTATGCTTTTTAAGGAAGCTTTGATCTTTATATTGATATTTATATCTTATATTTTGTTTCAATTTTAAAACACAAAAAAATCAATCTGTGTATAAAAAAATTGTCCAAGTTAATTTGCATTATTTCCCAGAAATGTTTCATCTGTGTAATTTTGGTGAAAAGATTTTTCTCTTTTTGGGTGTGGTTACACAGATAGAGTCTGAGTTTTACTTTCCTTCTGTACTTTGGTCTCATAGTCATTGTTCTTTTGTACAATTTAGTTTTTTTTTATTGATTTAATATGTTAAGTTACAACAGTTATAAGTTTAAAAATCTTCTTCACATTTACATTGTTTGTTCTTGTCGTGAATATGTATATTGTTTTTCTCGTATTCATTCGAATCCGATGGATAAGAACCGGTTCTCATCCATCCGAAAAAACTATGTCTAGCATCGTATTATATCCAGCTTTCTACGAATATAAAAATGTACAATCACAAGATTAAAACCAGTTTTGTTAGCTCGTGCCTTCGGCACCTCGGGTCTAAAAAAACTGGTTTTAATCTTATAATTGTACATTCTATATCCGCGGAAAGCTTTTTATAATATGATGCGAGAAATAACTATTATTAGGTAAAATCTTGCAAATCTTGTATAATGATACTTGTAACAATGAGGTATAATCTTCTAAGCGTGGCAACTCTACAGACGATCCAGCCACACGGACATCCTAACATCGTGATAATTAGAGACAAAGCGGGTGAATTGTAATGTTATCATACAGGGTCATTCAAGAGAAATGATTTTTTTAAAAACCTAATTATGCATAGAAAATAAAACAATTATGTAAAATCCTTTATATATTTGGAAAACCTATTATGAGACATTTATGTTTTAAATATCTAAAAATGATTATTTCAACAAATTATGCCCTAAAAACCGGTTTTTCCAAAGGCCTTTTTTTCGAAGATTTATGGATTTAAGGGGTGTTAAAAAAATACACACATTTTTAAAATTCAAATTTCGTGGCTTGTGTTAATAGTAGAAAAATGGGATCATATGAAGGAAATGAAGTCATTCCTAAAAAGGACAGAAATTCCCTTCCAAAAAGGACAGAAATCATCTTCCTTTTTCTCAGATATCTCAAATATGGACAAAAATCACTCTCCTTTTTCTTACATATCTGAAAAAGAGGATAAAAATCACCTTCCTAAATCTCACTTATTCTTCCTAATTCTAAGAAAATTAACCCAATACCTCCATGTTCTTCCTTATTCTCAGATAATCTACCTTATTCTAAGAAATTCTTCCTTGTCCTTACAAATTCTCCCTTATTCTCAGATAACCTACCTTATTCTAAGAAATTCTTCCTTATTCTAAGAAAATCTACCATATTCTAAGACATTCTTCCTTAATCTAAGAAAATCTACCTTATTCTAAGACATTCTTCCTTATTCTAAGAAATTCCTCCTAATTCTATGAAAATCTTCCTTATCATAAGACATTCTTCCTTATTCTTAGAAAATCTACCTTATTCTAAGACATTCTTCCTTATTCTAAGAAATTCTTAGTTATTCTAATAAGATCTACCATATTCTAAGAAATACTTCCTAATTCTACAAAAATCTACCTTATTATAAGACATTCTTCCTTATTCTAAGAAAATCTACCTTATTCTAAGACATTCTTCCTTATTCTAAGAAATTCTTAGTTATTCTAATAAGATCTACCTTATTCTAAGAAATACTTCCTAATTCTATGAAAATCTACCTTATTCTAAGACATTCTTGCTTATTCTAAGAAATTCTTCCTTATTCTAATAAGATCTACCTTATTCTAAGAAATACTTCCTATTTCTATGAAAATCTACCTTATTATAAGACATTCTTCCTTATTCTAAGAAAATCTACCTTATTCTAAGACATTCTTCCTTATTCTAAGAAAATCTACCTTATTCTAAGACATTCTTCCTTATTCTAAGAAAATCTACCTTATTATAAGACATTCTTCCTTTTCCTTACTAATTCTCTCTTATTTTCAGATAACATAGCTTATTCTATGAAGTTCTTCCTTAATTCCCCTAATTCTTCCTTTTTCTCAGATAATTTTCCTAATTTATATTGGGATATCATAACTGAAATAGAGGTATAGAGAATATATAAATTCTGCCTTTTCACCTTCCTTATTCTCTCAAAATCTTGGTTTTTCTCACATATATTTCCTTATGTTTATTGGGATATCAGAACATGTGTAGGATAAGTTTGGGTTGTATCTTTTGACCTGAAATATTTGTTTGTACTTTAGAGGTGGAATGATCATAAAGTACATTTTAATAGGAGAAACCCCAGTCTGTAAAACACACTAGCTGTATCAATAATCTGTTCTACTTGCCAACTGATACAAATATTAGACCAAAATGGAAAATCATCCCTCCCCCCCCAAAAAAAAAATTTTCTTTACAATAATAAAATAAAAACCCAGGCAGAGAGTCAGATATTTGTATATAATGAAAAGTATAACCCCCCCCCCCCTCAAATGGTTGGCAACTTAATTTTCAGTCTGTCTATAAATCAGCTGATAATTATGTAATGGATGCAAGGGCGTACTATGAATTTGTACTATTTGGGGTATAAAGAAAGTTTTTGTTGTTCTCTCCAGAAATATTTAAATTAAACTTTTTTAACAGTGATCATCATTTATCTTTATATAACACGATAGCAATGTGTAAAATTATGCAGAATAGCAATTATTTATCGATAATGAACTAAGATTGCACATAAAAACATTAAAATATACAAGACTGGAGTTACGTAAGATTAGAATTATGTAAATTACAAATCATGTAAACTGTACAAAAAATATTATTAGTATAGTATTTATCTATCTATCTACCCTCCCCCACCCCACCCAATCGCTAATGTTAAATTGTATATTTTCTTTTAAAAATGTGAATGTTTTCTTTAACCTTAAAGTCTGTACGATACATAATTTAAATACTGACTTAACTTATAGTTGAAAAATTGAACACATAATCTTATCCCTTTAGATCCCTGAGACTTCAAAGTGGTCGAAGCAAAGGTTTTCTATAATTAGGCCAGGGTTGGTCCGTCTGTATGTAACAGTTAGCTTTTTTCGTTAATTTAAACAGTTAAAATTGTTTTATCAATTTTAAACTTGGCATGATGATTCCTTTAACAATGAGGTCCTTCTGATTTCAGAGCTTCATTTTTATGGATATTGTCATTCTTTTTAAAAAGCGAAGCTTTTCTATAATTAGAGTTGGACCGTCCATCCGTCCGTCCGTCCGTCCGTCCGTCCGTCCGTCCGTCCGTACTTCTGAGAGAGATAGCTTTTTTCATTAATTTAGGCATGTTAGAATTATCCTGTCGATTTCATGGTGATTCCTTTAGTAGTTAGGTATGATTAAGAAAGCGTAGCAACTCTATAATCATTACCAGAATGTCCGTACGTCCATTTTAAACATGTTGGTTCTTTACTTTTTTAACAACAAATTTTTATGTGATCTAATAATCCGATTGTTATAATTTGTTGGTATAGTGATTCCTGGGACAACAAAGTACAATATTATAAGCAAAGCTACTCTATAATCAAGTCCAAAAAAATTAAATATGTCCATAAACATTATCCTCTATCAAGAAGTTTTTCCAACAAATTTACTCACAATTTTGCTTTGACTCCTTTTTTTATATTCTGATTATTCAGTTCTGACACTAAACATGTGTTAGTGTCCGTTTGACCTACCGTTTTAGAGCTTCGCTTTTATGGATGCTGTCATCCATGTTTAATTTTGTTTATACTTTTATTATTTCAGGGAGAGAGGGGACAATGGTCTGTTTATTACACTAGTCCCCAAAGTTTTATAATTTGTAAGTTTATACAACTTTACGCACTTGAGTGAATTTTTATTGGTTGGTTAATTAAGTGTTCAGACGTTTCAACCATTAATTTTAATCTATAGAAGGGATAATTTTGTGCATCATCATTGGGGATGTACGCGCTACCGTGGTTCAAAAAGTATTACATAAACAGAGAATATTGGTGTTTGCAGAGAGAGAGAGAGAAAGGGGACATTGGGCTGTTAATTACACAAGTCCAAAAATATTTACAATAACATTTTCTTATTAGTTGGCTTAACAACTGTGTGGACTTTTAATAAATTTTAATTGGTTGGTGTATTAAGTTGAGTGTCCAAATGTTTGTAATTGTAATCTACAGAAGGGGTAATTTTGTGTTTTAACATTGAGATTTACATAATTTTATTAGCCATTATCTTATCCCATTAGATCCCTGGGTATTATCAATTAACTCAAACGCCATGTCCAACAAACCAAAATAACTGCCCAAACACCCGAGGTATTAGGTTAAGTAACACTAACACCCATCACACAACCACCATTTTGATTGCAAAACCTTTGTCGGAGAAGTCCTAAATGGGATTGGTAATGAGTTGTGACTGTTTGGGGCCAAGGCATTCTACATACTTTAACTATTAATGCCTTTAGTTTTTATGCTGGTTAATTTGATTTTAAAGTTGTTTCTTCTCTGATTTTTCCAGGGATAATACAATGGCCGTTAAATTGATGTACAACCCAATGATGATACACAAAATTACTCCTTAAAAATTTGTGGTTGAAACGTTTGAACACAAAAATCAAAGAATCAAAATTCACTATATTCCACAAGGTAATAAGCCAACGAATAAGAATCATTATAATAAAACTTTAGGGACTATTATTAAACAGCCCATTGTACCCTCTTTCTCTAAGTAATTTCTCTTGGGAGAGTGGGGGTACCTTCCCCAATTTATGCAAAGGAGAACCAGAAATTGGTCTAGCAGTTAGCGAGATCTTTCGATATACATACATAATCACAGGTATTGACAGATATACACAAACACACAATGTTAATTTTGAATATTGACTAGTAGTTGCGCTCCTCAAGGCCTTTAAGGGGTGAGGTCAACCCACAACCCTTATTTTAGTTTTAAAAAGTATGACAACATCCATAAAACCGAAGCTCTAAAACGGCGGGAAAGAAGAACATTAAAACTTTAGAGTGTCAGAACTAAATAATCCGACTATAAATGTGTTACTGTAAAAATGTTTAAACTGTTAAATACAGGATACTGTTTATATATACGTACTTTTTTATTAGGATTTGATTAGAGAGATGCCTTGCATATGATATTGTACCTTGTTGTCCTAGGAATCATTATTCCCAAAGTATGATGAATAGGATAATTATCCTATTATATAAAGATGTAACTCTTTTTATACATTTTAATTGGAACCGATGATCTGTTTAATAGTGAAACAATTGTCTTCCATTAATAAAATGTTAAAAAATAACCCATGTTACATATATAAATAAATCCTTATAATAAAGTAACAGGATGTCTCTGTGTTTGTAAGTTTGTACAGAAGGATCTTGCTAACCGCTGAACCGATCGGGTTCTCCTTAACAGGGTAGCTTCTCATATGTCCCGGGAAAAAACATAACTAACACAATCTATCAGCGAAAAAATATTTTTGGTAAATAGTTGATTTTAAAATAGATTGATAAGAGAAAAAAAATTACGTGTCCCTAGAGGCCTCTAGGGGCGTAGCCGCTAGTCCTATTATATAACCGCTGAACCGATATTGTTCTCCTTTACAGTGAAGCTTCTTATAGGTCCTGGGAAGGTTTTAAACTATTTTTCGAGAGTGTGTCCTAACCTCCCTCTCCCACTAAAAAATTATTTTTATAACTCTTTATAAACTCAAATTTAAAATAGGATGAGGTCGACTTTTCCTTCTCCTACCAGTGCAGTGCCACTAGAGGCTTCTAGGGGCGTAGCCTCTAGTTAATGTTTTCCTGCTGGGTAGGTGCGAAAATTTGTGATCCGTTCTGCTGGGTAAGTAATAGAAGATGTAATTATACCTCTGGGGGCAAAGCCCCTAGAGGCTAGGGGCGAAGCCACTAGTATTATATAAAGTAGTAAGCTTTTTTGGGTCTGTAACAAAGGATCTTGCTAACCGCTGAACCGATTAGGTTCTCCATTGTAGAGAACCTTCCAATAGGTCCCGGGATGGTTTTAGGCTATTTTATATTTAAGCCTTGGAATGGTTTTAGGCTATTTTTCTTCCACCTCCTTACCCCTCAACAGAAAGAGTCTACTAGATGCCAGGGGCGCAGCCGCTATTCCAATTATATAAAGTAAAGAAGGATATCGCTAACCGCTGAACCGATTAGGTTCTCCACTGTAGAGAACCTTCTCATAGGTCCCGGGATGGTTTTAGGCTATTTTATATTTAAGCCTTGGAATGGTTTTAGGCTATTTTTCTTCCACCTCCTTACCCCTCAACAGAAAGAGTCTACTAGATGCCAGGGGCGCAGCCGCTATTCCAATTATATAAAGTAAAGAAGGATATCGCTAACCGCTGAACCGATTAGGTTCTCCATTGTAGAGAACCTTTACATAGGTACAGGATGGTTTTAGGCAAATTTTTTATTTTAATTTAAGTCTAGGGATGGTTTTAGTCTATTCTGCTCTTTTCTACCCATTGAAATACAAAGCCACCAAAGGCTAGGGACGCAGCCGCTAGTTTCATACAAAAAGTTGTAAAAAATCCGCATGTTTTGAATGTCTAAATAAACGAAAAAAGCTAACACATGGACGGAACGACCCTAATTATAGAAAACCTTTGCTTCCGTATGCAGTTTATGGGGTGGATGATATGTGAAAACCAGTCTTCAAGATCTAAGGGATAAGATAATGGCCGGTAAAATGATTTTAATTTCCAAGTTTAATTAATTAATTACAACTTTCTATTTATTTTTTTTCTATTGTCTATTTATTAAACTTTTCCCCCCCTTGTTAAATAGTAAAACTTCAATGTACGCCCTTGAATTGATTTCATAATTATCAGCTGTTTGGGTTCAATCACTTCCGGCGAAAAAAATAAGTTGCCAACCTTCTATAGAGTTTGTACCACATAAATAGGAATGTGAAAAAAAAACATTACATTGGTTGAGACTAGCAGCTACGCCACTAGAGGCTTCCATGGACACTTAGGGTAATTAATCAAATAAAAATATCTGACTCTAAGCCTGGTATTTTATTTTTGACAAGGAAATTAATTTTTTTCTGATGGGTAGAGTAGGAACTTTTTCTTTAAGCAATTTCTCTTGGGAGCCAAGACAAACATCCTGTTACTTTTATAAAAGGATTGATAATTACTTATAGTTATTGAAGAAAATATCAGTAAAATATACAATATATTTAAATTTGTTTTGAAATTATTACTTTTTTGGTCTTGGTCTAATATTTGTATGTGTTGGCTAGTGAAGGATTATAAAGACTCCTGTTCTTATTTTCTGCTATCCTGTTATTATAAGGTTTATTTCTCAGTAAAATTATGTTAATATTATCAATAATTTTATGAATAAAAACATAAACACTAAATGTCAAAAGATACAACCAAAAAAATACTGAATGTACTATTATTTCTTAAGATAATTTCATATTTGTTTTACAGACTGGGGTTCCTTCTAATAAAATGTATTTTATGATCATTCCACCTCTAAAGTACAAACAAATATTTCAGGTCAAAAGATACAACCCAAACTTATCCTACACATGTTCTGATATCCCAATAAACATAAGGAAATATATGTGAGAAAAACCAAGATTTTGAGAGAATAAGGAAGGTGAAAAGGCAGAATTTATATATTCTCTATACCTCTATTTCAGTTATGATATCCCAATATAAATTAGGAAAATTATCTGAGAAAAAGGAAGAATTAGGGGAATTAAGGAAGAACTTCATAGTATAAGCTAGGTTATCTGAAAATAAGAGAGAATTAGTAAGGAAAAGGAAGAATTACTTAGAATAAGCTAGATTTTCTTAGAATAAGGAAGAATGTCTTAGAATAAGGTAGATTTTCTTAGAATAAGGAAGAATGTCTTAGAATAAGGTAGATTTTCATAAAATTAGGAAGTATTTCTTAGAATAAGGTAGATATTATTAGAATAAGGAAGAATTTCTTAGAATAAGCAAGAATGTCTTAGAATAAGGTAGATTTTCTTAGAATAAGGAAGAATGTCTCAGAATAAGGTAGATTTTCTTAGAATAAGGAAGAATGTCTTATAGTAAGGTAGATCTTATTAGAATAAGGTAGATTTTCTCAGAATAAGGAAGAATGTCTTATAATAAGGTAGATTTTCATAGAATTAGGAAGTATTTCTTAGAATAAGGTAGATCTTATTAGAATAAGGAAGAATTTCTTAGAATAAGGAAGAATGTCTTAGAATAAGGTAGATTTTCTTAGAATTAGGAAGAATGTCTTAGAATAAGGTAGATTTTCTTAGAATAAGGAAGAATGTCTTATAATAAGGTAGATCTTATTAGAATAAGGTAGATTTTTTTCAGAATAAGGAAGAATGTCTTATAATAAGGTAGATTTTCATAGAATTAGGAAGTATTTCTTAGAATAAGGTAGATCTTATTAGAATAATGAAGAATTTCTTAGAATAAGGAAGAATGTCTTAGAATAAGGTAGATTTTCTTAGAATAAGGAAGAATGTCTTAGAATAAGGTAGATTTTCTTAGAATAAGGAAGAATGTCTTATAATAAGGTAGATTTTCATAGAATTAGGAAGTATTTCTTAGAATAAGGAAGAATTTGAGGGAATAAGGTAGATTTTCTTAGAATAAGGAAGAATTTGCTAGAATAAGGTAGGTCTTCTTAGAATAAGGGAGAATTTGTGTAATTAAGGTAGAATTTCTGAGAATAAGTGAGAATTTGGGTAAATAAGGTAGATTTATTAAGCATAGTTGTAATGTGAGGAAAAGGAAGAATTTCTAAGAATTAGGAAGAATTTGTAAGATGGTGGACAGAGGACACCTTCCTTTAGTGAGAATTTGTAAGATAGTGGACAGAAATCACCTTCCTTACTGAGAATTTGTAAGAAAAAGGAAAGTAAACAGCCTTCCTATACCCAAGGAAGGGAATTTCTGTCCTTTTTAGGAATGACTTCATTTTCTTCATATGATCCGAAAAATGTTATGCATATCGTTAGAATCGTCATAAGCTCTAGTTTTTGAAAATATACGACCCGTTTTTGTGCTATTTGTAGTTTAGGAGCTACGTTGAAAAATGTGAGGAAAAGGATGAAAAGTTTTAAGTAATTGGAACATTTTACCACGTAGCTCCTATACTATACGTAGCACTGGAATGGTTCTTAAATATTAAGAAACTAGAGCCTATGACGATTCTAACGTTATGCATAACATTTTTCTACTATTAACACAAGCCACGTAATTTGAATTTTAAAAATGTGTGTATTTTTTTAACACCCCTTAAATCCACAAATCTTCGAAAAAAAGGCCTTTGGAAAAACCGGTTTTTTGGGCATAATTTGTTGAAATAATCATTTTTAAATATTTAAAACATAAATGTCTCATAATAGGTTTTCCAAATATATAAAGGATTTTACATAATTGTTTTATTTTCTATGCATAATTAGGTTTTTAAAAAAATCATTTCTCTTGAATGACCCTGTACAAAGTACTTGTTAAGAACTGACACCCCTACCAGCCCCCCCCCCCCCCCTCGTTATTTATAAATTTATTGAAACAAGGAAGAAGGGGTTATTTTTTTACCCCTTCGGGACATACATCTGCGGTGCCCCAAAAAAATACAAAAAAAACTATTCCTTTTTTTCCATTTATTAAGAAATAAGGGGGGGGGGGGGTTTATCGTTGCTCATAAGATAATTTATGTGTAAGAGGCAATTTATCCTCAAAATTAGAATTGCAGATACTCTATAGTTGTTCTTTTTTCTGATGTTTGAAATTTTTATCCTTGTTATATGATAAATAACAAAAACTAAAAGAATCGATATTAAATATAAAAAGAAGTTTTTGTTGATATTTTCTATTATCTTTGCTAAATAAACGTGAAAACATTTGTAAAAGGGTTTTCGTAGCTATTATAGATAAATATTTTCTTTAATCAAATTATATCAAAAATAATTTTTTGTATTATCATTTTTGCTTTTAAATTTTCTAATTAAATATTAATTTGTAAAGGGTTGTGCAAACAATCTGCTTTTTTGCTCAACCTTTTTTATCAATAGGTAAGCGTTACTTGCTTTAACTATATTATTATAGAAAAGTAAAAATCTGAATTGCACTATTTGTAGAGTATGCAATAAACTAAAGAGGAGATACGGAAAGTGTCATGTGTGACGTCATAAAAATAAGTCTAAAAAGGAAGGATGACAGGAGAAGATGGAAAGGAAACCTCTAAAAAAGAGATGGATTTAAACGTATTTTTATGACGTCAAACATGACACTCTCTGTATCTCGACTAAAAATATCTTTTTATATCTATTACTCTTTTTAGAGTAACTCTTTTCCACATTTATGTCAATACTCATTACGACAATTTTATGGAAGTCTAAGGGGGGGGGGGGGGGAGGGGGGCAATTGAGGATAATGAATTCTTCATCTACCTTGAAATACTCTTTGTCAGTTACAAACCCTGGAATAAAGTCTTGGTGAATATTTACAAATGTTTTCTAGACGATGCATTATGTACTTTTAAAGGTAAATGTACTTAAGAAAACATTATACAAAATCCTATGCGATTTTAGTTGACTTCTTACAACCCTTCATTTAGACCGTGTTTTTGGTATAGCTGAATATTTTATCTAAAACTACTATGCGTCTAGATCTATTATTTTTATGGCAGCATTAGATTGGTCATAGACATTACTTAAGCGTATTTTAACCAAAGAAATCCCCCCCCCCCCTTACAAAAAAATAATTCTATAATCTAGACTATTCCTCACTTACCAAGTTACCAGCATTACAATATATCATTAAAATTTCAATTACATTTTTAAAACAAACATTAAAAACAGTTGGAGAAACTTATTTTTTGTTTCATGTTCTAAAAAGTAATATTGTAGATGTCTTATTCTAACAGTTGTGATTTTACTGCTAGTGATAAAGGTGCTTTTGTAAGAAATTTAAAAATTTTATCTTTAAAATATATATTGTGAACTAAATATATAATATTTGGTTCTTCTAAATTCTTTTCAACAAAACAAGGATGAAAACATCCAAGTGAGGATAAGACAATGGACGAAAAATTGATATGATCTGCATTGTTCATCCCCAGTGATTGTAAACAACATTACCCCTAGTAAATAAAATGAAGTTCTTTATCGTGCCTATAAAAAAGGATTCATTTAAAACTTTGACCGAAAAATCCAGAATAACGTCATATTAAAATATTTGATTATTCTAACATGATTTCATTCGGGATACTTCAGCCAAAAGGTTTTAGATTTATCCCCTTTTACAGGCACTGTAAAGAGCTTCATTGTCTTTACTATTGGTTGAACCAACAAATAAAGTTATTATAAAAGTATCTTAAGTTTTTCATCCAGCAAATGAGAAAGCGTGTTTATAAAACTTTGGTTGCTAGTGTAATTTACAGTATCTCCCTTCAACTCAACATCCATAAAATCAAAGCTCGCTAAATCAGAAAATAAAAATATCAAAACTGTAGAGCTATTTCCTTGTCATTTGGAACCTGCATTTTAAAATCATGAAAATAGGATAATTAAATAACATATGACGCCAAAAAATCAACCAGTTAAAATGAAAGTAATATTTATAGAGTTTCTACACTTAATTTAAATACTTTATCCAATTGTATGTATACAAATTTTGTTCTATTCAAAATAGGTTTTTATTTATAAAAAAAATACTTTCTTCTTGAGAAAAAAAAGTTTTATTATGTGCGATTACTAATATTTATCAGGGATCTAAAGGGATAAGACAAAGGTCAATAAATTGTCGTATATCCCCATGATTATAAATTAGAAAAATTTAATTTGTAGTTAAAACGTTTGGACACTCAACTAAATGAACCAACCAATCAAATTTCAATAAAAGTTAATCCAACGAAAAAGAAAACGTAATATTAAAACTTTGGGTACTAGTATAATAAACAGCTCAATGTCCCAACCCTTCCTGGAGAGAAGAGTAAAGTAATGGACAACTATTAAACTTTAAAAAATATACAAGATATTAAACCCAGAACTAAATACATACAAAGCGTGGATAAACATTTTTATCGTCCATTGTTCTATCCCTAATAACCCTGTTTTCTTGGATGAGTTTTCTATCCTTTATAATATGAATATAAAACCCTATATAAAACTTTTTTATGCTTACACAGAAAATAAGAGACAAGTAAATTTAAAAAAAAATGATGACACCATCAAATTTATCGAGCGACAAAAAAGATCAATCGGAGAAAGCTAGTTATAAAGCAGATGTTTAGTTGTCATAAGAATCCTAATGAAAAAATCAGCAGATCTTCAACGGCAGAATAGAATATTAAATTTCCTTATAGCTTTACAGATTAACAGTGGAAATAAGAAAATAACAATGATGACAATATCCAATATCCATCATATTTAGACATATTTCCGCGGAAAGAAAAAGAAAAGATATAAATATCAGTTTTATATTATTATTTGTAGAAATTATCATAATACAATTCTATACATAAATTTTCAGTATGGATTAAAACCAGTTAGATAATATTAATATTAAGTTATTATATTTCTAGAAACTAAAAATGGAAGGAAAGATTTGTGTAATTACTGGTGCCAGCAAGGGCGTAGGCAGAGGTATTGTAAGGGTAAGCAAACCAATCTATATATCTATCTATCTATCTAACCCGTGACCGAGCCTTAACACGTTGTGCATCCGCTCGTCGTCGTTGAGGTGATAGGTTGGAATCTCGGCCCGACAAAGTGTCATAACTAAAGACGTTTAAAATGGCTAATACTGATTCTGTGTCTGGAGCGCGACATAAATGGTTAAAGTAGAAAAATGACTTGGCTCAAAAACAGGCGAAACTCATTACCATGCACATTTAGGAATTCTCAGACAAATGTCGTGCAATCAAAGGGTTGGTTGTCTGTCGAATATTACATAACCTTATATTCACCAGTGGGCGTTAGAGTATTGCATCCCACCACAAGCGGATAAAGTCCCTGGGTTCTCTAGATGATCACTTGAAAACGAAGGAAAATCCAGCCTTAATTGAAATCTATCTATCAAGCAACTGGCAGACAAAGAAGTATTCTTGGTACTGCTGGCAAGGGGGAAGTAGGATCTGTCTATCTATGTATCTATCTATCTAGCAACTGGCAGACAAAGGAGTATACCTGGTACTGCTGGCAAGAGGAAAGGAGGCTCTTGATGAGTTACTAGAAGAAGTTAAGGTATATACTATCTATTATTTTAAATTAAAAATGGGGAGGAGAAAATATCTAAGGATCCTAGATAGGTTTTAAGCTATTTCATGAAGAATTATTTTAAGTGTAGCTTCTTAAAAAATGATCTTAATGATAATGATATTTGCCTTTTCATGCAATGCAACATTCAAAAACACCCCCAGAGACTCCCTTTGTCAATTTAATATCAAACTCACTGTCATTACTATTGCATCTAATCGTCTTCGTTGGAATTTGAATAATTGTTTTTTTAGAGTGTTGGAGGAAAAGGAATGGCTATACCCTGCTCTATTTCTGACAGGTAACAGATTATAAATCCGCCTCCTAGAGCTGCTTTTTATTCAATACTAGTGGCTACGCCCCTAGAGATCTCTTGGGGCATTTGAGAGGAGGGGGAGACAACCCCTGTTTATTTTTAATTTTAGTTTTTGGGCGATTTCTATTGGAAGATTGGTGGTATCCTCCCTCCAAAATAGTTAAATAAAAACTTTCCAGGACCCATGAAATTCTATATATATATATATATATATATATATAGTAAAGAAGAACTACATCGGTTCAGCGGTTAACAAGATCCTTTAGTACACAAACATACATACAGACAGACATCCTGTTACTTTTGAATATGGTTTGCCCAGCAGCATTTCTGCCACCCTCATAAATACTTAGAACTGTTATTATACCCTTCTCAATATCTGACATGTAATTATCCTTTTCTCAAAAAAAAAACTTTTTATTTTTTCTAGAGAAATATTTGTGATATGTAATACTTTGATAATAGATTTATAACTTTAGATGGACTATCATTCACAATAATCCGTCAACCTTAAAAAAGATACGTAGCAGAAGAACAATTTTGCCTATATTTATATATATGCTTCTTTCAAATAATTCGAATAACGAAATTTTTAAACGGTTTTTTTCCAAATAACCTAAGAAATATTTTACCAGCCTTATTATTATATGTGTTTGTCACAATCAATACATAATTACTTGGATATTGCACCAATAATGTACTCCAATAAAGTGGATACTCCCAGCTTGCTAAAATAAAAATACTCACCATCCACCCCCTTACCTCATCACCTTCCCTACTACTGGATAAACGAACTGACTAATAAATAAGGCCCATATAAGCAACCAAAATTACCGACTAATTTTTCCCTGTCAATATATCAAGATTGTCGTACAAAAATCTCTACACTTTTAAATCAATAATATATTCTGATTTTCCCCCATTTATTTTGCTACTGGTCTTATTTGCTGAGTAAGAATCTAAATATTCTATATTTATTACTTGTTTGGATACTGTTATGAAATATTTTGTATGTTTGGTTAGATAATCATACTTTTAAAAATGCCTTTAAAAAGTCCATTATTTTAATATGACGTCTTTCGGGATACTATGATCAAAAGTTTTTTTAATTTATCCCCTTTTTTAATAGGCACTATGAAAAGCTTCATTATTAACAAACCAGGGAGATGGGGAACATTACCGATTACATTAATTTACAACCATTTCTCCCATCACCTCTCTCCCATCTACCAAATTAAGAATTATGGATCATGGAAAGAAAATGAAGTCGTGGATTTCACCGTATTTTCACAGCTTTTGATAGGTTATTTTAGGTTAGGTTATGTAAGGTTAATGTTAATGATTGCCCCGCAGTGTTAGTAAATAGGACCTACAGGGGATAAAAAAAGAAGAGCCTACTGTGAAAATACGACGAAACCCACTACTTCGTTTTCTTTCAATGGTCCAATTTTTAAGGGAAAGCTATTTTTATCTTTCATTATTCTTTTGATAAAAAAAAATATTTTGCTATATAACAAATTTATTCAGGGAGGGGATGAAAGCCATGGCCCAGAAGGTTTTTGATGAGGTTGGAGTGCCCGACTTTCTGGTTAACAATGCTGGCGCCTGGTCATTTCAGGACTTCTGTGACAAGTAAGTGTAGTGGACAAACCCGAAATACAGGCTAGCACCGCTCCTACTTAAGTTTATGCTCCTTGTTAAAATATGTAATATCTAAAAATTTTGTTGGTTTATTACTGGAAGGAATCCGTAATGTATTCGGTTTAACCCAACCAAATTTGTGTAAATATAGGGTTAAGCAGAACCTTAGAACCAAGATGCTGTGAGTATTGGTGCAAAAAATATGACGTAACAAAAAAAAATTAGCCAATGAGAGTCCACTACCATTGCCGCCATTGGTCAATAACGGCCTCTCATTGGCTAATTTTTTTTGTTACGTCATATTTTTTGCACCAATACTCACAGCATCTAGAACCAATTCTAGAAATATCTATTTATAGCCAATATAACCTAACCTAAAGGCTAAATTGTTTGTATATAAGATTAATTCAGAACTGTGCTTACCTATCTTCAATAAAAGTGTATATATTTTTAGCCTAATGTTATTGGGGTTTATGAGCACAGCTTCTCTATAACAACAGTCCGCAATTCCAAATGCAGCGGTACACAAGATTGATAGTTAGATATAGATAAATAGACATGTAGATAGATTGATAGATATAAAAAACCATGACAATTACCTTATTTTGAGACTAAATTGAAAATTAGGGGGATTTAGTTTTTGTTTGTTTTTGTGCAAGTTTAGGTTAGGTAGTCTCGTAACATAGAAAAAAAACTAACCCTTAACCATTATTTTCTATTTACTTAAATAAATTAAAGAGTGAGGGCTTCAGTACTCGACAGGCACTTTGAGGATAAGCACTGAATGAATACATTCATATGAAATGAAGACGAAGAAAGTCTATCAAAAAAAACTCGGAAGTCATAAAAATTAGTAATGATAAGTGGAGGAGTGGGAAAGAAAACTCCTAAAAAGAGATGGATAATCCCTCATTTTTATGACGTCACATTGAGCGACTTTCTTCGTCTTCTATGAAATATTTATTTCAGTGATTATGAGAGCTGGGATTGGATGATTGATGTAAACATCAGAGGCCATCTCAATGCTATCAGTAAGTGAATCAATTCAATTTAATCATTGATCAGTTGCATATATGTATTGTATTCTATAGATAGATAAGAGTTGATTGGTTTATTTTGTTTTGATTGATTCTTTTTTTTATGTTTAATTACACTTCTTATAGCAAAGCTATTCTTGAGCTGACCAAAACTAAATATGTACGTCCATTTCAATGTGTCAATAGTACTTGTAAATTTATAAATTTTCAGATTTCACTTGAAATAATTAGAATTGTAACCATAATAAATCTATAAAAAATATATGTATAATCATTTAACTACCTGTATCTTCCTGTTGGGGCCTTCTTCATTTGCTAGCATACTACTTTCAGCTCTTTTAAAGTGACTTGGTTGTTTTACTATTCCCTATGCTATTGATTTTCAAAGACCATATCGAAAAACGGCACAAAGTCCACGGAGTGGGACATATAGTTATTTAACCGCTTCCCCTCTAGTGTTTTGATCTTATATGGTTGGCCATAATTATGATCTCAAATTTGGAATGCAGCAAAATCATAACAAAAAATCTAACCTAAACATTCTTACCTTAATAGATTTAAATGCAGATTGCTGTTTAAGGTGTGTTTTTGCCAGCGATGAAGAAGGAAAACAAGGGTCACATAATAAATATCACTAGTGACAGCGAGAGAGTTCCCTTCCCTGGTGTGGCTGTGTATACAGGTATTACATCACTAGTGACACAGAGAGAGAGTTCCCTTCCCTGGTGTAGCTGTGTATACAGGTATTACATCACTAGTGACACAGAGAGAGAGTTCCATTCCCTGGTGTGGCTGTATATACAGGTATTACATCACTAGTGACAGAGAGATAGTTTCAATCCTTGGTGTGGTTGTGTATACAGGTATTACATCACTAGTGACAGCGAGAGAGTTCCCTTCCCTGGTGTGGCTGTGTATACAGGTATTACATCACTAGTGACACAGAGAGAGAGTTCCATTCCCTGGTGTGGCTGTGTATACAGGTATTACATCACTAGTGACAGAGAGATAGTTTCAATCCTTGGTGTGGCTGTGTATACAGGTATTACATCACTAGTGACAGAGAGAGATAGTTCCCTTCCCTGGTGTGGCTGTGTATACAGGTATTACATCACTAGTGACAGAGAGAGAGAGTTCCCTTCCCTGGTGTGGCTGTGTATACAGGTATTACATCACTAGTGACAGAGAGAGAGTTCCCTTCCCTGGTGTGGCTGTGTATACAGGTATTACATCACTAGTGACAGAGAGAGAGTTCCCTTCCCTGGTGTGGCTGTGTATACAGGTATTACATCACTAGTGACAGCGAGAGAGTTCCCTTCCCTGGTGTGGCTGTGTATGCAGGTATTACATCACTAGTGACAGCGAGAGAGTTCCCTTCCCTGGTGTAGCTGTGTATACAGGTATTACATCACTAGTGACAGATAGATAGTTTCAATCCCTAGCCTGGTGTGGCTGTGTATACAGGTATTACATCACTAGTGACAGAGAGAGAGTTCCCTTCCCTGGTGTGGCTGTGTAACATATACAGGTATTACATCACTAGTGACACAGAGAGAGAGTTCCCTTCCCTGGTGTGGCTGTGTATACAGGTATTACATCACTAGTGACAGAGAGAGAGTTCCCTTCCCTGGTGTAGCTGTGTATACAGGTCCTTTTTTGAACAGTATATATGCTGTACAGTATTTAAGGTAAATAAACTTAAATAAATTTGTAAATTATTAAGGGACTAAGTTTTTTATGGATGGCTGTATGCAAGCCCTCAGAATGGAACTTAAGAATACAAAAATAAAGTAAGTTGATATTTGTTTATTGATCATTACAAGTGTTGAAACCTCTAGTTTTAATCCTTTTGATTTTTAACACATAAGGAATGTTCTTTGAAGCTTTTTTATTATGTTATATTATTGTTATATTATGTTAAGAATGGTATCATGTCTAAAAGATTGGTTTCTTTTTTAAATACTAGCGGTTGCGCCCCTAGCAATTAGGGGCTCTATATTGAGAGGGATATAGGGGCAGAAAATTGCCTAAAACCCAACCCAGGCTTATTTCCTATAAGGATCTATAGAAATCTTTATAGTAAATGAGAACCATATCGGTTCAGCAGTTAGAAAGATCCTTCGGTACAGACAATAAAGCTTACTACTTTATACAATAGGATCTCTGCTAGTTTTAGCTTTAGATCGCTCCAATCAATTTCCCTCGAATAAAAACCAGTTCAAAAATGTGATAAATAAACACATCTGTATTAATTTATCGTTCCTGTACTTTATCTACCTACTGAATACTGCATATGACTTAATTTTAGATTAATTTTTGTTGATTGTTTTAGGATAACAAACATTCTACCTGGATTCGTATGGACTGATGGACTAGAAAAGTAAGTAGTTCTATATAATCTTACTAGCGGCTTCGCCCCTAGCCTCTAGGGGCTTTGCCCCGTCCGAGATAGATAGCTTTTATTCGTTAATTTAGGTATGTTAGAATTGTCCTATCGATTTCAAATTTTGCATGATGATTCCTGTAGTAATTAAGTACGATTTAGAAAGCGTAGCATCTCTATAATCATTTAACAACAAATTTTTATGTGATCTAATTATCCGTTTGATTTGATCTGATTTTTGGTATATTGATTCCCGGGACAACAAAGAACAATATCTTAAGCAAAGCAACTCTATAATTAAGTCTAAAAAATGTAAGTAGGTTTATAAACATTATCCTGTATCAGGCAGTGTTTCAACAAATTTACTTACAATTTTGCTTCGACTTTTATATTCTGATTATTCAGTTTAGACACTATACAAGTGTTAATGTCCGTTTGTTCTACCGTTTCAGTGCTTCGCTTTTATGGATGTTTTCACCCTTGTTAAAAACCTAATTTGATGATTTTTTCAAAAAAATTTTAGGAGATTTTTCAACATATTACTTTTTTCATAAAAAAATACTAATTCAGATAGATAGATATTCTCCAATGTATGAATTATGGAGATAAAAGGACAATATAGATATATTAAATTAATATCGAATCAAGTTTAAATCAATTTGCCAAAACTTAAGCAAACTTTAGTGCACGTACTAATACAGCTAATTATTTAGATTAGCAAAATTAGAAAACATTTACAGTATGTTTTATTTTTATAAAACCCACTTACTTCTGTCAAAAATTGATTATTAATATTTTATTTTCTTCATTGACATGGAAAGTTTAAAATCAGAAAAAAATATTCTTTAGTTTTCAACAAATTATGCCTTATAAGCCGGCTTTTGAAAAAAAATACATGTTTGTTTGAACGGCAAAACTTTTATAGAATTATAAGATCTAAAAGTAAGTAAGGAAAAGTTGAAAATGATTATTAAGAAAGATTATTATCAAATACATAAAAAAGTCTATAAAGGAAAATGGCACATTTTAAAACAAATTAATTAAAGTTTTTATCAATGCAATTATATATTTAGAGGCTTATGAGTCTAAAATTATCAAAACTAGATTTTTTTATTTAAAACCAAAAGAAGATTTGTTTTGGGGATATATTTTGTATGTGATTAATTATTATGCTATTTATCTATCCTTTTATTCAGACCAATTCCCTATTTTTCTGATGAACTGAAATTTAATTTCCGAATGTGTACACAGTTTCCTCGGTGTTTAATCATCCTATCTCAATATTTACTACTAGCTAAAAAAGCTTCAAATTTCAAAAAAAAAAATCAAAATTTGAAAAATTAAAATTTTGAATGCATAATGTATAAATCGTTTATTCATTAATTTTTTTGGGGGGGAAGTTTGAATTTTTTTAGCTAGTAGTAAATATTGAGATATGATGAGGAAAAACCGAGGAAACTGTGCACACATTCGGAAATTAAATTTCAGTTCATCATTTTTCTAATTAAATTGTGTTAAAAGCTTTCATAAACATATTTCTCTTATACCAAGGATGACAGCATACATAAAGCAAAGCTCAAGTATATCACAAAATAGCGTAGCATTGTTTTTGATATAGAAAAAATAATTTTTTTCCAGCATGGCTCCCTCCGATTAATGTCTGCTGGATTAGAACAGGTTCTCAGCTATACTGAAAAATCATGTAGCCATTACCCTCAAGGCTAACAATATTGATTTTAATCTTATTCTTTTCAGTTTTATACCGTGGAAAGATGTCTATAATACGATGAGATAAATAATTATTAATATACCTCTAAACGATAATATTAAAACTGCTCCAGTTTAATATGCTTTATATGGACGTACTTAACTTGTAAGATACAATTATAGAGATGCTACAGCTATCTAAAAGGGTCTAGTCGTCCTACAGGTGTTAATTTTAATTTTTTAGCTTCTAAAAATATACCTTATAGTAGCAGGACTCTTCACACAAGATTTTAAAATATAATTAAGATGTCTTAATTTCCTAACATTTTTGTTATTAGAATGCACTCAGCTTTTACCAACAACGAAATTAATTCGAAAAAAAATCACAGAACCTATACGTTATTATCAGCTGTCGTTGGGGGGCAACACTAGAGGACGACCTATTTATCTGCCCCCCAAAAATTATTTTAGATTTATTTCGCTTGTTGGCTTTACCTTATTCCTGGGATGGACTGACTACGCACCTTATCTGTAGAAAATCTCAACCTTTATTAAAGTTTGTAAACATGATATAATATGATTTAAAATTAATTTATTAAGTTAGGTTCATGTAGGGTATTCCTCAGGGGGGACAAATATAGTCATGAGACCAGGGATCTAAAGGGATAAGACAATGATCGATAAATTAATGTACATCCCCAATGATGATACACAGAATTACCCCTCCTCTAGATTATAATTATTGGTTGAAACATTTGGACACTCAACTTAATGAACCAACCAATCAGAATTCAACAGTCCCGTAGAGCCAACGAAAAATAAAATGTTATTATAAAACTTTGGGGTCTAGTGTCCCCATCCTCATTGCCTGAGACAGACAAATACAGAGAATATTCTATCACGGTAATATTATAAAGAGAGTATGATATGAAAAAATATGGCCAATGACGATTTTAAAATCAAGATACTTAATTTTTCACCTAAACAAAATACTTCAAAATCTGTTGTTCATTCTAAACTTTTAAAGTTTAAGCCTATCATGCAAAGTAAGAAAGCAAAAATTTCTTAACACACAATAATTGAAATTTTTAAGTCCTTCAATAAAAAAGGAGGTAGTTGATCGATAGTAAAAACGTAGATTTATTGAAAACTCCATAATTTATTAAATTTAATATTCTTTGTTTATTGGCTGATTTTATTTTTTAGAACTCTGAGGGATCCTGTTCAAGCTAAAGCTATGAAGGAAATGGGCTTAGGAGATCCAGAGCTATTCATTGAGAAGAAGGTAAAATTTTATTTATGTGTGAATTTAACAAGGATGACAACATTCATAAGTAGCGAAGTACAAAAAAGCATCAAATGAAGAATTTTCATAATAAAGAAAAGAAAGAATAAAATATTTTTGAAGCATGACCGACTGACAGACAGTCAAAACTAAGTATAGACTAAAGGCACAAATATCAAAGGAATCTTTACTGAAAATTTCGTCTGTCTATCTTCAATAGAAGCCCTGAAAATCACAGTTCTACAAAAGCGTTACGTACTAACTAACTAATTAATGGACAGACAAAGTAAATTAAAAAGAAGCATCAATACTTTTCTGAAAAAAATGGATATGACTGCTTTATAGCCGGAAATACATCAAACTAAATTTTTTCGATTTCTAAAGATTTGAGACAGAAAAAAAACTATTGGGGAGCGGGGTGTTTTAACTACATTCTGTTTCTCACCATAGCTGACTATGGCTATTAAAAATGTACAAATATCACATATTTAAGAATTTATTTTTAAATCCCATTTTAATTTTTAAAGAAACGTGTGGTTTATTATAATCATAATTAGGTTCATAAAAAAACATTCAATAATATAGGAAGCATAGCTATTATGCAGTACTCCTGTCTTGAAAGCTCATTAGATTTTTTGATCCCCTGTTTTATCTCCTTGTTTCGAAGCTAAGCTACTTAATAAATGTTTGTGTCTGTCTATCATTTTTTACAGGCAACAATAAGGGTGTATTTTTCGTGCCCTAGGTATCCAAGCACTCACCGAAAAGGAAAAAAAGTCCCCATGAATTGTCAAATTTTTTTCACACCCCCATTATATTTGTGTGGCTTTTTAACCCTGAAACTCCCAATATTAGAGGAGTTTATAATTTTTTTGTGGATTGTGGACTCTTGTTAAGGAGTGTGTAATGGGGTGGAAAGCTGTGGTGTGTAACCCAGTAACCACCCTCCTTAATTTTGCCTTGAGGATAGATGGATACATCCCCCTGCTGCACGCCTCTGGTGATCTCCCTTTGCACATTAAAATGTCCTTGTTTTTTGAAAATCCGCCTACTTACCAAATATATATTTAACGTTTCATTGGAATTGAATGTTGATATGATATCAAATATTGCAATTTAATTTTGTAACAGACAAAATTTGCCAATTTATTTAGTTACTTAAATATAATTTATTTGGAATCGCTCTCTTATACGACTTTCATAAGTAGACCATTTAAGAGAATATATTAAGATAAGGATGACAAGATCCATGAAAGCGAAGCTCAACAAATGAGATAATAGAAAAAACAAAAATTCTTATTATAAGAGTAACAGCATTTAAATTATCATTTAGAAGTAGTTATTTTTTTAGACTAAAGCTTTGCTTGGTGAAATTATATCGTCTAAAAAATTATTTGCACGTATTATGTATTGCATAATTGACTAAATATAGCAATTTTCAGGTTGGACGGATAACTGCATCAGATTAACCATCTTGGAAAAAAATCTATTATTTTTTGTTAGGATCTGATGATTCAGCCTGAAGATTTGGGTGTCACCGTCTATGACGTCATGAAGGCAGGGGATAACTATTATGTCTATGATATGATGGTTAGGGATAAACTTCAGGTATATCTATCTATCTATCTATCTGTATGTATATCTATCTATCTATCTATCTGTATGTATATCTATCTATCTATCTGTCTGTATGTATATCTATCTATCTATCTGTATATGATACCATGAAGGCAGGGGATAACTATTATGTCTATGATATGATGGTTAGGGATAAACTTCAGGTATATCTATCTATCTATCTGTATGTATATCTATCTATCTATCTATCTGTATGTATATCTATCTATCTATCTGTATGTATATCTATCTATCTACCTGTATGTATATCTATCTAACTATCTATCTGTATGTATATCTATCTATCTATCTGTATGTACATATATCTATCTATCTATCTGTATGTATATCTATCTATCGGTATGTATATCTATCTATCTATCTGAATATCTATTTATCTAGAGGCCTCTGGGGGCAATTAAGGGGGGGGGAGTTTATACAAAAACTTTTTTTTTTGTGGGGGGGGTGTTAGTATTAGTTTTCTTTAGAGACGATTAATCTTGGGAGGATGGTATAATCATCTCCCTAAATAGTTATAAACCTTCCCAAGACCTATGAGAGTGAGAACCTTCGGTCAAACAGACAGACAGACACACAGACACGCACACACACACACACACAGACAGAGATACTGTTACTTTTATATAATATATTTCGCGTGCCTTTCATCTTATTATCTGTGAATATATATCTTATGTTGTACCTAATCAGTTTTGTATTCAGGAGATGATTTAAATGGACAATAATGCAAGCAATGTTCTCTATGGTTTTTTATTTATCATAGAGTTTAAATGTACTATTTTTAAACGCGACAAATTAATATATTTTATAAATATATTTTTAAGCTTTGCACTAAAATATTTGACAACATTTTTACATTTTCAAAATTCTTAATAGAATGAATAAAAAGTCAAATTTTTTAATAAAATGAAATACTAAACCTCCTAGATGTAAGGAAACATGACTAAATGTAATCTAATTTTAATTCTAAATGTATTATAATTGATATATCAGCATTAAAAATACATGTTTTCATATAGATGTCTGTTTTAAAAGCGAATCTTTTCTATAATTATGGTATGTACTTCCCTGATTAGAATATCACTAACCACAGTGTATTGATTTATAAACATTAGTAGTTTTCATCTATTAATTTATTAGTTAGGTTAGGTTATATTATATAAGATACTTGGGTTAGGGTACCGCAGTTATAGGCCCCGTATGGTTAGGGTCTCTTAATGACGGCATAGGAAAAAAACTCCCCCATACCCCAATACTTTAAAGTTATTTCAATTGCGCGAAGCTCTACATAGATCATGAGGAAGTTTTATGCTATTTTATTCTTTACTTTGAGTCTTGGGAAAGTTTTGGGCTTTTATTAATTCTTTACTTATTTTATTGGACAGGGGCCGGGGTGTGGATATACTATAATAAAAGATAAAGATTATGTAGATGACTTATTTAGATAACAAATTATCTTATATAATTAGCCACCTGTTAAACATAATTATATGTATAAATATCAGGGATTTTTTTGGGATAAGACAATGTACGATAATTTTATTTACATCCCCATCTATGGCAAACAAAATACCAATTCTGTAGACTTAAATTATTGGTTGAAAAGTTTGGGCACACACAACTAGCTTGATCCAACATATCAAGATATAAAGTACCCATTTTTTTTCAGTCAACAATGAGAGATTTTTTTTATAAACTTTAGGGACCAGAATAATTTACACTCCTATGATAGTAAACAGCTTTTAATTGTTAAAAGATACAAAACATTTTCAACCCAAAAATCAATGGTTTGGCGACCATAGGACACAAGAAAAAAAAATATGACTGCCATTTGCAAGTCACAAAACGTGCCGAAATAATCATAATGAAATTTTTTTTCAAAGATTTAAAATTTACCACAAATTAATGTCGCAGATCAGACATAGCATTAGTAAGTCTAACTTTGAACGCAATTTGGGCCGAGATACAAACTAATCACCTACCCAACGATGAAATAAAGTCGCAGGTTTTGAGGGGAGAAAAAAAAATATCAAAAGGAAATATTTAGACAAAAGGGATTTTCATCTTATTTCCCAATCCCTTTTTCTCTGAGGATTACTTGGAAATTGGTTAAATCTTATCTTCTTGGACCAGTTGTCACTCAATTATTGTATTTATCTATTTTCAACAATTTTACCCAAGTTTTCATTCATTATCTTTTACTTGCAAAATATTTTTACTATTTTGAGGATATAAGTATTAAATTTTAATTCATCAAATATAAACAAAAATAAGCTGCTAGTTTCATAATTAGATACGCTTTTCACTTTTTAGTGGATTATGTGCGGCCTACGAGCGTCTTGTTTAAAAGTTAAGAAATATATAAAAAAAAATACACTCAGAAAAACAATTAATATGCCAAAACTTTTGGCCATATTTATTTTTTAACAGGAATAAAAAGGTTTATATCTTAAATACTAAATCAATAGAATTCTGTATGTTTGTTCGCCATTACCTCGTAAAACAATTTTCCTAGTTAGGTTTTAGGCTATTTAGAGGAAGATATCCCCTACACGATTAAGCTATCAGAAAAAAATCTCCCTTAACTTTTGAACTAAAAAATGATGTGTTGGAGGTGTGAAGATCTACTTCTTTATCGTGGGTTGAATCTCCTAAAGGCTGTGGCGAAAACACTAGTCACTTTTTTTCTGGCATTTAAACTAAACTTCACTACTCCCTTATACATTGTGTACTCTACATAGAGAATAATAATATCCTTTCTAAGTTTACACAGCTAAGTGGAGGGGAAATTCCCAGGTATAAAGGGATGGGACAATGAGCATTTAATTTCATTTTGGAGTTTTAACTCAATATCTTCTAAAACAAGATAAATCTATTAAGTTTCAAACAAGTACTTACAATTTGGGTATCCTGTACCTTGTTTTGCTACGAATAGTCTGTTTTTTTTTATCATTAAAGGAATGACCACAGAACTGGCAGTATCTTTCGAAAATAATACCCATATGGGGGGATGTTTTCAGATTTGGCAAGAGGTTGATTACAAGTGATGCTGTGAGTATTGGTGCAAAAAATATGACGTAACAAAAAAAATTAGCCAATGAGAGGCCACTATAAATTTTACCATTGGTCAATAACGGCCTCTCATTGGCTAATTTTTTTTGTTACGTCATATTTTTTGCACCAATACTCACAGCATCATTACAAGTTAGTTACAGAAGTATCATAGTAGAATTTCTGGTTTATCCCACCAATTCCTAAAAGAAAACTATTTTGTTTAAAATAAAAATAAATTAGTATAGTCTGCTAGTATTTGTATTGGTCAGTTTAGTAAGAATCGTCTGCTCTGAAAAAAATTGTTTAGCGGCATTCTTTGCGCTGGTCCCCAAAGTGTTGAAAATTAGCCAAAACAAGAAAAGTTGCATAGGTTCTAGTCCAAGACAAGCAGAACTTTAGATCCATTGTCTCATCCCTGTATCCCTTGGAAATTCCTTTATATTTGGATCTTTATATGTAACAGCAGAAAAAAACGGGAATAGTCCGTTTCGTGGCGACTCGTTTTATTTTGAAAATGGCTTTTGATAGGTTATTTTAGATTAGGTTAGGTTATATTTGGTTAGGTGATTGGCCCGCAGGGTTAAGCAATTGGCCCTTCAGCATATGAGCCCCCCCCCCCCAGGGGCTAGAAATAGGAGAAAAACTACGGTGAAAATACGAAGAATCGTCCATTAAGGGGCGTTACCACGAAAGGGACAATACCCGAAAAAACTAACCACATTGTTATTATTTGATAATAAAGCCTTAAAGTAACAGGATGTCTTACTCTGCATGTATGTGTAGATAAGGACCTGAACCAATATGATTTTTCTGTGCAGTGAAGCTTATAATTATTATGGAGAATGGTGCCACCACCCTCCCAAAAGAACTTGCCCCAAATAAATGACCCCCCACATTTAAACTAAAATTCAAAATAAAGAGTCATCTTTAAGCTCCCCTTCCTCCCCCCTTATCTTTACTCAAGTGCCCCTAGAGGATTATATCCGCTAGTATGACTTAATTTAATCACAATGTGTGGACACTCTATCATCTTGTGTGTAAACCAATACATCAGGAAATTCGATATCAATTTCTTCTCTCCTTTCTGGAATAGTATCATCAGGGATATTAGGGGATAAGATGGATGTCCACACCTAATTATGATAAACACTAGGGTTGGGCCGGATATCCGGTTTGGCCGGATATACGGCCATTTTCGATATCCGGGCGGTTACCGGATATTGAAATTATCCAGATACCGGATATCCGGCTGATTTTTATTGCCGGATATCCGGTTATCCGGCCGGATATCCGGTAATTTGCCGGATATCAAGCGTTGGCCAGATATCCGGCCGGATACTGGATATTGAAACTATCCGGATACCGGATATCCGGAATCCGGCCAAAAAAGTATCCGGCCCAACCCTAATAAACACATTTACTGTTAGTGGAAACTTTTCGTGAAAAAGGTTTGGATACTGCTGGGGAAGACAAACCAATCAAGATTCAATAAAAGTTTACAAATTTTAGCAACAGATTAGGTCATTAAAGCCAAAATTTGGCTTCTAATGCTTGTCTATACTAAGTAGTTGATTGATCTTTGTTCAATCCCCACATCCATGCTATTTCTATTTCTATTTTAAGGGACACTCATAACATTTGCTTTTTTTTATTATTTCTATTAATCTTTTTTTAACAAAGTAAGAAAAACTTTGTATCGTTATTTTCTCTTTTTATACAAGAAAACGTTTTGTAGTTTAGTCAAATCAAAGATAAAAACCTAAATCAAATTAGCGAGATACATAAAAACTATTTTTTTTATTAACCCTTTTTTGTAATCAGATTAAAAGTCAAGTAATTATAATTTTTACAAATCATAAAAAATAAAAGTAGTCTACCTTTAAAAGAATCATATGTACTAAAAAGTTTCTCGGAATCTTATCAATAATCGTACGAAGACAGATCTCTCTGTAATAATTGATTTTTCATTTCACAAAAACTTTCAATATCGATAAATTAGATTTTTTTTCAAGGATGACAATAATTTGTTTGGGCGAAGTTCGAAAAAAATAGCTGCGCTGCAAATATGTATTATAGCAGAATGTCCATCCATTTAACAAACCATCAGACAGTATTCAGCATTTGATAATAGTTATGTATCATATTTTTTGTAACGAAGCTACTCTATAATTCCAAATGTCCGCCCGTCAGTCCGTCTGCCCGTCCGTCCGTCAGACACAGAAAGGGGGAAACGTGATTTTCAATATCTTTGGTGATTTTGGTCCGATTTTCAAACTTTTTTGAGATCCAGTATGCAATTTAATTAGACCATAGGTAGTTAGTCATCATGCAAAAGGTTTTGTGTTTATTTTCTCCAATAAAACTATTCTTGATTTTAACAATTAAATCCCCTTTAAATCTACTTGTATGTATTCCCATCAACGATGTTTGTGCTTCTCAACTTATGGATGTTGTTATCCATGATGTAATATTGAACATGCTGGCAAAATATGCTATATTCATCCTCGGACATTAAGGGGTTAAATAATAATAAGAACTTTTATTCATTAACTCTTTCAATCCTGTTATGAGATAATCACATAGACATTTTAATTATTAAATAATATTACATGATAGAAAATTATATATAAATTTAATATATTTATTAATAACTATAATGTTTTCATTATTACGGGTGAACTGGCTGGACTGTGGTTGATGTTGGTGCCACTTTCGCCTGCCGGAAACCGCCAAAATGGCCAAAAATAATCTCACACCAAAGGATATTAGGTTATTAGTAACATCTAACAGGCATCCAACCCCTTGAATTTTGTCTGTAAGTCCTAACTGTGCAAGGTATTGAGTTGCGCCTGTTTATGAGCCAATACATTTCCCCTACTCTGACTTTAGTGTCACGTGTAAGACATAAGTAGGTACCATTATTAACGTCTCCTGAGTTATGCGGTGTGGGTCACATTATTGACAGAATAATTTGGAAACCTATTCCCGTATGTTGTTCACTATCACAAAAATGTGATACTTATTTTGTCGTATTTTAATAATTAATCAATTATCAGTATATTCTGGAGCATAGAATGCAATTATGCAGCAACAAAACAAAATTCAACCTTCGAAGCCAACTAATTTCCACTGAAATAGAACCGGACCTGAGCCATACTGAAAAATCATGTATCAAATTGTTTCTTATGATAAACAATTTTGAACGACAAATAAAAAAATATCATAAATTTTTTACCAGTTTTGTTGGCCCTGGCCTTTGTTTTCATAGCTAACAGATCTGCAATTAATTCCAAAAATTTTCATTTTACTACCCGCTGATAGCTGTCTATAGTACAATACTTATATCCTCCAGGTTAGGTCAAAATGTTTAGCCACTCTTCGTGACACACACACAACGACAAAAGACCCCACAGGGTTTAAAAAAGGTAACTTTACAAAGTGTCTCAAAAATCAGCCTTTTAGGGGTTTTCTTTCCCATTTCTCCTCTCATCTCCCTCATTTTTATGACGTTACATGGCTAATTTTTTAGACACTTTGTAACGTTACATCTAAAGCATAAATGCATAAAGAACATCGCTTTCTTTGTACGTATCTTCAATGATCATAAAATACGTATGTTGCATTTTTTGAGATACGTAACGCATGGTAATTCTATCTGCGCAGTATTAGATTACCAGTAAATATGTTATAAAATAAAAATACGTATGCACAAATGTGTATAGAACATACGTGGATATTATGACAAAGGAAAAGTTGTCGTCAATTTAGCTTGCTACCATGAATTTCTTTTATGGGGCTGGAAGGAAGGAATCATTATTTTTGCCCGCTGCAAGTTTCACTTTTTCAGAGAACGTGAAATCCATGCAATAGTATATCCATTTATATACAATTGTACAATTACATTGTACCTTTTAAATCGAGAAAGATCGTGTGGTCATTTTGTTTGATGATATTTAAAAAATGGTGATTTCCCTAAAAGATTCTATCGAGCACTGAACAAAATTAGCTAAGGTGTATATTAGGATTATTCGGATGAATATTATTGATTGAAGAATACCAAAAAATGTGATGTCTATATGAAAAGGTTTACTTCATATTATTTTTAAATATCCTATAATATAAAGTAGGTTTTTTTGGCATGTAGCTCAAAACTGAGTTGACTACCGATTGAAATCTTAAATTCAGGAAAGCTTAGAATAATTCTCAGATTAGTTTTAGGCTATTTTATTTTACGATACAAGTCTTGGGATGGTTTTAGGCTGTCATTTAAATCTCGGAATACAGACCCGTCCCTAGATTCTTGGGGCACAGCCTATATTTTGTTAGTAAAGGATTTAAATTTGTATATTTTCAATTACAAAGATAACATGATGAAAAACTTGTTTTGATTTTATTAATTGGTCATTTAAATATAATGATATTACAACATTTATTTAATAAAATGATTTCGAAAAAGTAGATTTAATTGACTGAATAAATAAGTATTAATTTTGTACAGTTTGACTTTATCGTAGCAGTTAATGTAAAGTTATAATATAAAAAAAACGAACTTTTTCAATCGTTTAAAAATCTACCAATTGAAACATTATAAAATTATTCAAACGTCTTTTATATTATACATTAAGTGAAAAGCTTTAATTATATGGAAATACACTTTTAAATTTAGTTTCTAAGTGTACATTATTTATAAATCATATAAAGTTTTACAAAAACATAATATAGAATTTTCCTAATGGTTACTTTATAAATTTAATCTTAAACCTTTCATAAGTCATATATTAGTCCTAAAATGTGTTAACTATTTATTATTTAATTTTTGGCTATAAAAATTGTAACAAAGTTATATTTATTAAAATTAAAATCAACAGACAAAAGTGTAATTAATTTCTAAAATATTTTGCAAAAATTAAATTATTTTTTTTATAAGATCTATAATTTCACCCATAGGCCAGCTATTTTAACAAACCATTATTTCTTTAAGTTCAGAGCAGCTTATAGTGCCTAATAAAAAACGACGCCATACAATACAAATGACCGGTGATAGACCGGTATACATTTGTAATGACCAATTGTAAAAAGTATACTTGCCTATCATTGGTCATTTGTATTGTATGACGTCATTTTTATTCTGCACTATAAGCTGCTGCCATAAATGGTATTTTTAACATTACATTGTCATGAAGTGGAGAATTTAAGGTGATTTACAAGCAAAAAAAAATAATTTATATTGTATGACGTCATTTTTATTCTGCACTATAAGCTGCTGCCATAAATGGTATTTTTAACATTACATTGTCATGAAGTGGAGAATTTAAGGTGATTTACAAGCAAAAAAAATAATTTTTTTCCCAAAATTGTCTCTGCTTGGTTTGATAGTTCAGTTACATTATGATTTGAATTTGTAAACATGTTCAGTGTGACCGTTGGTGCCAGGAAAATCTTGCTGTTGACCAGCAGGCATGTACCCACTTGTACTATACCTGAAATATTATTATTTCTAATCCTTATATAAAAGTAACAGGATGTCAGTCTGTTAATGTGCCTGTGTGTCTGTCTGTAGCTTAAGATCTCGCTAACCGCTGCACTGGTACAAAATACTTCTCCATTACAGTGAAGCTTTTATTAAGTCAAGGTTGTATATCAATAAATAAGGACTTCAAGGTTTTTTAAGGGGATTTTAGATGTTTTGTTTACCCCTCACAACTTTTACTGATACCTGTGCCACCGTCACCTCTTTACCCCACCTCCCCTTTGGACGCACCTGACAATGAAAATAACCTAAATTTTAATTCAGGTAATTAATCTTAAAGACGGACTAGAATATGCCATGTCTTTAAATAATAAAATTAATAGAACAATAGAATTAATTAAAGAAAAAGAATGAATACTGAACCTTATGACGTCATCCTGGTTGACAGTTGGATATTTAGCTGGCGCCAGTTGAGCCAGGTAAGGACTGTTGTTCCCGCAGGACTGATGCAACATTTCTGAACCTTCATAGTTACCTACATTAATAATTTAAATATTAATTTCATCGTTTTTTTTACGAAAGGATGTAATATAAATCAAATGACAAAAATAGCTTTTTTCTTTTTAAAATCTAAATAAAACAACAACATAATCTATAAACTTATTCGAAACGTATTATTTATTTGAAATAATAATACTTAATCATTATTATTTAATACAATTTAAATATCATAATCTAATCAATTGTGTTTTTGATTGAAAAAAAAGTTTTTTTTTATTAGGAAAAGAATTCTTTTAATAGTAAATGTCATAAGTTTTATAATTTGATGCTGAATATTAAAGATTAAGAACAGACCATTTTACTCGCTGATTCATCTTATGATATCACAAATGTATTTTTTAAACTTGCTTTTTATTAATTTTAAGAAAGTATTATTTATAGCATGCAAATTATTAATATTTTAAGTAAGTTTACCTTACCACTTTTAATAAAAGTTTTGTTTTACTTTTAGAAAGAAAAAGTTTTCAAGATGTTTTTTTTGGATGGGGGGCGATTTTTCTTGGTAGAGCAGAAATACCCTCTCCCAAAATAGTTATAGCCCTTTCATCGACATACAAAAAGTCTCACAGTAAAGAAGAACCTTATAGGTCAGCGGTTAGCTACAGACAGACACTCATTATATTACTTTTATATGAGAACATTAATCAAATGCAAGGGATCTAAAGGGATAAGAAAATGGCCAATAAATTGGTGTACGTACCCAATGATGATACACATTACCCCTTCTGTAGATTACAATATGTGGTTAAAACGTTCAGGAACTAACCAATCAAAATTCAATAAAAGTCCCCAAAGTTATTAAGCCAATCAATAAAAGACATTATTATTAAAATTTAGGGACTGGCGCAATAAACAGCCCAATGTCCCCTTCCTCTCTGTATATTATGATACCTGGGTACTGAAAGTTTGGACCAGTTCCTGGATAGGTTTCCGACTCCTGGACAAACATGTACTACAAATATAAAATCATCATTTCAATAAGCGTATTATGAAAATAAAATATGTGCTGTTCAGTGGTCTAAAACATGTAACTACCTACTACTAGCGGCTACGACCCAATAGGCCTCTAGGGTCACGTAAAATGTTTTTCTTTTTAATCCATGTAAAGGGTGCATTATTTGCCAAATGTACCACTTTTCTGCACTACCTCTCCGATTTTGTTAATACTCTATATTTTGGTCCGTTGGGTCATTCAAGGATGCTGGATGGCCAAAAAAAAGTTTCAGAGTCCCTGGATGTCTAGATATCTAGCTATCTATGAAGGTAGGTAACAAAAATGTAAAAAACACCCATTTTCTCACAATTTTAAAAATTAATTTTTTCATCAATCTTACATCCAATCTATACATTTTATACACCAAAATGATCGTTTATTCATGTAAAAAGCGCACATAATGCTATTTTGGCCAAAACTCTAATTTTACAGGGTGTCCAACAAAAAGTGTATTTTGGATATCTAGCGTAATACCCAAAATACCTGTCCGAAAAAAATCATTTTTTTTGGCTTAAATCCTGTGTTTTATCTGTGTGCATATGTGGTATATAATGGTTCGGACCACCCGGAACTATAAGGTTGTCAAATTTCACTTTGGGACACCCTGTAAATGTGATTTTTGCGTCTGTAGAGCTAAAACTTGGTCCAAATTGGCTATTTTTTTCAAATTACTCTAATATGTGTCTTAGTATGTTTGGCCATAGTGTTTTCTGATCAGATCAATAATTTCATATTTTTTGGACACCCTGTATTTTCAAAAAAAGAGAAAAATTTTTTTATTTTTTTTTTATTTTTTTTTCTATTTTTAAGTTACTTAAAACTGTAATATAGATACAGATTTTGACTAATAACAATAATATTTGCCTATTTTACAATTTTTTACACTTTTGGGACACCCTGTGCATGTTTTTGAAAAATGATGGTTTTTGCCCATTTTTGGGGGGAAGGAGTCGTTTTAGGGCCATAGACTATTTCTTCATTTTTGTAGAACTTTTCAAGACACATCATTTGTTATTTATGCAAAAACCGCAAAAACCGAACCGTTTTGCCATTATTTACCGCCAAAGGCAGAATTTTTTACGTTCTTTGCCATTCCCGAGGTTCTAATGGGCATTTGTGGTAAGAAGACGTTGATTTATCAAGATAACTGTGAAATACTTTTATTTAGGCATTTTAATTTACTATATTTCATGTGAAGTAAATTTTTTTGTATATCTAACCGATTTTTGTCAAAAGGAATTTCAAATGCACATGATTTATGTTTCATTTATCACTTATGTTATAGCAATTATTTATGTTATATTCACTTAATTTTCTTGTTTTAACAATTGAAATCCATCTTGACGAAAAATGGTTAGCTGCACAAAAAATTTTACTTAATATGAAATTTAGTAAATTGAATTACCTAAATAAAAGTATTTAAGAGGGATCTTGATAAATCATCGTTTTCTTACCACAAATGCCCATTACAACCTCTGGAACGGCAAAAACGTAAAGAAATTCCGTCTTTGGCGGTGAATAACGGCAAAACGGTTCGGTTTTTGCGGTTTTTGCATTAATAACAAATGATGTGTCTTGAAAAGTTCTACAAAAATGAAGAAATAGTCTATGGCCCTAAAACGACTCCTTCCCCCCAAAAATGGGCAAAAACCATCATTTTTCAAAAACATGCACAGGGTGTCCCAAAAGTGTAAAAAATTGTAAAATAGGCAAATATTATTGTTATTAGTCAAAATCTGTATCTATATTACAGTTTTAAGTAACTTAAAAATAGAAAAAAAATTAAAAAAAAAAAAAAAAATTTTTTTCTCTTTTTTTTGAAAATACAGGGTGTCCAAAAATATGAAATTATTGATCTGGTCAGAAAACACTATGGCCAAACATACTAAGACACATATTAGAGTAATTTGAAAAAAATAGCCAATTTGGACCAAGTTTTAGCTCTACAGACGCAAAAATCACATTTACAGGGCGTCCCAAAGTGAAATTTGACAACCTTATAGTTCCGGGTGGTCCAAACCATTATATACCACATATGCACACAGATAAAACACAGGATTTAAGCCAAAAAAAATGATTTTTTTCGGACAGGTATTTTGGGTATTACGCTAGATATCCAAAATACACTTTTTGTTGGACACCCTGTAAAATTAGAGTTTTGGCCAAAATAGCATTATGTGCGCTTTTTACATGAATAAACGATCATTTTGGTGTATAAAATGTATAGATTGGATGTAAGATTGATGAAAAAATTAATTTTTAAAATTGTGAAAAAATGGGTGTTTTTTACATTTTTGTTACCTACCTTCATAGATAGCTAGATATCTAGACATCCAGGGACTCTGAAACTTTTTTTTGGCCATCCAGCATCCTTGAATGACCCAACGGACCAAAATATAGAGTATTAACAAAATCGGAGAGGTAGTGCAGAAAAGTGGTACATTTGGCAAATAATGCACCAAAGATAAGCTGTTTACCAAAAGATATTATTTCGCCGCTAGATGCGTTAGTTATGTTTTTTTTGCTATTTATCTTGGAAGGGTGGTAATAACCTCCCCCAAATTATCTATAAACCTTTCCATGACATATAAGAAGCTACCCTGTAAAGGTGGGTCATGTCAGTTCAGTGGTTAGCGAGATCATTCGTTACACATATAAAGACAGACAGTCACACAGACAGAGATCTTTTTACTTTATTATAAGGACTAGCGGCTTCGCCCCTAGCCTCTAGGGGCTTTGCCCCAAGAGGTTTGACCAAATGAATTTTTCGTATTTTAGATTTAAAAGAAATTTTTTTTAAAATTTTCTTTGGGGGGGGATTTTTTTGCGGGGGGGGGATAGTCGACCCCCCTTTTTTAATTTTAGTTTTAAAAAGAAAAGGAAAAATTTTTTTTGGGGGGGGTTATTTTTCATTTTTTGGGGGGGTTGGGGGTGTCCCAACCCCCAAGAAAATAGTTATAAACCTTTCCGGGACCTATGAGAAGCTACCCTGTAAAGGAGAACCCGATCGGTTCAGCGGTTAGCGAGATCCTTCGCTACAAACAAACAAACAGACAAACAGACAGATAGACAGACAGACAGACATCGTTCTTCTTTGTATTATAGACTAGCGGCTTCGCCCCTAGCCTCTAGGGGCTTTGCCCCAAGAGGTTTAATCAAACCAATTTTTCATATTTTAGATTTAAAGAAAAAATAAAAAAAAATTTTTTTGGGGGGGGAGAAATTTTTTTATGGGTGGGGGGTAGTCGACCCCACTATTTTAATTTTAGTTTTAAAAAGAAAAAAAAATTTGAGGGGGGGGGTGTTTTTAATTTTTTTTGGGGGGGGTTCGGGGTGTCCCACCCCCCAAGAAAATAGTTATAAACCTTCCCGGGACCTATGAGAAGCTACCCTGTAAAGGAGAACCCGATCGGTTCAGCGGTTAGCGAGATCCTTCGCTACAAACAAACAGACACACAGACAAACACACAGACAAACAGACAGACATCGTTCTACTTTGTATTATAGATAACTAAATATGGACTTTTGATGAATGGGAGCATACTCGTTGTCACCATGAATGGAAACTTTACCTGATGAATGGGAGCATACTCGTTGTCACCATGGATTAAAACTATACCTGATGAATGGGAGCATACTCGTTGTCACCATGGATTAAAACTATACCTGATGAATGGGAGAAAACTCGTTGTCACCATGGATTAAACTATACCTGATGAATGGGAGCATACTCATTGTCACCATGGATTAAAACTATACCTGATGAATGGGAGCATACTCGTTGTCACCATGGATTAAAACTATACCTGATGAATGGGAGCATACCCGTTGTCACCATGGATTAAAACTATACCTGATGAAAGGGAGCATACTAGTTGTCACAATGGATTAAAACTATACCTGATGAATAGGAGCATACTCGTTGTCACCATGGATTAAAACTATACCTGATGAATGGGAGCATACTTGTTGTCACAATGGATTAAAACTATACCTGATGAATGGGAGCATTCTCGTTGTCTCCATGGATTAAAACTATACCTGATGAATGGGAGCATACTCGTTGTCACCATGGATTAAAACTATACCTGATGAATGGGAGCATACTAGTTGTCACCATGGATTAAAACTATACCTGATGAATGGGAGCATACTCGTTGTCACCATGGATGGAAAGTTCAGTATTATTCAACACAGGAACACCTGGCTTCATAGCCATCTAAAATTTAAAAATGAAAAAAATCTATTATTGGGTGGAAGTAAATTTTATATACTATTTTGAACGTAATTTAAGCACATGGAATTTATGGATTCATCAACTCAAATAGGTGCTTTAATACCCATCTACAAATATGAATAAAAATTTACAAACAGTAAGGATTAACTTAATGGTTTATCTGCAAAAAATCAGAGATATATAATGCTTAAGTATGACGCGGTTTGGTCAATACTCAAACCTGAAAACTCGCCTAACAGCAAGCCAAGTACGTTACTATTTATGATAATGCTACAAGCCAACTCTTCATTTAACAAAGATAAAATATTAACCTGTGCATGCATGAGAGTATTAATATTTTCTTGGCTAGGCATGCCTCGCCTCCAGCAGAACAGGTAGAAAACACAGAAGAACGCCGTGGACACGTACACCATGATTATGAAGCTGAATATTCCGTCGGACAGGATTGGTAAACCACCCTAAAATAAGACAATACTTTATAATTGGCTAGTGAGTCCGCTCCCAGCATTCAAGGCCCTGTATTAGATTAAAATCATCCTTAAACCATTCCAAAACTTAAACACCCTACCTAAGGTAATTTGTACCCCCAAAGTTGAATTATCCACCTAATTGTGCCCCCCCCCCCCCCACTCAAAATAAATGTTTCACGTTCTTGCCCTAACCCCCTTTGGACCAAAATTTTTAAAAATTTAATTAATTGCAGTGTACTGACCCTATCCACTAACAAAAATTCCCTTTTAGGCATGTAGTAGTGTATATAGATGCGCAGCCGCCATCTATAATACAAAGTAGTATACTGTCTGTCCGTCCGTCCCTTAAGATCTCGGTAACCACTGAACCGATTGGATTCTACTCTTCAGAGAATATACCTACTGGTCCTGTGGTGGTTTTAGGCTATTTTTTTTTGAGGGGGGGGGGGGATGGGACACTCCCAACCCCTCAACAAAACAAAAAAAATCCCCCTCAATATTTTAAATCAGTTCGAAATTAGTGGTTGCAGCTCAAATTTTGTATTTTTTTTATTTCTTATTTTTTTAAATTAGGGGCGCATCCGCTAGAATAATATATATTGATGAAAATCTAAAATAGAATCTGTGATTGGACAAGTGGACAATTCAATTCTTGTCATCAGTCAAGATTATTTATATAATCATACACTTCAGACAGGGATCTAAAGGGATAAGACAATGGCTAACAAATTGATTTACATATCCCCAATGATGATACACAAGATCGCCCCTTTAGTAAAAAATAATAAGTGGTTGAAACGTATGAACACTAAACTTAAAGAACAAAACAATCGAAATTCAATGGAAGTCCCCAAAATTGTTAAGCCAACAAACAAGAAAATGGTATTATAAAACTTTGGGGACTAGTATAATAAACAGCCTATTGTCCCCTCTCTCTCTGAGAGTCAGGTTTACAGTGATACAACAATTTTATTTTTAATATGGCCTGGGTAAAAAATATTATAAAAGCAACCTTTATTATAGGCAGAGAGAGAGAGAGGATACAATGGGCTTTTTATGGCGTTGCTACAAAAGACCAACTCTACAAAAGATCAACGCCTACAAAAGACCAACTAGTCGGTTCTACAAAAGACCAACGCCTACAAAAGACCAACGACTACAAAAAAATCGTAGAGCTGGAAGGTCTATAGCTGCAACTGGTGTAGCATCATATTTGTATTTATCAAATTAATAAATATAATGAATATAATGTATACTTTAAATAGATTTTAAGCGACACAATTACAAGAAAAAAATTGTAATTATTTTTTTGTATCAATGTAATCAAATAATGGCTTGAAAATCTTCTAAATTTTAAAGAAAAAATCTTCCAATTTTAATGATATCCAATATGGCGATTAAAACACAAGGACAAAATTCAAAACCGAAATTTCTTTCTTGAATAACTTTGTCCACAGGCTGAATTTTAAAATTCCGTCCGACAGTTTGTCCAAAGTCTGTGTTTGCTACGTAACGGAATAGTTTCGAACCCGATACAACCTTGCTTTTAAAAAATTGACCCTTTTGTAGTTGTTGGTCTTTTGTAGGCGTTGGTCTTTTGTAGGCGTTGGTCTTTTGTAGAGTTGGTCTTTTGTAGGCGTTGGTCTTTTGTAGAGTTTGTCTTTTGTAGGCGTTGGTCTTTTGTAGAGTTGGTCTTTTGTAGCAACGCCCTTTTTATTACATAAGTCCCCAAAGTTTAAAATAACGTTGGCTTAACAACTTTGGGGACTTTTAATAAATTCTGATTGGTTTGTTCATTAAATTCGGTGTTCTTACGTTTCAACCACTAATTGTAATCTACAGAAGGGGTAATTTTGTGCATTAACATTGGGGATGTACATCCATTTGTCGGCCTATGTCTTATCCCTTTACATCCCTGCTTTATAAGTCTTTGTTATCAAGATCTCTGAACGGCTGAAAATAATAACCATAATAGGGCTTTTTTTTATTATTTTAGAATCCATTAATAAAAAAACATCTAACCACTTATGTAAAAAAAGAGAAAATATGAATCTAGTAATTAGAGAAAATTTGCATAGGAATATACATCCTTTGTTTTATTAAACAAAAGAAAATTTTATATAAAATTTGCAGGCAAAACCCTCAGTTTTGTACTTGTAGAACCCAATCATAACCCATCCCCCCAAAACTAATGATAGTGCCTAAAAAACCAACGTTATACTGGCCTACCATTAGTCAATTTATATGTATACTGTATAAATCTCCTTCAAAAAAAAGGACCAAGGAAATCTTCAGCAAAAAAAAAAAAAAAAAAAAAAAAATGGGGGGGGGGATTTTTTGGTTTTTTGTGGGGTTGGGGGTGTCCCACCCCCCAAGAAAATAGCTTAAAACCACCACAGGACCAATAGGTAGATACCCTGAAGAGTAGAATCCGATCGGTTCAGTGGTTACCGAGATCTTAAGGGACAGACAGACGGACAGACAAACATCGTTCTACTTTGTATTATAGACTAGCAGCTACGCTCCTAGAAGCCTCTAGGGGCACGCTCGACCTCATCTCATTTTAAATTTTGGTTTTAAAAGAGTAAAAAAAATATTTTCTTTGGGGGGGAGGGGGTGAACACATCCTCCCCAAAAATAGTTTAAAACCTTCCCAGGACCTATAAGAAGCTTCGTTGTAAAGGAGAACAATATCGGTTCAGCGGTTAGCGAGATCCTTCGGGACAGACAAAAAACGCTTACTACTTTATATAATAGGATATGTGTTGTTTTTGGTCTGTTAGGTGGTGGAGAGGTTAGTCAACATTTAATAATTGAATTATATTCTATTGCAAGTAAAATAATAGGACCTATCTATCTTAAAAATTAATATTTTTCATAAATTATATAAAAATGAATGCATCGCATTAAAGACAGCTTTCCGTGGATATGAAAATGAAAGGTTATAGGATTAAAGCTAGTTTTGTTAGCCCCGAATATTTGTGGAAAATTGTCTGTAATTTGATGCTAGACATAATTTTTGAGTATGGATGAGAACCAGCAGATATTTATCGGTTTCGAAGCCATGCCATGCTTCTTGACCACCTCCCCCCCCATCTAGCTCACACTCTTTAAAAAATACTGTTCACAGCCCCTGCGGGAGGCTTTATCCTGCTGGGAAATATCCCTATACGAATTACGAAAAAGGCTTTTTACCTTTATTTTACCTAACCTACTATAAGAATTGAAAATTAGTCAATACAAGGCTTCCAAGTTTAACAAGGGTAATTTTTTTACGAATGCCCAAATATAAAGCTTTTTACCCATAATGCCTATAAGGTTGGCCAAAGATTTCAAAATAATCCACTTTTTATAGACACCATAAAGAGCTTCCCAAATATTTACCTCGTCATAATTTTCCGGAGGCTTATTTTCCAATTTTCTGTCAATCCTGAAAATAAAACAAAATATATATTTCTCACAAATTTATATCCAGATAAAACCAGTGATTTAAAGGGATAAATCAATGGCCGATAAATTAATGTACATCCCCAATGATAACACACAAGATTATTCCTTCTGTAACTTAAAATTATTGGTTGAAACGTTTAAACACTGAACTTGATAAACCAAATAATCAAATTTACCGAAGTATCCAAAGTTGTTAAGCCAATTAATAAGAAAACGTGTCATAAAAATTTTGGTACTAGTGTATTAAAAAGCCCATTGTTCCCCCTCTCTATGAGATAAAACAGAAAGGAAAAATATTCCTAATTGAAATTGTCAATAGTTAGCTCTAATTATCACCAAACATGATAATATTAAAGTGGTTAAGCCTTTCGTTTAAATCTATATGTCTAAAGAGATTAAATGTGAACCCTTAAATAACATTATACGATTTTTTTACTTTCTGTATAATATACAGCAAAATATTCTTTAAAAAATTTAAATGTAAACTATTTTTACCAACCCTATCCCTTTCTCTGTTTCTTATTTTCTGCGAATTTAAATTATCTAGAAAAATTTCTCCATCAGAAATTTGTTTACCATGAAATATAGTACATTTATCTATTATCATTTCATTGTCACGCACCCAGCAAAGCATATGTTCAGGGGGGTTTATACTTCACAATCAAGTCTATTAAGATTAAGTAGAAGTGAAGCTAATCGATTACTATTTTATTTTATCTGTCTTTTTTAAAAACTGATATCTCAAAACCCCTAGCATCTAGGGGCTTTTTTTCGAAGGGAAGACCAGAAAAATAACAGAAACCGTCCCAAGACTTTAATATGAAAATCAAATATCTTAAAAACATCCCAGAATCTATGTGAAGCTTACCTAAAATTAAGAGCTCATTTGTTTTCAGTAGTTATTGAAATCTTAAAATTAACTTACCACTTTATAAAGTAATAAGGTTTTATGTCCTAAGCATAAGATCTCAATAACTACTGTACCGATTGGGTTATCAACTTTAGGTAAGTTTCACATAGATTCTGTAAAGGTTTTACACTATTTTTATTCAGATTTATTCTTGGCATGGTTTTCAGCTATTTTTAGCCCTTCTCTGCCACTTCGAGGAGAGAGCCCCTAGATGTAAAGGGCGTATCCGCAGGTGCTAATTATAATGACTTACATTATTATATGAATTTATTGAATATATTGAATTTGCTTTATAGTTGAGGAACTACGAAACTACTGGAAGTTATCGTATTTTTTAATTAAAAATGAAAAAAAATTATATGAGCGAGAATTATAACAATAAAAACCTCTATCTCCCTGTTCTATCTAATAATAACACTTCACTGCAATTGACATACCTATATAATATAATTAAAAACAAGGATGACAACATCCTTAAGTAGAGCGGCAAAAAAATAGGCTGAACAAACAAGCTGATGCGAAATTGCAAATTTTCAGTGGCCATTGAAAAGAGGGAAAGAGAAAGAATAATATGAAATATGAAATATGGGAAATATTAGAAAATCACGGAACCTTTAAATGTAAGTTGTTTAGTGGATGCTCTTTGAAAAGTTAAGGTATGTCGTGGCTTAAAATAAGCAGTTTATCTTATTCACTTTTCGTCATAGAATTAGGGACGGACAAACAAAAGTTATTTAACAAATAGCTTCGCTACCAACGATGATAATTGTTCTATAAATGGAGAATTTTACAAAAAAAACTGTAAATCTAATACAAAGTAAATATCAAAATTTTTTAATCAACCTTTAAGTTACAAATATTTACAAATACCGCCACGGACAGACATTGTTAAAGAATATCTTTGCTCCTTACATTTATTTTAAGGTTAGTCAAATATTATGTCATTAAAATAATGCAAAGTTTTAAATTGTTAGGACAATTCTATTATATCTTTTTACGTTATGAAAACCTTTAGAACATGTAAAAAATCTTCCAATGGTTTATTGCGCTTTTATATTAATTGCTCCTTTCATATAAAAATATCAATTAATTGTGTAAAGCAATAATAATATAATTATTATAGATCTAATTATTTTTATATTTCTACATATGAAAAAGAAATGTATTTACATATACGTCTCGTTACCAAGGATAGAAGGGAAATCACATGATAATTTGAATTTCAGACTCAAAAATGAGCCTTCGACGTGAGCGATTATATTATCCATATTTTTTTAGGGATTTTTCTTTCCCACTTTTCCTCTCATCTCCATCATTTTTATGACGTCACATGGCTGATTTTTTTGAGTCATTTTTAGGGACCAATCATAGAAAATTGTCATATGTAGGGAATTTTTGTCAGTTCCTGTAAAAAATAATGTTGAAATAATAGCTTTTTTTGCTGCACTTCTCAAAAATAGAATTGTCCTTGTTAAAAAGTAATTTCGCGGTTTCCTGATGGTGCTCAAGATTTAGGTTTGAGTAGAAGAACCTGATTATACTTTTATTGGGAAATGATTGGGGAAGTTTTTCTTCTCAAAAGTTCTATCCCTGATATCTTGCCCCGTCTTTAAGTGGAATAGCAAAAAAACTTTTCAAATAAAAAGAATCTTTTTGTGTATGTATACTTAAAAGTTTTAAAAATATATATTCCGTTGAAGAATAAAAAGACGTAAATACGAGTTTTTACCGTCTATTCATGTCTCCTTTTTTAAATAAGAGTTTATATTGAAATCTAAACCTCTTAAATGCTAGTTTAACCAATTTATGAATTTAATACTGGCTTTGAAAGATTTAAAAGATGAGAATCAGTTTTAATTAGACCATCTTAAGAATTAAATTACGTCACTCAAATATTATCTTTTAGAAATTATAAATCTAAAAAGGAAATACTTACATTTGTAAGACTCGATTGTAAGAGATGCTTTGCTAATAACATAGGTCCTAATGTCATGAGAATCAAGCATGCTTAATATGTAGGTAAAATCTTTCTGAGATTTTTAAATCTAACTTCATTGTTACAATAATAAGGAGATGCGGAAAGTGTCATGTGTGACGTCGTAAAAATACGTCTAAAAAGGAAGGATAAGAGGAGAAGTGGGAAAGAAACCCCTAAAACAGAGATTGATTTAGACGTATTTTTAATATTTTTTATGACGTCACACAAGACACTTTCCGTATTACCTAAGAATAATAATTCTTACTAACATGCCTATATTTACGATTAGAGGTACTTGTATCATACAAACGGACAAAGAAAGATGAAAAATGAAAAAAGCTTCGCTTAAAAAAAGATTGTATTAAATTTTGTAATACTCTTTCTCGTATTCATTCGAATCCGGTGGATAGTAACCGGTTATCATCCATACGAAAAAACTATGTCTAGCATTGTATCATATCCAGCCTTCTACAAATATAAAAATGTACAACCATAAGATTAAAACCATATAAAGCAGTTTATAATACAATGCGAGAAATAACTATTCTTAAAATCTATTTGAGAGTAATAGAATGTATTATGTCTTTTTGCCTTAACAATACTCTTTCAGTATAATTTAAGTAACTCAGCTACGCTTAAACCTAAAACCTTCAAATTTATTTATTTTAAATCTTTTTTTTTCAGTTTTGCGATCAGATACAAATATAAAAACACAGATTCCTCTAAAAATAAATAAGTAATTTAGTATATCTTATAAAAAGTATCAGGATGTTTATCTGTGTGTAGTTTAAAAACTAGGTACAAGGAATTTTGAAACATAGTTCTTTTTAAGACTAAAATTTAAAGTTTTGGGTCGACATCACCCCCCCCCCCCCTCTAACTGTCTCTAAACACCTCTTGGAGAATAACTGCTAATACAAACTAATCAAATTAATAACTCACATATTTTCTTGCTGTTTTTGCCGCGCTACTAATATAAAATATGTTCTTTTTTAGCACTCTCTTTAATCCTTATTGGAAAAGACGGTCCCCGATTGTAGAGTGGGGATTACATTAATAATCTTTTCCTGTCTTGATTGAAGTACCCCATAAATGTCGTCTGTTCATTCGACAATCTGACTCTTAAATGGTTACCAAAAGTTTGTTTTTAAGTGGGCCTTAATTTCTGCACTGGTTATTTGTAAAATGAATAATATTTGTAGTTTTGACTAAAAAATGGCATGTAACACAAACTAGACTATAAAATATAATACAAAAGAGTAATAACAAATTGCTATAAAACCTTCCCTGGACCTATGAGAAGCTCCATTGTAAATCATATCGGTTTAGCGGTTAGCGAGATCTTTCGGTACACAAAGACAGACAGAGAGACATCAAGTTACTTTGATATAAAGATTATTAGGATGTTTGTCTGTCTGTCCCTATTTATGTAAAGTAATTATTTTTTGTAAAAAAAAATTTTAAGGGGGATTCTTTGGTCAAAGTCACAAGCAAAAATAGATAAGTTTTAAAGAGGTTCATGATGATTGAAATGCTTTACTTTTAGTTTTAGGGAGAGTATTGAATTAATTCATATTGAAACTTTGTCAAATATTTTAGACAAATTATTTTTGTTATGTGTATCTTGTAATCAACAAATATATTTTAACTTAACCAACATATGTAAAATAATTATAGCGCAGATTCGCCCTCAGAAATGTCTTATTCATTTTTTTCTCTTTTGAGTGAATGGTATATAATTTAGTAATGTAGTGATCCTTTATAGGGTTTTTATTCGATAGGAAATAAATCATAATAACAGGGAACTTGAGGTATAAGAAATAAATTAATGTACATCCAATTATTATGAACAAAATTATCTTTTCTGAAACTTAAATAAATGATGATATTTTGTACCAACTAATTATGGTTTAATCAACCAAAGTTTTTAAGCATAGGAAATGTGTAAATTTTTGGGTATGAAGCATCCCTTTCCCCGTGCATAATAGCAAATATATAGTACAGTGTAGACAATAAAACTAATTCTATATTTACATAGAGCTGCAATCTTTAGGGAGGGTTTGGACATTGGCCTGTAAATTTACATAGTATCCAAAGTTTTATAACAAGGTTATGATATTAGTTGGCTAAAAAACTCTGGGTACTTTTATTGAATTTTGATTGTTTGGCTCAAATTTAACCTTCTAAACAATAATTGGATCTACTGCAGTTCACGGTAGAATATTGCTGGTAACGAATATTGCCAAAAATCTATTAATTTTAAAGGCTGCTAGCTGCCAAACGTCTGAACGTACAGATCATGCCCGCACACTGTTTTAAGCGGAATATGAAGGCCTACAAATTATCTGGAATAGCCATAAATCAATAATGCATAATTATCTTGCAGTGCAGAGAAATGCGCGAAAAAGACCTATTTTACGCGTTTTTTTCAGTGAAGCTTTCCCTGTGCATCATTGGATCTTGGCCAATTCAGATTATTGGTAGGTCTTCTTATGCCACTTAAAATGGTGTGCGGGTATGATCTGTACCGTTCAGCCGTTTGGTAGCTAGCAGCCTTTTTAAAATTCATAGATTTTTGGCAATATTCGTTACCAGCAATATTTTACCGTGAACTACAGTAGATCCCAATAATATTATCTAAAGTATGTGTAATTGGGTTTACTATTATTAGGGATGCATATCTTTTTATCGTCCTTTGTCTTATCCTTTTTTAACCCTGAGTAACATATAATGTTGTTTATAATGTTAACCTTAATATTAAACAAATTTAATTCCTAAAAAGCAATTTGTAATCCAAGTTACCTGGCTTATAAGAAGTTCACTGTAAAGGAGAACCATATAGGTCCAGCCTTTAGCGTGATCCTATGCTATATACACAAAGACAGACGGACTGCAACCTTTGTATTATATTGAAATGAACATAATCTTTGATATATCGAGAGAACCAAAATTAATTTAATATTAATAATATGCTAGAAATTTACGTTTTAATTTATGACCAAATTAACTATTGCTTTGCATACAAATCTCTGCCTTAAATGAATTTAAATGATTTTTATGACCAACGTTTATTAAAAATATTTAAAACATTTCTTCTTGTATTTAGGATTTTTAAAAATTCAAAGAAAAAACTTTTTAGCGATATTTTTTATCTTTTGTTTGATAAGCTTTACGGGGGGAATAGGGGGAGGGGGGTTAGTCAACTTGTCGATTTAAATGATTCTTACAAATTAGGTAAGAAAAATGAACCTAAATTATGCTGGTATATCTAATTAAAAAGTTAAATAGTCTGGCTAAAATTACCTAACATTCTTGCTTGGTAAATTTAACCAAGAACAATGATGATAATATCCATACGAACAAACAATCATGGATAGCACAGAAGTTAAGAAAAAGAGAGAATATGCGACAAATCATATAAAAAAATCACGAAAACCAGAAATTATTTTTGTATTTTGATTCATGTCCGACCGATGACGGACAAAGTAAATAATATACTGCTCAAAGGTACATGAATGATTAACAAAAGTTATAGCCGACTAGCTTGGATAACAGCCGAGAAAATTGCATTTCCTTAATAGCGTTACGGTTGGATTGACTGGCGGATAAAGGAACAACTAGGGTGAATTATAGAGCAGTTTTAAATGTAATTCAAAAAAAGCAATGAGTAAATTTATATTTAAATTAAAAATAGGGAAAAAAATAACTGTAAAGGGTGCTAAAAGGAAGTCTTCATTTACCAATTTTAAAATGCCCAGTCGTCTTAAGAATTCCTTCAGTATATTTTTTAGAATCAAAAAGAATTTTTGTTTACCAAATTTATAGTAAAATGGAATTATTGAATCTATCTAAGATCAATTTGGAAGAGTTTAACTTATGTTTAATATTGCTAAATGATAAGTATAACGAATGAAATTACATTACACAACCAAAGTGTAGAAAAACTTCACCTTTTGTAAATGAATAGTTACAAAAACACAGCAATGTTTAACTACAATTTGACGATTCAGCAATATTTACATTTGTAAAAAAAATGGATCAATAAATACTTATATTTGCATTAAACCAAATTCAAATTTTAGTGTTTTAAAGGTTGATGATATTGTTTTAATGTGAAAATATAGTTTAAATTGACTTATGATTTACTTTATCCGTAAGTACAACATAGGAACGATATATAATTTTTTGTGAGGGATCATATGTAATTTTTTTTTGTAATTGAATACTGATTTTTATTGGTGAAGATTCTTCTACTCTGTAATTAACTTTGTCCGTCTGTCAATTCGTACATAATTGCCATGAATTTGGTTTGGTTGTATTGACAAAAAAAGTAATCTTCTTATAAGTTTAAGTAAGAAATAAAAAAATATATGTAGATTTCATAATTATAAAAGCATGAATTTTCCAATTATTATAACCTCCTTTACTAGATATAACTAGTTGCTATTCCCTAACCTCTAGGAGAGGTCAGGAAAACAGCCTTGAACCACCCCCTGAAAAACCCAACCAGTTTGTAACAGTATTTACTTAGATCTTTAGCATGAGACAAAAACACTTTACTGCTTAGTTTAATAGGATATTTTACTGATTTTATATCAAAAACATTATTGCTGCGCAATTGTATATAAATTTAAATTTACAAAAATAAAATAAAATTTCAAAGCCTATGATTTATCTTAAAAATTTCAACCCACACAAAAATTCTTTTAATAGCACAAAATTGTGTTATTTGGTAGTTTCTCTCAAATTGCCTGTCGGGGACCTAACCATGTGGGGCAACCAAATACCCAATGCGTTAAAATCGACCAGATTTTAGTAATAAACAATACAGCAAAAGTTGCACCCCCTTCCCTCGCTATTTTCAATTTAATTTAAAAATAAAGGGGGGGGGGGGAGTTACGTGCTCAACAAGACACTTTGAAGGAAAATGCTTAATATTTTAATGTAACGTAATATTTAGGAAAATTGGAATTACATATATGACGTATGAGAGGATGTACAGACAGACTGGAATACGAGTATAGAGTAGCTTCGATACAATTAAATATCAATAATATAACAAGGTATTTCTAAAAAATACAACATTTATTAAACAATTAAAACTGGTTAGAAATAGGCAGATTAATGGGATTATTATTATAGGATATATTTAATATGATATCAATTAAAGGCTTGGACGTCCTGTTTCTTAGTTAGGTAAGAAACGACGTACTTGAACACGTGGGAAATATAGATACCGCCAGCCTAGACTTATAGGCTTGTATCTAACCGAATGCAGACGGGAGAGAATTATTCACTCTTTGGCCTGCAACAATCAACTAGCTCTCAACACAGCAGGATGGAGTATAGTGGCGGTTACAAGTGGAGGTCTGACTCAGCCAGAGAAGTATAGGAATGTGGACAGGGATGGGGATGCATAAACTTGGATGGTGAATACCACACTTGCCCCCTCTGAGGGAATATGAAATATTCCCTCACAGTTGACCTGCACGCCTGCTTCTGCGGGTTGATGTTGTACTCGCAGGTTCTTCGATTGCGGCCATAGCCCTCTCTACGATATCAACAGGATTGGGTTCTGAGGAAGTAGGATCTTCTGGAGCTGCTGGAGGCTCTGGAGCAACAGCATTCTGGAGGGCCAACACGCCCTCACAGGGAGCCGTGGCTACTGGATCTTCAGAGGCAGCGCCAGCCTGCGGATTCACAGGTAGATCAATTCCAGATGGAAAGAGCTCACTGATTTGAGCATCGAGCTCTGTGTCACTGTTTTCCTCTGCAGGATCCAGGACCTCTGGATTGCCTTCTCTATCGGTGGGCCTGTACTCATCAGAGCACTCAGAACCGCCATAGTGAGAAATCAGCTCCACTCCATCATCATCTGGCCGGGGTACGTCCCCAGCGGGAAGAGATGCCTCTATGGTCGCCACATTCTGCCCAGGTACATTCATAATATTACAACGAGTATTAATATATTTAATTACCCTGTCAGAGTTTTGGTCCAACAGTCGACTAGTGGCCTCAATGACCGTGGTCATTCGTGATTTTAACTCAACGGTCGAGTCCTCAGAGACAGTGCGAATTTTTTCGCGCAAAGTTTTGCGGTTCCGCAGTAATTCTGCGGAAATTTCAATAAGGCGCTTGCCATGTTGTATATATGCTTTCTCAACAAATGAAGCATTGCTAGCAATTTTAGATTCCAGACTTCTCTGGAAGGGGAGAAGAGCTTCCTCCATTGCTTCTTTTACAGTGGAGGATAGGACTTTTTTCCATTCCTCAGCAGTCACCCAAAAAGCCTTAGGCTCAGTTTTGCTTTCTGCTAATGTCTCTTTCTTTTTAGGGGGTAATGGAGGCGGTTGAATTTCCACCTTAGCCTTCTTGGCTACTGGGCCGCCGCTGCCTGTTGGTGTTGGCGGACGTTTTTCTACCGCTTTTGGGGCAGATTTTACGGCGACTACCTCCAATTCAGGTGAGGCACTACGTTTTGGCGACGATTCCACCCGATTTTTTTGCGGTTCCCCTCCCCTATTTTGTTCCATTAGAGGCCTGGCCCTAGGCCTGGCTTTATCGGAATATTCGTTGGCCTCTAAATTTTTAGCCTGCCGCAATTTTTCTTGCAAGTCAAGAAGTTCCTTTGGAACATCTTTTCTCGCGGTGCGGTAAACGTGGATCGATCTTGAGACACATTGCAGTTCACTGAGGTTTTCAGGGTTGCGCGGCGGTTTTACTCGCGGCTGATACCTGTTCTCGTCAGGTTCATAGTAGGCTTCCTCAGGGCCGCCCTGGGGATAGCCATGATTGCTGTCATAATAATAGTCCTCTTCATTGTAAAAGGGTGCCTCTTCATATTCTCGACGGTATGAAGAGTGACCGGCCCCATGGGAGTGGTGAAAACCCCTTGAAAAATTCCGCCTGGGATATCCTAAAACAAAAATAATAAACTTAAAATTAAGGGTCATTAATTCCTTATACCGAATAAGGAAATATTTTTACAAAGACGACCTTTAGGGACGACAATCTTATAGGTATATATGTCTGATACAGGTCGTCCGTGTTTGGGGATTAGTTTTCCCCATTATTTGTAAAATCCCGCAATTCGTGTGTTTCACTCGTACCTCCTTCTTTGTACGCGTGAATTTTGGTGCAGGCTAGTATGTAAATGATAAAAGCGACGCATAATAACGACCCTATTCCTGTAAAGATGGCTGCTACTACAAGCACTATATGATACCAAGTACTAGATAGAAAATCAACCACCTTATGATACGTTTGAATAAACCAGGAGTCAGTTATTTTTACTTCAAAATTATTGGAGTCTGCGGCAAGTTGGCTGAGGTATAATTCCTCGGCACTTTCTGAGAAATTAGTTTTTTCTAGGCTTTGCCAAGAATGATATAGGAATAGGCTAATCGGTTTATCCATAAGATATTGGTTTACATTTAGTATTTGCATACCCTGCCCTTGGTTCCCAAGGAATTTTCCTTGGTACAAATGTAAGAAAATTGGATTTTCGGAACATTTAGTCGGAGTTAAATGGGTGGTGTTAACCAATCTGCGTGAAAATGGTGATATTCCCATAGTCTTATTATTGATTGAAACCGAGAAATGATCCACAAAACAGGGTAAATTTTCTCCCAAAGAAACATTGATTTTAAGATTATCGCACTGTATTACTAAATCCAGCTCACCGAGCGCCCTAACTAGTTTTTTACGATGAGTCTGAATACTGCTTTTAGACAGAAAATGGTTCTGTAAACAGCGAGTTTCGGGGACAATTAATTTATTATATTGTTGGTAGGAATAGAAAATCTCTAGTGGTAACATGTCATCTTTTTCTTTAGCGTTTAAGAGTGGGAAATATGGTTTTATAGAATTTGTGAACCATACCATTAAGTTATCAATATTAGTTTTGTAATAAAATAATTCGGGAATTAGATTTTCAAAATGTTTCTTATCTTTAAGTTCTAGCGCTAGCGTAATTTGGGGATCGATCACTAGATATTTTTGGGCACCCTGTTCTCCTTCAAATGTAAACAATGAAATATTAAAGATGTCTACTGTTCGCCAAGGAGAAGTGAATTTTTGTGCACTATCAGTTTTATCATCTGAGATAATTCTATCGTAGCCTATTCTCAGATTGTGATCTAAACAATTGTTTCCCACCCAGTGACTGCCCAGGTAACAGCCCGCTTTTGTTTGTAATAATTCAACAGGCTCAGCCTGGACCCCTATTTGTTTTTCCTCAAATGTCCCAGGGATAAAAATGCCGTTAATGGTTACGCCGTTTCCCTCGCAGGCGGGGTCGATGCCGTTAAGGAGGTCGTTGGGGTAAGTAAGTGTCCCGTTTATCAGGAAACGCGTGTATGACATCTGGTGTTCATACACTGAGACTGATTTCCCTTCAAAGTTAAATATTTTAGTTTTGGACATGGTGTAACAGTCTTCATAAGTTACGAGGTTCGGTATCTCCACGAGTGCTGGAGCAGCGAGGTGTATGTGGCTATATCTGCCACAATACCAGTAATGAGTACTGGTTCGGAGGTGACAACGAATTCCAGGTATAATTTTTCTTTCAACCTTTTGCAGCAGGTGAAATTGTTTTTGTTCAATATTGGTAATATTAAGAAACGCAGCGCATTCAGAGATTTTCAAACGCGGATTTTCGTTTGCTACACATTGAGTCGCATCTATTTGTATTATTTCGGACGCATTTGATTTTGCCAAAATAATAAAAAGCCCCAAGAATCCCAAAATAAATTTACCTCGAGCTCCTGGTGCCTTTGCCAAATGATGCTGCATTTTATTTTTATGCTTCTCGTTTTTCTCTGAAATATGTTAATTAGTTAGTTTTAACATATATTTTTTTTTTTGTTTATTTTCGTTATTATACATACGTAGGTTAAGCTATATACATTTGCCACCTTGGTTTTATATAATTATACATTTTATATACATTTTATTTCTTCCTTTTAATTGGATTATGCAGTCCGATTTGGACATGTATGCGGTTATCCCCCCCTTGTGACCTAGTTTTTCTTTCTTCTTCTAATATATACTTGGGTACTATGCTTTGTTTGTTAACATTAATAACCTTTTCAGGGCTGGATTGTTTGGGTCTTTGTGCGAAGAAAGAAGCCTCGGACGGGACGGTTTCTTCCAAGAAACTATTTTCGACGTGGATGTGAGGACCGGATGATCGATCTGCGCCAGGGGGTTCTTGATCTTTGGGCTGTGACTCAAATGGTGAGTTTTTTTCCATTATATCCCCTCCCCCATCACAATCCACCTCCCCCTGGGGTAAGTCCTGACTAGTTTCAGGGTTTCCTTCTATAAAATCGTCACCATCGTTATCTAGGTAGGTAAAATCGTCATTTTCCATAACTTTATTATCGTTTATTTCGGTTTGCCCGGTATTATCTATTGTCAAGGTTATTTCCTCAGACGGGACGATTTCCTCAATTGGAAAGACGTTAAAGGAAAGTGTTTCCCCCAATAATTCTATTTTAGAATCTATTTTTCGTATTTTATCTCTACTAACAACTTGGTTAGTTTTTATTGGATTTGATCCAAAGGGACTGAGTTCAAAAAGGGCCTCTGAGAATTTTTTTGTTACAATAAAAGGACCCCCATAGAAAGATTGCAATTTTTTACTGACCCCTATCTTGACTAGGTTAAAAAATGCAAAGACCACGTCGTTAACGAAAAGGGGAGATGAAGCCTTCCTAGATTTATTTTGAAACTCTAAATAGATCTTAGATTTTTTGGAAACCTGTGCAATAATTTCTTCCAAATTTTTTAGGTAGTTTAAGTAAGACCTGCAGTCAATGTCCTGCCTTTTCTGCAAGATTGGAGAAAAGAAATCGAGATTGAGAGTTGGTTGTCTGCCGAACATAAGGTAATATGGCGTATACCCCGTTCTTCTAGACGTACTAGAGTTAATTACAAAAGTGGTCAAAGCTAATTTTCTTGCCCAGTCTTTACTTTCGAATCGGTCATCGGATCTTAGACCTGCATAAATGCTTTGATTATGCCTTTCACATGGGTTACTATTAGGGTTTCTTGGGGGAATAAGTTTAGTTTCGATACCTAGTTCATCCATAACTTTTTTGAAAACTTCCCCAGTAAAATTTGTTCCCCTGTCACTCCTCAATGACCGAAATAAGCCGTAGGTGGGTACCACCTGTTCAAGGATGACCTTCACCGTGCTTTCCACGGTGGCGTCCTTGATGGGGTGAGCGATAATGTACCTAGAGAATAGGTCAACTAGGATAAATATGTAACGGACATGTTGTCCTTGAAAATAGTTAGGGGTTAAAGGACCGATAAGGTCTACTGATACCTGGCCAAAAATCTCGTGACTAATGGCTGAATGGGTGATAGGTTGTTTGTGTTTAGGTACCTGCCCTATTTTTCTTAGGCAGGTAATACAATTTTTGATGCGTGATTCGACAAACTTATTAATTCCTATAAGGAAGAATCTTTCATTTATCTTGCGTGTTGTTTCGTTAACCCCCTTGTGACCTATACTATTATTATGTGCCAATTCAAAAACTTTATTATATAATCCAATGGGTACGACGGGTCTTTCAATGAATGTTCCATTGCTAAGAGGTTGTCTAAATATTAGAAGTCCTTCCATAACGTATAAATGTTCTATTAATTTAAAAAGGACCTCTTTCCGGCCGGTTAGTTCAGCTTTTTCAAAACTCAACAACTTCTTTTTTTCAAATATCCACCTACGAATTTCAGATAATACTTGATCTTTTTGTGTTTCAGATTGCCAAACATTGTGCACACCGACTTCCGAAGCCGAATGTAACTCAAAAATCTGGTCTTGGTATGGGCAATCCTGTTCATAAGGATCCAAGGTAAATGAGCTAGTACATTTTTCACAATCGGTTTCCTTATGTTCTTTGCATAAAAATTGCCCTCTAGATAGATTGTCGGCATTGCAATGGTCCCTACCCTTCCGATGAATTACTGTAAAGTCAAAACTTTGGATAAAGAAAATCCATCTCAGAGTTACACCATTTATTGTTCCTTTTTGCCATTTTTTGTAATGAACTAAGGAAATCGAATCTGTACGCACAATAAAGTTTCTAAATCTTAAATAATGAAGAAAGGTTTTAAGAACAAATACTAGACATGCTAATTCGCCTTTATAACTTGGATAATTTTTCTCTGCCCCGTTACATTTTTTGGAACATATTCCAATAATTCTTTCTTCCCCCCCCTGGTTTTGGCTGAGAATTCCAGCGAAATAACTCGTAGAAAAATCTACGTCTACTATAAAGGGGTTAGGATTATCCCACTGGGGATAGCCTTTACTTATAGAATTTGAGAACATATTTATGAAATTTTCCCAATCTTTTGATAGGGAATTGGTCCATTCGATAACTTTATCGTTTCTGTGTTCGTCTAGGGTACAAGAATTTTTTGCATAGGATGGGAAATAGGCCCTATAATAATTGGAGAAGCCCAGGAAACGCTGGAGTTCCTTGCCTGTCCTGGGCCTGCTCCAATTTTTAATTTGTTCTAAATATGCGGGGTTCATTTTAAGTCCTTGGGAACTGACTATATGACCTAAATATGTACATTCGGATGTGAAGAATTTACATTTGGCTAGATTTAACTTAAGTTTTGCTATTTTTAGGACTCCGAAGAGTTTTCTGAGATGTTTCAGATGTTCCTCAACATTCTTTGAGAATATAATAAGATCATCAAGGTAAGAAATTATAAATTCGTATAAGCCAGGGATAAGGGTTAGGACTCTGTCCATCAAATGGCAGAAAACACTTGGCGCGTTACACAGTCCGAACGGCAGTTTCTTGAAAAGATACTGCCTGTTAAGGGCTGTGAACGCTGTCAAGTGTTTACTTTCCTCCGAAATGGCTAGCGCATGGAATGCGCTAGTCAAGTCGAGGGTGGTAAATACATTGCCAGTGCCTAATTTTTCTAAATTACTAGAAATCAGGGGAAGGGGCCAATTAATTTTTCGTGTTACACTATTAAGCGCACAAAAATCGATAACGAACCTAAGCTTGCCTTCCCCCCCAGCCGTTGGTTTTTTCTTTACCGCAAAGATTGGGGAGGACCACTCGCTGTAGCCCTCCTCAATGACGCCCCCCCTTAGCCAATTTTCAATTTGTTCTTTTAATTTGGCTTCGTATAATGGGTTTAATTGAATGTTTCTAGCCTTAATAGGTTTAGCCCCGGGGATCAAGTCTATTTTATACTGTAAGAGATCGCAGTTACCGATATCGGCATCGTCAACCGAAAATATATCGAAATGATCAAGGCATAATTTTACTACCTTTTCCTTCATCCCTGGGTTATTTTTGATAAGATCACTATTTTCTAAGTCTAATTTTTCTTTAATGAATTTAATTCTTTTAAGAAGTGTAGTTCCTGACAATTCATTTATTTGATTAATACTTTTATTGCAGGAATTTGGGGAATCTGATTCGAATTCAAAGCAATATCCAACTTTAACGTTATCCAATAAGGTAATATTTTTTCCTGCTAAATTGACAAAATTTACCCAACATTCTCCCTTCTCATTTACATTATAAATACCCTCCATAAGCATTAAGCCGTTATGGCTTGTCATTTTAGAATTATTTGGGGATATATACAGCTTCCTATTTTTCTGATGAATAGGAATTGTTATCACCGTTGTATTCCCCCCCGGCAAGAATGTTGTTTTCTTTGCTAATTTTACGCATGTTTTATTTTGTTTTAATGTCCCAGTCCCCCCCTGGTTACTCCAATTTATTCCTGGGATAAGGGAGTTTTGTTCCGTATGAACATTATTTGTAGGAATTAAGGGTATGTTTTTACTTTCTTCAACTATATTAATTGTTGAATTTTCTATGGGGATTTGCTCGCCAGTGGGGAGCTCAAAGGAGAACTTATCTAGTAACAAATTAATTCGATTAACTTTGAGAAATTCATATCCTAGATTTATAATTTTAGACGTCGTTTCAGGGATGTAAAACGTTTCTTCGAATATTTTATCTGACCCATCAAAGCTGAATTTTAAACTCACGTGTCCTATGATATTTACTGGTTTTAAATCTACAGACAGAGCGCTAAGATTGGCAGGGGTGAATGTGATTTTATTATCATCTAAGATTTCTTTAGAAATAAGGGACCTAAAGTTGTTTCCTGTATCCACTAAAGCGTGTTGCAGGAATTCCCCCCCCACGGGATTAAGAACTTTTAGTTTTGCACAGATAGGCATTATAAAATAAATTATATTTTTAGTCGAAGCCTAAGATGCATATTTTCCAAGATCCCCACCTCAGCGGTTAGACGATGGTAATCCTCACACAGAGACTTCCTGTGTTCCAGGTATAGTTGTCTGTCGAAATTTTTTAAATAATGAAATGTTTTAACAATATGGTTAATTGTTAAAATAATTTTATATAGCTTTCTGGGTTTCATTAAGTTTTTTTATCAAGCGCTTTTCAGCTCCAGAAATTTCTCAATAAGCATGAGAATGTTGATAGTTCTAAAGAAACTACTTAACTTTAATACGGGTCCTTATTTATATACTTGGATATATGATAGAAACCTATCGGAATAAAACTGAACTAAAAAGTTTTCGAAAGATTGAAGGGCTACAAAGTAGCTTAAAAATAAGTGTTCAGCTTGCAACTAACAAGACATTAAAAACAGACTGACTTATTTTTTGACTTATATCTGTATTTATACAAAATATAGTGTCATTAGTTAGTATCTGATTCACGATACAAATAATATAAAGTTAGCGCTAAATTATAGCTCAAAAATTATTAGATATGGCTAATATAATAAAGAGGGTCAATGATGACTGGTTTATTATTCTGATATTGTTAGTATTTATACTTAATTTTTCCACCTATGGGGTAGAACAAGTTTATATATTTACTAGAGTATAATTAATGCTGAAATCAGCTTAAAAAAATAGGATGTGGTTTGTAGTAACTGCTTTGATAGTAACTGGCCTTGATTAATAATGTGCATTCACTTTTATATAGGCTTTTTATTCCGCTGGTAATCCTAGCGGAAGCTAATAGAACTAACTTTATTTCATTCTGCTAGTAATCCTAGCGGAAAATAATTTAATCAAAATGTTTTAAGATTTTATTAATCACATCTCAAGTGATTAAAGTTTTTAATTTTTAAATGCTGCTTGATTGCAGCTCAAAAATCAGAGAGTAAATGATAACAACAAAGAACTGAAGAACAACTGAATTAGATTTGGAAATTTGTTCGTATTTATACAGATTTTCCAGTAGACCCCCCCCCTTCTTAATCTTATTATTTACTTATACGGACCGCGGTAGCATTCTAGGCGACATCTTTCGGATACATAATAAATTAAATATAGTTCTATTATTGTCACTGTACAAAATGCAATAATATTTATCCATATGAATAAGTTATTATACATAATTGCTGAGATATTTCAGCTACAAAAATCAGAGGCTAAGAGTGAGCAACTCTCAGATAAAATTGATACTGAGGATTCAACTCAAGAATCATTGTTTATATACAGATAATTCGCATAAGTTCCCCTAGCGGTTAAAAATTGAACTAGAATGTTTTAGATTCTAATATATATACATTCAAAATATACGATATTTACATTTTAGATAGGTCATGCGATATTAAAAAATAAATACTACTAAATAGAAAATAGGTATTCACTTGTTAGCTTCTTGATAAAGACTATTAGATTTAAAAAAATGGAAATATTAAGTGCATGTGAAATGCTCCTCAGGTTACTTCCCTATTTCCCCCAATTTCCTGTATCAGCTACATTTGGATAGGGAAAGGAGGGGGAGGAGTTTATTTTGTGTTGCTTAGTCAGACTTATAATAATAATTTGTTTTATTTTTTCGCGCCAAAGCATTGCTTGGCAAGGGATATTTGATATTAAGGAATTTGCAAGCTTAGCTTGGCATGGGATATTTTGTTTATCTTTCATATCAAAATATGAAATTCATTCAGCAAATTTTTATTTTCTGGGATAGGGACAATTAATATCGCATAAATCCACTTTTACATCTAGTGGACGTGATTTTTAACAATCGCTTGTACATATTTATCTATTTCAGATTCCTCGCTGGCTTCCTGATCCATTTGGTTGATAGTTTTACGCGCATACTGCTCAGGTATTTTATTACTATTACTTGGAGCTTTTCTAGGCGTGAATTTACTCCGTGTTTTACCAAAGCGGGACTCAGGATTTGGGGGCTCCCCAGCTTTCTTTTTGTTGCAATTCTGCACTACATGGCTGGGGATATTACAATGCCAGCATTTAATATTTTTACTCCTCCCATTAAAGGCTCCTATAACGCCCTCGATTTGATCCCAAGCAATAGGATCATCCTCATGATCTACCCAAGAGGGAACCTCGTCAGGTTCTTCGGTTAAGTTTTCCTTATACATTGCCGTGTTAGTGGGGATATTATCTTCGATAATGCTGATTATGGGTTGTTTTTTCGTTTCCGCAGAATTTTTAGGTAGGAACATTTCCATGGCTTGAGAATAGCAAGCCGAAAGGTTTTCCTTGCTAATATGGCCAGACCCATCCCAATTAACGTATCTTTGTCCGAGGTTAATAAGTTTATTTAAGTAAGCGTTGTAATCGTCCAAAAATTGCATACTCTCAACGTAATTGGCCATGTCCATGGCAAGGTTGGTATACAGCAGATTTTTGCTAACGTTAAGATAGAATTCTTTCCACTTCTTTTTAGGTATGAGGCCAGGATTCATGAGTTTGAACACCCTAAGTTTGTTTTCAAAATAGGTGTCAAGGGGTTGATTAGTCTCCTGTTTTAGGTTGTAGAAGTACTGCGAGGCTACTTCTGGATCCGAGAAAGGAGTGACCAGCCTCCTAATCATCAGGTAATAACTTAAAGCAGATAAGGCCTGATTTCTTTCAGGCGTAATTAAGTCTCCTAATCGTTCCCCTCTAGAGTCATAAATTCGCTGGTATAAAATATCCTTAAAAAGAATTGGGTCACAGATTCTGTATGTCTTTGCAACCCTCCACATATTAGAAAAGAAATTATCAAAGTCGGCCCTACCGTCCCACCTAGGGGCATCCCTCGCAAAATCGGAATCCCATTTTTGTCCCTTAATAAAGCATTCTTTAATAAAGTCATCGTCGGCGGCGCTAGTTGTTGCCGTTGCGGCTGTGCCTGTGTTTGGCGTATTTCTTGTAGAGGGTCTTGTTGCTACATTGGGTGCAGACCTTGTAGGTCTACGGAGGGGTTCTAACGACTTAATCCTATCAGGGATAAAGGGAATCCTTTCTAATAAGGTTTTTTCATATTCCGTTAGAGAAGTTTCTCTTACATTCATCCAATTGTCATTATCCGCCGGACCTATAAAGCCTACAATTGAATAGGCCATACAACCTGGGGCTGTCATCCTATCCTTGGCGACCCATTCGACCACGTTTATCTTTTGCTGAACCGATATCCGGTCATAAAAAGTGGCATTAATTGAATCATCACCTATGGTGTTAAAATGAGTCATGTTAAGACTTTCGTTTAACGTTTTTTCCGCAAACAATGGGCCAAGATTTCCGTCCGCTGGGAGTTTTGATACTCTACGTTTTAGATCTAAGATGTCGGTGTCGGCTAATAATCTGCGATGTGATTCCGTGTCCTTAAACCCTGCCCATTTTGTTTCTATTTCGAGCTGCATAATCTCGGATTCTTGTTTTATTAAATCTCTATAATGTGACGAGTATTCGTTTAATTTAACATTTAACGCTTCCGATATGAGTTCTTTGATTTTTTCAGGGGAAAGCGGGTCAGCCTGCTGCTGCTGCGAGGTACCAGGGACGGCCGGAGCCGGCGGAGGCGGCGGATTTTTGGTTTTATCATTATCCCCTTTCTTGACATTATCGGTCATGGTGCTGGAGTGTAGTGTTCGTTAACACTGATTTGTCTACCACGAAACTTTTTTAAGAACTTGGGAATATCCCTTTCTTCCTGTTTTAAGGAGAAAATATGGAAATGTGTGAAATTAAATACTAGTGTGAAAATAAAAGGCGGGTTCCTTTTTATCTTTATTTGGCAGTTTGCCACGAAATAATTATTAGAAATATTCTGTAACAAATTGTTACTGTAAACTGTTTCCGTGAATAAACTTAGTTATCAGGAAAATATTAATTTCACTTTGCAATCGAAGCTACTTTACAATTTAATTTTGTCTGTACGCTAATTATCTATACCTTCCCCCCTCAAAAATTGAGTGGTAGACAAGACTGCGCCAAAATGACGTATGAGAGGATGTACAGACAGACTGGAATACGAGTATAGAGTAGCTTCGATACAATTAAATATCAATAATATAACAAGGTATTTCTAAAAAATACAACATTTATTAAACAATTAAAACTGGTTAGAAATAGGCAGATTAATGGGATTATTATTATAGGATATATTTAATATGATATCAATTAAAGGCTTGGACGTCCTGTTTCTTAGTTAGGTAAGAAACGACGTACTTGAACACGTGGGAAATATAGATACCGCCAGCCTAGACTTATAGGCTTGTATCTAACCGAATGCAGACGGGAGAGAAGTATTCACTCTTTGGCCTGCAACAATCAACTAGCTCTCAACACAGCAGGATGGAGTATAGTGGCGGTTACAAGTGGAGGTCTGACTCAGCCAGAGAAGTATAGGAATGTGGACAGGGATGGGGATGCATAAACTTGGATGGTGAATACCACATATACACAAATTCCTTTTCTTCTAAATGTAATTGTTAAAAGTTAAGAGAAGTTTCAAAATTCAATTATTCTATAAAAAAAAGTTGGAAATTTGTTAACTTTTGAAGAAGATAAAAAAAAGTATTCTTCAATCTTGAATATTTTAAACTAAGTTAATGTAATTCTAAGGTTAATGTCTTGTATAATTATTAAATTTTGTAATCTTTAATTTATTTACTTTTTGCCGAATATCATGATTACGATGTATGTTTACAGGAATGAGATATAGCCAACAATCCAAATAAATCTAAAATATCATTTGGGTTTCAGATAAAAAGATCGTCTTTACTACGAAGCGTTGCCCCCCAAAATCACGAAAAAATCTAAAATAGTATTTGTGGGTCAGATAAGAAGGTCGTTTTAATACGAATCTTTGCCCCCCAAAATTACGAAAATATCTGCTGAAATTAACAAATATATTTACGAGTTAATTTAGATGTTGGTTACAACTGGATGATATCATGTTGTTTTGCCAAGAGGATTATCTCTTTGAAAATGCTTTTCTACTATTTTAAAAACATTGCCCACATTTAATACTTGTAAAATGTAAAAATAAGCACATTTATGTATGCATTTTTATGGGGGGTAATTCCCCTCCTCCCATCTTAAGAAAATGATCTAAAACCAAGATGGGACTAAAAATAAAAACCCAATCAGTTCAATAGTTAGCAAGATTTCAACAAAATATGTATAGACAGACAGACGAATGTTAGGGTAGAAGGATGAATGGTCTTTGTATTACGAATATCATAGTGTTTCTTTTTATATCAAAAGTTAAAAAAAAACATAGTAAATTATTGGGGTGACAAAAAAAACTTTCATTATCCTATCCCTTCTTCCCTGATAATTCGTAAAAAGGTTTCATGGATTTTACACACACCCGCGAGTATTTCTAAATTAAATTGAAAAAAAATCTTACTTGGTCAGATTATACAGATTATGAATCATATCCTTTATGGACAAACTATCATTTTTGGATCCCATCAACATTGTAGATATCAAACTTGTATAATTTGTTGTGGTATTCAAACTCAGGTCCTCTGCAGCCATTTTTGTGTTTTAATATGATATGTTTATTCTGTATAGAATGTGAGATTTTGTGTGACTCTACCTCTGGGAGGCAATATTGTATACTGATAAAATTTGTAAGTGATGACATGCACTCAGTGAGAGAGAGTTAGAAAGATTTACACGGAGACAATATTCTGGGAGGAGGGGGGGGGATAAGAATATGGTTAAGGGGGAAGGAAAGGGGGAGACAGAGACCTGTTACTTCTCAGACCACACCATATCTTTACAAAATCAAAACATTTACAAACAATGCTTAATAGCTTAAAACTAGGCCTCCTTCATATTTAACTACAAGCTGCTGCGCCCCTAGAATCATCACAAGAATTAAATATCCTAAAACCAAAACAGAAATATGTGAAGATTTTCAAAAATGGACACCTGAATCAGTTTAGTGGTAGTTGAAGTTTAAAGGAACAGAAATAACTATTGCTTTATATGATAGTAATTACAAAAATACCAACATTTTAAAAATCAAATTTAAAGTTTTCAAACCATTTTTTACTTACTTAGAGACATTATTATTACAAATATGAAATAACCCAAAGCAAGTTAAAATGGAGCAATTTTTTTAAAAATTAAATAATCTTAAATAAACCTGTATAATTTGCATTTAAATTTTCCTTAAAGCCACTGCTAAAACATATCATTAAAGGTTTTTTTGTAAATGCTTTCTGATAAATATCTGAATGAAATTGAAGGATAGCGTAATAGCATATATATTGTACATCCTCTCTAAACATACATGTATATATTAGGTATATGTTACTCCGTTGGTTCGTATTCTACTCTGACAACGGAGCTTTCTCTTATTCTGAGTAAGGTCTCTCTCTCTTATTTAGATGCTAAATTTATAGTTCTACTACTAGGCATTATCCTAAATAAAACTATTTCTAGATAAAAAATGGTTGGTCTAATATAAAGATATTTAAACCAAAAAATCCATAAAATTCTGAAACATTCTAAATTAAATATAATTTATTATTTATTGCTGCATTGTATTAAGACTAAATTCAAACTTGCTATATCCGAGGGGCCAAATACCCGGGCTAACAAAACTTTTGTTAATTTTATTTTTTATTTCATTATTCGTAGAAAATTGCCTACAAGACGATGCTACACATGATTTTTTAGAATGGTTAAAAACTGGTTCTAATCTTACCGATTTAGAGCCAAACTTGAAAGTTTTTATTTGCACTTCGAAATAAAAAAAATCGGCAACGAACTATGATTACAGATAGCAAACGGACAGAACACCAGACAGACGGACAGATTAAAGAATTACATAAGAATAAATGAAGCAATATGTGTAAGGAATCTGAATTACGTCATATTATGAAGATGAAAGCACTAAGTAGGTTTATCTCAACCAAAATCATGCAATCAAGTCATACAAAAATATAAAAAATATAACTTTTCAAAATGTAACTCTTAAAGTGGAGCTAGTCTACAATTAGGGTATGTACGTAAGAAAATACATATTTTTAGCTATTCAAAAAATCTAAAATTTCCCCAAAACATGGGTCACAGCCCCCAATCCTTTTTAATAAAGTAGTAAGGTGTTATTAAGGATCTCGAAAATTCCTTTTCAGGTAAGCTTTAACAATGTTTTGAGATGGTTTTAGGCCATTTTTTCCGACCATCACCGTCCCACTCCAAAGGCTAGGGAGGAAGCAACTAATAAAATAATATGAAACAATATGCACGAAAAGGATTAATAATATCATATTAGTATTGACATATTCTGTCTTTTGTTGCATACTAATAAGTCTTTATATTACAGCAAGGTTCTCAACATATATATCTAGCAAAGCACAAAATATCATGGAACGGACATTTTATGAGTTTGTATAGAAGTTGTTCAGTTGTCAATCCTATACTTTTAATTTTCAGGGATCCTAAAGGATAAGATGATGATATGCAAAACAATCCCGCCTGTAGATTACAATTCTTGGTTAAAACGTTACTGCATCAATCTTATTGAACCAACCAATCAAACTCAATAAAAGTCCCCGAAGTTTTTAAGTTAACGAATTAGAAAACGTTATTATAGTAACTTTGGGGCCTAGTGTATTAACTTCCCACTGTCCCCTCCCTCTAGGGACTGTTTTTCTTTGTTTGGGAGGTACCTTTCTTCCAGAATAGTTATAAACCTTTACTAATGCTGGACCAATAAGAAGCTTCAATGTCATTTTAAAAAGGAGAACCAAAACGGTCCAGCAGTTAGCGATATCCTTCACTGACAGACATCCTGTTACTTTTAAATTAGAATAATTGTCTTTAATTCTGTATTTTTATCTTTCTGTACAAATTCAATTGATATTTCATCACCAGTATCATATGTGATCTTGAAAAAAATATTTTTCAGTAGCAAAGGTGTCAGTTCGCCTGTAAGGAAATCCATTAATGAGATTTTTAAGATAGACTTGGGTAGCTTCCACGAGAATTGCGGGTCAGCGTGTAATGTAACATAGAATACAATCAGCTGTGCGCGAAGCTTACCAATCTAAGATTGGCCAAAGGATTCTCACTTCCAGTCTCCGTGTGCATCTGAGTCCTAACTTAAGAGAATCATGGCTACAACAACAACAACAGATAGACTTGGGACGTCCAAGGGGCAGCGTAAAGCGTAAATAAAAAAGCTTTGTCGTCCTTGCGTATAGGATTACCCCCCTCCAATTTTTTTATTTTAATTTTTTACCCAAAATATAAATAAAGGTTGCATGATTATTTACTCCAATATAGTTATACTAGCGGCTACACCCCTAGCATCTAGGGGATAGAAAAATAGCTTAAAACCATCCCGAGACTTAAATCCTAAAACAAAATAGCCGAAAACCACCATAGGACCTATGAGGAGCTTACCTGTAATAGAGAACCCAATCGTTTCAGCAGTTATTGAGATCTTAAGCTTGAGACAAAAAAACCTTACTACTTTATATAATAGGATTCTTGATTTAAAATCTCTTGTCTGAATTCCCAATTTTTGTGTCTCGCTACATTTGGATGTTGCCATCCTTATTTAAATTCCATTTTATGTAAAAGTAGCATTAAATATTTTCTTGCGCATAATTGTATTGTCACAATTTTTCGTCTTTAATGTAAAACATTTTAGCAAAGCAACTCTTTAATTCTTATCCTAATTGTTTGTTTAATTTCGGGTTGTTTTTATTGCTTAGAGCTTATTTTTAGAGCTTCGGATTTATAGATGTTCTTATCCTTGTTAGTAGCGAAGCTACTCTATAATTCGTCCGTCCGTCCGCCCGTCTATCCGTCAGTCCATCTGTCCATCTGTCCGTAATTTTCTCGGCTCCTAAAAAAGATAGAAGACTGAAACTTTTAGGGAATAAATATGTTTACATTCTTCATATTTTCCTTAAGATTCGTCTATTAATTAGGGGGCTAGATCGATTCCTACATTTTTAGATGTTCATGATTTTCTCAACCCATATTCAAAATAAATGGCAGAAGTTTTCAAGTTTCATTAAGATTTGCTTATTGGTTAACCCTTAACGGTCGGGGGGGGGGGGGGCGTCCCCCCATCCGGTTTTTTCTATCTCATTTTCTGTGTGTGAAAGATAAAGAGCCCAAACTGCGTGACTTTTTAAGTGTGGGTATGACACATAACTGAGAGTTGTAATTTTTTTTAATATCTCCATCCTGGCGGGCACAGGATGCCAGCAAACCTGGCAGGGTCATCCAGGTAAAGAGCACAAATATTTTTTTGACTTAAACAAAGTATTTTATCTTGCCAAAATACTAAAATATCCTCTAGTAGTACATCCATATATGAAATACAGGTGTTCAAGTCAATTTCAGGTTCCAGGTATGATCCTGCAGGTCCTGATCCTCCAGGTCTCCAGAAATCTTTAAAAGGCTCCTGTGGCCTTAATTTTTGACTTAGAGACTTCAAATTTTAAACTTAAGCTTTTCTTACATGTCTACATAACGTATTAAAATTTCATAAAGATCCACCGCCGTTTTCACGCCGACCGCCGACTGCGGCGGCTGGCAGCTGCCAAGTACAGCTGCGGCCGCTGAAATTTATATTTTGACATTTCAAATATAAAATTTACATAAAGATAAACATTTTCTGCAAAAAAATTGTTCTTCTAGCTTCAAAAATAAGAAAATTACAGCCGTTTGAAATTTTTAAGTAAAAAAGGACCTAAAAACAAAGGTTGTTAAATAAAAGGGTGAAGGAAGCGAAAATTGACTTTGACTTACTTAAGGTCGGAAATTCATCATAACACAGGGGACTTGTACAAAAAAAATTAGCCCTCTAGCTTTAATAGGAACTGAGATAATATGGGGGGGCGTTGAACGCCCCCCCCCCCCCCCCGACTGATTAAGGTGCGGCAAGGGGCCCGACTGTTAAGGGTTAAGGTGCTAGATGGATTCCTAGATTTTCTTGTCATTAATCTTACAAGGTTTTGTGATTTTTTAGTTTAATGTTTTTTTATGAAACTGCTTTATAGTTCCATTTTTCCGGATATGCATCCATAGTTTTGAGCTTCGGTACTTATGGATGTTGTCATCCTTGTTTTAATTATAAATCCCTAAATATTTATATTCCATAAAGTTTTTATTTGGTATGACGTTTCAATAAGAATTAAGGTATTTAAATGGGTGTAATTTTAAATTTATTATTTACGCATGAAATAGTTTTAGAAGCATAGTTTTAGCCATGTTAGTATTTGTCTATCGATTTCAAACTAAGCAAGGATGTCCAAGTTTTATATTTTTTGAGAGAGTGGTATATAACTGTGGGAGAGACGGGGCGGGATGGTGCTCAATTTTTTTTAAAAATGTACATATGGTAAGGGAGTAATACTTTTACAGGAGTTAAAACACATTTTGGATGTAAAGTGTCAAAATTTACCGGATTTTTTAGCTTTATCTAAAGAGGAAATTATGTGATGTAATTTTCCTATTTTCTGATTAATGATATTTATTCTCTTTCCGATAATTTACATTTTACACTGTAATGTATCAAAAGAAATGTAAAGCTTCGCTTCACTCTAAATTAGATAATTAAATGTTCGCTATTCTTTCTGAGTGTAATTATTTGAGTTTTGCTTTTATTTAAGATGTGTTTCTGTTTCTTGTTGTCATTACATTCATTGGAAACAAGGATGACATTCATAAGTAGCGCAGCTAAAAAAATATATTATGGTTTTTATAAAGGAATCATGAATGTGAAAATCTAGGAATTAATAACATAATAAGCAAATCATAATGAATCTTTAATATCTAAAATATTAAGCCATCTTAAATAGGATTTGAGAAAATTACGAATACTTAAAAATCTTGGAATCGATCTAGCACCCAAATTGATTGACAAATCTTAATGAATTTTGGTGGAAATATGTAAAATGTGAACTTATTTAATTCATAAAAATTTCAGCTGTCTATCTTGAATAGGAGCCGAGAATATCACGTTTTACGTTTCCCCCATTGCGTTACAGACGGACTGACGGTCAGACAAAGTACATTATAGAGTAGCTTCGCTACAAAAAAAAAATTCTTCATAGTTTGTGGCTTTTACACTTGTTGGCAGGGGCGTCCAAGCTTTTTATTTTGGGGGGGGTAAAATTTTTTAGGGGGGGTAAAATGGCGCGGGAAGCGCGCCGCAAATTTTTTTACCCCCCCCAAAATTTTTACCCCGGGGGTAAAATTTGCTTGGGGGGGGTAATTACCCCCCCTGAAATCTGTTGGCAGGGGTAAATTTAGTTTACCCCCCCCAAAATTTACCCCCGGGGTAAAATTTTTGGGGGGGGTAATTTAAATTTTATTAAATATATAGTATTAAAAATTTTTTTTTATTAGAGATTTTTTATTTTGGGGGGGGTATTTACCTCCCCAAAATTGTTTGGGGGGGGGTAAATACCCCCTCCTAAATGGTTGGAGGTGCCTACGGAACACCCAGGGTAGGGGTAAATTTTGAATGGGGGGGGGGGGGGTAAAATGAAAAAAATTTTAGGGGTGCCCCAAAAATCGTTTGGGGGGGGTAATCGCCCCATTACCCCCCCCCCCCCTTGGACGCCTATGCTTGTTGGACTATATTTGTATTGTCTTAATAATAGTATAATTTATATTATATTTAGGATTAGATTGTATCTTTTGTTAGATTAGATTGTTATGTTTAAAATTAGATCTTGTGTAAGTATTTTTGAGTTTGCTGGTGTTACCCTCCTTTGGAGGTACTCAAACAAAATTGTCCTTGTTTTAAATTTCAAAATATTAATTGAAACTTAATATTTGTAAAATAAACATAATTTTATCTGTTTAGTATAAAAGCTACATTATAGTTAGTTTTAATTTAAAAAAATAATAAGAAAAATAGCCTAAAACCACCCAGGGATATTTGAAAATCTTGAAGTCTTTTAAGTTCTTATGTGTTTTATTGGTATGTGTATTGTTGTTCTTGTTTCTACTTAAAATTATTCTTTAAAAAATTACCTTACTTTGAATTTCACTAACAAATTTTGTATTATAATGTACTTTATTTCTATCCTGAAAAAGGACTTGTTTTCAATTTTCTTTACACTTTTAAAACATTTCTTCTTCATTTAGTTTTTAACCAATTTTTTACCCTTCACCCGTTCGAAAACAGAACCCTTATATGATATGGCAGTAGCTGCAATTTAGTTAAATAGCATAATTGGAAATGAAATTTTAATTGATTAAATTCATTGAACATTAGAATAGTAGTCCCTTATCCCTGAATTGCCTCCTAGACGTCAAATATTAACTTAACCTGAACTAAATATGCCGTAATTACGTGTTCTTTGGGTGAAACAAGGACGACATGACACAACAATGAACACTGCAAAGTTTATAAATCCATGATAAAGTTTATAAATCCAAGTATAACAAATAATCACAGTAAATATAAATACATATCTATATCTATAAGATTAAAAGCTTGCCATAGGTACTAAAGCAGACCCACGATCTGCTAAGATAAGAAACATTATTTTTCGTATTCATCAAATTCTGTTTAGCTGTTAAAGGTCAGATTTTTTTTAAATAGAGAAAAACTGACCATTGCATTATACAATATATATACGGAAAATCTCATTTTTTTTTTTTGATTTTATGGACATATCACATATGTATGTACTAGTAACCGATACTATTTGATGTTTTCTTTAAAAATGTAAGAACAAGTAAAATATATCATAACCATTGTCCTACAGAAACTATTTTGTATAAAAGCTGCGCCTCATAAAAAAACACTACTATCGTTATTGTAACCTTATCTTTCCATATTTTTATGAATTGACTGAGCATTTCTTTTAGCGTAGTAAACGTGGAACTTGAAATGATAAGACTAAAAAATTACTTATAAACGTGAATAATATACATGTTAAATATTAAATATGCTGCGCTCTCAGCAAAAGGTGAAGTTATGATTAATTTTTTTTGCTTTTTATTACATGGAAGTAAGGGAAGGAGGAGACATTGATCTGATCATTTTCATGTTCTCCAAAGTTATATGTAATGTTTCCTTATTCGTTATTTTACCAACTTTACAGACTTTTATTGAATTTTGATTGGTTGGTTTGTTAACCACTAATTGTACTCTACAGTTTGTGTATGATCATTGGGGATTGACATCAATTTATCGGCCATTGTCTTATCCCTTTAAATACCTGTTTTTATTAGCATGGCTACTCATTACTCAGCACAGTAACATGCAAAGCCGGACTTACTGACGTTACTAGTTTTACAAAAAATACATAGAGAAAAAATATGATATAAAAGCAAAGAAAACTCTTTAAACTTGGTAAAGCGTGCATTTGACAGACTGCATTGTAAGAATATTTTTTCAATTTTTCAATAAATGAAGAATAGAAATAGGAGAGAAGAACTATAGTGTGAACCCCTTATTCGTAAATCTGACAAAGGAACTCCTCCAGCTGACAAAAAACTTTAAAATTTTTCGAGTATATAATTTCTAGAAAGCTAACTTTATATTAAGGAATTTAACAATTCATAGCTAACTTATTAAAGGATTTGTAATATGCTTTACACTATACTAGAAAATAAATTTTAACACGATATAATTTACATGAGAAAAGCTTTATCTTAAGAAATGCGACTATTTACAGCTGACTCTTTATATGAACAAAATGAAAAAAATATGCCCTTTCCCTTTCCCATATGTGTACAGTGTATAACGCTAGGTCCTGTTGAAAACGTAACAAACGTACTGTTGTATTGATATTTGTTGTTATTTTATTTTTATATAATTTATTTCGAGGTAAACATGAAACAAACTATGAATTTATGTATTTTAAATGTTTATAATAGATACGAATTACGAATTAAAGCTATAACTCATGTACATTTGAAGTCCGAGATATTATTTTTTTGTTTTAATTGAAACTCAAGAAAAAAATATGATTTTATTAACTTAAATTCATAAAGGGATTTTTATTATTTTACAATGATTGCAATAGATGAAGCATATTTATTATTAATGCACAGATAAAACATAGATGTGAAACAACAATATGAAGGCAGTACTTCATGTGATGGACTTGATTCGAGTAAAAGTTGAAAGAACAGCTCTAATTAACTCTAATAAAAAATCTAGAAAACTTCAGTTTAATTCAACCAATGAGATTTCATGTATGCTCCGATGCGATTCATTTATTGGCTCAATCAGACATTCCCTCTCTTTCTTAGTACCTTTATTAAATGAAGAAAGTCTAGATAAAAAAATCTTTTAATTGGACTTAAAGTCAGGGCTAGATTTTAAAAATCAGCTGGAAGTCTGAACCTTACCCAAATATTCAAACCGCTATTTTTCAAAAACTTTCAAAGCATCCAAAGAGGTTTAAATTTGAGGTTTATTTGCGAGCCCTTTCATTTTTAGATTTAAGTCTTGAGATGGTTTTAAGCTATTTTCTAGACCCTCTCTGCCCCTTCAATACAGAGCCCCTACATGCTATAGGGGCGCAAACGCTAATCGATGTTAAATGAGTCATCTAGTATAAACAGATGAATTTCTTGGGATAAAGCTTATCTTTCAGAAATTCTATTGTCCAAAAGGTCATCATACGCTTCAATAAAAGTGTATTAAATGTAAAAAATCTTCTTAAGCTAGTTATAAACTTTTAAATTTCAAATATTATTGTGTCTGATTGGCCATCTAGGGTATTAAATCTATTAATTTCATACTCTGACTATTGAAAAAAAAGGCATTTTACCAATACTATATTATAACCTCATTTTTATTTTAGTTTCTACTCCTTTTGGTTGTTGGAATCTTGATATTATTATCTGTTCTTTTATTGGATGGAGGTTCTGAAACAATTGTTGTTAGGAAACCAAAAAATAAAACATCCCAAAAATCCAATAAAAAACCTATGAAATTACCAGGTAAAACATTACTTTCATAGAAATGACACTTGGTCTTTGTGACGGACAAAATAATATAAAGAGAAAATTCAATAGGTCATAGGAATCGTCAGGAAAAATTTAAGCTTCATTGATTTAATAGAATACAAAACAATGTATAGAAGGGATGGGTATATGTAGATTATATGAAACTTCACCAAATATGTCAGCTTTCTTTCTTAATTATTAGTTCAGGTTTTCATGTTTCCGTGTATGTTTATAGACTGACGGACAGACATATAAAGTAAGTTATAGAGTATCTTTATTACAAAATAAGTTGAGAATCTATTTATTTTATTTTAGATCCCAAACAAAAATATTTTATCAGTCCTGGAGTTTTTTGCCAACACAAATCAAAAGAATTTCGGTAAATAATTTTTGATTATGAATTTAAAAAAAAATAAAAGCAGTTGATAGCGCCCAATATAAAATAACGTCATACGATACAAAGGCCCAATGAGAGGCCAGAATACATTTTACCATAGGTCAATTACAATGGCCTATAATTGGTTGTTGGTATTGTATGACGTCATCTTTTAATAGGCTCTATCAACTGCTTAATTCAAAATTTAGGTTACATGCTTATGCTTACATTTTTTTTATTTTACTGCAGAAAATATTGTTACCTTCAATTTTGATTCAAAATCACATTTTTTAGTTAACAGAGCATCTCAATTAAATTTTTAAAAATTTTATAATAATGTTATTGTTACATTTGTTATACATTTTGATTTTAGGATGGGAGTTAGATTAGAAAACTATTGGGTTCTCTACAATTATTTCCAAGCTAATTTAGATTTTAAGTAAGTATTTTTGTCCCTACAGGGAAATGAACAAAATGGATCTATAACTCAATGGATACTAGAGCTGCAATGTAACTTTTCCTTTTTTTGCTTAATTGAAATACTTTGGGCCTAGCGCATAGAATACCATTAAAAAGTTTACGAATCAAAATCAACAAAATACTAGCAGACAAAAAAATTCAAAAAAAAACTAAAATTAAAACAAGTTTATTTTGGTTGGTTCTATAGCTGGGATAAAAATGATTTATTATCATTTGGATCTTACACCAGATTAACATGTTCTCTAATAAAGTGAAATACCCAGAAGAAGGCTAAAATAACGATCCCCTACCTTCACTACCTTTATTCCTCCCCTCCTCCCTATATGGATAAACGAACTGACCAATAAGTAAGAGGCGAAATAAAATTTTACCCTGTCATAATATCCCCACGTATATTCTACATCCATTGAAATGAAACACTATCAGAAATTGCTATGTTCTATATTTAAATTATTTTGGATTATTTCTATTAAAATGTTAGAAGCAGCTTATAGTGCCTTATAATAAATGACGTTCTACAATACAAATGACGTTGATTAGGCCACTATACATTTTAACATTGGTCGATTAAATCTTTGGTCATTTGTATTGTATGGCGTCATTTTTTATTAGGCTCTAGAGGCTGCTTTTAAATATTATCATTTTTTAGGTGTAATGAAACAATTACGTATACTACTCATGGAGATTTTACATTCTTTGATAATCTGGAACCTTTACTACAAAGGTTAGTAATACATTTTTCAATATGGCTAAAAAATTTTATTCTTTTCTGCTGGGTCAAAACAGATTCTGATAGTAAAGCATCAATAACTATGCCCCTAAAATTATCAAGGTTTATTAAGGGTTTTAATTTTCAATTTGAGTTTTAAAAAGAAAAAGAAATAAACAATTTATATAGGCGATGGGCATTTTTATTGGGAGGTCGTAGATACCCTTCCCAAAAATAGTTAAAAACCTTCCTTGGACTTGTGAGAAGCTTCTCTGTAAAAAAAACAGATCGGTTCAGCAGTAGTGAAGTCAACAGACCAACCTTATTTTGAGTTTTAGAAATGCATTAACATTGGAGGGGTGTGGTTTCTGTAAAGAAAAAAATATTGGTCCAGTTGTTAGTTAAACATACAAACAATCATCTTTTCCAAATGATATAATATTTTAGATGGAAAGGTCCTCTGTCCCTCGCAGTGTATGCTCCTGGGTCAGATTTTGATAAAACAATAAGAGCGATGCAGTTTTACAGGTAGTAGATAGAATCCAAATTTGAGCAGGGCTCTGCAGCCGCACATCAGCCGCGCATTAGCCTCAAATTAAAACCCGCTTTTGAGCAAAAAAAATCCTTAGAAATAGATTGTCTCTTTTTAGCCTTCCAGCTGAATTCTAAAGTTATAATATGATCGACGGTTTTGTTGAGGCTTATATGCGGCTGCCGAGCCCTGATTTTAAGCCACTCCAAATTCAAATTTGTGTTTCTTATTTGAGCCTCTGATCACATACCCAGTGACCTTAAAGGATAACACAATATACGAAACATATATCAACATCAATGAAAATAAACAAAATTACCCCTTCTGTAGATTCCAATTAGTAGTTTAAAAATTAGGACACTACTATTTTGGAACTAACAAAACAAAATTGATTAAAAATACAAAATGTTTTTGAGCCAATGAATTTGATATAGGGGTTATTGCCCCTCCAATTAAAATAATTATTATAATATCTAAATAAATTATTTTATTGAGTATTATCAGTCCATATATATATTCTTATTTAGAGAGTGTACAGGCAGTACACTTGTTAAAGATTATGTATCAGCCCACATATATTTTCTATTTAGAGAGTGTACAGGCAGTACACTAGTTAAAGATTATGTATCAGTCTACATATATTTTCTATTTAGAGAGTGTACAGGCAGTACACTTGTTAAAGATTATGTATCAGCCCATATATATTTTCTATTTAGAGAGTGTACAGGCAGTACACTAGTTAAAGATTATGTATCAGTCTACATATATTTTCTATTTAGAGAGTGTACAGGCAGTACACTTGTTAAAGATTATGTATCAGTCTACATATATTTTCTATTTAGAGAGTGTACAGGCAGTACACTTGTTAAAGATTATGTATCAGTCCACATGTATTTTCCTATTTAGAGAGTGTACAGGCAGTACACTTGTTAAAGATTATGTATCAGTTCACATATATTTTCTTATTTAGAGAGTGTACAGGCAGTACACTTGTTAAAGATTATGTATCAGTCCACATATATTTTCCTCTGGGAGATTTTCCACACAAAGTTCCCACACAGAAATCAATCAATGAGATGGTAAGATTTTAAATGCCTTATATTAATGGATATATTATTACTTGGATGTTGCACCAGATTTTCATGTTCTGTAATAAAGTGAAAATGTAGCTGAAAAAATAATGATCCCCCATCCATCCCTTTCCCTCCTATTGGATGAGAAACTGACCAATAAGTGATTTTTTGTTAGCAACCTAAATTTACGACAGTTTTTCTCCTGTCATAATATGCACGTATATTTACATCCATATTTGTTAGTAGAGAAAAGGAATTATTAGCGCAGTTACTCCTTAACTAAAGTCAGTCCGACTGTCTGTATCTTTCTCTCCCCTTGTGTGTTGATATGTTCATATTGATCTGTATATTAGATAGGGAATCGACCATAAACAATTTTGTTTTTGGTTTTCAGGGGCGATTTCTCTTGGGAGGATGGAAATACTTTTTTATGACCCCCCCCCCCATGGAGCTTTAGAAAAGGAGAAAAATATCGGCTCATATCCTGTGCTAGAGACAATTGGAAAAACTACACTGGCATCATGTTATTTACATATATATTACGCTGTACAAACACACAAAAAAACGTTAATCTTGTGTGAGCTTTCCTATGATTAAATATAACCTTCCTTGTTTAATTTAGCCAGTTGATTGTTCAATTGTACCTGAATATGATGAAAGTTTTATGACATACAGAAAAGAAAGGGATATGGTGTATCCAGTTAATGTTGCCAGGTAAATATTATGCGCTGGTTAGCCTGGGTAGATTAGTAATGGTATTAATCACTCTATTGGTAAATCGGTTAGCGAGACAGACAGACATACATACAGATAAATATCTTGTTACTTTATTATATTGTCTCTTCTTTTAAGATTTTTCATGATAAATTATCCTCTGAAATACAACTCACTCATGTTGTTATCCTTATTTAAATTAGATGAGCATTGCCGACTAGATGAAAGACACTATAGGTTACGGATCAATTTAACAAATGTATTAGAGCTTTACTTAAACAACTTTATAATTGTTGAATCTAATGAAATATCCAAAAATCAAATAAAAATTTTTCTCGTATTCATTCGAATCCGGTGGATAGGAACCGGTTCTCATCCATACGAAAAAACTATGTCTAGCATCGTATTATATCCAGTTTTCTACGAATATAGAAATGTACAATCATAAGATTAAAACTAGTTTTTTTAGCCGGTGCCTTCCGCACCACGGGGCTAAAAAAAACTAGTTTTAATTTTAAAATTGTACATTCTATATCCGCGGAAAGCCGTTTATAATACGATACGAGAAATAACTATTCTCGTATTCATTCGAATCCGGTGGATAGGAACCGGTTCTCATCCATACGAAAAAACTATGTCTAGCATCGTATTATATCCAGTTTTCTACGAATATAGAAATGTACAATCATAAGATTAAAACCAGTTTTTAGCCGGTGCCTCCGTCACCTCGGGGCTAAAAAAAAATACTTTTAATCTTATAATTGTACATTCTATAACCGCGGAAAGCCGTTTATATATTATTATATACGAGATATAACTATTATTTCTAATGTCACAATGTTTTATTGTGGTTTTCTTATTTTGGCTGAAAGTCTTAAAACTGATGCTTAACTGATATGTATAATCAGGAATGTAGCCCGGGAAACAGCACAGACATATTTTGTTTTTCCATCAGACATAGAACTTTACCCCAGTCCTGGTCTTATTCCAAACTTTCTCAAGATGGTTTGTTTTAAGTATTTTTAAAAGCAAAGCTTTTCAATATTTTTAGGTTTGGTCCGTCCTTCTGTATCATATAGATCTTATCGTAAAGTAAGTCATGTTAGAATTGTCCTATTGATTTTATTTTACGCTATTCTTCTGGCTTCCTTCCCTAGATACTAGAGGCGTAGCAACTAGTATTCAATAGTAGTAAATTGGGGTTAAAAGCAGAGAAATTACAAATAGATTGTAAATTAGTTTTATAAACAGGCATTTTCATTTGTTGGCTTTAAAGAATTTTATGAAAACTTGATTGATAGGTACAAACTAACAGTGTTCAAACTTCAACCAACTATTTAATTCTGTTATATTAAAGATCGCTATTAGGGTTGGCAATGTACAACAATTTATCAGTCATTAACTTATCCCTTGTATTAATCCCATTATATAAAGTAGTAAGCCTTTTTTGTCTGTAGCAAAGGATCTAGCTAATCGCTGAACAGATAAGGTTCTTCCGTGCAGTGAATCTTCTTATAGGTCTATGGAAGGTCTATAACTATTTGGATTTTGAGGGAGTGAATCTCCAACCCCACAAGTTTAATCGTATCGTACTTAGAAAATAATCCTCTCCTAAAAATTAACATTGTTTCTTTTTCCTTTTATAACTAAAATTAAAAGTGAAGGGATAACTAACCCTCCCCCCCACACACACTCACACACATTCCCTCGAGTCCCATAGAAGCCACTAGGGGCGCAGCCGCTAACATTCACTAAAAATGTGTTTGTTTTTAGATTGCCAATGATTCTAGTTATAAAGGATCAAGAAGGGTGTATGTGAGTTCTATTTTTGAAATTGAAAAGGATCACCAACTTCCCAATACAAAGGTATTTATTTTACAATGCTAATATTATTATGTAGGTCTGTAGATCTGTCTTAACCCTCTATGGATGAGGTGAATTGGGGAGAGGGGGGGGGGGCCGGGCCCGGGGGGTATGGAATATTTCACCCCTTAGGTTCATTGGGTACTAAATCAGCAACAAGAATTTATGCATACCTATTTTTTACCTTTGCCAAATTAGGGCTATCAGAAAAATTGTGCAATCAATGCAGTAACAGTTGGTTAGTTGTTTGTTAGGAGCAAGGGAATCTAAGTGTCTAGATTTTGGCTTGATAATGCAAGTCAGTCAACATAAAATTCCTCTATAATTTTAGGTACTGTGGACACTGCAGCGTCAAACGTCTAGTACGTCCTTTTGTCGTATGAGTTCGAATCGTAGTCAAAATCTTTTTATAGATAAGGCCATTAATAATTGTATCTACTGCTGCTATATTACATTTGGGACAATAATAGTTAAAGAAAGACCCAAAACAGTCGCATTATTAAGCATACTTAGAATTCTTCAGACAAACGCCGTTGAATCAAAGGGTTGTGATAATCTGCAATGTTAATTAGTGGCTTAAAATCACACCTATTGTTCTAGCCCTATCCTGCGTTGGCATCAACTATTACAAAAGTTTTAATTAGTTTTAACTTTTTTAGAATGAAGTAATTGAATTATTGAAAAACAAGACAATGATATTTTTCCATGCCAAGATTTGCCCGTCTTGCCACAAAGTTCCATTTCAAAAGGTAAATCAAGAAAAGATTAGATTTAAACACTATAGGGGGAAGAGGTTAAATAACTGTATTTTCCCTTACCGAGGACCCTGTGTCGACTTTCAATTGAGTCTTTGAAAATCAACCAATAGTGTCGGGAATATTAACACCGCAAATCGATCTATTATTACTTGGATGCTGCACCAGATTTACGTGTATTCTGATAATTGATAAAGTGATGCTCACAACTGGCTTAAATAACTATACCTCCCATCCACCCGCTTTACCACATCACATACCCTAGTACTGGTTGAACAAACTAACCAATAAATGAGGTAAGACAAGCTAAATTGATGAAAAATTTTCCCCTGTCAATATATCCACATATGTCCTATAGGCATTGTGTGGTAATACGACACCCAGACGGACAGGCCGGTTACAGAGTTGCTTCGCTGTGACTTATGATAACAAACCCCCTGCACTAATCTTATTATATCACCATCTATCTCATGACCGCTGTTGACCCCGCACCCAGCGGTCAAACTGACCTGCCTAAATGTGGGGAGGGGACTCAAACATGCAACTATCACGAGTTCCTCACGCGCTTATATAACTGGGAGGCGTTGCCTCCCCTTTTACCACCGCTGCCCCCACAGCCTGTCTACCGTCGGGAGCTAAGCCCTAGCGCCCCACACCCCCTTCAAACCTAACCATTGTTCTAATCTGTTGTATATATATAGTAAACATAACTTGTAAATATTATTCAGTTTAAATATATAATTTCTGTATGATTGAATCCTGCTTGTTTGTTTGGTAGAATAATTAAAGGCTAGGGCTCGTTGAATCCGAACTCGTTACCCCGTGGGCCGAGAACGCTCGGCTTACCAGAACTTGGTGTCAGCGTGTTTCAATCGAGCCTTACAGAAACTAGCCTATTCTACCTCTGATTGGACCCTTTGGCAAGTAAGGGGACAATCAGCCGCCAACTGACCCGTGAGACGGCCTTTTTAGGTCAAATTTCCATCATTTTGAACGCAATATGTGGGCCTCTGGCCTACGGCAAGCAGATTTAGCCTGCTAAAAGCGCCAGTTAAGACGCTTTTTCCGTGTCGTGTAGGAGTAGCGCTAGGTGCGCAGCCGCGGCAATCGGATAATTTAGCTCAGACGGCTACAGAACTGAGTCTAAATTGGCAAGTGTAGCTGGGACAAGCCCCAGGACACCCAGGCCAAATCTACGAGACAGACAGCTGGGTGCTGGTCTCCCTAAGAAGGCAATGTGTGGCTGCGAAGCTTCAGCACACAAGTAAGCCCTACCGCTGCGACGGATAGCAGATTTTGAGCCACAGGCACGGCAGGACGGGACATTCCCTGCCGCTGCCTCCCAGGATTCGAACCCGAGGCGCTGCAGGACGGGCCATTCCCTGCCGCCATTTTCGGGATTCGAACCAGCGGCGCTGTAGGACGGGTCATTCCCTACCGCCGTCACCCCTCTGAACCTTGCAGGACGGACATTCCCTGCTGCCAGTGCTTCCAGAATCACACCTAGAGCTCCTAGTGATAACAACACATAAGTGTGTATAAATGTCAACCAAGTGATAAAAATAAATATAAAATTGTTGACCAAGTGATAATTAATAAGCTCTAGTGATTCGAAGCTACAGTCTAAGCCACCATGGTAAGCGATACCACCATAGCTGCGGTTCGGCCACCACCAAAGTTTCTGCCAACCCCAGCCGAACGAGAGGCCCCCTTGTCTCAAGGGCAGGACCTCCACTTCCCCTGCCATGTCAGGGTGAGGTTTCCTACCCCTGACCCTGCCCAGCATGTACAGGTTGATGCCATGATTGATTCTGGCAACCGTGTACCAGGGTCTGCTGTAATTTCTGAGCACCTCATGCACGCGATGGGCGTGCAACGCATGTTGATTCCGGACAACACCCAGATCCTGACTGCTAATGAGGAAGGCCAGCCCCTCCAGGTAATAGGAAAGTTAAAAGAGTTATATATGGCAGTCTCACACACTCTTATACTCCATCTATACCACGTGACTGTGGTCCGGAACCTCTCACACCCTCTGAACCTAGGAGGGTATTTTCTCAAGGAGTTCGGAACTAGGCTCTGTTTCGACATGCAACCACCTTGCTTGTGGGTGCGTGGGGAGTTTATCCCACTCCGTGGCGTCCCCATTGACCGGGAGACAGCCGAGAGAGAGCTAAGTTATGAGGGGCCCCTGCCCGGCCCCCTGCCTGAGCAGCCGCGTGTGGTTGAGAAAGGCACACACTGGGTGGACGCTGAGCTCAACGCACACAAGGGAGCTAACCTGCTAGCCATGGGGTTGCCCCCAGTGCCCAAGGTGCCGAGGGAGAGCCTGCCAACAACGTTTCCTGAGATTGCCAGCCCTCCAGAACCCATCTTCTCCGCCGACACCTTTATCAACGGCCAGCCGTGTCCACCTGGCCCCCTCTACCTGGGACCTCCAGCCAGTCCACCAGCTAAGCCCGAGTCCAGACCCGTCAAGTCGCGGTCTGATGTACCCGGAGCCACGCTCAACTCTCAGGCCCCAGCCTCTCCCGGCGCCGTGCCCGTCAAGTCGCGGCCGGACGCCCACGGAGCCAAAGCTGGACCCAGCACTTTGGCCTCTCCCAGCGCCGAGCCCGTCAAATCGTGGCCGGACGCCCTCGGAGCCACGCCTGGCTCCGACACGTCAGCCCCTCCAGAAGCCGAGCCCGTCAAGTCGCGGCCGGTGGGTCCCGGAGCCAAAGCTGACCCCGCACCAGCCACGTATAGGCTAAGCGCTGTCACTCCAACTGATGGCCAGCCACCCCAGCTCCGCACAGCCAAGCGGGTGGTCCTGCCTGGCCGCGGGGTTATGGCGGTCCCTGTTGAGCTAGTAGGCCATCGCACCAAGGATGCCATCCAACTAGCTGCCCCAGAACAGAGGTTTGGGGAGGATCTTGTTATTCCAGAGGGCCTGTATGCCCACAGGCCTGGCTCTGCCACTGTGTTTAGAGTACTGGTGGTCAATGAAGGGGAGGTGCCCCTCTTGCTGGATGCTGGCCTCCCAGTGGCAGGGGAGCTGGTCAAACCTGACATTCTAGAGGTCTCTGATACGCCTCCCCCGCGTCTCCACTCGTTCCAAGAACCTGCTGAGCCTATAGACATGCAGGAGTTGTGGGAGGCCCTGGAGATGGAAGACAATGAGTTCCTACGCAAGGACCCCTTGCTCAAGAAGGAGGTCTGGACTATGTTGTCCGAATACAGGGACGTCTTCTCCAATTCTACCCCCGGCTGCACAGATGTGGTTGAGTTGCAGCTGCGCCTCAAGCCAGGGACCCAGCCGATCCGCCAGAGATTTATGGATCTGAACCCGCGGCAAGAGGCTGAACTGGAGAAACAACTGGACACCTGGCTACAGGAGGGAGTTATAGAGCCGTCAGACTCCGCCTGGAGCAGCCCCCTGGTGCCCATCAAGAAGAAGGACGGGAGCACCCGCTGGGCCGTCGACTACAGAGCCCTCAACAAGTGTCTGGAACTGGACAGCTACCCTCTGCCTAGGATCCAGCAGTTGGTGGAACGAGCTGGCGGGCACCGTGTCTACAGTGCTTTAGACGCGGTGGCCGCATACTACACCATCCGTGTGTCCGAGGACAGCCGGCCCTGCACCGCCTTCACCACCCCCAAGGGCTTGTATCAATGGAAAAGGATGCCCTTTGGCCTGGCTACGGCACCGTCTGTCTATTCCAGGTTTATTGCAGGGGTCCTAAACCCACTAGGCACAGCCAACCTCCAGTCATACCTTGACGACGTCCTGACCTTCCACCAGGATACCTGGGCCCACCTGGCCAGGCTCCGAGAGGTCTTGGAAGCCCACCGCAGGGGAGGGATCCGCCTCAAGCCAGCCAAGACCAAGCTGTTCCGATCCAAGGTAGATTATCTGGGCCACACCCTCAGCCGTGAGGGGATAGCCATGCAAGAGGACTATATTGACCGTATCTTGGACTGGCCAGCCCCTAGCACCCCCAAGGATTTGCTGGCGCTGCTGGGGTTCTTTGGATACTACCGCCTGTTCATCCCAGAGTATGCAGACCTCACCTACGAGATGAATCGACAGAAGACGGCCAAGGCCCTAACCTGGACGCCTGAGATGGAAGCCCAGCTGCTGCAACTCAAGGACAAGTTCCGCAAGGCCCCCATCCGAGCGCCGCCCAGGTTTGATTTGCCAGCGGTGTTCCAGCTCACCACAGATTTCAGCAGCCGCGCCATCTCTGCCATACTGAGTCAATGTCAGGATGGCAAGGAGAGGCTGATTGCCGCCGTGGGGCGCAAGACAACCAACCCTGAGACGCGCTACCCGTCCTGGAAGGGAGAGATGGCCGCCATTATGTATGGGATCCGAAAATTCCACGGCATCTTGTCCTACCGCAGTTTCCAGATCAACACTGATTCCTCTGCCTTGCTACAGATGAAATCACTGAACACATCCACAGGGATGGTGGCCCGCTGGCAGGAGGAACTAGCGGCCTTAGACTTCACCGTCTGCCACAGGCCTGGCACCCAGAATACCAACGCCGACGCCCTCAGCCGCCGGGAAGATGCCAACATGCCAACGGCTAGCGCCGAAGAATTAGCAGAGCAGGCTGAGTATATCCACAACCTTTGCCAGCTAGGGGAGTCCGCAGCTAGCCGGCCTCCTGCCGCCCGACTGGATCCAGCTAGAGTATTGGAGGCCCAGACACAGGACCCCCTCCTGCTCCGTGTCCGCCAATGGGTGGCTGATGGCAAAGCCCCAACCAAGGCTGAGCTGCGTGGCAAGGAACGAGACGAGCAGCAGTACGCCAGCCGCTTCCCAGCCCTGGGGCTTGACGAGCATGGCTGCCTCACCACCACTGACCAGACTCTGACAGGAGAGAGGACAAGATACCTGCTGCCTTCGGCCCTCCAGCAGGACGCGTTCTTTCTAGCCCATGGGACCCCCATGGCTGGGCACTTTGGGATGGATGCAACTATCGCCCGCGTTGCCATGCACTTCTGGTGGCCCAACCTGGCCCGTGACGTCCGTCTGATGGTACAAACCTGCCCTGAGTGTGTCCAGAAAGTTACCAAGGAGAGGCTGAAGCAGGGGATCCACGTGCCCTCCCGCCAGGGGTATCCACAGCAAGTCCTATTCATCGACCTGGTGGGGCCACTGCCAGAGACCCCAGCTGGGAACCGCTACATCCTCACCTGCCAAGATGGATTCAGCCGGTTTGTCAGCCTCTACGCCATCCCCAACAAGCGCACCCTCACGGTGGCTGAAGCCCTGTTGCACCGCCACCTGGCCACGTTCGGATGCCCCCTGAAGATCCATTCCGACAATGGAATGGAGTTTACCGGCCAGGTATTCCAGGAACTGGCCTCCAGGCTTGAGATTGGCCTGACACATCCACCACCCTACAACCCTCAGTCCAACCGAGTGGAAAGGTTTCATAGGACGCTCAACACAGGCATGCGCCTGTTCCTAGACAGAGACGATAACAACTGGGAGCCCCATCTGCCTGCCATCGCCTTCGCCTACAACACCAAGGCCTGCAGATCCACTGGCGTGACCCCGTTCCTGGCCTTCTTTGGGAGAGAGGCCAAACTTCCAGTGGACATGGTGCTACGGCTGCCAGAGACCGAATATACGTCAGTTCCAGCCAACGTCCAAGCTATCCTGCAGCGCTACTATGCAGTGTATGATGCCATCCAGCAGAAGGAGGAGGGAGCCATCCGGAGGAGCGCGGCAGCTTACGAAGGCACGGCCAAGTATGAAGTTGGAGACTTGGTCTGGTACCTGGCCCCCCGCCTGGTGCCAGGGAAGGCAGCCAAGATTACCAAGAGATGGACTGGCCCCTGGAAAGTAGTGAGGCAAGCTACAGAAGTACATTATGTCATCAAACCTGCCTCCCCAGTCGCCAGGATCTCAGAAGTTACCGCGCATGTAGGCCGACTGCGCAAATACACTGGAGATGTGACTGCCCACCAGATCCCAGCAGACATCCAAGTTGATATGGACGGCGACGAGGATGCCACCGAGCTGCCAGTTGGAGCGGCGGCGCCCGCAGCTAGCGACCCAGGACAGTTCCCAGTACACCAGCCAGCCGCAGCCGCCCCACAGCCTAGCGGCCAGGATCGTGACCCAGTAGAAGAGAACCTGCAGGAGCCGCCCAACGAACCACCGCCGCCGCCGCCTGCTCCAGAGCCACCCAGAGATGCCATCTGGAATCCTGACGCGGACATGGAGAACCTGCCAGCCAGCAGCGAGCCTGTAGGAGAAGAACCAGCCACTGCGATGGAAGAGGCCGCCCCAGAAGACGAAGCTGAAGCCATGTGCCCCCTGTTGATGACAGCCATCCCCATCCGGGTAGGAGCTAGGAGACCAAGCAACCTGAACCAAGCAGGCGCCCCCATGGAGTTCTATGCGCCCTCTGCCATCGTCATTCCCCCCTTAGGAACCACCAGAGTCAGCCTAGGCCTCCGTGTCCAGTTACCAGCTGAGGCCGAGCTAATCCTGCAGACGAGGCAAAATTTCCAGCGGCGGGGCTTGGCCGTCGCCAACCCACGCCTAGAGGCCAACCAGGAGCTGACAATGCTGATATCCAACCACAGTCAGACCGAGCAACGCGTGTCCCGGGGAGCCTGTGTAGCCCGAGCTGTCCTCCATCGAGCTGTGCCCCAAGAAGAGCCTGTCCTGCGCCGGCATAGGCTGTCGTATCCCCAGGTTCAAGGCCTGGTGGCTCGGGAGCCACGCAACCCTTGAAGGGGAGGTTGTGGTAATACGACACCCAGACGGACAGGCCGGTTACAGAGTTGCTTCGCTGTGACTTATGATAACAAACCCCCTGCACTAATCTTATTATATCACCATCTATCTCATGACCGCTGTTGACCCCGCACCCAGCGGTCAAACTGACCTGCCTAAATGTGGGGAGGGGACTCAAACATGCAACTATCACGAGTTCCTCACGCGCTTATATAACTGGGAGGCGTTGCCTCCCCTTTTACCACCGCTGCCCCCACAGCCTGTCTACTGTCGGGAGCTAAGCCCTAGCGCCCCACACCCCCTTCAAACCTAACCATTGTTCTAATCTGTTGTATATATATAGTAAACATAACTTGTAAATATTATTCAGTTTAAATATATAATTTCTGTATGATTGAATCCTGCTTGTTTGTTTGGTAGAATAATTAAAGGCTAGGGCTCGTTGAATCCGAACTCGTTACCCCGTGGGCCGAGAACGCTCGGCTTACCAGAATTGCTCCAAACTTTTTAATTATCTTATCGAATCATACAGAAGTTTCAATTATAAAACTAGAATAAGTATTATAAATAAACCCTCTCTTGTGAAAAAAATCTGGAAAAATCCTATTATTTTCAATTTTCCTATCCGCGGAAATTTGCTTATTATTTAGATGAATAACTATAATTGTTTAGGAATGGCTAACATCAGAAATAGCGGATGGTATGAATACAACAGCTATGGCTAAGAGACATGGAGAATTTAACCACTGGGAGCCAATATACATTGGTACTAATAATGTAAGTAATTAAAAATATGATTATGTTGAATAGTATCAAAGAAGTTTGAAATTAATAGTATAAGCTGAAATAAAGCTACTAATTGCTGAACAAATTTACTATGAATTTGTTATTATCAGACATCATGATGAGTAAGACAGAAGGACATTTAGATCTATAAGTCGGATCTATATTTTAACATATGAACTGCATTACAGATTTTTTTGGTGGGAGAAAAAAAACAACATTTTGTTGTAATTCGTAACAAAACCACCACCCAAGGATTTCCTTGTCAATCTTTTATTTCTAATTTTAACTTTAAAAGCATAGCAATGATTTATTTAAAGCAGTCATACCGCCTAGTGTTTTTCTAAGTGACAGAGTAAGCCCTAGCTGTGGGACTGGGTGCCGACCTTTTGTATAATGTTATATTGTTGTAGTAATGATATTTTTGTTCTCCACTTAACCCACCTTTATTTATTCAGGAGCCTTGGTATGACGAGCGTTTAAGCTGGGAGGGAAGATCTGATAAAATGACACAGGTTTCTACCATCTTTATATAAAAGTAACAGGATGTTTATCCTTTTGTGTGACTTTCTGTCTGTAATGAAGGATCTCGCTAACCCCTGAACCGATATGTTTCTCTTTAAAAGTGAAGCTTCTATGTAATAGATTCAGGGAATATTTATAACTATTTGTGGGAGGGCAGTCCTGCAACCTCCCAAGAGAAATTTCTTCTAGACAAAAATACACTCCTCTTCCTCATTTTTTTTACTTTTCATGTGAAAAAAATTAATGTGAAGGGTAGCCTAACCCTTCCACCCTTCCCTCAAGAGGCCCTTAACGGTCCATAATCCAGCAATTTAAGTCAACTTGAATGTTGAAGTTAATGAAAAATTTATATTTTTGGAAGATAAAATGAATTTCAGGATCAAAGTATCAAAGTTTGAAAGGGGATATGAAAGGGTAATAAATGAAGTTGGTTGAAAAAAATCCTTAATTTACAAATGTTTGCCAAAATCCTGGTCCCTATGTATGTTGAACAATTGGTGAAAATTTTACTTTTGGACCTTATTAATATATTATATTTAAGGCATACAAGTTATGTTTGTTGGATTATGAGTTTCATATTCTTGATAACTCATTCTTAATTCATAGGTAAGTTTTCGGGACAGCGAATAGTGATATGAGTGACGTCATAAAAAATTACATCTATTATCCATCACTTTATAGGGGTTTCCTTTCCCACTTCTCCTCTCATCCTTCCCTTTTAGACGTATTTTTATGACGTCACACATGACACTTTCTGCTGTCCCTAAGTTTTCTTTTAAATGTTTTTAGTGATTAAGAATATCTCATTCTCTCCCGGAGCCCTTTTTAAATTCCATATTTCTCCCGGAAACCTTTGATAATTTCCATTTAACTCCTGGAGACCCTTATTTTGGAATATTAATTATTTTGATAATAAAATTCTAGGCTACGAAATTTTACCTAAATAAAATAAGGATAATGCCCAATCCCATTGTTTTTTATGAAAATTTTACAATATAAAATAATTATGTTATATAAAGGGGGGGGGGGGGGTAATGCAACCATCTTGTAATCAATGATTAAATGGCACTTATAATCCGAATTTCGTTACGAAACTTGGTATGCATATTTTTCATAAATTAAACAAAAAGTTGAAAAAGTAACACATAACAGCTCGACCGTTTAGCCGTTTTTTGGCTATATTTAGGGCAAATTTGTCATAAATTACGTAGGAATCAACCTTTTGAAACATATTTTTGCTTTAAATCATGTGAAATGATACCAAAAACTATTTTTTCCATTTCTAGTACCATGTTTTTTTTGTGCTAGAGTCAGTTTGATTTTTTACGCTTTCACACAAAGTTTCTTTTTGAGCATTTTTTTTTTTTAAATAAATTGAAAATAAGGGGGGTGGGTGTAAGTTTTTTTTTGTTTGTTTATTACTTAAGGTTAGGTTAAGTAATGTACTTTATACCCTCTCTGGGTTAGAGCACCGCAGGCAGCAGAGTTAGAGCCCTTTGTTGTTCAACAGGAAGTTTGTGTAATAGCACCCATTATTGTTATTGTTTATTAAAAGTAACTATTTCTATTTATTTTAGGCCTGGTATTAAACTCTTTAATGATATCAAACATTTGGTTGAAAATAAAAGGGTAACAATTTGTATTTCATAAATGCACAATTAAATATTTTGACTAGTGGCAAAGTTGTAGGCAAGGTATATGACTTATATTTTGTTTTATATCAATGTAATGTCATTAGTAGAATAAGGTTATATTGTAGTTTAAGGATTTTTAAGACTAAGTAATGTCACCATTCAAAATCCATTTTATACTATTCATACAACGTTTCAAATTAAAAGTTAAAGCTTTAATTTGCATAAAAATATCATTAATATGGACTTTAGATAATTGAAATTTAAGGTGGCTAGTCAAAATTTCTTCCTGCGGAATACTGTAGTTCCAGAAGTAAATAAAGAATATGGGACAAGAACAGAATGTAAAATGTTTAGATAATGAATCTATAGTATAGATGTATAACCAGACAACTACTTGGACCCCCCTGTTGGGAACCTTTTTCGTCTGCCAGCAAATTGCTTTCTGCTCTTGTGTAGCGATAATTTTCCCACGCTATTGGTTGATTTTCAAAGACCTAATTGAAAGTCGGCACATGGTCCTTCCCTAATTTGACCCATTCCTCCTCTATGGTTTTACTCTAATCTTTAGATAATATTGTATAAGGGTGCTAATCAGTATATGTGTTATTTTTTGTTGCTCTTTACAACTTCTGACTAATTTTAGTGCCCAGCAAACACAGAAACAAAACCCATCCCCCTTACTTTTAAAATAACTATTTTTGCACCTTTCGGGGCCTCTACCTTACATGCCACCTGCTTCCCTGTAACCTAAACTAACCATAACTAAGGTTAAAATACTGACATTTAAAAAAACACACACCTCCCCCCAAATTGAATTTTCCACCCTTCAATAAAATGATTTTAAATGCAGGATTCGTCGTTGTTTTTTAAAATATTAGTTTCTTAATTTGTGAATGTGATCTCAATTTACTGTAAATAAGAATACGTGTTTCTAAAAATTTCTCTATTTATATGGTTTTAACTTATAGTTTCTTGTTATTTTTATGTGTTAATCAGGGGCGTCCAAGCTTTTTTTTTGGGGGGGGGTAAAAATTTTTTTATGGGGGGGTAATTCGGTTTTGGGGGGGCTAAAATGGCGCGCGAAGCGCGTCGCAAATTTTTTTTACCCCCCCAAAAATTTTTACCCCGGGGGTAAAATTTGCTTGGGGGGGGGGGGTAATTACCCCCCCTGAAATCTGTTGGCAGGGGTAAAATTTGTTTACCCCCCCCCCAAAATTTACCCCCGGGGTAAAATTTTTAGGGGGGGTAAGTTAAATTTTATCAAAAATTTAGTATTAAAAATGCGCGCGAAGCTATTTTCTATTTTGGGGGGGGTATTTACCCCCCCCAAAATTGTTTGGGGGGGGGGGGTAAATACCCCCTCCTAAATGGTTGGGGCACCCCCAGGGTAGGGGTAAATTTTAAATGGGGGGGGGGGGTAAAATGAAAAAAATTTTGGGGGCACCCCCAAATTCGTTTGGGGGGGGGGGGGTAATCGCCCCATTACCCCCCCCCCCTTGGACGCCTATGGTGTTAATAGTTTATTTTTATTTCATTTGTCGCTAAAATGAACCAATCACGCATTTTCTTGTCTAATTCAAGCATATTTTAGTATATAATAAATAAGTTTCCGATAAGGTTCTTTTTTGGGACAACCACACCCCAAAAGAAAATAGCTTAAAACCTCCGCAGGAGCAGTAGCTATATTCCCTGAAGAGCCCAATCGGTTCAACGGCTAACGAGATATTAAGCTTCAGACGGACAGACAGAAATCGTTGTACTTTGTATTATACATAGATGTACACATAAAACTGTATGTATTGATATAATTTATTTTAATTTTATAATAGTTTAAGATATTACAATTAAATTTATTTATAATTATATTTAAATTCTTGATATCGAATATTTTTGTATTGCAACAAAAAATTTAAAATGTGCATATTTTTGTAATTTACCAATTAAATGGTGCATTTATAAAACGCAGTAAAAATTATTTAGTAAATCACAAATATAATACTTACAAGAAAATTTAGCTCATAAAAAGCGCAACACTAAATCGACACATTACAAACTTTCCCGATTTTGTATTACTTTTGAGGAACATGATTCCAGTTACGTCATATATTTCTTTCCCGAAAAAGGGAAGGGGGAAAGAAAAAAAAGGGAAGGGGGGAAGAAAAAAGAGATGGGATAAAAGATTTTCTTTCCCCCTTCCCTTTTTCGGGAAAGAAAAATATGACGTAATTTGAATCGTGTTCCTCAAAAGTAATACACAATCGGGAAAGTTTGTAATGTGTCCACTTAATCAAACACATAATTATTTTTCTCGTATTCATTCGAATCCGGTGGATAGGAACCGGTTCTCATCCATACGAAAAAACTATGTCTGGCATCGTATTATATCCAGTTTTCTACGAATATAGAAATGTACAATCATAAGATTAAAACCAGTTTTTTTAGCCGGTGCCTCCGGCACCTCGGGGCTAAAAAAACTAGTTTTAATCTTATAATTGTACACTCTATATCCGCGGAAAGCCGTTTATAATACGATACGAGAAATAACTATTCTCGTATTCATTCGAATCCGGTGGATAGGAACCGGTTCTCATCAATGCGAAAAAACTATGTCTAGCATCGTATTGTATCCAATTTTCTACGAATACAAAAATGTACAATCATAAAATTAAAACCAGTTTTTTAGCTCGTGCCTTCGGCATCTCGGGGCTAAAAAACTGGTTTAATCTTATAATTGTACATTTTTATATCCACGGAAAGCTGTTTATGATACGATGTAAGAAATAATTATTATTATGAAAAACTTTTGACATAATTAAGTAAATAAATATGTAATCTTTAATTGACATTTTATCAATTAATTTTTATGCTTTTATTGTGGTTTGCGTTGGCAAAGCGACTGTGTATGAAAGTCATATTTAGTGACAGACGTACACCAACTGATTATAGAGCAACTGAGTTACTAATAAACAAATAATCTTTTAAATAGTTTTGAACTTAATGAGTTGTGGAGATATGATATTATTTTCAATGTAGAGTTTAAATTTAATAATATTTACCAATACGAATTATTTATCATTTTATTTTATCTTTAGCCCTGTTGTTTGAACTAGCGGCTGCGCCCCTAGCAAAAAATAGACCAAAACCATACCCAGACTTATTCATAAAAATTGAATAGCCTAAAACCATCCCAGGACTTATAAAAAGCTTCATTGTAAAATAAACCATATCGGTTTAGCAGTTACTGACATTCTTCGCTACAGACAGAAAAAGCTTACAACTTTATAAATTAGAATACAATAATTTTCCAACAGCTTTTTGTATGCACATATTAATCAAATAAAAATCCACAATGTTGTTCTAATACTGATTTGATTATACAAGTTTCTTTTCTAATTGTAGCCAGCGTTTGAAATACCTTTGGTGCTCTGAAATATAAAGAAAATTATTAGTTTTTACCACTCCTTCTCCCTCCCCCCCCCTCCCCAAATAAAAATCCCTAACAAAAAAATATTTGCAACAGATTTACCCCCGGGGTAAAAATCTTTTTTTTTTGGTGGGGGGGGGGGGGAAATTTTACCCCTTCCCCAAATTAAAAAGCTTGGACGCCCCTGAAATGTGTGTAATGGTAAATTCCCTAAAATCATCTTACTAGAGGCCTCTTTGTTCACTTAAGGGTAGCGAGTGGGGGGCTTCACTGTAAAGGATAACCAAATCGATTCAGCTGTTTGCGAGATTCTTCGCTAAAACCTAACAGACACACACATATATGGAAAGAATTCCTGTTTATATACCCAAGTACAAACCTTTTCAAAGTCAGCCATTTGAAATTCTTCTTTTATATGTCTACTTGTGCTAGCCACAACCTTAAATGGATAAAACTATTCAAAAGATGTGTATTGAATTTATATTCCCATTTATATTAACTGTTTTAAAAGTTTTAGTTGTTAGGAAATTATTTCATAAACGTTTTTCGGGAAAAAGAAGCATGGTAATAGAAACAAGGATGAAAACATCCATAAAAGCAAAGCACTGAAACGGTAGGACAAACGGACATTAACATTTGTATAGTGTCAGAACTGAATAATCAAAATATAAATGTATAAGAGTCGAACCAAAATTGTAAGTAAATTTGTTGAAAAACTGCTGGATACAGGATAATGTTTTTGAACATACTTATATTTGTCCCATGCCTAAATTAACGAAAAAAGCTATCCGTTACGGACGGACGGACGGACGGACCGACCCTAATTTTAGAAAAGCTTCGCTTTTAAAAAGGTATAAACAGGGTAAATTCAATGTTCAGAGATATGCCCTTGGAATTTAATCTCTCTCTAAAATTAAGCGTGAATACTATTTAATAATTCGTAATATTTTTAAATTAAAGAGTTAATTGTAATCTGATTAAATCAGAAGAACTGTCCCTAGGACTATTATTATGTGTCATTTCAAATTTTAACTTAAGTATGGTATTCTATCCTTTCTTTTCTCTGTTTAACGATTTTTCTTGAATATCTTCGCTTCGCTATTTTTAATGTTTCTCCATGGGTACAATACGGTGAAATATCATTTCATACAAGTTACAATTCATATAATTTCACTTCCTATATTTTTTTTTGTAAAATACGTTAGGTTAGGTTAATTTGGGTAAAAAGTAGCCCCGCTGGGTTAGGACTCCCCCAATTATAGGAAGTATAGTTATATGGAAATAGCTGCAAGGAAATGAAATAAATGAAATATGATTATATTAAACAAATTACATAAAATAAACCTATATGATACAAAATATAAAAAAACTAACCTCTGTTCCCATTTTCTGATAGCAGTTAAGGAAATCGTATTTCAGGGATACACGCTTCTTTACAAATAGGAAGTAGGTCAGGTAGGTAGTAGACATGTGGATTATCTAAACAAAAGCACAAATATATCATTCATGTATAAAAGTAACAGGATCTGTGTCTTTCTGTGTGTATGTCTGTACCTATGGATCTCTGTAATTGCTGAACCGATATGGTTCTCTACAGTGTAGCTTCTCAGGTCCTGGTATTATTTATGACTATATTGGGGGAAGGTACTACCATCCTAAAAAATGCCTTCCCCATTTTTTAAAAACAAATATTTAAAGTGAGGGTGGGGTCGACTCCGTAGTCGGTAGTATTCTATAAAGTAGTAAGGTTTTTTTGTCTGTAGCTTAAGATCTCAAAAGCTTCTGAACCATAGAGTTCTCTTTATTAGTAAGCTTCACAAGAGCTGTTTCTTTTTAGATTTAAGTCTTGGGATGGTTTTAAGCTATTTTTAGTACTGCTCTAGAGGCTACGGGCGTTGCTGCTCGTATGTAAGAAATTAACGCAGTATTGACAAATTTATAATATCCCATAATTAATAACAAATTAATAGATACATTTACGGTGTTTTCTTTAAAGTGCCTGGCAAGCACTGATCATCCCCCTCCCCCTCCCTTTAAGTTGAAATAAATTACAAGGTACTTTGAAGGAAAACACTAAATTTCCTTGAAGTTTTGATACTTTTTAAATTGTCTTGGAAAACAGCATAAAACCATCTTATCACATGGACAAACATACCAACATCCATTTACTTTAATAAATATGATAATCTACTTACTATGCCAATAAGTGTGACTATAGTTCTGAAAGGCACAGCTCCTTCGCAGTCGTCCGGCGTATATTCTAAAATAAAAACAAGGATGATTCTCCTCAATTGTCTACGGGCGAAACAAAGAAACAAAAAGATTAATTTATCCTTTCGGCAGGGATCTAAAGGAATAAGACAATGACAGACAAATTGATGCATATATCCAATGATGACACAAAAATTACTCCTTCTGTAGATTAAAATTACTGGTTGAAACGTTTGAACACTCAGTTTAATAAATTAACCAATAAAAATTCAGTTAAAGTCCCCAAAGTTGTTAAGCCAACGAATAATAATAACGTTATTTTACAACTTTGGGAACTAGTGTAATAAACAGCCCATTGTCTACTCTCTCTCTCTTCCCTTAGGTCATAAGGTCCCATTTAATCAATAATCCAAGAATGTATGCAAGTTTTAAAAGTGCACCACTAACATACTGCTTCGATAAGATTAAATATTTTGCTTTTAAAATAAGTTTGTACTTTTGTACCTTTTTATCTGCCCCCCCCCCCCAAAAAAAAAAAAAAAAATTATATCCTATTATATAACTTTTCTGTCTTTAGCGATGGATCTCGCAGAACCGATATGGTTCTCATTTACAGTGAAACTTCTTATATGTCTAGATATGGTTTTAAGAGTTAAGTGCAGTTCATTGTAAAATATTGCTGGGATTATTAAATACAATGTTCCTGGATCCAGCAGCACGAATATTCCCCTAAATTCTAGTATAATATTAAATTGCTTTGTTAGTTTATACCTGGAATTCTGCTGCCATCTTCCTCGAAGCATCCAGAGTTGTAAATAGTTCCAAAGCTGAAGGTTGGAGAAATTCCCAACTTTTCCTCTCCGACCAAAAGTCTAAATAAATTTTTTATTTTTGGTCTGTCAGATTGTAAGTGTTAAAATAGCAGATATGACTTAATTTTAAAAAATAACATACACAACTTATGATTTTTAAGTAGTAAAAAGCTTATTTGTTGATTGCTGCATGCTGGAAAGAAAAAGGAAATTGTATGTAATTTGATTTGATTGATTTTTCTACCACAAATGACAACTTTCTTTGGGCAACTATAATGCGGAGAATAGAGTCTATTAATCGCAGACAAATAAATAGTAATACACTTTAGATGTACTTATATTTAAAAATGTAATTAGTCTAAGAGGGTGGGGGGGGGGGGGTGAAATAAGTATTTCCTCCCTCAGACTTTGAAACCCCTCATTTCACCTCTGTCAAAATTTTAAAAAATACATTAGATTACCCCAATAAAACCTTTTAAACCCCTAATTTTAAACCCTATAAACGTTCTTAATTAGTTGCAACTACAAATAAATTGCCTATACCTGAGAATGATAACCAGAACAAAGGAGGTGACGCTGCCATAAGTGTTGGTCATATCCCAGTACAGCACAAACACAAGCTGGGGGAACACAATCACAAACATAAAGTCGGAACACAGCACAAAAAGATCGTAGATGCTGCCGTAGAAGATGGCGAGCAGAGTGGCGACCAGACAGTTGATGGCTATCAGGACATACAGGGCCCACAGAACTTCCTTCTCAGAACAGTTGGGGCGCAACACTTTGTGATAAAAGTTCCTGAGAAAAAAAGTTTATTCTTAAAACATATGATAAGATTTCAACAAAGAAACAAAATATTTTTGCTTTAACTTTTAAGACAATTAAATTATACTATTATTATAAAAGAATTGTTATATAGACGAAGGCTTTTTAAAAACCCTAAATTAAATATAATAAAAGTTTACAAATGCTAAGTACAGCAACATAATGTATATTAACACAATCCAGTCAACTACCTGCCCCAAATGGCGCAGACCCTTTCCGTCTGATAGCAATTTGCTTTTTGTAATTTTTTGGGACTGTATTTATATTTCCGACGCTATTAGTTGATTTAGTCCCAATACATAGTCGGGATAGGGTCTCTGCCTGAAGGGGTTAGTTATATAGCTCATGCACCCTCTATTCTTTTACTTTAATACTACATACAAATGTGTAAAGTTATTAAGCTGTGAAGCGAATACAAGTTATTCAAAGATCCAAAATCTGCCAAATGTTTGAAACCATTTGATATCACAAAATAAAGGCTTACCTGGCAAGCATAGTAGAAGCGGACAACATAGAAGAATCTGTTGACGACATAACAGCGGCAGAAACAGCTCCAAGTCCAAAGAAGGCCACAGCGGGAGGGGTCAGATACTAAATAAAAATGTCATTTATCTCTCCTTCATCCTTCTTCCCTACTTACCCAAATTTAAAAAAAATTCCTTCCTTAGTTAATTATTTAGAATTATCAAGATTGTATTGTCATTTCCATCCCAATCATTTTAAGCTATCAAGAGTAGATTCTAGGGTAGAATTTGTGGGTTTTGTTTTAGATAAATTGAGCCCTTTCAAAACAATTTTTAGTGGTTTTTCGCGCTTAGGGAAACGTAAAAATTAGGAACGTTTTACAATAACATTTTATAGTTATTCTGGCTATTAAACTTTTTAAATTTGATTCAAATTTATAAAACTTATACCTGTAGTGCTAAGGGTAGAATAACTTTAGAGTTAAGTTGACAAGATCCCTCAGATTCCATCAACCCAGCCCCAACCCAATCTGTTGCCTAAAACAAGAAAATATATATTCAATGCATTCATCAAATCCTTAGATTAAAGATTTTCAATGGGTGTAAGAAGATGAGTGGGTTATACCACTCCCAAAAATATCAAACTATTTAAACCATCACATATTGATAAAAGATTTTCTTTCTTAGAAGCAGATTAAAGTGCTTAATAAAAAATGACGTCATGCAATACAAATGACCAATGATAGGCCTGTATACATTTCCCCATTGGTCAATTACAATATATACTGGAATATCATTTGTCATTTGTATTGTATGATGTCATTTTTAATTAGGCTGCTTAAAAGCTGCTTTAAAAACTCTAATATGAAATAATTTAAATAAAAAAAATGATAATATACACCAAGTTTTGACAATTAAGGTTTACTTTATGCAAATAAACTTTACCCCAAAAAAGGATTTAAAGGTCGTTAAAAACAGTCAGAAAGTTAGTTTTTGTTTAGAAGCTGCGCTTTTTAAAGACCTACCTTTCCAATGGCTCCAAAGAGGACTGAAGGACCGGTCATAATCAGGGCAATAGCGGCTCCACCATACGAAAGCATCTGGGCACGCAAGGCTGTCTTACTTGACAAAACTCTCTGAAAAAATAATATCTAAAATAAAATCTATGTAAAAATCAGGGCTCGGCAGCTGCGACTCAGCTTATAATTTTAACTTGTTTTGATACATTAAAAGTTTTTTGAAAAGAGGAATTGTCATAAATATTTTGATCAGGTTTCGACTCCCAGCTGATTTTTAAAATTCTTTTCTGCTGCTTAGTGGCGGCTGACTCGAGGCTGCAGAGTCCTGATGAAATATTCTGCAATAAACAAAGAATATTCTAAATTAGTTTGATATATTTTTTATGAGCGAACCTAGCCTGTAATTCAATTAGTTTGACTGTATGTCAGTCTGTAACGCTATAAGCGAAATTTCAAATTTGATTTTCTCGGTTGGTTGTTTAAGAAAAGCTAGTGATTTAAGATACCAATTTAAATCAAGTATATAATTTACTTGGTCCGTTGGTCTTTCGGTAATTTTTCCGTGATTTTTATTCGTATGAATATATCTTCATTAATTGTGACCACTGCACATCTGCTTTTTAAATCACATTATCCGTCCATCCATGAGTTTTTGTACTTCCCTTCTTACCCCTTCTATAGATTAAAGATAGTGGTTGAAATGTTTGGACACTCAAATTCATGAACCAACTAATCAAAATTCAATTGAAGTCACTAAAGTTGTTTGGCCAACGAATAAGAATAAGAAACTTTGGGGACTAGAGGAAAAAAAGCCCAATGTCCCCCCCCCCCCGCCCCGGGATTTAATCCTGTATGGATGTATTGTTAGTACCTGATAATAACACTGCCATGGGATACCACCACAGAGTAACAGGAACACTTCATCCACCCAAACTCCTATCTGGTGCTCTTTAATTTCTCCATACCTGAAACATTTAATCTCTTGATTACGGATGTCCAAGCTTTTTTTAAAGGTCACAACTTAAGTGTTTTAAAGATTGAGGGGGTAAAAAACCCTTTAACCCCGAAACCTTGGATGCTAAATGCTCTTGTTCCTTTATTGTGTTTAGTTAAAACGAAATATATTAAAAATGCTCCACTAATAATGCGTCGTTTTTTATCCATACGACATATTCCTAAAAATAATATTTTGCAATCTGACCACAATTAAGAAATGAAATAACAGAATAATTATTAAACACTTGATTTTAATTTTTTACTTTTTTACAGATGATACGGAAAGTGTTATGTGTGACGTCATTAAAATACGCCTAAATCTATCTCTTTGTAAGGGTATCCTTTACCACTTCTCCTCTCATCCTTCCATTTTAGACATATTTTCATGACGTCATACATGACACTTTCCATATCTCCCTCTTTACATAGCCTCCTATCAAGCAGATTATCTGATATACAAACAAACCTACGGACACAACCAAAATGTAAAAAATCTTATATTGAAAAAAATATGTTACCAGGCCGGTGACTCGCTGCCAGGAAGTTTTTCCTCGTAGATATTAGTTACATTTTCATTCAGGTACGCAAAAGGTAAGGCCAAAAACTAAAAAAACAATTATCTATATAGGATAATTATAATAAATTTTTTTTACCTTTTTTGACCTATTCTATTTTATAAAGTAGTAAGCTTTTTTGTCTGTAGTGAAGGATCTCGCTAGCCGCTGAACTAATATAGTTTTCCTTTACAGTTAAGTTTCTTACAGGTCCTGATATGGTTTTAGACTACTTTTTTTTTTTTATAAATAAGTCTTGTTGTGTTTTAGGCTAAATTTTGTTGTTTCTTATTCCTTCGAATATAGATCCCCTAGATGCAAGGGGCGCAACCACTTTATTAATTAAAAAGAGTAAATATTAAGGCGAATAGGAAGTAAAAAAATCCAAGTCATTTGACTAATATGTATATGAAGGGCGCGACAAAAGCATAAGGCAAGAATCTGTAGATAAAGGTATACCTGCAAATATGCGTAACATATTTAATTTAAAAAGGCTTACCTGCCTAACCCTAAAATTAATAAATAACATTACAAAGGGGGAGGTCATTTTCTAGTAAATTCCGTAAAGGTGTATGTGTTATAAGGCCTAAAAATAGTAGTAGAACGATAAGGTGCTCTATATATTTGTATTCCCTATTGAATAGAACAATAGGGAGCACCTTATCGTTCTACTACTATTTTTAGGCCTTATAACACACACACCTTTACACACTTTTACGGAATTTACTAGAAAATGACCTCCCCCTTTGTTCTGTAATTGATAGCGATAGTTATATTAGCTTTTTAGCGGATCGTATTATAGACAGCTTTATGTGGATAGTAAAATGAAAAATTATCGGTTTCATTCCGTTATTCTTTGATTTTATTTTTACGAAACTTGTCTGTAATACGATACGGTACATGATTTGGTCCATAACTGGTTCTAATCCAGCAGATAATAATCGGTTTCGAAGCGATTCGGGAAAAATACTTACCAGCCCAAAGACAATGAAAAACATTTGAACCACATCTGTGTATGCGACAGATATGAGGCCTCCCAGCAAGGTGTAGAGAACAGCCACAACTGCACTCACGATAATTGAGGTTGTCTCTTCCAACGCCAGGATAACCTGATAGAAAAAGCGAGGATCATGCAAAGAAAACGAAGTAGCGGGTTTCGTCGTATTTTCACAGTAGCTGTTCTCCAATTTCTAGCACTTGCGGGGGGCTCTAACCCTGCGGGGCCAATTTCTTAACCCTGTGTGGCAATCAATAATATTTACCTAACCTAACTTAAAATAAAATAAAATAACTATATCAAAACCGACTGTAAAAATACGACGAAACCCGCTACTTCATTTTCTTTCCATGATTCAAAAGGGATTAAATAATAAATACAACAAGAGGCTTGCAAAATGGAGGTTTTTCCAACCCGTTGCAAAAATAAAGGGGTTGTTTACACCCCCATAGGTGTCCGACCCTCTACACCCGCTAATACACTCATCTACCTACACCTCCAGCCAGGGGGGCCAGGGGGAGGGGTGGTTTATTTTTGAGGGATGTTTTATAATTTTGTAAATATAATAGTTTTCACATATACTTAAGCAACATATTTTAAAAGCGAAGCTTTTCTATAATTATAGTCGCTCCGTCTTTCTGTTCCTTCCGTAAATTAAGGCATATTAGAATTGTCCTAGAGATTTCAAGCTTGGCATGGTGATTTCTGTAATGGTTATGTACGATAGCTTAGCAATTTTGTAATGGTTAGAGAATGTCCATACGGCCATTTTACTACTTTTTTGTGTTTTATATACCAATGTACTTTTACCGACAACTCTGTATATTATTGTATGAAGTGAACATACAAGTTTGACATAATCTGTCTTTCAAAAATACATCAATTTTTTATTCGTTTTTACAGTGTTAAATCACGTCCGCAAAAATGTCACAACTTTGCTAAAAATCGGCGTATATCATATTGGTAAATGTACTTTTTATACCGTAAAAGTCTTTCTATTTGCGCTAAACAATTTTTAGATAATAAAAGTATTGCTATTCTGATACCCTTTGAATGGCTATTCTAATGTATATAAAGACAATGTTTTTTTTTATACGGAAGTAATTTAATATCCTCATTATCAGTTTAATTCATCTATAAAATTATAGGGCTTGCTTAAATATTTAAAATACAGGTTTTTTTTTACTTGTATAAATTATTTAGTAATTTACAGAACCATGATTAGATAAGAAAAAGAAATTATTATTTTGATAATTCTGTGTAAGTTGTCAATACAGAAGGATATTTTAGCTAAAGAAAATCTGCTTTGATGTGAAAAAAATTACAATTTTATTATTCTAAAGGAGGAAGGGGACATTGCACTGGAATTAACTCTAGTATCCAAAGTTTTATAACTACCTTATCTTATTCGTTTGCTTAAAAACTTTGGGTACACTACTCTTATTGAATTTTGATTGGTTGGTTACAAACCATTAGTGTCCAAACTTTTAAACCAATAATTACCATTGCATTCGAGATGTGTATATTTTTTTGTCCTACGTCTTATCCAAAAAATTAATGATTGTTACGAAAGCTAGTAATTACATAGTTATTAGTGAAGTAAAATTCATAAAAAATTTAAAGCAACAACAGTAAACTGTAATACATACTGACTGCAAACTCTGAATATACCTGCAAAGTAGAGCCGAGGGCACCAAGAATACTGGCACTCCAAAAGATCTCGGAAATGGCTGCGGGGATCGCCTACAATTTATTTGTTAAAAATTCACTGATCGCCACCTAATTTAACGCTTTGCATATATAAATTATGTTTTTAGTAGCGAAGTTTTTGGTCCGATTTTCAAATTTTTTTTATCTTTCACAGATTTTACATGCCATTAATGTAGATCTTGAAATTTGAAATTAAGTTTAATTTTCAATGAGTCATTGTGAATTATAGTAAAACTAGCGGCTTTGCCTCAAACATTTAGGGGCTCGCATTCGAAGGGGCAGGGAGGGGATATGAAAAAAGCTTAAAACCCTTCCAATACTTAAATGTAAAAAAAAATAGACTAAAACCATCACAGGACCTATGTAAGGTATACCTAAATGAGAGAACCCAGTCGGTCCAGTAGTTATTGAGATCTTAAACTTCAGACAAAAAACCATTACTGCTTTAAATAATAGACAAGTGCTATGGTGTGTTACCTGAAGCGCGCCGAATTTTCCATATTTCTGAGTGAAAGGATCAATCATGGTCACATATTCACTTTCTCTCATTCGTCGGGCAAAAAAGGTTCCACCTAAGGAGATGATAGTTATTTATCGCATCGTATTATAGACAGCTTTTTTCCGCGGATATTAAAAAGAAAAATTATAAGATTTGAACTTGTATTGATAGCCCTAAAGGCCCAAAGGCCCGGGCTGACAAAACTGGTATTAATTTTAGATTTTTATTTTAATATTCGTGGAAAATTGTCAGTAATATGATGCTATACACGATTTTTCAGTATAGCTGAACAACGGTTCTAATCCAGCGGATATTAATCGGTTTTAAAGCCATACTGAAAAAAAAAACAATTATATCCATAAAAAAAGTAATCTTAATTTGATTCTGAATCCAATAGAACCAATAGAACCAATTCAGACAGGCCTATGATATATTCAGCAAATTTAAACAAGTTTTTTAGTCTGTGGAAAAGACATAATCATACAGTAGCTGAGTTACTAAAACAATATATTTATAATCATTGTAGCGTAGCAACCTATAAAAACTATAAAACAAATGTATATAACTTACTTATAATAAGAGAGATGCTGTAACCAAACGGAGCCTAAAAAAATTAAATTATCTTGCAAATTTTGAAAAAAAATGAAAATCACGAAACCTTTAATTTTTTCCCATGTACAAAGATCGTTGGCGGTGTAACAGTTATATTGCAGATTCGTAACCCTTATATAAAATTAACAGGATGTGTGTGTGTCTGTATATACCGAATAATATTGCTAACCAATATGATTCTCCTTTACAGTGTAGCTTCATATAGGTCCTGGGAAAGTTTATAATTATATACCACCCTTCCAAGATAAATCACTCCTAGAAAAATATATACTCCCCACTCCCCTCAATTTTTTTTGTTGAGTGTGCCCTAAGAGGCCTCTAGGGACGTAACCTCTACTTGGTTTGAAATAAAGTATGATTAAAAATGAATTTCTACTTACCAAGGTCCAAACTAATCCATATTTATATGCAGCCTGTGTTAATTATATTATATTACAATTAAAAGCGAAGCTTTTCTATAATTAGGGTCGGTCCGTCCGTCCGTCCGTCCGTCCGTCCGTCCGTCCGTCACGGATAGCTTTTTTTGTTAATTTAGACATGTTAGAATTGTCCTATCGATTTCAAATTTTGCATGATGATTCCTGTAGTAATTAGGTACGATTTAGAAAGCGTAGCAACTCTATAATCATTACCAAAATGTCCGTACGTCCATTTTAAACATGTTGATTTTTTTACTTTTTTAAATAGCTTTTTTCGTTAATTTAGGCATGTTAGAATTGTCCTATCGATTTCAAATTTTGCATGTTGATTCCTGTAATAGTTAGGTACAAGTTAGAAAGCGTAACAACTCTATAATCATTACCAGAATGTCTGTACGTCCATTTTAAACATGTTAATTTTTTTACATTTTTAACAACAAATTTGTATTTGACCTAATTATCCGATTGGTCTGATTTTTGGTATACTGATTCCTAGGACAACAAAGTACAATATTATAAGCGAAGCAACTCTATAATCAAGTTTTAAAAATGTAAGTATGTCCATAATCATTATCCTGTATCAAGCAGTTTTTTAACAAATATACTTACAATTTTGCTTTGACTCTTATACATTCGCATTCTGATTATTCAGTTCTGACATTATACAAATGTTAATGTCCGTTTGTCGTACCGTTTCAGAGCTTCGCTTTTATGGATGTTTTCATCCTTGTTTTATATAAGTTTTAAGATGAATCTTAAAATGAATCAAGGTATTTGATTTTTCTTAATGAAATCAAAATAAGGCAGTAAAAAACTATAGTAAGATAGTTTCTCCTGGTAACAAAAATAAAAGCATTTTTACCTTAATTTTGCTAAAAAGGTCGTTTCATGTAAATAGTCACTTTTTCAAAACTTTTGCTTTAAAAATCTCCTTGTTAATGATAGTAAAATTTTAATTTTTATATAGTCTTATGTGGAAATGTATAGAACAAGGACATATACAACTTTTGATGATATAATAGGAAATATGGGCAGTACACCCTAAAAAAATACTTTTTAGTGGGTCTTACTGTATAATATTCATTTATCGCATCGTATTATAGACAGCTTTCCGCGTATATTAGAATGAAAGATTATAAGATTAAAACTAGTTTTGTCAGCCCCGAGATGCCGAAGGAACAGACTAAAAAACTGGTTTTAATATTATGATTGTATATTTTTATTGCCGTGAAAAACTAAATATAAGACGATACGTTACATTAATTTTAGTGTGACTCAGAACTGGTTCTAATCCACCGGATATTAATCGGTTTTCGAAGCCAAACTGAAAAATAATATAATTTCCTCGGCGGATCCGTTGATAAATCCTCCGCCGACCCAGGTAGCACCCATAGTCATCACACCAACAAACAGACCAATATCTCGTCCTGCCAACATCACCTAAAACCAATTGAAAATGAAAATAAAGTATTATCCTCTTAGGATTTATTCATTTCAAGTTAGAAAAATTACAAGACCTAAAACGGTCATAACATGCAAAGATGCAATGAAAAAAAACAAAATCTTATTTTGTGCCTTATATTATATCTTAACCTGCAACCATGGTTCAACAATCAGCGCATCCGCTCGTCAGCAAAGAGATTATATCTTTAAATCTTGATTTAACACCACGTTATGAATAAAGACGTTATAATGGTTCCTACTGATGCTATGTCAGATGCGCGGTATTAATATTTAGATAAGGGAGATTGTATTGGCCAAAAACAGGCGCTACCTAGAACTATACCTGGTGAGTTTCCAGACAAAGCCCATATTGTGCCAAATTGTGTAAAAAATGATCCATGTGACGTCATAAAAATGAAGGAGATGAGAGGGGGAGTGGCAAAGAAAACCCCTAAAAAAGAGATGGACAATCCCTCATTTTTATGACGTCACATGAATGATTTTTGACCTAATTTGGGCTTTGTCGAGTTGCCATACCTGTTCCTGGTTTTGTTCCTCCTTTCTTCTTTTCCATCCTGCATATAATCCAACCTAAATTAATAATTCAATAGATATATGATTCATCTCTTAATTGAACCACTTGGAAGAACAATCCTAAAACAATTTTTAGTTTATACAATACATTTTAGTGCGAAGGTCAGTTATTTTTAACTTAAATTGAATAATATTTTAATACATGCAGATAAGTGTAGATGAGTAATCACTTAATTGGACAAATAGAAAGAACAATGCGATCACATAATAGGGTATAAAGTTTATTCATTTTGCTACGAAATCTTTTAAATTTCATCCATATAATAAAAGTTGAACTTCTTGCTTGTGGAAATTATATCGTCCAAAAACTTTGTCTGATTGACCATCTAGGAAAATAAATCTATTCCCATTTTAGATAAAGTTTAATTTAAAAGACTAAAAAGTCATTAAAAGGTAAAAAAAAAAAAATCTGAACACAAATTCAAAACAACCAATTAATGTTTTTTAAGCCTCTTAAGGCAACTTACCAGTAAAACTATAAGGTAGAAAATGATGATTGCAATAAGACCGCCAATTTTCAATTCTTGATCTACCAAACAATCTTTTATTTCAGCCGATGCCTCGCTTAAAACTGACTCCGGAACGCTAAAAATATATCGAATTGGTATTATATATTATCCCAAGTACTAGGTACATCGCTCTAAATTTTCCATTTGAAAAGTTCACATGGGATTGTATCATGTTGATCAGTGGTTCCAGGATTGAAATTTTGTTTATCAAAAATGAGATAGAATGCAGGCTCATAAGTATCTAATAAAACACCAATTAACGAACTTATTGAGTAGCTTTGATAAAAAAAAACATTATTTTCAATAATATACATTCTTAACGTTTTTTTTGCAACGTTTGACCAAACCACATCTTTTTAATAACCACAAAATAGAATTTGCATTTTATTAATTAAATTTTAACAATAAAGACAGGGCTCGGCAGCCGCGGTTTATTTTTTCATAAAAACTTGTTGTTTACCCTTCAATATGATCTTTAACCCTGCAGAAATCGAAGTATACAAACCCTAACTTAACCTTACCTGGTTACCCCAACATCCGCCATTTTCCTTTAGTTCATCAATTCTGAAAGAAAATATAATTCATTCAATTTATAAGTTCAAGTTATCTATTATGATAACAAATATGCAACAAGGTATATTTCTAAATAACAAATAGATAGGGTAATAATTAATAATAACCAGATTCATAAAACATTAAAAACTTTATTTGAGAGTTTGCAAAATGCCATAAAGATAAAAAAGATAAATGCTAGAAGTTAATACATTGAATATGCAAAATTGTAAGTCTATAAGATAATTTATATTTTTATAGATATTTCAAAATCTTAAGGTAGAATTTTGATAGAATTTAAAATTAATATAATCTTCATTAAGACCGCATTCATATATTTTATGAATAGAAGCCTAATTGTCCATTAAATTAGATCTTGTAGAATTAGAATATAATTAATAAAGGAAGTGATGTTATATTATCAAGATTAAATACTCAAGATAGATGAATAAAGTTTAAGATAATATTTCATTCATAAAAAATGGTTTTATGTCATATTTTTTTTTTATAAAAAAAAACAAGGATAATTTTGCCCAAGGATAGAGCAACTATAACAGGAAGACAATAACTTTTTTTTTATTTATAAGAGGAGAAAACTGTATAAATTTATGTTTAACATATCAAAAGCTTTTTGCAACAATAATAGAACTATATTTGACTACTTAAGAATTATTTTACATAATTCAATTTTGTGAACGATTCATCAAACATACTGTAAAAACCTATATAATTAAAGTAAAAACTAATGGAATATATCAAGAACAAAGAAACTATTTTATCTAGAAACTATCTAGAAAATAACAAAAACAAGTCTGTGACTTTTCAAAACAGTCTGTCTCAGTTTTTTTTTTATTAAAACACAAAGAGTGATTATAATATGCTTTTTTAGCGAACAGGAACAATATCATCTAGTTGTAGTGATGCTTTTCATAAGTAAGGTTTGATGCTGTAAGTTTTGGTGCAAAAAATGGGGACGAATTTTAAATTGATTTGACGGGGCTGGTTTTTTTACGTCACAAGTGAGGGGAAAACCCCATCTCTTTTCTAGGGGGTTTCTTTCCCCCTTCCCTTTTCTTTCCCTTCACTTGTGACGTAAAAAAATCAGCCCCGTCAAATCAATTTGAAATTCGTCCCCATTTTTTACTTCAAATCCTCTTTGTTGTTATCATTGTGGCTGCTTATAATTTACAATTTTAAATTTAAATGGTTGGTTATTGCAGATATTTTATTGCCTTATTTTCAAGAGCAGCTTCGCCCCTAGCCTCTAGGGGCTTTGCCATAAGAGGTAATTTTAAAAAAATAAGTATTTCTGGTACTGCTAATTTTATGTGAAATAGTTTCCCCAGAAAACAATTTTTTTTTTGGGGTGGGGGGAATTTTCATTTTTGGGGGGGTTGGGGCCAATAGGTATATACCCTGAAGAGTAGAATCCGATCGGTTCAGTGGTTACTGAGATCTTAAGCTTTAGACGGACGGACGGACAGACATCAAGCTATTTTGTATTATAGATAAGGAGCTAATTTAACATACATAGTAATCAAGTTGCTTCATTCACATAAGAAGGCTATTTGGCCAAGAAACCTTTTTCAAATGGCTAGATTAATCATAACTTTTTTTCAATTATTAATTTTTATCGACAACCTAAAAAACATTCAACTGTAGAGTTGTTACGCTTCTAGAAAGAACAACTTTTTTGCAAATTAAATGTTGTTTATAATCAGTTGAGAAATGAGAGGACATTAAGGATCAATCTTGCTATCTTAAAATTATACTTAAACCATGATAACTACCCAGATACCATCTTTAAATTAGATACACTATACGTACTTTTTAGCCAATTTTAATTTTTTTCCACTGATTGAATAACCAATATACAATGTTTAATATTTAAGAATTATACCTTTAACATTTTTTTACCTCCTTCTTGATATTTAAAATTAATCATTTTTCTTTATATTTCAAATTATTAACTAGAATAAGATTTTTACTGTAAGAGAAATAACAGCTTTTATTAGCTACTAGCGGCTACGCCCCCTAGAAGCCTCTAGGGGCACTTAAGGTAGGAGAGGAAAAGGTCGACCTGATCCCATTTTAAATTTGAGTTTCAAAAAATATAAAAAAATATATTTTGGGGGAAGGGGGGTAAAGACACCCTCCCCAAAAATAGTTTAAAACCTTCCCAGGACCTATAAGAAGTGTTACTGTAAAAAAGAACATTATCGGTTCAGCGGTTAGCGAACTCCTTCGGGACAGACAAAAAACGGTTACTACTTTATATAATAGGATAACTTATTATTTCTTAGCACATCATATTTAATTAACTGTTATATTTTAACTAATTAATTACAGTTATAAATATTTATTACAGGTATAAGATAGAATTTGTATCTTAGGTCTCCGCAACCGCAGTTGTAATAGGTCGTATTTTTTCCTGAAAAATTATAGCAACAGCTTTAGGCAGAAGGAATATTTAGAACAATCTGCAGACAAACCCCCATATTTTTTTCTTTTTAAAGTTACTAGCGGCTACGCCCCTAGAGGCCTCTAAGGACACTTTAGGGAATAAGGGGTTGGGAATTCGTTTTAGGGGAGGAAGGGGTTGGATCATTTGTCTGGGGGCAATTTATCTTTGGAGGGTGCCCCACACCCAAAATTAACCTTTTCTAAACCTATAAGAAGCTTCAATATAAAGGAGAACCATATTGGTTCATCGGTTAGCAAGATCCTTTGCTACGGACAAAAAAAGCTTACTACTTTATATAATAGGATGAAAGTAGCAAAAATATTGGCGGCTATCGATGCCTGATTATCGAGTTTGCAATTAAACACTTGTTTTCAAAATTATTATTAGAAATACATTTTATACAATTAAACAATTTTGTTCCACTGTTCCAATTATGTTCCACAAACAAGTAAAGTAAATTATTAATAGATTTTTTTAAGGGCTTTTTTCTTTTTCCATTTATCTAATTTTTGCTTGTTGTTATATTGCACCAACCAATTAAATTTAATGTTCTAATATTATCTTAAAAACAACTTCAACTTGTTTCTGTTTTTTTGTTGGCAAATTCTCTAGGTAAAAAAAAGGTTTCATGACTTAAATATCATCTAATAATATATCACAGTTCAAATTATAGTTCGTTAGTCAAATATTTAAAATTTTAAGGTTAATTCTAAAATATTTGATGGGATGGTTGTGTTATGAAAATTGTAAGCTTATTTAAATTCATAAATTTTTCATTATTTAATACCTATATTTGCGACAACTTTTTATTCAATATATATCAGTAAATATTTTGGTTATGGACTCTTGTTAATTGAAAGAAAGAAATAATTTGAGATAGGGGGGGGGGGGGAGTTAATTGTAAATCAGGTGTTATCTTAAACAGTTAGAGAGTTGAATCCATTTTTATAGAAGCAGAAATATAATCTATGATTATGGTTTGGACCCTCTAAAACTGTAATCTACCCTTCCACTTTCCCCTCTCTTGGTGAAGATATCTTCAACGCCGATACGATTTTTGAAATATAAGATTCCACTTTTGTCTCTCTTGTTGAAGATATCTTCACCAAGAGAGGCAAAAGTGGAATCTTAAATTTCAAAAATCGTATCGGCGTTGAAGATATCTTTACCAAGAGAGGGGAAAGTGGAATCTTACATTTTAAAAATCGTATCGGCGTTGAAGATATCTTCACCAAGAGAAGGGAAAGTAGAATCTTACTTTTCAAAAATCGTATCGGCGTTGAAGATATCTTCACCAAGAGAGGGGAAAGTGGAAAGGTAGATTACAGTTTTAGAGAGTCCAAACCATAATCATAGATTATATTTCTGCTTCTATAAAAATGGATTCAACTCCCTAACTGTTAAAGGTCAAATAGGTAAAATTAGACACACACACACATTTACTTAATTGAAAAACAATATAGTTAATATTTTTATTAATTATATTTCTAATGAACTTACCAATTTGCAAAATGATGATAGTGTGGCAAATGAGTAACAGCGTTAAAAACAAAAAACAAAAAGATTTGTTATCAATAATGAATAAGAACATTATCATTTTACTATTTAAGTTTAAATCCTTGATTTTTATATCCAAATAAACTTAGGTTATTGATAATGTTACCTTATTACCTACCCTTTTTCCGTTAATATACTAGTAAAGTGGCGGTTTCTTCAAAATCAAATGTTAATCATAAAAAAGGTTTAAACCATGAAGAATGTATTCGGTTAGGTTTGGTTAAGTAAATGATAAAAGAATGAGGGCCCTCAGAAGCAAAAATATGTTTTGTACAAAAGTAAAAAAGTATGGTTGAGGGGGGGGGGGGTGGATGGTTGAGTGTCTAAATTAAGTTTAAATAGAGGATGAAAAATTAATTAATTAACTCGAGATTTTTTTAAAGCCAAGATCTATTTATAAGAAAAAATAAATATTCGCTTTAGAAAATAGTGATTGCTGTAATTTTCCAACTGAAAAAAAATACAATTCTTAGAATTTGTTGACAAAAGAATTACACTTAAACAAGGTTGATAACATTTATAATTAGAAAAGTAATAATAATAATATAAATCTTTTTAGGTATATTTAGAGCAACGAAAGAACAGACACTAAAAAGATTAAAGATAGGATGCTTATTTGTCAGAAAACTCAATTTCAAATAGCAGTTAATAAATGTATATTTATTGGCGTATAACCAGAAAACTACCTGGCCCAAGTGGTAGGGACCTTTTTTGTCTGTTATAAATTGCTTTCTGCTCTTTTGTAGCGACTTGGCTGTGCTAATATTTCCAACACAATTTAAAGTCGGCACAGGGTCCCCATCTGTAGTAATAGTCCTAGTATATAAAAAATTAACAGAACATACAAACAGACGGACAGATAAAATAAGCCAACAAGTATCTCCGCTCCTAACAACAAAGAAAACTACAATTAAAATGATGGACATTTTATATTCAAAACTGATAATTAATACCCTACCTTATTTTAAAAACAGTAACAATTACATTAGTAGTGAAGCAATATATCAAAATGCAAAGTAGTACGATGTTTGTCTGTCTAATGTTTCACAACCCCATCCCCCGTAATGAAATAAATAAAAATACCTAAAAACGAGGTCTATACTCTGTAAAGGTTGGGGAGACACTTACCATAATTTCTTGGGTCAAAGTCTATAGTTTTCATTAAATTATTAAAAATGACTTTTCGGTTGGGAAATCTTTGAAAATTCTCCATTAAAAAGAAAAATATAATGCGTTTATAAAGAAATAACACAAGCTCAATTATTGATAATGGATGTAAAACTACCACAAATATTACTTTTTTAAATTCTAAGAATTTAGCTGAATTTAAATTAAATATCCAACAAAAAGTTTATTGAATTACCTAATTTCTTAAAAGCACTGCTTTCAGGGATTTAGGGATAGGACAATTGAATTGAATCCTTAGATTAACTTGAAGTTTGATTTAATTGGAAAATATTATAAAAAAGATAAGGACAAAAAAAATAATAATAGGTATGTAATTGTCATTACCTTCTCTCTATTCTAGAAATTTAGTTTTGTTCCTGGAAAACCTGGAAATGCAGTTTTAAATTTTAACAAGGACGATCATTTCCAAAATAAGCGCAGCAATAAGAAATAAATATTATAGGCAGCTTTCCGCTTTGTTAAAATTAAAAATTATAAGATTGAAACCCATGGACGCTCGGGGCTAACAAAACTATATTGATTTTTTAAATATTTATATAAAACTGGCTATAATCTTTCAGTATGGCCTAGGACCGGTTCTAATTCAGCGGATATTAATCGGTTTCTTGGCCATACTGGAAAATAATTTTCTTGATTGTGATTAATGAATATGACATTTTAATGAAAAGACAATTTTAACTTTTGGGGAATCAATATTTATTAAAATTAATATCTATTTAAGTCATCATTATTTTACCTATAAATCATGGAGTAACAAACAAGGGTTAGCTATAAAGTTGCTTTGCTACAAATAAATAAAAAGGTCAAAAATTTTGTTGCATAATATATTTCTAATATTTTTCATTTCTTTACAATTTGATCATTTATTTAATCTATTTACTAAATTCAAATAATACCCAACCATTTTAACCTTTTATGGTTTGCTTTATTTTAGTAATGAAGCTGCTCAATAACTAAGTTTTCAATAAGTCTGTGATGTGGGTAGTCAGTCAAAATTGATTTTAAGATTGCGAACAGCCAAGGTTCACCTAGCCACTTAAGCCTAAATAGCAAGAATATAATGTTTTTTTTAATGCAGGATGAAAAAAAATTCTTTTAATACTTCTAGTTTTAATAGAAAATCTACTTTATAATTCACTTTGTATGTCTGTCATTCTGTCCTTCATTCAATCATTAAGTTGCTCTATGGGGGAAATGTTATTTTCTTAGCTTAAATTTTATATAAACAATCTTATTACCTGTGCGCATCTAAATTGTCAAAACAAAATTCTATGGCTCTATACTTCGTTTTTACTAATGTTTTCATCCTTGTTCGTTAGGATTTTTTTACTCTATTCTGAATTTTTTCCTGCCTGTTGGAATTGCATGTCAAATTTAAGATTTTCTGGTGTCTGAACACACAGTAATTTAATAATTTTTAGAATTACAGCTCAAATATATAAAACCACAGTGGGGCTACAAAGTTGCAAATATTTGCAAAATTGGCACAACATAAAGACAGTTTATAGCTTTTACACCAACATCAAAGTAAAGTTTATTTATTTATCACCTTGCTTAATCTTTGCCATACTTTCCATTGCCCCCTAAGAACCCTCCAATAAACCTGTCTTTTTTATATTTGTGTCAAGTTAAAAGGGCAGGGTGTTTACATTTCAACCAATATAGTAGCCTCTCTTCAGATTCAGAAATATGTATGATTGTAGCACTTTTATAAACTGTAGCATAGGCTGAATAGATAGTTTCCATATTAACAAGAACATTAATATTCATATGAGCATCTTATACCAAACATTTATAATCCTGTCCATTGAATACAGAACTCATGGATGCTAGGGTCGTTTCCGCTAGTATGCTATTAAGTATAGTATTCAGTAAAAGTTTTGTAAAATTATCTACAAATCAGTCAAGTCAAACTAATTAATGTTATGAAAATCGGCCATCAAATAAAAAACTGCAAATTTTACTTGAGTACCTTAATGGAAGAACTGACATATCCTTTTTTAAAAAGCTGCACTTCCAATAAGGTTAAATTTTTCAGAGGTTTTTTATATTAAAAGAAATTTTGAATTTGATATTAAATTGAATCAAATTAGATTGCTAGGCAAAAACGTTAATAATTTTGTTTCTTGTTAGATAGGATATCATAAAATTACACAATAATTCAATAACTTTCATAAGTAGGTTTGTATTTTGAGGGACCAGTAGGGTTTTTAATATATTTGTAGTAATAAGAATATCGAAAATAATACTTCGTCAAACATATATTTCGAGGTTTAACAAAATGCTTCGCCTATAACATTGTATTTTCGACATCTAGTAGCTTTGCTAATATGAATGTTGTCATCCCTGTTCATTAATAGTAATTCTGTCTTTGTTTATATTGAATTGAATATAACTATAATTATATAAGTATACGAACAAAGCAATTTTTAAATAACAAGGATGAAAACACCCATATATGCAAAAGCAATAACATTAATTTAGATTTTAATCAATAAAGAAATGTATTAATATCTTTCTTACTCTCTTTAATCTAATAATATTTTTTAAAACCAAAAATGTGTTGTCAAATACTGATGGATTATTAAGTTATCAAAAAATGGCTATTTAAATTGTTATAATGGAAAATGTTTGCTATTTTAGACTTTAAAAAAAATAGTTGGTTGATAAAGGTAAATGAAAAACACCCTTCCTCCCATTTAAAAATTCAATGTAAACTTTGATGATTGCATATGTTAGATAATGTTCAATGTTAGATAATAATACATTAATATAGACGTAGCAAAACTACTCTATGACTGTATGTATGTACATGTTACCTAACTAACTTACCGAAACAATTATTATTAAAGCTGTAAAATTAAGTAACTATGAATTATTTTTTTTCATATCTATTTCAGCAGAATAAGCGGACTGCCACTTTATGTTAAGTTTTCTATTATATTTGCCGAGCCTGTCCTTCATCTTACTTGAAAACACAGTTGCCGCACCTTAAAATTGTCAGTACACAACAACAAAAATTACTGCCGCATTTTTTTTGTAGCGCTGCTACTATATAACCAGCCATTGTCGTACTTGAATGTGCAACATAATTGAAGCTTAAATACATTATTTGAAGAGCCTAAATGGTAAATATATGTATAAGAACTTAAATCTCCACTGGAAATCCCCCCCCCCCTTTCTTTCACAAAAAGTTAACCCCTGCGGGTGTCTACAAGGCTGTCACCCTACAAAATGCTCCCTAAACCTAATTAATCTAAACCTAAATCTAAATCAGCTGTGTACTTTTAAAGAAAGTTTCTAGTGATTGATAACAAATTTTTTATATTAATTTGTTTTTTTATTTTGTACATAATCATTCTTTTCTCAAGATAGATGAAGTATTTTAATGTTATTAGTTGAATTTCATTATTCTGAAGTTCAAGATTATGCTAAAAAAATTTATCAATGTATTCTGATTCTGATCATAAATCCAATATATAATACAGGCTTCAAACATCGTTATTTTATAAATTATTTTATCCATTCTCTAAACTAGTTATATTAACCAAATGGACAAAATATGAATCCCCCCCCCCATAATTTTTCAAATCTGCCATTGTAGCTTGTTGTTTGGGAGAGAAGGGATATGTTACATGACATTGTTCTCCCTCTTCTGGTATTAATGGATTTATCTACGAATTGGCTTTAACTCATTAAAACCCGAATTTTGTGTTCTTTGACTTTGGCTATATCTAAAATTATTGTTGTCAAAATCGTATCAAATTTAAATCAATGTCAGATTACACTTTAATTTTTTCACTATGAGTCGACTATTTTCAAATTTACAAATACAATTATAAATTACTAGCGGCTTCGCCCCTAGCCTCTAGGGGCTTTGCCCCAAGAGGCTTGATCAAACCAATTTTCGTATTTTAGATTTAAAATAAAAAAGAAAATTTTTTTTTTAGGGGGGGGGGTTAGTCGACCCCACTATTTTATTTTTAGTTTTAAGAATTTTTTTTTGGGGGGGACGGGGTATTTTTCATTTTTGGGGGGGTTGGGGGTGTCCCACCCCACAAGAAAATAGTTATAAACCTTCCCGGGACCTCTGAGAAGCTACCCTGTAAAGGAGAACCCGATCTGTTCAGCGGTTAGCGAGATCCTTCGCTACAAACAAACAGACAGACATCGTTCTACTTTTTATTATAGATGAAACTAGTGTTTTTCACTCAATTTATTTTGTCACAAGCGGTTGTGCCCCTATCATCAAGAAGTTCTATATTTAAAGAGGTAAGATCCCAAGGCTTTAATTTATATACCTAATGAATAGCTTAAAACCTGAAGCTTCTCTTTAAAAAAAACTCAATCAGTTAAGTACTTAATGGAATCTTAGGATGCAGACAAAAAAAAACTTACGACTTTATTTAATAGGATATTACCTTACTAGCGGCTCTGCCCCTAGCCTCATTTTTTGGGGGGGTGAAGTGTCCCACCCCCCAAGAAAATAGTTATAAACCTTCCCAAGACCTATGAGAAGCTACCCTGTAAAGGATAACCTGATCGGTTCAGCGGTTAGCGAGATCCTTCGCTACAAACAGACAAACAGACAGACAAACAGACAGACAGACAGACAAACAGACAGACAAACAGACAGACAAACAGACAGACAAACAGACAGACAAACAGACAGACAAACAGACAGACAAACAGACAACCAAACAGACAGACAGACAAACAGACAGACAAACAGACAACCAAACAGACAGACAGACAAACAGACAGACAAACAGACAGACAAACAGACAGACAAACAGACAGACAGACATCGTTCTACTTTGTATTATAGATAGATCAAACAGACAAAAAACTCTTTTATTATCACAACATTTGTATGTAAGTCTTAATTGTCTTATTGTAATTATCAAACCTTTTTATGAGCCAAGACATAACCCTTTCTTACAATTTATGTACAGGGAGGGAGGGGACATCGTTTTTCTATTAGTTGGCTCAACAACTCTGGGGACTTTAATTGAATTTTTACTGGTTAGTTGATTAGGTTGAGTTTCATAACATTTAAACCAATAATTGCAATCTACAGAAAGGGTAATTTTGTATATCATTATCATAGATGTACATTAATTTATCGGCCATTGACTAATCCCCTTAGATCCCTGGTTATTATAAATGTTTTACCTTTGTTTTAACTATGATAAAGTAGTAACGAAAAATGTAGTTTTATGGTCCATAATGGCAAAAAAATGTAAAAAAGTGAAATTTCATTTGAAATTATATATAAGAAATGTCAGAATTTCTTATCTTGATTTTTTATGAAGCAAAGCTACTCTACATTACAAGGTGTATCTAGACATTTTTTAGAAATATAAATTGCAATATTTCTAAGATTAATCTGCGTGTTATTTTTCCTTGTTATAACATGTTTAAAAATATGAAAAGTTAACAGGAAGGACGCACAAAGTAAGCTATAAAGTAGGTTCGTATAAATTAGATTTCTCAAACTACAATAAACTACAATACTTAACCCCCTCCCCTTATAGGAGTGTAGACGCTAGTATCTACTATAGTAGAAGTAAATTTTAGTTTTTTAGTTGCTTTTCATTTTAATTATGTTAAAAGTCTGATTTTTTGTGTGTAAAGATTCTCTGAATAAATTTGTATCTATATGTAACATGGTTGTCCTTGTGTACAACTTTTAGATTTTTATCTATTCATATTTAAATGTTAAACAATTATAATTCAAGTATTTATTTTTTCAAATTTATAATTCAAAGAAAATTAGGTATAGAATACTGTATAAATTTTGGAGAACAAAAAATTAACGATATTTTCCTTTTTAATTGGTGGATATTTAAAGATTTTATGAGCTATCTTACATTATTGTCATTTTTAGTGATTTATTAATAATACCTTTTATTCTCTTCTCATATTATTTAAGTATCATTTTTGGTAAGCCTGGCCTGTTTAGATTTATATTCTTCATCTATAATAATCTTTGATAAATATTATAACCTGTTAGAAGACTAGAAATAATCCATGTTTCACTCAAAAAAAGGATTAGATAAGATATAAAATGAATAAAATTTATGATTTTTGAAAATATCGCAACAACTCCACATTATTAAATGTAAGTATGAAACAGAGAGCGAGAGGACAATGGACTTTTATATGCACTAATTTTATAATAACGTTTTCTTATTCGTTGTCTTAACAATTTTCGGGACTTTATTGAATTTTGATGGGTCATTTCATTAAGGTAAGTGTTCAAACGTTTTAATCCCTCATTTTAATCTACAGGAGATTTAATTTTGTTTACCATCATAGCGGATGTACATCAAGTTATCGGTCATTGTCTTATCCTTTTCGATCACTGGTATACATTTATCTTTACACACATACTACGCTACTTGTGGAATATATTAATTAATCATCCTTGTTGGATAGTCAGCGGTTGCTTGGAGTTTTTATTAGCAACTTATGTCGTTATGGTTCAATAATTTTTCCCATTCACAAGGAAAATTTTACACAAATAAAACCATTAATTTAGCTTTATAAATATTTCTTTGAAAACATATGCAAAAAGTAATCTTTTTATAACTAGTTTATAACTATTCGGGGGGAGGAATACATCACCCCTCCAAAAGAAATAACACCTAGAAAAAATCCCTGGAAATAGACCGTTGCCAAATTTTAATATTACTTTAAAAAATCATTTTTAGCTAATCTGGAGCCGGAGTCGTTTTTAACGAATAATACGACTCCGGCTCCACCAAAAATGTTGCTGCTCCGGCTCCGAAAAACTGCTGTAAATAGTATTAAATCATCATGAGGCCTATGTTTCTTTTCACTAAAAGAACTTGATCGGTTAAGTTGTATGCGAGATCTTAACAGGCAAACATATAATTCTGACAACTTAAAAATAGCTGCCCTTCACTTTTAATATTTGATATCTTTTTCGGAGAAGGTGGGATTTTACCTCAAGGGCGATTTCTCTATGAAATTTGAATTTCCCCCCCCACCACCAAAAAAAAAATGCCTCTAGGGAGCTAGGAGCGAAAACCGCTAGTGCTCAATAATTTACGTTTTATGTATACTAGTCTTCTTTTTTATTTCACAAAATAGAAATTAACTTATTTGGAAATGCTTGAAATGACAATAACTAAGTTAACATTGATAACCGGTATATTTCACAGAACTTTGAATATCATCTACACGATGTGTTTAGAATTCAATTTTCTGACATATCCAGTACAGGAAAATGTAGTATTTAATATGTAGAGTAATAAGTCCATGTGTATTGCAATACAGTTATTAAAATACAATTTATGTTTAATTTATATTTAAGTATGTTTTGCTCTAAAATTTGCCTTAAATTTGAAATTTAGGAAATTATTAAGAAATAAAAAAGGGATGATTGTAGTTTTTTTACAAGACGTTAACTTTAAATTCATTTTTTCAATGTGCCATAAATACTGTACCAAAACTTGCTAGTATGCTCAACATTGAGCAAGCTCAGATTACTAAACTGATAAGAAACTGTAAATAATATATATTTATTCTTGTATTAACAAGTTTTATGGTTCCTACTTTCTACAAGCAGACGCTATTGGCGCGTAATGTCGGAGATACAGACAAATTTTAGGAGAATCGGGAATTGACAAAAAATATAATCTACTGAAATTACTAAATTAAATAGAGCCTCATCTATGATTTATCATATTTTGTTTCATGATGTCCTGGATGGCTAGGCCCCACAGAATTAGTGGTATTAATAGACCAAAACCAGCCCTTAAAAATAAGCAAGGGATAAACTATAAAATTAAACAACATTTTTCTTCAGCTGTCTTAAAATTTTTATGGTATCAATTCCTTTAAACTGTTTTCCCAAACATTTGTCACTTTCTAAGTTGTAAAACTAGAATTGCATGTGACGCATTTACGCAGTTTACACCCTCCCCTCAATATTGCTTTTTTTTACCACCACTACCACCCTGAAAAATTTCAGCTTTCTGTCTATTTGTGCGTTGAATGCACTTTCATGACATTTGATACATTTTGATACTATGGAAAGCAGTTTTAATGCAACCATCTCATAATTAGTGCGCAAATGACCCTTAGAATCCGAATTTGGCACGAGTAACATTATTTAAAGCAAAAATATGTTTTAAAAGTTTATTCCTACGTTATTAATGATAGATTTGCCCTGAAAATAGCCAAAAAAAACGACTAAACGGCGAGGGACTTTTTTCCAACTTTTTGTGCGATTTATAAAGAAAGAAAAAAATAGGATTATGCATGCCAAGTTTCATGACAAAATTCGGATTCTAAGTTCCATTTACTGATTACGAACTGGTTGCATTACTCCCCCCATCTCCCCCTTTAAAGCAATAGTCTCTGCAATATTTTACAAAAGACAAAATTCTAATTTAACGCTATTCTCAGAATCGAATTCTTAATTAAACTTTTATTAGTTATTAGTCTTGATTTTCTATAATCCTATTCTATATATAAAGTAGAAAATTTATTTTATTTTTAGCTACTAAACTGCTTGAGTTCTCAATTTTAGGGAAGCTTCACATTGATCCCGATATGGCTTTAAGCTATTACTTTATTCATCTTATTCTTCGTTTTTGGCTATTTATTTGTAATTCCCTGCCATTTGGAATACATAGCCCCCGGCAGCTACAGGCGAAGTCGCTGATATAAAAAATAATTTGTACAAATAATATAACGTATACGTTGTGAAAGATATCATCTTTGTTAATTATAGATTTCGTTTCACACTTCAAATGATTGAAAATGACAACTTTTGCATTTTGAACAGAGATACCTTAGAGACATAATGTCTAAATCAGCCAAAAGGAAAATGCTTCCGGCACATTCAAGACATCTCATTGGTTGAAATAGTTATATAGTTATATAGTGTAAAAATTCTTCCATCGTATAATGTGAAGCACATGACAAACCATAATAAGTTTTTGAATATATCATTTGTAACAAAATGTTAACAACGGTTATTGTCTGCAAAAAAAATCCCTTTTTAAGTTTGATGAAAAATGGGATCACATTAATTATATTATCTAGATATGTTATATCTTTTGCATTTTGTGACTTATTATATTTGTTTATTACATGCAATTTATTAACAGTTTTTCAGGTGGAAAATTTATTTCAAAGGAATTAGACTGGTGCAGTAAAATGTATAAAAATCAACTTTATGTGGTTCTATCAAGTATTTTAAAATATAGTTATACTAACAGCTATGAGGGGGGGGGGGGAGGTGTGAGGGGGAATCAACCACCACTTTCAATTTTGGTTTAGAAAAGATAGTTTTAAAATTTTGGGAGGGGTCATTTTTTCCAGAGTCAATTTCTCTTGGGAGGGTGATGGTACTCTCCCTCAAAATAGTTATAAACCTTTCCAGAGTCTATGCAGCTATATAGTATATGAAAACCATGTTAATAAATTAATGACTGCATGAAATTTAGATTAGATACCATCCCCGTGGCTTAAATCAAAATAATCATAACAAACAAAACATTTTTAGGGTAACTTCGCTCTAGAAATTAAAAGAAACTTTGATTCAAATGAAATTTGTATGGAAGGCTCCACCAAGTTGGACAATTTAATGATCCTAAACATTTTCGTGACATGGATCAAAAAGAAAAGCCAAAAAACATAATTTTAATTTAACATGTCTCCCCCCCTTTAGAAACCAAAAACCCTTTTATCAATATTTTTATTTCCCTTTTTATACAATTCTCTCTTCTTCCTAAAGGCGCCAGAAAAAATTCTCATAATTTTTCTTACTTGTGTAGTATGTACTGTGATTTTCAAAAGCGAAGCTTATAAATAATTAGAGACGGTCCGTCCGTCCTACTCTCTGTAACGAATAGTTATTAATGTTAATTTTGAATAATTCTTTCGTTTTAATACTGATTCCAATACATTCCTGTAAGAGTTAGGTAAAATTTAGAAAGCCTTGCAACTTTTTAATCATTACCAGAATGTCCATTCTGACCGAGATACATTTCTGCTTTTTTGAAACATACTTTTTGTACGATAAAATTATCTATAATTTTTTTATCCTTGTTAAAATCAAAAGACAAAAAATCTATAGAAAATTTCTTATTTCAAATATCATTTCCTTTAAATAATTTTTAATAGCAGGTGCTCTACCTTATTCATTATTAGTAGGCGATAAGACAATGGACGATAAAATGATCGTCGATTATGCAAAACAAAATTAACCCTTCTTTGATTAAAATTCATTGTAGCAACAATAGACACTTGTAGGTTGTACAAAATTTAATAATAATCCCCAAAGTTTTTAGACCAATAAATTATAAAATGTAGGTTGAAACTAAGGGGGGACAGCACAATTTACAGTCCGGTGTCCCCTCCCTCCATGGGTTTTATAAAAACAAAGTGAATAATCTCAATGGGTTCTATATAAATCAAATGTAAAAAAAGCTTTAGAAAAGGACTATCTAATAATAAAACCACCATGCCATTTAAATATAAATATAAATTCATTCAACAAATAAATACTTTATAACCTTTGAAATTATGCAATATTATTATCTAATCCTTTTGTTATTTTTTCTTTTTTATTTCTTGTTGATGAATTGGCAGTATGATTTAAGTAAGTACAATATTTTAGATACTGTACAAAGTAATTTTAATTCATTAGAAGACGTCTATATCTTTAATATATGCATTCTCTCAAAATAGCCCCTCTTATCTATTTATTAAATAGAAGCTTTTTCCTTTAAAAAAATTATTTTAAAAAAACTTCAAACCTTCTTTAAAGCCTATTTTACAAAATATGTACTTTACAAAATAGGACCTATAAAAAACCCTCAAAATTTTAATATGACTTGTTCATTTTGTAATATTTCAAATTTTGTTTTTATTAATTTGAAGTCATATTCTAATTACCTTGAATATGATTGTCCTTGTTAAAATTAAAATAAAATAATAGCATACAATTATGATAATATAGGCTTACAAGTTAAAATAGTGAAGAGTTTGGAAATAAAATTTCTTACATCAAACCCTTTCAAATTTCGAGCAGTAAATAAAAGTCACAGGATGTTTGTGTGTCTGAATGTACCTTAGGGTCTTGCAAACCACCGGACCGATTTTGTTTTCCTTTATAGGAGAATGGAAGGTTTATAACTATTTTGGAGTAGCATACCCTCACGCCCTCAAGAGAAATAGCTTTGGAAAAAATAACACTCCAAAAATAACTACAATTGAAGGGCAGACATCTCCTCCACCCCCCTATTCCAAAAATTGCCCCTAGATGCCTCTAGGGTTGTAACCAATAGTCGAGAAAAATACAGATGTACTTTTAACAAGGATCTTATGGAGTAAAAAATAAACTTTTAAAAATTTTGACTCGCCCAACTGTTAAAGTATAGTGAATTGCAATTATTTTGCCTGTGTTCTTCTCATGTTTTGTTGTCAGGGTATATTTGCAACTTTCAGCGTAGCTATTCTGTAATAATGGCTTGTATTATTTACGTCTTTAAAAATGTTTTACACAAGATAAAATAAAAGTGCTTTTGATAGTATTTTTTATCAATAAATAGTTTATTTGATAATGGATTTATAATTAATTGGATGTTACTTCAGATTTTTATGGTCTCCAACAAAAGTGAAACTCGCAGCGGGTTAAAATAACTACACCCCCTTTACCTCATCCCCTCCATTCCTACTAGCTGAACGAACTAACAAATAAATAAGGATCATGTTAGCAACTTAAATTGACAATTTTTCCCCTCTCATATCCATATCCATTATCCATTTATTTAATACATTTATATTTTAAAATTTCTTTGCCTATTTTACCTTCATGGATTTTAATTTCCTTGTCTTTTAATATTACATCTTAGATAAATATTTATTCTTATATAACCGTTTAGGATAAACCTTCTTTACTTTATAACAAGGAGGAGCATGTCTATAAGTAGCGAAGTCTCAACTGCGATTATATATTCAAAAAGGAAATTAAAGTATGTTCTTATGTTATGTATTACAAAATGAAATGGTAAAATGATTACAAGTAAATTTCTATGAACATAAAATAGCACCATCCTAATATATAAGGTTGTAATTTTCTAACAAGTGCACAGATAAGCTGTTTTTATTTTTACTAGATAACTTATTGATGTCCGTCTATCAATTTAGTTAGGAATATAATTATATATTTTCATATTTTAACTAGGTACAAAAATAAGTAGTATTTTTATATGCTACAATGGTATAAGGGAGGTTTTTAAGCCGGAAAAAATAAACAGGTGGATTCTGTGTTTATTGATTTCTTAACTGAAAGACAATTATCATACTACTTTATTATTTACTTTCGGCTACGCCCCCTAGAAGTCTCTAGGGGCACTTAAGGTGAACGGGGGGGGGGGGGAGGAATCGACCACCCCATATACTCAATGTTTTAAAAAGAAAAATAATTTTGATGAGGGTCATTTTTATTGGAAGGGTAGACGTATCCTCCCACCCAAAAAGTTAAAAACCTTCCTTGGACCTATAATAAGCCTTACTGTCATGGAGAACCATATCGATTCAGCGGTTAGTTAGATCCTTCGCTACAGCCAAAAAAAGTTTACTACTTTATATAATAGAAAGAAAGTTAAACCTCCTTTCTACACCTAGGTGATTCCCCCTTATTTGATTAAATGATTGGTTTTTTTTTATTATCCTAACATATATCACTTGATAAATAGATATTATATATTATTAAACGTAAACCTATTTACGGATAAAAAGGAATCAATAAATATACCAATTATCACTTAAATTCATTAATATTTCTAAAGGTTTAAAATAACAAATATGAACTTGTATGCTGTAGCCTTGACCACTGTAAAATTGTAACTAAAGGCAAGTTTATTGCAAGTAGAACCTGGGTTACTGTGGATTCAAGTGGCGCGCGGCGTTCAAGTCTCTACTACTCCTGCTACACTTGTTTTGGTGTGCACGCACTCGAGCACAAACTTTCATTAAATAGACTAAAATAAACACTATACATTTTTTTGGTTTCTTTTTGCACATTAGGCCTTTGGTCATATTAGCACGTTTTTTGATAGCCAATGTATGATTAGTTGTCGCATCGTATTGTATACAAGACAGCTTTCAGTAGGTATTTTAATGAAAAATTATAACATTAAACCAGTTTTGTTAGTCCCGAGCAGGCGATGAACCGGGATAACAAAAAAAGATTAATAGATTTTGAAGCCATACTGGAAAATATTTTCTTTATATGTTGTTTATTTATTAATATATAATAAAAGTTTAGGGGAGAAACCTATTATTTAGAATTAAGCCCTTTGATAAAATTATTCTTTTCATGCACTGGGCAGCTTGTTTTTAAGCTACTTCTATCATATTGCTTAAAGTTTTACCCTTTAAACCTTAAAATTGCCCAAAGCCTCAAAATTTTCTTTGCTTGATCGATTTTTTTTATTTTTTTAGATTTAGCTGTTGTTAGAAATATTCTGTCGATATACATGACTTCCTGGACAGTACATGTGTATATTATATTAATATTTGTATGTGTGTGTTTGGATGTGTATATGTATGTGTGTGTGTAAGTGTGTGTGTGTCTACTAAGGACCAGTATTTGTAGTGGCTATCTATCTATCTATCTGTCTGTCCGTCTGGCTGTATGTATATCTGCTAACTCCAGCTAAGGTATATAAATATTTGTTAATTCTTGTGCGTATTTGCAATGATGATGACTACGTAAATCGGTGCTTAGGATGCAAGAGGATAAACATCCATCATTATATAAAAGTAACACTATCTGCGTCTGTCTGTCTTTACCGAAGGATCTCGCTAACCGCTGAACCGAACTGGTTTTCCATTTATAGCTTCTCATAGATCCAGGAAAGGTTTATAACTAATTTGGGGAGTAATTTAAAATTCAACCACCCAAAACCTCAAGTGCCCCTAGAGACCTCTAGGGGGCGTAGCCGCTAATTCAAATTAGTTTAATGATTTTCTCCATGAACATTTAAAGCATCTATTGATTATTCGATGAATTAAATTTTAAATTCAAGGCAAGTTCTAAAGCTGCTTTTTTCCCTTTTATCATCAAATGAAGCGAAAGAAATGCATTGAAGGGAAGTAAAAAGGGTTAGTTTAAAGGGGGATTGGCAAAATAGGATTCATAATAAAACAAGGATGACAGCATCCATAAGTAGCGAAGCTCAGAAATTATGAATGTATATTATGAATATATTTACCATATACCAGTGTCATCCTGTATATTTGATGAAATAGGGAAATGACGAAAACTTCAAAATCACGCAACCTTTAAATCACGAAAAATTAAAAATCTAGGAATCGATCTAGCAGCACAATATATAAACAAATCTTAATGAAACTTTATGAAAATATGGAGACTATTAGCATATTCAATCCCTGATAATTTCAGCCGTAAATTTTGAATAGGAATTGAGAAAACAATAGAAAACCTAAAAATCTAGGAATCGATCTAGCACCCCTATTAATAAAAAATCGTAATAAAACTTAAAGAAAATATGTAAAATGTAAATTTAAGCAATCCCTGAAAATTTCAGCGCATTATTTTAAAAAGGAGTTGAGAAAATCAGAAAAACATGAAAATGTAGGAATCGATCTAGCACCCCAAATGACAGACGGTTGGACAAAACAATGTATAGATTAGACGGGCATATGTTATAAGAATCTTCACTAAAAATTTTAGCTGTCTATCTTTTATAGGAGCCGAGAAAATCACGTTTCCCCCACTTTGTCTCAGACGGACGGACATTTCGAATTATAGAGTAGCTTCGCTACTAACAATGATAACAAGATCCATAAAAGTGAAGCTCATCAAATGAGATTGACAGACTTACAAACATAAAAAAATGTTAAGTAACAAATAAATCAATAATTAACATTATGCAGTTAAGCATGAACTAAAATTTTCAAAACTTAAAAAAAAAAAATTCTAAAAATTTAGTTCTCAAATTATTTTTTTAAAACTGGTAATTTTATATATATATTGGGTTGAATCCCGTGAAACCGTATGGACTGAATTCCGTGGGTTGAGTCCCGTATGGACTGAATTCCGTGGGTTGAGTCCCATATGGACTGAATTCCGTGGGTTGAGTCCCATATGGACTGAATTCCATGGGTTGAGTCCCGTATGGACTGAATTCTGTGGGTTGAGTCCCGTATGGACTGAATTCCGTGGGTTGAGTCCCATATGGACTGAATTCCGTGGGTTGAGTCCCATATGGACTGAATTCCGTGGGTTGAGTCCCGTATGGACTGAATTTCGTGGGTTTAGTCCCGTATGGACTGAATTCTGTGGGTTGAGTCCCGTATGGACTGAATTCCGTGGGTTGAGTCCCGTGTGGGCTGAATCCCGTTGGGTTGAATCCCGTGTGGACTGAATTCCAATGGAACCAAAAAATATCATTAAAAATGGACGATTTTAGTTTTCCGTTAAGGACTGGTCGACCTTAATAAAGAAAAAAGTAAGAATTGGTATATAGAGATGCTCCACTCATTATATAGAGACAGGTATAAGGTATAACCAACAAGCGAAATAAATATAAAATAATATTTGGGGGGCAAAAGGAGAGGTCGTCAATTTTACGATGTGTTGCCCCCCAACGACAGCTGAAAAACACGTATAGGTTTCGTGATTTTTTTCCGAATTAATTTTGTTATTGGTTAGCTGATATAGAGATGCTCCACTCATTAAATATTGCCTATTCTTTCAAGTAATTACTTTATTTCACAAACCAAATAAAAAGAAAATTAACATATTTTTTTTATACATATATTATGCATAGCTGTTACATAAATTATTTTGGCCCCAGCCACAGCCACTCTCAGCCGCATCTAAAAAATCATAATTCAGCCACACTTATAGTCATCAGCCTAACACTCTGTGACGCAGCCACTTTTAGCTGCTGCCCGCTTAGTCACCATGAACCGAAGCCACCCTCAGCCGCAATCGCAGCTTTGCAGCTTAATGTGCAATTAGAGTAACTATAATCAAATAGATAATAGACAGCTAGCATATTTTGTGAACATTTTAGAGAAGGTTTGCATTTTCAAACTTTTTTGAAGGATTAAATATGATAATCAAATTGTCCTAAAACATACAGTTCTTTTGAAATTAAGACAATTATAGAATTTTTTTGAATTTGCATAAAACTGAATTGTTTATGAAATTCACCAAGATCAAACAAAACCTTTTTTTTAATTTTTTTGTTTTTATTTATTTACAGTTTTTCTAGATTTTACTCATTAAAAAATAAAATAGTAAAATGATGTCTGTCTGGTAATAAAAGTTTTGGTAACATGCTCTGCTTTTTGGGAAATATTCCTATTGGTTATGCAAAGATTTAAGCAATTTTTCCGAAATTTTTAAAATAAAAAAAATTTGTGGTATTTTTAAAAATACATAGCAACCATCTTGTTTTTGGGCGCTTACCTAAAGTATCCTCAAGAACACTATACCCCCCCCCCCCCATCTCCTTTATTTTTTGGGCGCTTAAATGAAGTACCCTCGAGAGCACTGTACCCCCACCCCTCCCAACCACCAACTTTTTTATCATGAAATAAATTAAAAATAAGGGGAAGAGGATAGTTTATCGTTTGATTCTTAGTTTATAAGGGGTACCTGGTAGCCCAGCAGGGTTAAGGCACCGCAGGTATAAGCTCTGTAAGGTGGGGAATTATCAGTGTCTAACCAGCCACTTGTGGGAAAGAAACATTTTTAAATTAACCAGACACTTAAAAGTTTTCAGTAATTTACCAACTAAAACATGTGAGGCCTTATTTACACCATTTTCAAGTGAAGCTTTTTCATAATCAGGAACAATAGTTCAGAGCGTCATTACAATGTCAGTACAGCAGGGATAGTCAGGTCTTGTGGATATTTATTCATTAATAAATTGTCTGATTGTTTTTAACTTCGCCTACAAAAGATATGATAATCCTGTATCTTTTTTTCAGCCGCAAACTTTTATGATAAGATGTATTAGATAAACATATTAAAGTAGTATTATGTAAATGTTGAAAACAAGGATGGCAATATCCATAAAAGCAAAGCTCTAAACAGTAGGACAAACGACTTTAAAATCCTCTTAATTTTATATAAGGATGTTATTGTAACACCAATTGAAACATTCATCAAACCCTAGTTATAGAGTAGCTACGTATGCGTGTGTGCGTTAAGTACTGATACAAAGCAATCCCTTATTTTTATTAAATCTAAATATGTCATATAGACATGATGGAAAAGTTTGAAGTTTAAAGCCTCTAAGTTAAAAAATTACTGTCACAGGAACCATCTGAAGATTTCTGGAGACAGGATCAGGCCCTGCAGGACCATACTTTCATATTTGGATGTACTACTATAGGATATTTTAGTATTTTGGTAACATGGATGGAAAAATTTTAAAAAATCCAACTCCCAGTTATGTGTCATACACCTATTTATAAAGTAACTTAGTTATAGCCCTCTATCTTTCACACACAGAAAATGAGATAGAAAAAACTCAAGGCGTTGGGCGTTTTATGCCCCCCCCGCCCCCCCCCCCCCTGAATGATAAAGTTTAATATAATGCAATACAAAAATGAAAACTATTTTGAAATAAATTGAAAATAAGGTAAAGGGTTCTCAGTGCTAAACAAGGTATTTTGTGTAAAAGCGCCAAAAAATGTCATTTTTTTTATAAAAATCACGCAACCTTAATAAAGTCTTAATTATTATATTAATTTATATTAATTATCTTATTGCTCTTGTATTCTATTTGTTTGATAACTGTTATTAATCAAAAATAAAAATATACTCATTATTAAAGCACCTATTTATAAAAAAAAATGATATCAATGCAATAATATGACTTTGTAAGTTTGTACGTATCAATCACATATAAAAATAAAATTCACGAAACCTAAATTGAGTTAATAGAAACGGATAACATAAAATATTTTTGCTAGGGTCTTTTACAAGTTAAACAATATAAGTTTTGAGACAAATAAAAGTTGGGGGCACCATGTTTTTCTCCGTGTGCAATATCCCTGACAAAAAGTTCTTACACAAATAAATTTCGTACACAATTGCAGAGACTATGTGACAAATCCCCTTAATAGATGGTTGACTCTTAATTCCCCCTTTCCCTTATCTGTTAGTTTTGAAGAAGCGAAGTTACTATATAATTATAAATAAATACTCATTCGTTCGGTCTGTTATACATCCACGTTACAACATACTTTGTCGATCCAATAGTCGTTAAACAAAATCTATATATTATTACTGAGATGTAACAATAGATTTTCATGTACTCTAATGAAGTGAAACTCGTAGCTGGCTAAAATAACGATATCCCCTATCCACCACTTATACCCCATCCCCTCTCCTCTTGATTGACTTTCTAAGAAGAGTTTATTTTCTCGGCTGCTGTATGAGATTTGCATCTATTTTCATATTAATTGAGCATATAATTAACTTTGTACTGTTTGAATATTCTTAATACTTGATTCATTTGGGTGCTTCTTCATTTATGGAAATTGCAACCTTTGCTCAATATTAGTTTAGGTTAGGTCTGATCTGGTTATTGACTCATCAGATTAGATATTCCTACAGGGTTAGTTCCTAAAAAAGACCTATATTAGCAAAGTTTTTAATATAGGGGGGGAAGGGGGGGTTCTAGGTCGACTAACATTAAACTAGCAGCAATTGTAGCAAATATTTTGAGAAGAAGCAGGCCTAGATTTAGACAAAATATTAATAGTTTACGTTATTGTTGTCAATAACCTATTTGTCCATTACTCTACTTGCACACATTTATTTTTCAATGTACAAAAGTAGAGCAGATAAAATCAAATATCTTTACTTAAAATCTGGTTCTTGGTTTCTCTAGATGAAATCTCTAAGTCAAAGGAGGTGGATATTAATCTCTCTAATTGTGAATTGCAGAGCTCAGCAGCCGACACCATGGAAACTGTCCCAATTTTGTATAACTTTTGCGGAACAAGTTCCAGTTACGTCATATTTTTCTTTCCCGAAAAAGGGAGGGGGGAAAGAAAAAAAAGGGAAGGGGGGAAGAAAAAAGAAATGGGAGAAAAGGGGGTTTTCCCCATCTCTTTTGAAGAGATTTTCTTCCCCCCTTCCCTTTTTCGGGAAAGAAAAATATGACGTAACTGGAACATGCTCCGCAAAAGTTATACAAAATTGGGACAGTTTCCATGGTGTCTCAGCAGCCGCGCCTCAGCCGCCTGTAAGCCTTAGGGAAATCAGCCTTTTACAATTCTAAAATTCCATCATAGGAAGTCTAAACTTGTTCCAAATATAGCAATCTCTTCTTTAGAGAAATCAAAGCATCCAAACGGGCTTAACTTTGAGGCTTATCCGCGGCTGACGCGCGGCTGCCTAGTCCTGGTTAATTGTTTTAGACAGCCAAAACAGAAAAAAAGTTAACAAAAAATTTCCATTAGTAGCAGAAAATACTTTAGATATCATAACTACAATAATATAGTATAATAATAAGTTAAAATCCTGTTTTGTTAGCCGTAAGGGACCAAAGGCTTGTTCTAAGAAAACTAGTTTTAATCTTATGATTTATTTTTTAATATTCGTGGAAAATTAACTTTAATACAGAGTTTTTCGTTATGGCTGAGAACCGGTTCAAACCGGATATTAATCGGTTTCGAAGCCACACTGGAAACCTTTTTACTTGATTTTTAATTAATTTTTCTTACATATTTTTAGCAGAAAACATATTCAATGAGTGTGAAAATTCAGCGCTAAAACTGGATGCTGTGAGTATTGGTGCAAAAAAATGAACACAGTATGACGTAACAAAAAAATTAGCCAATGAGAGGCCACTATAAATTTTACCATTGGTCAATAACGGCCTCCCATTGGCTAATTTTTTTTGTTCCACCGTTTGGCCGTTAACAGGCTTTAAAGTTAATAAATTTTTGCAGATAATTTTTACCAGAAACATGCACCGTGAACTGCATTAGATACCATTTTTTTAAAAATTTTTTTTGTGTTTTTTTTTCTTGCATAGATTATGAATAATATTAATTATGAAAACATTAAAAACGATTATCTAAGAGTTTATCGTGTCGCAAGTTCTAAAATTGGGTGTTAGATTCCTATCAGTTCAATATAATAATCATTTTTCAATGTCCTACCCCTTGACATCATAAGTGTCTTCATGAAATAGCTAAATATTGTGCACGATCTTGTAAACCTTGAGAGGAAGGGTTTTTTAAACACATTCTTTCATTCATTGGCTTCAAAACCTTGGGGACTGTTATTAAATTTTAATTGGGGGATAAAAACTAGCAGTGTCCAAACTTTTCTAACAACCTTTCTCAAACAATGATTTTGTTTATCATAATTATGTCTGAACATCAATTTATCGTCCAGAGACTTATCCCCGATTAAAAGACTGGGCAGATTACTGCACTATTTGCAGGGAAGCTTAGCTTGGTCCAGGGCAGGTTTGGGGCTAATCTTTATATCTATAATACAAAGTAGAACGATGTCTGTCTGTTTGTTTGTTCGTTTAATTGTTTGTTTGTTTGTAACGAAGGATCTCGCTAACTGCTGAACCGATCGGGTTCTCCTTAACAGGGTAGCTTCTCATAGGTCCCAAGTGCCATTATAGGCATCTAGGGCCAAAGCCGCTAGTAGTATATAAATTGCTGTATGGGCAAATTAAGCATTGAATAAAAGGATATTGTTAAAGGAAGAGAAAACATAAATAATATTGATTATGTTAGATTGTAAAAACACCAAAACTGGGGAAATGGGAAATATGACTTTAGGATTCGCTAATTGGGAATACAGTCTCATTTTTTTTTAATTTTAATTGGAAATCATCAGTTTCCTGTCTTTAAACAAGCTTTTTTTGAAAGCAAAGCTTTTCTAAAATTATATCCATAGTTGACTAACAGTTATTTTGATCCAATAGTTCATGATTAAACCGTTCTATTGAGTTTAGATTCTCATACCATAATAGTTGTTTATCACATCGTATTATAGACATTAGATAGCTTTCTGCGGATATTAAAAGAAAAATTATAAGATTAATTCTTGTTTATGACTTCTATTATTTTCATATTCGTAGAAACTGTCAGTAATGTCAGAACATGATTTTTCAGTATGGCTGAGAACCGGTTCTAATTATATTCTATACTGGAAACTATTTTCTGCAAACAGAATATACATATTTTTTATGCATTATAAATACTAAACATTTCGAATAGAAAGAATCATTTTGGGTATAGAACTATTTAAACTTTAAGAACTATTTATCTTTATTTTACACCTTTTTATCAAAGTTTGTGTCTATTAAATTTTTTCCAAGAGTCTGGTGGCTTAAATGACATTTTAATGGCCAATTTGGTGCTAAATTAATGTCATTTTACGTTCATATGCAGTGTTTCAGTGTGTTTGTGTTTATATTTGAGTGTATGAATGTCTGTTCTAGCTTGTGTGTGTGTGTGTTTGTGTATGTGTAAGTATGAGTGTGTGCGTGTGTGTAATTTGACTATGTGTAACAGAAGTTAAACTAGCTAGCCACTTATCTTAAGAAAACTTTAAGGGCCCAATTATTTAGTAAAATATATTGATTGGGCACATGTCATCTCCTCTGCTCAACATGTTTCATCACAATTTCCTCCGTTGCGCCGCTTCCCGCCTCCCATTGGCTCCGCCAAAAGTTCCCCAATTAAATAGCGCTCTCTGATTGGATTGGAACAACATAGCGCGGAAGCGCGAATGTCGCATATGATTGGCTGGAGATAGGGGAAAATCTGCGGAGATATTTGTCAGAATGACTGACCGTCGTTTTTGCGCGCATTTTAAACACTCAAATGTTGTTAGGTTATTTAAAAATGTCATTAGTTAATCAGTGATACTGATCCTGGCAGGATGAACATAGGTAGAGACAGTCAAACAGCCATAGCGCGCCAGTGTGAACCCATGATTAAAAAGCCATTTTCTATTGATAATTTGCTTGGTGTTGATAGAACAGAGCCAACAACAGATATCCACAACCATGGACATGATAATCATCATGTTGAATCTGCTCAAGATTTACATATTCCACATATCAAAGATGAACAGTTAGAAGAAGGCGAAGAGTCAGGTAGTTTAGAAAATTTATCAAAGTTGATTATCGCAGCAAAAACAAGCCAAATACATTTTGAGTTATGACAAAGCTAAAGTCTAATTCGAGGGTATTGGAGAAACTTTCATATATCATAAATCGATGAGCATTTTCGTTATTTCGTTATTTGTAAAGAAGACATGTTTTTAAAGTTGCCACACAACCAAAATGATCTATAAATTTATTTTTTTCCTCAGTTAGTGATTGGTAACTTTTCCTATATCTCTCTAGGCAGTGATATGTATTTTGTCTTCATTTTTAGTCAATGTAGTATTGATTTATATTTCAGATGATGAGTCGAGCCTAGATGACCGCAAGAAGCGGCCACGGACCGCCTTTACCGCCGCTCAAATCAAAGCCTTGGAGCAAGAATTTGAACGTAACAAATATTTGTCTGTGTCAAAAAGGCTCCAGTTGTCAAAACAGCTGAAGCTAACAGAAACTCAGGTAGGACTTTCATGAGAAGCTAAAGCATTATCTGCTTGCAATGGGATGCGATACTCTAACGCCCACTGCATGTTAGATTAAGTAACATACAGACAACCCTCACTTTGATTGCACGACCTTTGTCTGAAAGTCCTTACTGTGCTTGATAATGAGTTATTGAAAGGAATTTTTATTTATTTGAAATCTAAAAGACCCCACAGAGAGGGAAAGGACAATGTGAGCTTAATTTATATTTGATTTAATCTTGTCACATTATTTACATGGAAGGTTATTTTTTCATCTCTTTGTAGAAATTCTCAAACGAAACAGAAATAAATTTTTCCAGCATGGCTTCGAAATCGATTGATATCCGCTAGATTAGTACTGGCTTTCAGCCATGCTTAAAAATCATGATTTGCATCGTATTACACTCAATTTCCCACGAATTTCATGATGAAACTCCTATATTTGTTACCAATTTTGTTAGCCCTGGCTTTTCGGCACCAGGGTGCCAGCGAAACAAAGTATCTCAAAAATCAGCCATGTGACGTTAGGGATTATCCATCTCTTTTAAAAGGGGGTTTCTTTCCCACTTCTCCTCTTATCTCCCTCATTTTTATTACGTCACATGGCTGATTTTTGAGACACTTTGTCCCCCTACAAGGAAAACTGGTTTTAACTTTTAATCTTATATTTTTTTATTTTAATACCCGCAGAAAGATGTCTATAGTACGATGCGATGAATAACTATTATCAATCTGTTTCGCGATATAAAAAAGTTGCAATAAAAATATTAATTTTAGATAAAGATATGGTTTCAAAACCGACGAACCAAGTGGAAAAGAAAATACACAAATGACCTGGAATTATTGGCCCAGCAATATTACTCTTCCCTTGGGTCACTGGCCCCGAGACCTATGGTTCTGGGGGATAGACTCTGGTAAGTTTCATTTTCAGTAGCGTAGATTCTCTTTAATTTCTTTAATTTAAGGGGAAAGTGTTCTATTATAAACATATTGGAACTAAATCTTATTTTAACATTTTAGGATTTGTTTTTATAGATATTACTTTAAAAATTGAGTTTTTCTTTTTTGGTAGACATTATTTAAGTTATGGGATGGTTTTATGACATTTTATTTCTAATTGTTAGTTAAGCTAGGTTAGGGAGACTTTTCTATTACCTCTTTATCTTCGAATACAGCAATTGAATGCCATGGGCGTAGCTTCTGCTTTTAAAAAATTTCAAGTTTAAAATAATTTACATATTATTTTATTTAGGTTATTTGGACCAAATGGTGCGGGAATACCTTTACCACCTTCTCAGGGTAGCAACACACAAATACCACCATCCCTCCATTCTCTCTACCCACACCAACCCTCCTCCTCTCCCCATATAACCCCATTGCCGCCATACTTACCGAATTCCGGCGGACCCCATCACCTTCCTTTCCATACTGGAGGTCCACCAGCGTCCCTACTGCCGTCCCTGCCGCTTTTACCACAGCACAGACAGCAGCACCAGCCAGGCGGAAGTCCACCGTCTGTTCGCCCACACTTTCTCCGCCACCATTCGCCTCCACATGCCTCAATGGGTGGACTTGCCGGGCTCTTTAACGGACCTGGTAGGTGTAGAACCCCACCTGGATTAACCAGAAGCCCGACGGGCTTATCCAGGTCGCCGCCAGCTTTTCCAGGGCGGTCAGATTCGCCCGCAGAACAAGACGAACCAGAATTAAAGCTTTCAGATTCACCCAATGTCAAACCATCACATTTTCAGTTCCCAAATCCATTTTTAGGGCACCCAGACGCCCAGGTTACAAAATCAGAGGATGGTATATCCCCATTTCATCAAATGCTGCTGAATAAATCTTCTAATGGTCTATCCCCACCACCAGCCTCAAATTCGCCTGACCTGGATTCTGATAATTGATATTAATGTTTTAATTGAAGTTTTAGAAGAAAAACAGTATCATTAAAATAAGAAAATTTTGAAATAAAAGAAAAGGAGAAAGAAATTTAAATGCAATCAAAAGAAATTTTTACTACAAAAGTAGCCGCAAAGTAAAGGGCTACTTAAACACTTTTTCTTGTGAAATATTTTCTACCTTATACCTCCTACAATTACAATTAAAATTAAATTAACAAATAATTACAATTAAAATGTAATGATTAATGTTTTATGTTATGTATTAAACTTGCTTTATTTAAATACCTAATAAATTAATTAATAATAATTGTGCCATAGTTAATTTAGATTTAAAACTAATCCTATAGTAATTAATACCGAGGACAAATTTTTCCAGAAGTAGCAAATAACAAGAACAATAATATTTAAGTTTAGAATTTTACGCATTGAACAATAAACGGTAATACAGAAAAAAGGAAGATATCATAGCTTAGAAAATAGATGCAATAGATGAATAACGCAAAAAATGCACAATAGCAAGCTATTTAGACTATCTCTACTGCAAGCGTTTGTGTAGTAATGTTCTTGTGTTTGCGTCACTAAGAGAGAAACATGTAACTCGTTTATTGGTCAATTTGTTCATCCAGTTGGAAAGGATGGGATGAGGTAATGGAGGTGGGATGGGAGAATCGTTAGTTTAGCCCGCTGCAAGTTTCACTTTATTAGAGAACATGAAAATCTGGTGTAAGATCCAAGTAATAATATGTACATTTATAATACCCAGTAGACCAAGAATGTGCGTAAGTTTAAAATTTTTTAAATAAACCCTTTTTGAAACAAGGATGACAACATCCATAAAAGCGAAGCTCTGAAACGGTAGGACAAACGGACATTAAGACTTGTATAATGTCAGAACTGAATAATCAGAATGCGAATGTATAAGAGTCAAAGCAAAATTGTAAGTAAAGTTGTTGAAAAACTGCTTGATACAGGATAATGATTATGGACATACTTACATTTTTAGGACTTGATTATAGAGTTGCTTCGCTTATAATATTGTACTTTGTTGTCCCAGGAATCAGTATACCAAAAATCAGACCAATCGGATAATTAGGTCACATACAAATTTGTTGTTAAAAATGTAAAAAAAATCAACATGTTTAAAATGGACGTACGGACATTCTGGTAATGATTATAGAGTTGCTACGCTTTCTAACTCGTACCTAACTATTACAGGAATCACCATGCAAAATTTGAAATCAATAGGACAATTCTAACATGCCTAAATTAACGAAAAAAGCTATTTAAAAAAGTAAAAAAAAATCAACATGTTTAAAATGGACGTACGGACATTCTGGTAATGATTATAGAGTTGCTACGCTTTCTAAATCGTACCTAACTACTAAAGGAATCACCATGCAAAATTTGAAATCGATAGGACAATTCTAACATGTCTAATTTAACGAAAAAAGCTATCCGTGACGGACGGACGGACGGACCGACCCTAATTATAGAAAAGCTTCGCTTTTAAAAAATATTTGTATAACATAAGGTAGGCCCCAATATGAAATTAAATGTTTTTTTTTTAAAATGTTAACTGAATTAGCCTATCATCGAACTCTTCTGTCTATATTGTCTATAGTACAAACATATTGAGTAGTTTGGTTTTTAAAAGAAATACAATGAATTTTTTTTGTAATGTATAAGAAGTTACCAAGTAAAAAATTTATTAAAAATATCAATCTTAACTAATCTAGTGAGACAAATAGTTGACAATAATATCACAGCAGTTGATAAACAAGCATAAACATAATCAGAGTGTGTAAACTTTTGTCTGTTTAGAAACCAGAGCCCAATGGTTGTCTCAGCACAGAACCAATCAGCAGTTGTCGCAGGTAGGCTGCACTGCCCGTACTTCCACCAATCAGATAGGGAGGAATGTTCTATTGGCTCTAGTGAGGGATCCTGAAAGAAATATTAATGTTTTAGTGGCTAACAAATGATGATCAATTAATCTCAATAATCTGTCAAAATTTAAAAATTTTACAAACGATTTTTTTATATTTAATCATATATAATTAAATCCCTTAAAGCATGCTATGAAATATTAGGATAAAATAATTTCCGCTGGTAAAGCTTTATGCTAAGAAATCTAATTGTTTATAGATGATTTATCAAATGGATTAATATAAAACCGCCATTTCGCACCAAGATGTACATTTATAACCAATAATATGTTCGGGTTGCACCTACACTGTATTCCTATTGGTCCAATTAATGTATTGTTAATTTAGACTTTCTTATTTGTTTTGCAAAGTTTATCTACTGTCGTTCTGTTGCTATAAGATTGATTTCATTTTGATATTGCTCAGCTTCTAATTGTTATAATTTAAAAACACTTTTATTTACCTGAATTTTCTTACATAAATTGCACATTGCCTGAAAAAAAAAACATTAATTGATATTGTAATTTTATAAAAGCAAAGCTTTTCATCTTTTCCCAGATTTTGTCGTTTGTCAGTGTAAAAAGTGAGAGTAGGGGAAATGCTTTGGTCCCCAAACCATAGAGACAAGTTGGATGTCCAAGTTCAAGAATCTACAAGGGTGAGGGCGGTTAAGATGTAAACACCCCCCCCCCCCCGCCCTCAAAAAAAATTCCTGCTTTGCACCATGGTTTAATGGCCACAGTTTTCAAAATCTGGTAAGTTTTGGACACCCAAAATGTTTATTTTGTATTTTTAACTTTTAACCCTCCTCCAAACAAAAAGCTTAGACGTCCTTTCTCCCTAATGACATAGTCATACCTGGCCAATGATAAAGGTACGGTTGTGAATAACAGTATAATTAATTCTCCACCAGTGATACTTGTTATACTCGGCATCATACTCATCCAAATAGTTTATATACTCTGCTAACTTTTCTGGCGTGGCAAAATCCTAAATGGTTTCAACAATTTTAGTTTCGATTTCAATTTAGACGTAATTGTCATCGTACAATACAACGCAAAATAAAAAAAGTAAAGTGGCTTTAGTTAAAACAAGGTTGAAAACATTCATAGAAGAGAAGGGTTCAGAAGGCAAAGTTCTACATCCCCTTAACGGTCGGGGGGGGGGGGGGGGGGGTGGAGGGAGCGTTTCTGTGTGTGAAAGATAAAGAGCCCAAACTGCGTGACTTTTTAAGTATGGGTATGACACATAACTGATAGTTGGAATTTTTTGAATATCTTCATCCTGGCGGGCACAGGATGCCAGCAAACCTGGCAGGGTTATCCAGGTAAAGAGCAAAATCTTACCAAAGTATTAAAATATTCTCTAGTAGTACCTCCTAATATTAACTACAGGTGTTCAAGTCAATTTCAGGTTCCAAGTATGATCCTGCAGTTCCTGATCCTCCAGGTCTTCAGAAATCTTTAAAAGGCTCCTGTGGCCGCAATTTTTGACTTAGAGACTTCAAATTTTAAACTTAAGTTTTTCTTACATGTTTACATAACATATTAAAATTTAAAACATAAAGATCCGCCGCCGTTTTCCTGCCGACCGCCGACGGCGGTGGCTGGCAGCTGCCAAGTACAGCTGCGGCCGCTGGAATTATATTTTGATATTTCTAATATAAAATTTAAATAAAGATAAACATTTTCTGCAAAAAAATTTTTTTTTACATTAAAAAATAAGAAAATCACAGCCGTTTGAAATTTTTAAGTAAAAAAGGACCTAAAAACAAAGGTTGTTAAATAAAAGGGTGAAGGAAGCGAAAATTGACTTTGACTTACTTAAGGTAGGAAATTCATTATCAAACATGGGACTTGCACAACAAAATGTTAGCCCTATAGCTCTAGTAGGAACTGAGATGATAGGGGGGGCGTTGAACGCCCCCCCCCCCCTCCGACCGATTAAGGTGCGGCAAGGGGCCCGACTGTTAAGGGTTAAACTTAAGGTGGGAGTTATGACAAAAAATTTGCTTAACATGCAAAATTTTAAATCGATAAGACAATTCTGACAAAAAATGAAATCTTTTGTATAGTTTACCTTTGCGTTTATGTATGAATGAGGTGGAGCTATGAGTGAGTAATCTGCACCACCTAAAGAAATAAAACTAAAATCATTAGATATAATTCTAGCTTCATCCCTACACTTTTCTAGAAGCTATTACAGTATTACTCATCTTGATATAGCCCTCCCCTGTCGCCAAATAGCTTAAAACCTGCGAGGGACGAGTTTCCTAGAAGATTTTTGAAGTGTTTATCAAGGTCTTACTGCGCATAAAACAAACACACATACATACAGACATATATATCCAATACTGTAAAGTAGTAAGGTTTTTTGTCTGAAGCTTAAGTTTTCAATAACTACTGGACCGATTGAGTTCTCCATTTTAGGGAAGCTACAAATTGGTCTCGGAATGCTTTTATGCTAATTTATCTTAAGATTTATGTCTTTGGGTGTTTTTAGACAATGTTCAAATGCAATTTATTCTTTAGGCTATGCACTTATAATTTAAATAAAGACGTGGGGCTCTCTATATAGGTATAAATAAATGATATCAGTTCGAATTTCCAGAGTATTCATCTTTGTGGCTAAAAAACCTACATTTTACTAGTGTTAGGTTAAGATGGGTTAGAATAGGTTAAGTTAGGTTAGGTTAGGTTAAGATGGGTTAGGTTAGGTTAAAATGGGTTAGATTAGGTTTAGTTGGTTTAGGTTAGTTTAAAACTGGTTAGGTTGGGTTAGGTTAGGTTAGGTTAAGTTAGGTTAGTTTAAGATTGAGTAGCCCTGCAGGGCTACTCAATATTACCTAACCTAACCTAATTCTTCTCCTGAAGGGATTAGAAAATATTGAGTAGCCCTGCAGAGTTAGGGTCTCCTGCAGGGGTTAGGTAATATTGAGTAGCCCTGCAAGGTTAGGGCCCCCCTTGCAGGGCTACTCAATATTACCTAACCTAACTTAACCTAATTTTCCTCCATCATTGTCTAAATATACCCCCTCCTTTCTATCATGAATACAGCTTTAGATACTAAGGGCGCAGCCGTTAGTATCTAATATTTTTCTACATATTGTATCCTCATGACTGAATCAAAATTTTCTCTTTATTTGGTGTAAATGTTTTTGAGTGCATTAAAATTACAATATAACAGACACACAAGTCTTATAGAATATATTTCATGGGATGGAGGGGACATTGTGCTGTTTATTACTCCAGTCCCCAAAGTTTCATAGTAACGTTTCCATATTCGTTAGCTTAAAAACTTTGGGGACGTTTCACTACTAATTGTAATCTAAAGATGTGATAAATTTGTGTGTTATCATTAGGGATGTACATCAATTTATCGGCCATTGTCTTATCCCTTTGATCGTTGATAATTTAGAAACTTACCATAAACAATTGGTACAACTCCATTGGCAAGAGCATTCCAGAACTTTTCAGTAACATAATGGTTACAATCTGAATTTTCAAATGCCAGATAGAATTTATAATTATCCCAGAGGGAATCATAACATTGGCTGTCACATTTCTCATTATTACAAGCTCCAAACTATAAAATAAAAGATGTTCTATAGATGTTCAAATTCAGCTTTGCTACTAAAAATTTTATCCCCCAAATTACCCTCCCTAAATCATCTTTTTTTCTTTCCTGATCAATTGTAATATACTGTTTCAGTTTGTCAACATATTCAGCTCTTCTTGATGCTGTGCTACATTTTGACACCACCCAACTAAAAATAGAGATTCTATAGTAACAGTTTATAAAAGCGAGGTTTTCTATAATTAGGTCGGTCAGTATCTTCGTAACAGATATATATTTTGTTAATTTATGCATGTTTAAATTGTCCTATCGATTTAAAACTTAGCAAGAGGATTCCTGTATCAGTAAGGTACTTTTTAGGAAGCGTAGTTAGTAATCCTTATAATAAAATCCGTAAGTCCATTTTAAACATCATAATTTTTTTTGTTTTATTGTATTTATTACAATGGATATAAAAAGTGGATATTATGACAGGAAATTTTTTTTCTTTATTTTAGGTTGCTACTTTGGTCTTCATTTATTGGCCAGTTTGTTCGCCCATTAGGAAAAGAGGGGATGGAGTAATGGGGGTGTATTTCGTGTAACGTTAAATGAGCCATATAGAAGTGGCATATTTTTAGTGTATGCGAGAATTTCTCACACTATCCACATATTCTACATCCATTCTTATAACTAATCAAAAACTTCTGACTAAACCAATCTTTATTGAATACTTATAGAGTAACTTTGGTATCTAAAGACACTTAATTAATATATAAAAAGATAATATAAAGACAACACAATTGATATCATACCTGACTAAACCTTTCTTTTCTGTAAGTATAGTTAGATTTGAATAATTTGGCTCTTGCCACTCTATTTCTCTGGGAGGAAACTCATATGCTGAAAACAGGGAGAAAATTAGGATATATTTCTAGTTTAGCTTCAAACCCGATTAATATCAGCTGGATTAGAACCGCTTCTTCAGCATCGTATTACAGGCAAATTTTCCACAATATGAAAGTAATATCATAAGATGAAAACCCGTTTTCTTAGCCCATACCTTCGGCCACGCGAGGCTAAGAAAACTGGAAAGTTAAGGGCAAAAAAGAAAATTAAGGAATAAGCTCTATTTAAAAAAGTTCAGAAAAAGATAGCTGAATGATACACTAAAAGTGCTTATAGAAATCATCATGCAAGGTTTAAAAGCGATAGGACAACTCTAACCTATTTAAATCTTTTCACTGACGGACAGACGGACGGACCATTACAGAAAAGCTTCGTTTTAAAAAAAAACTTACGTGCATTATTTTCTTGAATGAATCCATATGGTAATGGAAGATTAGAATCTGGACGATATGTCATACTCCAATTAAAGAAATTCTCATAGGAATAAAAACTGAAACCGTCCTAAACAGAATATTTAAAATCTGCTGCAGCTGCCAAACATTGCAGCCAAAAATATGTATAATCGTTCTTTTGTTTTGTACTCAAAAGAATTTTAGATACGATGTAAAATTATCCCTCCTTTTATCAGAGGACAATGTGTAAAAACAAGTTCTGCAATAAGTTGGCTTACACTGTTAGATTACAAGGTTACAAAGTATTATATCCTTTTATTGGCCTTTGCAATATATTATTTTGTTGGACAATATTGACTTTGTTATCCTGATTTTCTTCAGTCAATTTATATTGTGTATGTATCGAAATATTTCGCCCACCCCCCTCCGAAAATTATGATTTTTTCAAGAATAAAAACAGTTATTTCTTGCATCGTATTATAAACAGCTTTCCGTGGATATAGAATGTACAATTATGAGATTAAAGCCAGTTTTTTTTAGCCCCGAGGCACCGGCTAAAAAAACTGGTTTTAATCTTATGATTGTACATTTTTATATTCGTAGAAAGCTGGATATAATACGATAGTTTTTTCGTATGGATGAGAACCGGTTCCTATCCACCGGATTCGAATGAATACGAGAAAATAGCTTACCTGTATAGGCGATTCCAGGGAAAAGAAAATATATGTTTGGTTTAATCGCCTTTCTAAAAATTATTTAAATATCAAAAAAAATGAATTAGGATTTTCTATTTATTTTTAGATTATAGAAAAATAGTGGTAATCTACAATAAAAGGTAAAAGGATGTATGTCTTTCTATTTGTCCGTCCATCTATTTCTCCGAGACCGTTTGTATGAAGATCTTTACTTTCAAAAAATATACCTATTGGTCATAAAATGGATTAAGTTCTTAATTTTATGGAAGATTCTTATTTGGGTTGCTTAGGGCTATTTAATTTTATGTCTAAGTTTGGTTTTAGGCTATATTTATTAGGGCGGGTTCATATCGGAATTAGACAAAGAGGGGATATGCAACAGATAAAATTAACCTTAAAAACATTTCTGACCGAAAACGAATTTTTAAAAATTGAGTTTTAGAACGCGACCACTAAAAAATATATTTGATTATTTATTAATATGCAAAGACGACATTCAAAATTTTTTTGAATCAGAACTATGGCTTCATGGTGCTCCCTGGAAAGGCCTTGTGGAGCTGAATCAGGAACTTTTGTCCGTTTCAAAATATCTCGTTCCTAGCCTTAGAAATCACTAAAAAAACACATTTTTTAAAGGTTTATTGAGAATCGTCCAATTTGTAGAGGTTTTTTAGTTTTTCTCAGGCTAGGAACGAGATTTTTTGAAACGTTCAAAAGTTCCTGATTCTACTCCTCAATGCCTTTCTTGGGAGCACCATGAAGCCATAGTTCTGATTCAATAAATTTTTGACTCCCATTTACAAATAGCTATACAATTGAATGTCTGGTCGTCAGCGGTTTTAAGACTTAAGATAAATTTTAAATCATCCAAAGGTGTATTATACTCATACAAATCATTTGCAGATCCCCGCTTTGGCCTCAGAAAAAAAATGTCCAAAACCGACCCACCCTAATATTTATGCTAGAAGCGCAGCATCTAGTGCAACTATAAAGTAGTAAGTTTTTTTTGTATTTCCTATCTTAAGTTTCTATTACTACTGAACTGATTGAGTACTTACTTTTATCAAGTATCACGTACTGGAATGGTTTTAGGCTATTTAATTTTGTATTTAAGTTTGGTTTAAGGCTATTTTCTACTTTCCTTACTTCTACGATTACAGAGCTCCTAGGTGCTAGTACAACTATAAAGTAGTAAGTTTTTTTGTCTTTAGCTTAAGATTTCTATAACTACTGAACCGATTAAGTTCTTCTTTGAAGCATCACAACAGTATTGTAATGGTTTTAGGCTGTTTCCTTTTTTGCAGCAAGTACTGACCTTGTGGTAATTGATATTTATATTTCGGCATGTCCCAAACATGGAAAAGTATTGCATCGAAGTCAGCCACTGACTCCAAATATTGTTTGTTGTTGGTTATATAACAATTATCCACTTCACAATTATGACTCCTACAAATATATAATTATAAAAAAGAGGCATAATGTGTGTCTGTCTTTCTGTGAGTATGTTATGTTTGTTTTGATATCACTTGACACTAATTGGTGGACCTATACGCATTTACAGCATTGGTATGCACAGCTATTAACCAGCGGGTGGAGAGAAGGGGAGTATTTCCGGATAACTTGTTTTATGAGGATTTTAATAACAACACCATTAAATTATAAAAGAAAATATAATTCCCCAAAACCACAAAAAATGTTCCTTGTTCTATTGCTCTATTTTATATATTTGATCTCATAGAAAATAATGGATAAATGGATTTTGTCATTCTTGTTCGTTTAATTGTATTGTCACTTTCAAGGACAACTTAAAGTTACAGTTCAAAATACAGTTTATTGATACTATTTTTTTATTGGCACAGAAAATCTGAAACGTTTTGGTGTTGGTAGTGTAATGACAATTTTTCATTTGATCATATTCCAGCTTTCGCACAGTATGACATGATTGTTCTTGTTAAAACATGAATAATGATGTGCATAATATGAAGTAAAAATTTAAATACATGGTTGTATTCTAAAAAAAATCAGAGAACAGTAAATCAAATTAATTACGACGTCAGGGTGCGTGTGCTACGTATAATCTTCTAATTTAATGCATGAAATAATTTTAAAGTAGCTATGCTACCAAAAAGATACCTAAATGGTTGTCTCCCAAAGCCAAAAGACCAATCTTCCTCCTCAAAAAAGCTCGTGTAATACAAAACATGCTTCAAACTATCACTATAACTTATCTTTGTACATAACAAAATGTTTAACATTAAAAATAACATTTTAAACGTTGTTTTAATTATTTTATTTTTAACATAGCTTTAATAAATTGAAGGTTAGTCATGCAGACCAAAATGCGCTACAACGTAATTCTCTTGTTCAAGCAGCATGACGAGAAATGCTGATCTAACTGATGGTTATAAAAAAAAACTCTCTGAGAGTAGAGTTAAGACAAGGATCTAAAGGGATAAGACAATGGTCAGTAAATTTTTGTACATTCCTAATGAATTTAGATACAAAATATTAACTTTTTGGTAGATTGCAATTAGTAATTGACACGTTTAGACACTAAACTTAATAAACCAACCAATCAAAATTCAAATAAAGTCCCCCAAAGTTTTTATCTAACGAATAAGAAAACATTATTATAAAACTTTAGGGACTAGTGAATAAACAGCCTAATTTCCCCTCCCTCCCTGGAGTTGAGATCTACTAGTGACTTGCATCTTTCCTCGATATCATAAGTTTCTGTACACTTTTTTGAACATCATTGTCTTCATTGTCTCATATATATGATGAAAAATCTAATTGTATTATTTTTTGCTGAAAAAAAACTCAATATTTAATGAAAAATGAAAAATGAAAGAAATCATCCACAATATTTGAAATGGCTTTGAACATTTATTGTATTACGCCCGCAATGACTAAGCAATTTTCGCCAACAAAATTCAGAGCTTTTTTGATACAATTATAGAAGTGGGGGAATAATGTTATCTTTTGAAAATTAGAGGAGGGGGGGGGGATTATATTTCTCTGTGCAATAAAATAGAACAAGGATAAGAAATGCAAAGCCAAGTTCTTGTTTTTCATTAAACGCTTATTTTGATTTATAGATAAGATGTATTTTGGTTATAATCAAGATCATTGAAACAGTTAAAACTAAAAAAAATAAGGGTGTGCTTTTAGAATTTGACGTTGGCAGGTTTTTAGCTATGTTCTACAGCTGTTTTTTTTATAAATTTATTTTATTTGAATTTTTTTTTAATAGAATTTTTAATAATCCTTATGTAAAGTCTATTAGTCTGTACCAAAGAGTCACGCTAACGACTAAACAGCTTCTAAGCGGACCGGGGAAGATTCATTATTATTTGGGGGTGGTACCTTCCCAGTAGAAATCACAGACGAAGACCAAAATATTGGTAGTGCGAATGGGGCGTTTGTCCAAAATTATGGTATGGAGACCGCTCTTCTATGAGTACTACTAAAAACCTATTTTTTACTGCAATACACATAGACATTCTCATCGTCGGTTCGTCTATTTAGAATGCTTATCCCTCTATTCCCACAAGTATAATACGAATTTGGTTGAGCTGGTGGAAGCTCAACAAAAGACCCACGCGAAGTATTATATTGCTTTAATCTAAGAATAAATGGTTGGTTTTGATATTCGATCGGAATTATATAAGTATATTAAGTATTAAGGAAGGAAAATGTGTTTATAAAGTGTATTTACATTACAAGTGAATAAGTTGAGTATGAAAATATTTACAGGATAAGTGTTAAAATCATAAGTAGTGTAGGACAGAAAAGTGCCCCAAGTCCCAAGCATTGAATTGTGCTAAGTGTTAGAGTTCTAACATAAGGCCTAAGCTCAATTCATGCTAAGTACTAAGGGTCCTAAATTTAAACTACAATGCATGCCAAACAACTAAGTCATTACCTTTTAAAGCCAGAAGAACTTGATGGTAGGAGAGTCAATAAATAACTAACTTATTTTAAGAGGTGCATGCTATAACATCAACTTATAATAAGGATCTTAGTGTTTGTCTGTTTAATAAAATGTCTGTATGTTAACTTGTGACGTAAATCAGGCATGGTTGTAGGCATACATACTTGTACTAAATGGTTACATGATTACTTTAACAATAAATATAATGTTTTTAATAAACATATAATATTAATGAATCACATACAATTTACCATGATTAGGCTAGCGTTACCCATATATGGTATTATATTGGTAAAGGTAGGCCTATGAATGCATAAAAGGATACAAATAATGCCTCGGGCCTAGCTAAAGTAATTGTGTCTTGTGCCTGAGTTTTACTTGATAATTACTGGGGCACGTCAATCAAATATTTAGATTCTACTCTTATATAGTGTTAACTTTATATCAAACATAGATAGATAATCTGGATGCGAAGCATTTCTGTAAAAGTCTTATACGTACGTTCAAAGAATTTGAAAATTGGGGATCGCATCTCCAATATAAAACCAGTTTTTTAGCCCCGAGGTGCCGAAGGCACGAACACAGTAATAGTGTCTGACTGATTATGACGTAACAAAAAAAATTAGCCAATGAGAGGCCACTATAAATTTTACCATTGGTCAATAACGGCCTCTCATTGGCTAATTTTTTTTTGTTACGTCATAATCAGCCAGACACTATTACTGTGTTCCGAAGGCACGGGCTAAAAAACTGGCTTTAATCTTTAGATTGTACATTTTTATATTCGTAGAAAGCTGGATATAATACGATGCTAGACATAGTTTTTTCGTATGGATGAGAACCGGTTCCTATCCACCGGAATCGAATGAATACGAGAAAAATGCTTCTTTACACCTTCTTTAATTATTAGAATTGAAAGTGTAAGGTTACTTCCCACACAACCTTCAATCAAGTGCTCCTAGAGGCCTAAAATATAAAGAAAGTCCTTCCATCCAGTTGAAGCAAAAGATCTCATCAACTAGGGACTAGGCCGATTTGACATTTTAAAAATTTTCTATAGTTCTATGAAGCACTGGTTTTTATAGCTATCTCATGTTGTATTTTCAGAGAAGCTACACACACCAATCTAAAAACCAGCTTGTGTTATTTTTTCAACTCATTGTTGAAATTTTATCTAAATTTCAACTGGTTAGTAGATATAATTGATAAGTAAGCAATTATCCATTAATTGCGTAAGATGCAATCAAAATATATAACTTAGATAACATGTTTTTAAAGCGAAGTTTCTATATAACGTCGTCAGTACGTCCATAAAGAATAGCTCTGTAGTTGATTCGGTCATTTAATAGAAAGGTCCCATTAACCTCAATTCTACGTGATGTAGTTCTACTATTGCAACACTTTTTGAAATTGTAATTTCGGGAATAGTCCCTTTCGTAACATCGCCACACAAGGGGCGATTCGTCGTATTTTTAAAATGGCTTTGTATAAGTTATTTTAGGTTATATTGGGTTAGGTGATTGTCCCACAGGGTTAGGTGATTGGCCCCTCCGTGTTAGAGCCCCCCGCAGGGGCTAGAAATAGGAGAAAAGCTATTGTGAAAAATACGAAGAATCGCCCCATAAGGTGCGATGTTACGAAAGGGACTATACCCGGAAGATTATGCACTATGCCAAAAGCTAAGAATCCCTTTACTTAAGACTGAGTACGTCGATATAAAAAATTTGGAAATAAAATTGTATTTCTTTGTAAATTTTAGAAAGTGCAGTAACTGTGTTTTTTGACGTTCGTTTGCGCTTTTTTAGATTCTCTTTTAAGGATATTGTCATCCTTGTTTCAAATCGTATCAAGTATCGTATGTAATCAACAAGGGCCATGCTTAATGCTATTTCCAGAATCCTATTGTTTATGGATCCAATCAGTACAAAGTAAGTTTCTTCGTGTATAATAATTTTAAAATAAGAATGACTTAAATGGCTAAACTAGATATAGAACGTTTGTCTTTGAGGGATTTTTTGTATCCTAAAATTAGAGCAGTTAAAATCTTGTTCAGTTAAGGAAATGGATCCTTATAAAAGAAATATGCTATCTATATAAAAGCATCGGCCTGTTGAATAAAAATTGCGGGTATATTAGGAAAAGACATTGTAGATAATGCAATTTGAAGAAAATTCTATGTGAAAATGTTAAGCAAATTAAAAATAGTTTATAGGAACTATTTACAATGTTCAAATAACGGAAGTAAACTTTGTACATTAGATTGTTATCAACAAAGTAATTAAAAACGAGTTCTAAAATAAAATTAGATTTTTCAAAGTCACTTAAAATCAAGTAAAACGAGTGTTTAAAATTCTAAAGGTCAGTGAAGCTTTTGCCGTTTTAGCACTAAAATGAATTGGAAATTAGGGAGAAAGGGATTTCTTTTCTATGCCTTACCCCTGTGGAGGGAAATACCCCTGCAGGGGTAAAAACCTAACTTAACCTGTCCCAAAGAAATAAAAAAAACAAATGAAAAACTACCCGTTTCAACAGTTACATTGAGGAAATACGTCAGATCAATAGAACATAAAGATATTTAACATTTATAGGTTAGATGCGCTTTTTAAAATATAACTATCTTGTTTTAGATACTTTGATACAAGAGCGCCAGTGCATTAGCGTGTGTACAAGCTAATGAAGTTTAGAGTGTTCAATCACGAGCGCAAAAATTGCACACAATTTAAACTTTTGCAAAATCAATGTTTTAATACTTATGACATCTTAACAAATTGGCAAATTGGAATTATATTTGTATTAAGTAATCTGTGCTGTTATAATAATTGTTACAAAATTTTTTTAGAAAGAACTTTTCTTCGTTTTGTTAAAGGGATTTTTTGTAGAAGCGAATGAACACCAACAGCATATCTTGTTTCCCACGCCATCCTGGCGGTCAATTAGCCCAGCTAATCTAAAAAAATGCACTCACTGTGTCCGCTAGTTGCCAGAGAGCTAATGTCTACGAGTACCAAATTAATGATCTTAAAAGATATGAACGATAAATTCATGCACAAACCAATAATGATGTGCTAGACTTAGTCTTGACGAAAAAATATTACTTACTTCTGCTTTGTCAGATACATGACAATAATAGCAGAAAGCATAAAAAAAACTGTTAGATGAATGGTAATCGGTAATTCTATGGCTCGAAATTTTTTCTTCATTTGAGTCATTAGTACAATATATGAATGATAATGATGGAATAATTAACCATCATCCCAAAAACGTTTTCCAGTATGGCTCCGAAATCGATTAATATCCGTTGGATTAGAAATGGGCCTTTGGCCCCTCGGTTTTAATTTTATAATTTTTCATTTTAACACCCACGGAAAGCTGTATGTAACACGATGAGATCTATAACTATAAATTGCCTATTTAAAAGTATGCTGTCTTGAAAGAGATATTATAAGCTTAATTTCAATGATTAGTGTCTTTCTTGTTTTTAATTGCAACATTCGTAAATAATAAATGCAACAGAAACACAAAATTTATTTTTAAGTGTTATGCAATTTTTTAAAGAAATCTAGGAAATCTATAAATTTAAAAATCTAGGTATGTAACTAAATTATAAATACTTTGATTAATATTGAAGGGAAAAAATAATTTACAGATAAGTTGTGCATATATTTCAATATTTGAACCCTTGGACAGCACTTTTTAAGGATGTTCCACTAATTTCCCCATAATTGGCGATTAAAAGAATTTTCCTAGTAATTTGTCAGTGTTACGACAAAATTCTCAACCTTAATTGGCGCCACAGAGGAAAGGGTATAAGAGGTTGATCAATAATATATTACATATTTTTTTCCTTTTTAACATTTTATGCCTTTATATTTTTAAAATTTCTTTTTTTAAATATGTAATTAAATTAAATAGTATGATTTATGTCATTTAGACTAGAGAGAGTGCCATGTTCACCGAAATATATTTGAAATAAATAATATGAAGAAAAGGTTTTTATCCATTAAATTTATCGTAATTTTAAAACTTATCTAATTGTAAATAAAGAATATTCAATTCTTTAATAAACATTTAACTTATTTTTAACTTTAAAACATATAAAAAAAATTAGCTGAAATACACTTTGCCTATTTTCGCCCTTAAACTTTCTTATTATTATTACTCTTTGAATATTATCTCGATGATGGCGCCAAGCGGAGCGTTTCCTTCCCTTTTACTGTGTTTCACAATTCCCCTCCTAACAATTTTCACCCCTCCTCTTTTCTCCCCCTCCCCCATTACCCAAAATCGCTCTGTTAAGTATCTGTCTCTCTCGTTACACATGCTCTTATTTCCTCCGTTACCCCCTCCCCCCTCCTCCGTCAATTTCTCCGTCCGTCTACTCATAATAGTATCTTAAATATTATATAATGCTTACATATCATATTTAAAATTTAAGGAAGCCAAAAAATATAAGTCATAACTTAATCTGTAATATAGATAGAGGAAGTTTTTAAGTTTGAAGGTGAAGATCTCAGAAACGGCTACCAAATAGGTTTTTAGTGGGTTATGGTTGTTTTTTTTATTGGTCTTGGACGACACACTCAAGCCACAGTTTGTAAGCCTCCATGAATTAAGATCATTATGTTCTAGGCTATTTATCAATTTGTAGGCGATTCTACATTTGAGCTTTAATCTTTTATCAAACGTTAGAACGTTAATTCCTTAGATTATTCAACAATGTATGTATTGATACTGTATTTTATATGATAATTGTATAAAGCTACGCTTTTGATATGCATATTATCATCTTGTTTTTTATTTATAAGACTAATAAAAATGTCATATAATGCAAATGACCAATTATAGGCCAGTATACATATAGACCAATGGTAAATGGATACCAGTCTATCATTGGTCATTTGTTGTGTATGACGTTATATTTTTTATTAGGCACTAGAAGCTGCTTCAACATTTTTATCCCCTTATAATTTCTGCTTGTTTTCACCCTAAAAATTATCACTTATTTATGATATGGGAGAAAAGATTTGAATGCAATTGTTTTTTTTATTTCTTTTTTTTTCTGAAGAGCACATTCTCTCTTTTTTTCCTTCCCCCCGTCAAATCAATCTTAATTGGGGGCTATTTTCCCCAATTTCATACCTTTTAACTAGGCTTGTTCGATTTTTTTGCGATTTTGTTTTGCTGACTTTTTCTATTTTTCCTTTCAATTTATCATTTTACCATTTTTTAATTATGTAAGTATATATAAAAGCTACTCTATAAGGGATGCCTAAAACCAAAAGCTACTAATACAAAATATATATTTTTTTTTCATTTAAAAAGCCTCGCTTTTAGGGATGTATTCGAACTTGTTTTATACAGATTTATTTCTAGTAGCAATGTAGCAAATATCCATATAAATTTATTCAAAAATGACTTATATATGACTTAAAATTACAATGGACATACGCACATTTTAAGACTGCATTGTAGAGATGCTTCGCTTTAAAAAAAATTTTAGTAGTCATAGTACTATAATCCTAAAATAGTGAATAGGATGATAATATTGTAAAAAAATCATTTTGCTTAAATTGGACATTTTGACTTTCTGGTTTTGATTATAGAGTTCCTATGCTATCGAGATTGTGCTTTACTCTAAAGGAATCAACATCCCAAGGTTGAGATCGTTAGAACAATGTTAACATGACAAAAATTATATCTGTTACCGACTGACTGGCCCTAAATGTAGAAAAACTTTGCTTTTAAAACTATCATACCAAATATTTGTGTTAACCCCAGTCTGATGTGACAAATGTTAGCGTTCCAAAATGTCTCATTTAGTTAAAGTTAAATCTCTTTAGTAGGCTTCTAAAGAAAGACAATTACTGTAATATTACAATACAATTACAGGGTAGTTTATTGCTGAAGTGTGGTGTTATGTTAAGTTATTTTATGACTTAAGAAATCACTATCGGTGTATGTTTTTATGTTTTTCAGGTAGATTTCTGTTCAGCTTTACCCAACACTAAAATATTATTTTGATACTAAACAGACATGGTAAGATTGTAAAGTTACACACACACACACACACACACACGAGAACCCACAAACATACACACACTAATGCCCCTTACACACACACAAAAAAAGACAAAACACAAAACTCTTAACACTATTTTATTGTTGTGATTTTCATGGGGAAAAGAAAACATAGCATTTTTTTATGGGAATATTATTGTGTGTTTTGGGTTGTTCAAATTTAAATCAAAAGATATGATTTAATAACTTCGTTATTTAATAATTGTTTTTAACTAATTTCGAAACTCTAATTATAAAGCTCTTTTAAACAGTGGCTGTGCCCTAACATCTATGATATTTATATCGAATGGGTTGCGAGAGAGTAGAAAATAGCTTGAAACCATCTTAGGTCTTATAAATGACTTAAATGTATACACAAGTCCTTCCCGGGACCTATGAGAAACTTCCCTTAATCTATAACTTAATCGATTCAGTGATTAGACAGATTTTTACTGACGGACAAACAAAATACATTACTACTTTACATTATAGGATACTAGCGGCTTCGCCCCTAGCCTCTAGGGGCTTTGCCCCAAGAGGTTTAATCAAACCAATTTTTCGTATTTTAGATTTAAAAGAAAAGTTTTAAAAAAAAAATTTTGGGGGGGGGAGAAATTTTTTTTTTGGGGGGGGGTAGTCGACCCCACTATTTAAATTTTAGTTTTAAAAAGAAAAATTTTTTTTTTTTTGGGGGGGGGTGTTTTCATTTTTTGGGGGGTTGGGGGTGTCCCACCCCCCAAGAAAATAGCTTAAAACCATCACAGGACCAGTAGGTATAATCCCTGAAAAGTAGAGCCCAATCGGTTCAGCGGTTACTGAGATCTTAAGCTTCAGACGGACAGACAGACGGACAGACGGACAGACAGACATCGTTCTACTTTGTATTATAGATAAATGCAGGAAATAAAATACAATATAAATCGGAAGCGTGCACGTAGATTCTCCCAAGGGCTATAAAGCCATGAGGGTTTGAAAAAAGTTGAAGTTAGTTCTTTAAAGTAGCGAAAAATTGCATTAATGATGGTTTTCTTGTAATTTTTGATGAGTTGCTTAGCAATGCATGCCGGATTTTATTGTATTGATGCCAGGTGTAAAACCATTGGGTTGATTCTAAAATACCTAAAATAATTACAGCTAACCGATAAAAAGATAGAAAAATCCTAAATGTAAAAAAGCTGCGCTTTTGATAAAGGTATGCATAACTGTGATTTAACAGATGATGATAATATTGAAAACAATTTTGATAGATGGGTGTGTTGACTCTACTCAGCACCTCTTTGACATCAGATACACATCAGGCAGATAGCCGGAGGTAAATTCATAAAAAAATGCATACAATTTTGACCGTGTAAAGAAATGTTTTTAGTAGCGAAGCTACTCTATCATTCACTTTGTCCGTCCGTCCGTCAGTCAGTCAGTCAGTCCGTCAGTCCGTAACGCTATGGGGGAATTGGGATTTACTCAGCTCCTATAAAAGATAGAATGCTGAAATTTTTTGACAACATTCCCATTATTAAGGAGCACAATTGACTATGAAACATCATTTGCGGTCGGACCGATTTTTAGCAGGTTTTAGGCTATTTTTATATTTTTCACATTTTTCTCCATATCTTCAGTGTTTATGGTCCGATTTTCAAAATTTTTTCAGTTACATATATCAGAATTAAATTTCCTGTCGTTTAAAGAAACAATCATGAAGGCCAGACTGCCTTTTTAGCAGGTTTTAGGCTATTTTTATATTTTTCACATTTTTCTCCATATCTTCAGTGTATGGTCTGATTTTCAAAATTTTTTCAGTTACAGATATCAAAATAAAATTTCCCGTCTTTTAAAGAAGACAACCATGACGGCCTGACTGCCTTTTCAGCAGGTTTTAGGCTGTTTTTTTTTATATTTTTAACATTTTTCTCCAAATCTTCAGTGTTTATAGTCCGATTTTCAAAATTTTTTCAGTTGTAGATATCAAAATTAAATTTCCCGTCTTTAAAGGAAATAACCATGACGGCCAGACTGCCTTTTTGGCAGGTTTTAAGCTATTTATAAATATATTTAACACTTTTTTCCATATCTTCAGTGTATATGGTCCGATTTTCCAAAAGTTTTAAAGGATTTAAAAATTAAATTTTTTGTCGTTTTAAGAAAACAACCATGGCGGCCAGACTGCCTTTTATCAGGTTTTTGGCTATTTTTATCTGTTTTGCATATTTCCCAATATTTTTGTTTATTTTGATCCAATTTTTAAACTTTTATGGGATATCAGTATCAAAATAATTTTTCCCATTGTTATGAACATCTTTAATATAATTTATATTGACCATCGTCATCATACAAAATAAAACAAGTTTCATATTCACTTTATCCTATAAATCTATTCTTGATTCTAGTAAAAACCTTTTAAATCTACCTGTACGTATTCCCATCTACGATTTTTGTGCTTCGCTACTTATGGATGTTGTCATCCTTGTTTTGCTTATAAATATATTGATCAACTCACAATGTACATATGTACAATGTAATTGTTTTAATTGAGAAGCTACTTTGTCAATTCGAAATATTGAAGATGATTAAAGTCCCTCCGCCACAGATTATGATACAATAGCCAATGAGAGGCCAGTATACACTATAATTGACCAATTGTAAAATTTATGATGGCCTCTCATTGGCTATTCTGTCGTATGACGTTAGAATCTGTTGAGGGACTTTAATCATCTTCCGAAATATCTGTCTGTCTGTCTGCCTGAAACATAGAGAAAAAAATTGCATTTTTTCGGCTCCTTCTAATACAGACGGCTTAAAAGGCATGTAAAGATTCTCTATACCTATGAGCATCCAGTATAAAATTTACTTGGCCCAATTGTCTGTCGGCCAAGCTTCAAATGAAAAAGATAATTATTTTTAAACAGAGGTTTCGTAATTTTTTTAACTCCATGGTTTTTGTGCTTCGCTATTATGAATGTGGTCATTCTCATCCTTGTTTGAATCACAACTTTCATATTTTTCTGAGTATATTTACTGACCCCTTTATTCACAAACACACATACTTTTATAGGGGAATAAAATTTGATACATGTATTTAGGAGAATTTGATACTGTAACACACCGCAGAAGCCACTTGTTTCTGTATTTTAAAATATCTGAAGCTGTAGCCCAACATAAAAGCTTCGTTTTAGTCCTGAAAGTTGACAGTTTTTTTTAATAAATAGCTACTGCGCTCTTAGCATCTAGGAGCTATGTATTGAAATTGAGTGAGAAAAGTAGGAAAATAGCCTAAAACCAAACTTAGATCAGGAACCCATAAGATGCTTCTATAAATGTAGAACACAATCGGTTTAGAAGTTATCTAAATCTTGAGCTACAGACAATAAAAACCTAGCACTTTACATTTTAGGAAGGATTTTCATGTTTTCGTGATTTTCTCAATACCTTTTCAAGATAGAGGACTGAAAATTTCAGGGAATAATTAATTTTAGATTTTCATATTTTCACTAAGTTTTTTTAAGATTTGTCTATTAATTGGGGTGCTAGATCTATTCCTAGATTTTTAATTTTTCGTGATTTAAAGGTTGCATGATTTTGAAGTTTTCGTCTTTTCCCTATTTCATCAAATATATTGGATGACACTGCTCTATAGTAAATTCATTCCCAAAATCCATTCATAATTTTTGAGCTTTGCTACTAATGGATGTTGTCATCCTTGTTTCTGAGTTGACTGTCATTTTTTTCCTAAAGATTTCGCAAACCTCTGGATCAAGCTTCTTGTATGTTTTATTTATTTTTAAAGCTAAAATTTATGATTATCTCACAATGCAAAGTTGATGTCCACGAGACTTTAACGTCAGGTCCAAAACCTAGAATAACTAACTATTGCACGACCTTGGTCTGGAAGTCTTTTGAGCATTTTCCCTACTCTGTTTATTAATGTCGCGAATTTGTCATAGCAGTAGTTATGACGCGGTGTTAAGCTGAGATTCGTACCCATCAATTCTTCGACGACGAGCAATTTCGCTTTGTGTTAAGGGTGCTGGGATGCTTTTCTCCTCTGTAAGGTGCTCTAAAAGGCCCCTAAGTGAGCATGTATATGATTTAGGCTTTTATGTATATCTAAAAAATCCCTAAAGATCTTTTAAACCAATACTCAAAACAAGTATTTCCAACCTTTTTCATTAGAATGATATTATTACTTATAGAGTATCTTCGCAACTAATAAAAATCAAATTGAAAATATGTGTTATGATTGAATAATATGAATGATAATTTTAATTTGATTAATTGCTGCAGGGTCAGAAAATTAATTTGTGTTTCCGTTCCTAATCATACGTTTATTCATAAGAGGAGGATGTATGTCTGTCTGTCTAAACAGTCTGTCTGAAACCGTTGAAATGATCGTAGAGCCTCATATTAGTCTTTTGCTTTTCTGATCTACATGTTGTTGGTATGGCTCAAAACCGGTTCTAAGCAAGCGGAAATAAATCTTATGTAATGCCAGACTTGAGTATGCTATTAATAGTTAATTATTATAATTGAAAATAACCAAATGGCATTTTTTGGTTATAAAATTTTGCAACATCTAATATATAACTATCCCTCTAAAAAGTGAAAAATATTCCATAATTCCGAAGTTTGAAAATCCTAATTTGGAAAGGCAATAAAATGTTTAAACTTTTCACCTCTGATAATCATTACAATATTATGTCAACTTTTCTATAAGAGTGTACATACAATAATGTTAAAAATATTCAGGATTTTCAAATAGCTAACAAGACAATATGGGTTTTTTTAATGTTAGGGGAGTGTGTTAAGTTTTACGTATAGTAGTTAACGTTTACAATCATATGTATATTACGGATCATGAAAAGAAAACGAAGTATAGGGTTTTGTAATACTTACACAGTAACTATTCTCATATTTCTCTATCCCCTGCGGAGGGCTCTAACCTGCGGGGAAATCATTAACATTTACCTAACCTAAAATAACGTATTAAAAGTGAAAATACGATAAAACCTTCGTTTTCTTTCTATGATCCATTATTAGACCCATAATACTAAAAAACAGCTGTGCTACTTATGAATATTATTTTCCATGTTGTTTTTTGTGAACACTCTGCTTAGTTAGGTCAAATATTACTTCCTGTGGAAGTATAAGTAGGATAAATTATGATTGTTAGATAGGATAACAAGACTAAAATATGTCCCAAATAGCGCAGCAGAGAAATAGGATTATAATAATCAACATTAATAAGGAAGAAGTTTAATTTTAAAGATTTTACCCAAAATAGAAAAGTTTTTTTTTACAAGACTGCCAAAAATTTGTAATATAAAAAAATGATTCAATATCGAAATAATTCATTTTGATTTTTGGATGTTTCATTACATATATGTACAGCAGTTATGATATGGTAAAAAGTGTAACATCATATCATATTTTTACTGAGCTTTCAATAGTTGGAGGGACTGTTCTTCAATTTCCTAAAAAGGGATTTGATGCTTGAGTACAAATATACTTTATGTATTTTAGCAGTATAATTTTATAGAGTCCCAATATCTTTCGAATTTGTGGCATACTTGACCGGGGTAGCTATTCCTTTCCTATTGACGCGAATCCACAAATAAACTACAGCCACTCTAGTCATTCAATTGTAATTTAGAATTATTTAAATAAAAAGGACACCCTGTTAATGCATTTTTGCCGCCATTCAGTAATCATTTATTGTTGTAAGAGGATTTTGGCGGCAGTTGTATGTTTAAGTAATCTCTTATCAACTTGACTTGTCAGTGCGTTTTTAAAAGCAAAGCTCTTTGCAACTAGTGTAAGTACATTTGTCTAAAACAGCTTTAATTAGAGAAAAAACACATTTAAATGATTATCTTGAATGTGAGACAACCTAGGAATAAGGCAAAGGCATAAGATGTATATGTCGTCAATTTGGCCCGAAACGACAGCTGAAATTACGTATAGGTTTCGTGATTTTTTGTGAATTAATTTCGTTGTTGGTAAAAACTGGATCGAGATAAGTTATAACCCCCTATAAAAAACACAACAATATCAAAAAAAAGGAGATTTAAAAATTTCATAATTAAATTTCAGACTATTTTAGTCTTTCTGTTAATTTGTTAATTCAGTGAAAAAGTAATTACTCAACTGCTGTTTGAGATAGACGGCTGATTTTGTGTAAAGATTATCCTTACCTGTATGTCAGGATAAAATTTACTTTGTCTATTGGTCATGTCTAAGGACAGTTGTGCCTAGTTGACTAAGACTTTTTAAAAATGAATACTATGTTATTTTTGAAAGAAAAAAAATCTTTAATTTATCTATTTGTTTTGGCTTTTTAGTTAATTAAATTCAATGATTATGACTTTGCAATTCAAGAATCATTATGCACAAAAAATGCACTATTCAGAGTTAACCGTTAACCGAACAAACGGACAGAGCTATAATGTAAAAATTTTTTTTTCTCTCAGAACTAAAATGTTGCCGCCACTTTAGCAGACTATCAATGCCTCTAATAGTTACAAAATTGGCCCAACTAAACAAGAATAACAATATCCAATAGTCTAAGCTCTTAACTTATTATAATTGTTAGTTAGTGACCTTTGTTACAGGGAGGTAGAGGACATAGGGCTGCTTATAACAATAGTCATTAAAGTTTTATATTAACGTTTTGTTATTTGTTGGCTTATCAACAATTTGGGGACTTTTCTTGATTTTTTATTGGTTAATTTAAGTGTCCTAAAGTTTCAACCACTAATTATAATTTACAGAAGGTATTATTTTATGTATCATTGGGGATGTACAATTGTACATATATTTATCGTCCATTGTCTTATCCCTTTAGATCCCTGCCTTTATAACCTAATACCTAGTGAGGGCAAGATCCTCTTTGACTTAAAGAGATAGTTCAAAACCATATTGCCACGATGATTTTAAATGATCTTGTTGGTATATCAACCATGGATTTCAGGTTAGGTAATACCCAACAAACAAACAACCCTTTGATTGTACGATCATTGTCTGGATGTCCTTGCAGTTGATGGTAATAAGTTGCGCTTACTCTCATGTACTGTAGTAATTTTGGGGTCCTACGAAAAACGCAGGAGTCCCAAACGTCGGAGTGGACAAACGCAGTAGTGGATACCCTAACCTAACCATTTTTTTAACCATTTTTTAGGTTTTTTAAATGCCTAACCCCTGAGGGGGGCTTATTTGTATATTCATATCTTAACCTAACCTAACCTGTATAGAAATACCTAATTAAATTAATATTTTAACACTCCTGCGTTTGTCCACTCCGACGTTTGGGACTCCTGCGTTTGTCCTAGAACCGTAATTTTAAAATCTTTAGTATGATGCGGTGTGGGCCAAACTCAAACCCGACACTTCCCCAACTAGATAGCAAGTTGGCTTGCTACCTTTTACGCTAATATCGCAGGTTAACTTTGAATAGCCATTTGTTGTATTGCTTGCCAGCATGGAGCTGCGGTTTAGAATCATCTATTAAGCCTTTAGCAGTTCTACAAAAAAAAGCTATCAGAATTATCCACAAATCCGCTTATAACAGCCATACGCCACCTTTGTTTAGGAAAATTAATGTTTTGCCTATTAAGGAGCTATCTATTTATACAAAACTACTATTTTTTATGATTTTATTCGCTGGAGGCTACCAAATTCTTTTGATGGTGTATGGATTAGAAATAATCTAAGAAATCAGAGACAACTAAGAAATTCTAATGAGTTTTATATTCCAATAGCCAAAGTTAAAAAAATTGAAAGGTTTCCATTATTTTCATTTCAAAGACTATGGAATAATTTTTGTCATGAAAAAGATATTTTAAATGAGAATATTCCTAAAAAAACATTTGCATTAAATCTTAAAGATGAACTTTTAAAATCTATATGTAATATTGAAGAATGTAATGAATGTACTTAAAATATATTGATTTGCCTGGATTTATTAAAAACCTTACATTATTAATTACAGAAATGGTTTTAAAATTGAAGAAAAACTAGCCTTGAAATTTGTTGTAACCCCTCTTTCCTTCTCCTTTTCCCCTGTCCATTTAATTTTACCTACATTTATTTTGACATTATTATTTCTTTATTTTTCTTGTTAACTTAATGCCAACCTAAAAAAGGCAATGCAAACATCTCGGATACGCATATTCCTACTTTTAGGGAAGCCTAATCAGTGCCACACATAACATCTAGTGTTAGTCATGCAATTTAATTTTTATAAATATTATGAAAAATTGTAAAGTACACCTGGTACTAAGCAGTAGCTTGGTGTACTATTGTATGTACTGCTTCGTAAGACGGGGCGTAATCTGTCACTGAATAAATGTTTTTTATGTTTTTTATATATTAAATCTTTAGAAAAAAACGTGAAAAATTTAAATCTGTTATCAAAAAGTATGACCTAATATTGACGTACAGGTCTTGTCTGTAGAAAATGTGCAAGAATAATACTGAAATAATACTCAGGCCCATGGGAAAAATATTTCTCCAATTAGAACAATTTAAAAAGGAATTCACTTTGAATAATTGTTTTGTTCTACAAACAAAGTCGGACACGGCTAAAGGGATAGAACAATGGATTATAATTATTATCTTTCAGTGATTTTTCAAGTGCTTTCTATCAAAGTGACTGACGAGCATATAACCCCCCCCCCCCCCGTATCATTAAAATAATTTCAAAATTGTGAGATTTTCTTATCTATGCCGTACCATTTATCTTAACTCTGTAAGGCCTATACCTGATATACAATCAAAAACAGACCCCCCCCCCCTCATTTTTATTCTATTTCAAAATAAGTGTAAATGGGTGGTATTTGCTCGGCTAGGAAAATTTAGGGAAACCACCAATTGATTTTTTAGGGAAAACCCTCTAAGAATACTTAAATTCAATTTCAAAGCTCTATAAAATTTGGACCCAAAAATCGATCTATACCAGAGATCCTACAGGACACACATTTACCTTAGTCACTATTTTACAGCATTGGAATTTATCGTCTCATGTCCTATTCCTGTATTGCTGGACCATATATGTGAAAATTTTCAATTATAGCTTACAACAATAGAATAGGTAGAATATATTTCTTAATTATTTTAGAAAGCTTATACAACATATACATATATGTATATACTAATTCATTAATTGTTAATTAGATCAATTTGTGTGTCCACTTAAGATCTCAAAAATGACTTCTACAGGAATCACCATCAAAGTTTGAAATCGATAAGACAATTTTAACATGCCTAAACGAAAGATATGAGCTATCCGTTACTGACGGAGCGACCCTAATTATAAAAAAGCTTCGCTTTTAAAAAGAAATATACACTTAGTATCTATAAGTAGGGTCGGTCCGTCCGTAACATTTAGCCTTTTTCATGTTAAAATTTTCCTGTCAACTTCCAGCTTTGCAGTATGAATCCTTAACAGATAGGTACGCTTTAGGAGCGTAGCAAATAAAAATCGTTACCAGAAAGTCTGTGCGTCCTTTTAAAACCCTTATGAAAACAGTTATTTATGTGATTTCATCATCGGATTTTCGGAATACTGATTCCTAGTATAACAAAGTACAATATCATTAGCGAAGCATCTCTATAATCATGTCCTAAAAATTTAAGTACGACATTGCAGTTGGAACAATTTTTAACGTCTCTGGTTATGACAGCATTGGGCTAAGATTTGAACCGATACCGTCCAGAAAACGAGGGGATGTGTTTTTTTACATTCGTGGGATTGGGAATTAAAAAACAATAGGTACTGGTACATATTATATAAAAAAAAATATACTAAAAATAAAACTGTATATCAAGGCGTCTTATACGGTTGGCGAATATATAAAATTTCGATATTTTTCATTTAATTCCCCTTTATCTGAATGTTGACAAAAATAAAACAGTCATGTACAATTAAGATATTTAGAAATTGTTAAAATTCTCAAGATAATCTGATAAGTGGGAAAGTCAACACATGTTACGTCTTGGAGCCACTCTTTAAAAACTCGCTTTTTTAAAAAAGCGAAGCTTTTCTATAATTAAAGTAGGTCCGCCCATCGGTCCAAAACGGATAGCTCTAATCATTAATTTAAGGAGGTTAAAATTTTCCTATTGATTGGCATGGTTATTCCTGTAGTAGTTATGTATGGTTTAGAAAGCGTAGCAACTCTATAATCGTTACAAGAATTACCATACGTCCTTTTAAAAAATGTTTATTGTTAACTTTTTTGTCAAAAAATGTTTTGATGATATAATCATTCTATTCTTATGATTTTTGGAATACTAATTCTTAGAACAACAAAGTACATTATTATAAGCGCAGCTCCTCTGTAATCAAGTAATGAAAGTATATCCTTTATCAGTATCCTGTATCCAAGCAGTTTTAACAAAGAAGTTGTATCAACTTTTTTGCTTTTTATTTAAGATAGCTAGCCGGTCCTTTCAGTAAGTAGTAGATGTAAAATTTTTCATAGAATTCAGATATGCAATTGGTTTTTTTGTAGACCTCTTATTTTTTTAAGTAATTTAAGTTTTTTAAAAAAATAATTAAGTCGGTTTTAAGGTACTAAAACGCAACAAAATAAAAGAAGAAAATGGCCAGTATGAACAAAAATAGTAAGATCTTTAATTTGACACCTTACTTTTAAAATTCTGTTGAGTAATTATTGAAAAAATCTATTTTTTTAACCTAGGTTTAATAAAAACTTTAGACCTAAATATTTTCTCAAACAGACATAAAAAACATGGGTTCATATATACCTTTAGAATCAGAAAAATATTACGAATCTATTCTAAGCAAAATTGAAAAAGTTTTATAAAACTATAATAAAAAAAATAAGTTTATTTTAAGAATCATAATTTTCGGCTTTAAAGGGTTAGCTTGAACCAAACCTGAAAAAAACCTAAACAAAAGACAATGCAATGTAGCAGATATTTTTTAAACACAAAAAACAATAATGTATTTTTAACTGCATTGTTTGGAAGTTTATAAACAGACTGATGCATATTTGTTCATAATTTTTCATTCTTTACATGTTCTTTAATATCACTATATTTATTGTAGTATCTATTGTATATATTGTATGAACGTTCTCCTTTTTTTCTGGCAATTCTATAGGATAATTTTATAGATTAAGCTTCCCGATTCGTCAATTTTTGCGATTTGTGATTGGCTAGTTTAGTAGTTACAATTCTTAAAATAACTTTTTTATTTTTTCTATTTTTTATAACAATTTTTTTAAACTTTTTCAATTTTGCTTACAATGGATTCATATTATTTTTCTCATTCTAATGGTATATATGAACCCATATTTTTAGTAGCGAAGCTACTCTATAATTCACTTTGTCCGTCCGTCCGTCAGTCCGTCCGTCAGTCCGTCAGTCCGTAACGCTATGGGGGAAATGGGATTTACTCAGCTCCTAAAAAAGATAGAAAGCTGAAATTTTTTGACAACATTTCCATCATTAAAGGGCGAATATAGTTTCAATATGATATGAGCTTATATGAAAGGTGCCATTACATACTTTTAAAATATCTATGTTAAATTTAAAAAATCAAAAAAATCCTTAAGTAGATTTTGCAATTTTTGCTTTTACTTCAACATATGATAAATGAGAAAGTCAACAAAATCGTTTATTTTACCCCTTTACAAGACTTTTTTTGACTAGTTTTCTTAAGTTTAATTGATTATTACATTGGCATGCATCTTAATTGATAATTAAAGTGTTTATTTTTTTTATATTATATACTATTTTATTGATTTTTTAAAAAGCATAAAATAATTTGCGTCAATTTGCGTCCGGAGTAATTAATAGGGTAAATAATACGTTTTAAAGTTTTTTTTTCTGTATAAAGATCAATGATTAATTCTTGTTGATATAATTACCCTAGTACGCATTTTTCAACACACACACACAAACGCACCGATCGCCAGATTTTCACCAGAAAAAAATATAAGAAAAAAAACACTATTAACCTATTATTTTTGTCCTCTTTAAATTAATTATAACAATTACCATATAATTTTCATACTTACATGAAATAAAATTTCTCCTGTAAAGGTTTTTTTAAAAAAATAAAATTCATATACTTTACACTTTGTTGGGGAATATTGTCAAGGAAGAAACAATCCACAATACAAAAAAATAGATTGATAACTGGTTTCCACTTTTATTACAACTATCATTTAACGAAAGCTTTTTAATTCAACCTTAAACCAAAGCCTTGTGTGATGCTAGGGTGTTTGGAGTTCCTAGGGAACCACACTCATTACATAAATTTATCCTGAGAATGTTCAGGTTTTAAGCTATAACAGACTTATACATTTGGCTATGTCAATATCTTAAAGTTACTTATAATCTATGGAATTGCACGGTTTTTTTGAGCCCATATTATATTCAACCTATATTCGCCCTTTAAGGAGCACAATTAACTATAAAACATCAATGGCGGTCGGACGGCTTTTTAGCAGGTTTAAGGCTATTTTTTTATTTTCCACATTTTTCCTCATATCTTTGGTGTTTATGGTCCGATTTTCAAAATTTTTTCAGTTAGATTTATCAAAATTAAATTTTCCGTCATTTTAAGAAAACAACAATGACGGTCAGACTGCCTTTTTGCAGGTTTTTGGCTATTTTTATATTTTTTACATTTTCCCCCATATCTTTGGTGTTTATGGTCCGATTTTCAAACTTTTTTCAGTTAAAGATATCAAAATTAAATTTCCCTTTGTTTGAAGAAAACAACAATGACGGTCAGACGGCCTTTTTGCAGGTTTTTGGCTATTTTTATATTTTTTTACATTTTCCCCCATATCTTTGGTGTTTATGGACCGATTTTCAAAATTTTTTCAGTTAATGATATCAAAATTAAATTTCCGCTCAATTGAAGAAATCAACAATGACGGTCAGACTGCCTTTTTGCAGGTTTTTGGCTATTTTTATATTTTTTTACATTTTCCCCCATATCTTTGGTGTTTATTAATCGATTTTCAAAATTTTTTCAGTTAAAGATATCAAAATTAAATTTCCCGTCGTTTTTAGAAAACAACAATGACCGTCAGTCCCATCCACGAAATTTTGTGCTTCGCTACTTATGGATGTTGTCATCCTTGTTTATGTCTGTATGAGAAAATATTTAGGTTTAATGTTTTGATTAAACCGAGGTTAAAAAAATAGATTTTTTCAACAATTACTCAACAGAATTTTAAAAGTAAGGTGTCAAATTAAAGATCTTACTATTTTTGTTTATACTGGCTATTTTCTTCTTTTATTTTGTTGCGTTTTAGTACCTTAAAACCGACTTAATTATTTTTTTAAAAAACTTAAATTACTTAAAAAATAAGAGGTCTACAAAAAAACCGATTGCATATCTGAATTCTATGAAAAATTTTACATCTACTACTTACTGAAAGGACCGGCTAGCTATCTTAAATAAAAAGCAAAAAAGTTGATACAACTTCTTTACAAATTTTGTTTCGACTTATACATTTGTATTCTGTTTATTCACTTCTGATACTCTACAAATGTTAATGTCCGCTTGTACAAGCGTTTTAAAGCTTTGCTTTTATAGATATTGCCATCCTTGTTTTGCCAAGATTCTTCGAATTAATATTCAAGTGAGTGTGTGTGTGTTTAAGTGTGTATAATGTACATGTGTATGTATGCAGTGCTACTTTTGCAAAGTATTGTCCTTGTTTATTCGAAAATAACACTTTACATGGTAAGGAGAATCTTCAAAACAATATTTAGATGTCAATCTGTACTAGTAGATAAAGAATCTCATAGTTATGTTGAAAGACAGTCACTCGTTGCTGGTTATAGAGCAGTTTCGCTGGTAAAAAGAGAAATTTGTAAGTTTTTCTTTTTAAATTTGCATACTTGGGAATAAAATGTATACTAAAATATTGATTAGATTACCAGGGAATTTAAATATTCATGCAGAAAGTGTAAATGTATTAGACTACTGTTTCTGTGTATTTTATATTTATATTCTCTGTATACTTTTTTTTACTCCATAATAAAATTATGTTTTTTTTAAGTGTAGGTGTAATAAAAAGACAAGAAAAATTAAATATGCTAATATTGAAGTACAATCTTACTTTGGTAGATTTATTTCTCCTAGGTACAGACCAAGAATGTCAAAGCTTTTTTGGGAAGGGGGTCTTAAATTGCTTGTTTCAATATTTCCCCCCTAAAATATTCAAAGAAAAAAAGAACGGTTACCTCTAGATGCCTCTAGGGGCGCTATTATAATATGAGAACTTGTTGTTTTCTATCATCTTATTCGAAATTATTACAAAATGATAAGTCTAAAGTTTAGAAAGTTGGAAACTGTTAGTCTTATATTGCCTACACTATTTGAAAGTGGGATTTGCTAATATTTGTGATAGACGGCTCCTTTTTTTGTGAATTAGCAATGCATCCTAAATGTAGCTTTATTAAGATTTTATTTTAATTTTGATTGTTGATTTCACCCCCCCCCCCCCCCCTCCTCTTTCTCCCTTTTTGGGCGGTGCCTCATAGGTAAGGAGGTCACCAGTATTTTTTTTGTAAATTGAGTAATTTATTGCAGAAAATTAAAAATGGCAAGATTCAATAATACTACAAGGAAAATAAACAATAAAATAAACACAAAATTTCCAGTTTTGAGGTTAATTTTTTGTAAAAAAAAATACACAAAATCCACAAATCCATAAGCTGCTTTAAAAATGGTTCCAAACTTTATTAGTAGATTTGCAGAATATTTTTCTTGTAATTAGAATTAAGTGATTGGATTAATACAAAAATATAGATAAAATTTTATGAAAATTTAAAGTCATAAATTACCTCATCAAACTCACACAAGCAAAAACTGTGTTATGATACATATTTGCAAGGTTTAAAAATTAGAAAGTGTAAAATTGTAACCTTATGGTAACTTGTTTAAAATCATAAGTGTATTCAACTTTTTAGAGCATCAAGATAACTTTGTTATCTTTGGCAAGGTTTAAGAAATGCTCGACTTAAATTATAATGTTTAAATCACAAGATAAAATTTTCTGTTGATTTTTGGGATCTACTGTAGTTCACGGTAAAATATTGCTGGTAACCAATATTGCCAAAAATTTATGAATTTAAAAGGCTTCTAGCTGCTAAACGGCTGAACGTACAGATCATGCCCGCACACTGTTTTAGGCGGCATAAAAAGGCCTACAAATAATAAGTCAATAATGCATAATTATCTCGCAGTGCAGAGAAATGCGCGAAAAAGGCCTATTTTACGCGATTTTTCTTTAGCTAAGCTTTCCCTGTGCATCATTGGATCTTGGCTAATCCAAATTATTTGTAGGCCTTCTTTTGCCGCTTAAAATGGTGTGCTTGTATGATCTGTACGTTCAGTCGTTTGGCAGCTAGCAGCCTTTAAATTTCATAGAATGTTTGGCAATATTCGTTACCAGCAATATTTTACCGTGAACTGCAGTAGATCCGATTTTTGTATGGCCCTTCATTGATGGTAGTATATTGTTAGGTTTATTGTTTATTGTCAAAGATTGTTGATGACTATGTTGATATTACAAGTAAGGGTCCATGGACTTATGGAAGAAGAAACCTGTAATATAAATACAACTATGGAGTGCTTATTATCTGATTTGACAAACAAAGATTTAAGGTATATATCTAGTAGCAGGGCCAATCTATAATTTTAGAAGCAATTAAATTAGAATAAAATTGGCAACTTATTAACATTTGAGACCAACGGAATGACCGACAGACAAAAATACTTATATCAAAGCTTCGCTACTAATAGTTATTTCTTTCATCGTATTATAAACAGCTTTCCGCGGATATAGAATGTACAATTATAAGATTAAAACTATTTCTTTAGCCCCGAGTTGCCGAAGGCACGGGCTATAAAAACTGTTTTTTTCGTATGGATGAGAACCGGTTCCTATCCACCGGATTCGAATAAATACGAGAAATGATATTAATATTTTCTGTAGATCAGAGTTTGAGGATTGGAAATTGAGTATTCTCCAAGCTGATCTAAATCATTTCAAATTTTCATTTACAGGTAGGATTTTATTTTTAAATTAATAATTTATTACCTAGATACCCCTGTTGGAGAGCTTTTTCGTCTGCTAGCAAATTGATTTCTGCTCTTTTGTATCGACTTGGCTGTGTTAATATTACCGTTGCTATTGGCTGATATTCAAAGACCCAATTGAAAGTCATCAAAGTGTCTATAGGATGAGGACATACAATTATTTAACCCCTTCCCCCTCTAATGTTCTACTCTAATACCTAAACAATATTTTGTTTGATGTACTAAATTATCGACCAATGTATTGCAATCTCACAAAAGAAACTTTGTTAAAACAATTTGATTTGGTAAAAGTGAATATACTTGGTAATGAAAAATTGCCCCTGTTTATAGGTCAAGACAGACTTCCTATATACTAACCATAGCAAGTATATTCGCGGAATTGTTTTAGATATAACCCGTGGAAAAAAGGTGTGTCATTTACAAAAGTGTCTATCTCATGAAAAGAATATGAAATATTTCAAGGTGATATTTACACTTATAATCTTTGCATATACATTCCATTTTTTAGAACTTAGCAGTTACTTAAGGTGATGGGGGCTCCAACTCCCCGCTTATTTTAAAATGAATTGAGAATAAAGGAGGATGGAGTAATTTAAGTTTTTTTAAAAAACATTTTTGCAGCCAACCATCTGATTGCACTTCCTTAGCATGGGAGTCCTAACTTTGCATGGTGCTTAGTTTGGAGTTAAGGCATTCCCCTACTCTAACTATTTATATCGCGTACCTGACGTACAATAAGTACGAACGTTGTTAGTTATGGCGAGATATTGGACCTAGATTCGAACTCTCACCTGCCCGACAACGGGAGGATGCGCTACTTTTCACGCCACAGTCGCTGGTTAAAGGAGGGTGTGTTAGTGCACGATAAACACTTTAAGGGAATGTACCAAATAATTAATGACTGCAAATTATTTCTATTTATTTTCAGGACCCTGAAAATTCCATACATCATTTTGAATTTCATCCAGGAAGTCGTAAGTTTTTCTTTTTCAATATTATTTTGTATTATGGAAAGAAAAGGCAATAGCGGGTTTAGTGTATTTTCATAGCTTTTGATTAGTTAGGCTTTTTAAAATTAAGTTAGGTAAATGTTAATGATAACCCCACAGGGTTAGTGTCCCCTGCAGAGGCTAGAAATAGCAGGAAAGCTACTGTAAAAATACGACGAAATTCGCTACTTCGTTTTTTTTACATGATCCACAAATTTTTTAATAACCTATTATGATTTGTTAGGTTTGATTTCCAAGCATTTTACTTTTAGTATGTCATGACAAATATGAAATTGTTGCTTTGTCTGTCAATAATACATCTCAAGATATACATGAACAATTTAATGGAGTTGCTGAGATAAAGTTCAGTGATAATATAATACATGCACTTGTTCAAGATGGTTGCTTTCAAGGTTTATCCAGGACATTAAGGTAATTCTAATATTAGAGGGAGAAATAACTCTATCTCCCCATCGCACCAACCTTGTGAAACCTTTCTATTGGATCATTTAAAATCAACCAATGGTGTCTCTTAGATTAACACAGCCAAGTAGCAAAAATAATTTAAAAGCAGACGAAAAAGGTCATTGAAACAGAAAGGGAGGTAGTTGTCTGCATATGCATCTATACTATAGATCTTTTATTTTAATACTACTACAGGTGTAAGATTCTGGGAGAGGGGGGGGGGACATTGGAGTGTTGTTGTCTGAAATAGATGACTCAAAGCTTTGGGTACTTGATTGGTTGCAACATAGAGGTATCAAATTTTTCAATGTCTGTGATCAACTTTGGGTACTTTGAGGGAACACGACCATTTCATTTAAAAGGTCTGCATAGTATAGGTCTACAAAAGTCTAGAAACTTTGAAGGATGCTAACGGCCAAATGGTGGAACTTATAGAATCAGATTATGATTACACAGAATTTAAACCGACAAAAGAAGGCCTACAAATGATCTGGTTTAGTCAACAATGCAGTTATCTTTCAGTAAACATTAATGCGCGAAAAAGGCTTATTTTACACGTTTTTTCCTCCGTGAAGCTTTCCCCCTGCATCATTTGATTTTTGCTATTCCAGGTTATTTGTAGGCCTTCTTGTGCCGCTCAACACGGTGTGCAGCATAACATGTTCGTTCAGCCGTTAAAATAAATAGTTTTGAAGATAATCGTTATCAGGAACATTTTACCGTGAACTGCAATAGATTCAATCTTTTTAGGTGTAAATCAGAGATTTGCAGTAATAAAGATGACCTTCCAGGTACAATTTTCCAACAATTTTTAATATTCTAAACCATTATTTTTAAAGATGTACTATCTAATTAAGAAATGAAGTGATTATTGGAATAAATTGAAAATAAGGGAGGGGTGGGGTGTGGTTTTTATATTGTTTGTTCATCAATTTAGGTCAGTTTAGGTTAGGTTATATTGGGTACTGGGTACCCCCGCAGGGTTATTCTCAATTTATTTTGATAAAAAAAATTATAGAGGGGGGGGGGGGGGGGGGAGGTTGTTATTAATGCTCAAGCAGCCATTTTTGGAAAAGCACCGATTAGTGAATTCAAATGAATTTGTCTATAAAAATCTTTTTAATTCATTGTTTAGCATCACAGTTGGTTCAAAGAGAAACACTAAATTGTTTTGTGAAAAATCCTCTAATTTAATTTCACAAATAAAAATAACTCTCTTTAAAAATCTTTTTGTAATTTTTAAGTTTTAAGAAAGAATTGTTATTTTTTTTAATCATGGTGTAAATACTCTACGATATAATTTTTAAGAATCCACATCAGATTTCCTTTTTTTGCAAGAAGTTCCATCCTACCTGGATGACTTGATAGTTTATGTTAATGATGCTCCATCTAATACAACTTTTGGCTGGTGGTTCCCTGTGGATGGGGGCGCATTATATTGCACCCCAAATAAAAACAGATTGGTGAGATAATTGTAATAATGTATCACATCGTATTATAGACAAGGTTCCATGTATAGTATAATTATAAGATTTGTAGGCCCCGTCAAAGTTTTCTATAATACGATGCAATACACGATTTTTCGGTTTGGCTTAAATGGTTCTAATCCAGCGGATATTAATCGATTTCGAAGCCATACTGTAAAAATATCATAAATGATATCATTAAAAACATTGAAAGTAAAATAAGAATAGTTATTTCTCGCATCGTATTATAAACAACTTTCCGCGGATATAGAATGTACAATTATAATACGATGCTAGACATAGTTTTTTTCGTATGGATGAGAACCGGTTCCTATCCACCGGATTCGAATGAATACGAGAATAGTTATTTCTCGTATCGTATTATAAACGGCTTTCCGCGGTCATAGAATGTATAATTATAAGATTAAAACTAGTTTTTTTTTAGCCCCGTGGTGCAGAAGGCACCGGCTAAAAAAACTAGTTTTAATCTTATGATTGTACATTTCTATATTCGTAGAAAACTGGATATAATACGATGCTAGACATAGTTTTTTCGTATTCATGAGAACCGGTTCCTATCCACCGGATTCGAATGAATACGAGAAAATTAATTATGTTTATAACTTCTATGATCAGCAATCAAATTTTGGACAAGGAATAATCAGGGATCTAAAGGAATTAGACAAATGCCATTAAATTGATGCTAAAGCTACATTGATCCTAAATGATGATACACAAAATTACCCCTTCTGTAGATTAGACAATTAGTGGTTGAAACTTTTGGACACTCAACTTTATAAACCGACCAATCAAAATTGAATAAAAGTAAGTTGTTAAGCCAACGAATAAGAAAACGTTTTATATTCAAACATTGGGGTCTAGTGTGATAGACAGCTCAATATCAGGAAGATTGAAGTAGTAAATATTGAGCAAGGTTGAGGGTGCTATGTACACAATCGGAAACTCAAATTCAGCTGACCTATTAACCTATATATTTGTTGACTGACAATTCTCATTGAAACTTTTAACCTAGGCGGAAGGATGTGGATGTGTGTACCTGTATCCTGACATCATGTCTGGAATAGTGGGAACATGGAGGGATGGTGTTATGGTGAAAGGAAGACCTGCCTTACTCAATCATTTTGCCTTTGATTCAGGTTAATTTGTTATCGTATAGAAGTTTGTATTTAGCACAATTTACCATAAAACTATTTAATTCCATTGGATTGACTTACAACTTAGTAAATAATTTCATTGATATTGTTTTAAAATGTAAGAACAATAATAAATATTCTAATTGTTAGATATTGGTCACAAAAATGGGAATAAATTATTTTTAAAACAAGGATGACTACATCCATTAAAGCGAAGCTCTGAAACGGTAGGACAAACGATCATTAATACTTGTAATGTGTTAGAATTGAAAAAAATAATCAGAGCATAAATGTATAAATGTCGGATCAAATTTTAAGTAAATTTGGTGAAAAACTGCTTTAATATAGAATAATGTTTAAGGACATACTTATGTTTTTAGGACTTGATTATAGAGATGCTTCGCTTATAACATTGTGCTTTGTTGTCCTGGGAATCAGTATCCAAGAATTCGATTATAGAGTTGCTACACTTTCTAAATCGTACCTAACTACTACAGAAATCACCATGCAAAGTTTAAAATCGATAGGACAATTATAACATGCCTAAATTAACGAAAAAAGCTATCCGTTACAGACGGATGTACGGAAGGACGGACCGACCCTAATTATAGAAAAGCTTCGCTTTTAAAAACAAATAAATTAATAGGAATAATGAAACCTGTGATGACTATATTGGAGGATAGAGAAGAGTATACATTCTTTCAAGCTACAAGTTCAGCCATAACTCCTGATGTCTTGCTTTCTGATATATATGAGGTTCTAGTCTTACTGGGGATATGGAAAGTGGCATGTGTGATGTCATAAAAATGCATCTTAAAAGGAAGAACAAGAGGGGAAGTGAAAAAAGAATTTTAAAATGAGATAGATTTAGACTATTTTTATGACGTCACACATGACACTTTCTTTATCTCCCTTTGTCTTCATTCTTAAGAAGTTTAGTTCCCTGTAAGAGCTTTGGGGTATTGTCCCTTTCGTGGCAACGCACCTTAAGGGGCGATTCTTCGTATTTTTCACAGTAGCTTTTCCACTATTTCTAGCACCTGCGGGGGGGGGGGCTCCAACCCTGCGGGGCCAATTGCCTAAACCTGTGGGGCGCTCACCTAACCCAATATAACCTAACCTAAAATAACCTATAAAAAGCCATTTTGAAATTACAACGAATCGCCCCTTAAGGGGCGTTGCCACGAAAGAGAATATTCCCGAACTTTGAATTTAAAAAACATAAAATAAAGGATGGAATATTAGAGTAAAACACTAGAGGGGGAATGGGTTAAATAACTGTATTTCCCCTACCTAAGGACCCTGTGCCGACTTTCAATTGGGTCTTTAAAAAATCAACCAACAACGTCGGGAATAATAACACAGCCAAGTTGCTACAAAAGAGCAGAAAGTAATTTGCTAGCAGGCGAAAAAGGTCCTTAACATGGGAACCAGGTAGTTGTCTGGTTATACATCTGTATACTGTAAATTTATTGATGAAATATTTTAGGATTTACATGTAAGGGTGGATTCTTCTTCAATACCTGGTTCAGGTCATACATAAAAATTGTTCCAGTATCGTTTCGGAACCGATTAATATCCGGTTGATTAGAACCGGTTTTCAGCAATACTGAAAAATTATGTATAGCATCGTATTATACCCAATTTTCTAGGATTATGAAAATGTACAGTTATAAGATTAAAACCAGTTTTTTGACCGTGCCTTTAGCATCTCGGGGCTAAAAAATTTGGCTTTAATCTTATATCCGCAAAAACTATCAATACGGTGCGATAAATAACTATTCTGTAGAAAAAGATTTTTAGTATCGGAGCTACTCTAAAATTTACTTTATCTTTCCGCCCGTCCGTAATTTTATGAAGTAAATGCTATTAGCTCGAATGCTATTCAAGATAGACTTCTGAAATTTGTGTGAAGATCACCAATGAGCAACCAGTTTATAATCTACTTGGTCCTTTGGTCTGTCAATCATAACAACAAAATATAAATAATAAATATATACAACCAATATGTAAAAGGTTTCGTGATTTTTATTCATGATTTTTTATTACTGAAATCTGTTCTTAAATCATGATCAGTATTCCAATCTATGAATCTAATACTATGACTGTACTTCGCTGATTTTAGTTAATGTCATCCTTGTTTACATTTAGAATCTCAAAAACGACCTATATTTCACAAATATTTGATTAAATTCGTGTTTATTTCTTAAATGTATGAATTTAGACAACATTTATATAAAGATTAAAACTGTTTTAAATTAGGCGAGGGACTGTTTGCTAAAACCTCAATCAGAAAAGGAGACTTGATAGCTGCCTATAATGGTTTCATATTTACAGATCAAGAAATTAATATGAAGTAAGAAATAAAAATGAAAAATATTATAGTTTTGAATATATATATCCTTATCCTTTTTAAAAAGTATGTGACTGTCTGCATATTGAAAAGAATCTTGCTTACCGCTAAAAACCGATATGGTTCTCATTTATAGTGTAGCTTCTCAATATCCTGGGAATGTTTATATCTATTTTTGGGGAGGGTACCACAAACCTAAGAAGAAATAACCCATCCAAAATTTTTTTTTGTAAAACTATAATTTTAAATGAGGTACTGGGTCTACTTTCCACCCCACAATTTAGTGCCCCCAAAAGACCTCTAGGGGCGTGTGTGGTAGATTAAGATATTAATAAAGGCAAATAATTAACTAGGAGTCTAAAATATTTCTTTATTGTTTATAATACTTTACTTTAGGTGTGAAAATTTCAAAGAATTATTTGATTCGACAACAAGTCAGCCCACATGGGATAATCATATTTTATGGGTTTCAACGGTATTCTACTATTTATTTGTTTTTCTATAAGAAATACATAAAATTAACCCTTCTGTAGATTACTAATAGTCGTTAAAACGTTTGGACACTCAACTTAATGAAACAACCAATCAAACTTTGATAAAAGTCCCCTAAGTTTTTAAGCCAACGAATAAGAAAACGATAATATAAAACTTTGGGGACTAGTGTATTAAACAACCCTCCCTGACTTTCCGCCCTTTTCAGGACTAACTTCGTTTTCTTCACATGATCCGAAATGAAATGATTTATGCCCTGTTATCAGGGAGGAAGAGGACATTGGATTCAAATTAACATTGGAACTCAAGGTTTTATAACCCCGTTATCTTATTGCATGAACTTTGGGTACTTTTATTAAACCAGCAAAGTCCTAACTTTTTAACAAATAATTTGATATAAAAAGAGGTTAATTTTGTTTATAATAACTGGTAATGTTTATCATTTCTCTAAATTACTAAATCTGAAAAGAATCATTGAAATATATTTAGAAATATCAAGATACAAATAATTATGTTGCATCTCTTGGTCACAAGGTAAACAGAATAAAACTCATCAAAGTTAAATTGGAATTTTAAAATGTTAAGGCGAAGTTAACAGTTCTTAAAATGAAAAAAGTGATACAATTTTGAAGAAAAAAAATTAAGGTTTCTTGAAAAGATCACGCAAATTGGTGGTCTGAATGGGTTGTGCTTTATAGAGAAGGTATATAAATATCTTATTATTTTCGGCTATTTTCCTGACATTCCCGCCTTCCCTAGAGGCCAGGGACGAAGCAACTGATCTCTAATATTTTAGGCGAATCATAAAAAGAAGAACAATGCCGAGTATGTACTATGTATTCATCCTAGGTAGGTTGTATCAGGGATCTACAGGGATAAGACAATGGTCGATAAAATGATGTATATCTCCAATGATAATACACACATTTGCCCCTTATGTTGATTATAATTAGTGGTTAAAACGTTTAAACACTGAATTTCATGAACCAACCAATCAAAATTCACTGAAGTTTAAGTTAACGAATAAGAAAACGTTACAATAAACTTTGGGGACTAGTTTAATAAACAGTCCAATTTCCCCTCTGAGGTTGTATAGAGCTTTGCAGCCGTCACACAGTCGCCAGCTTACTTTGACTCTAACAAAATAGGCGGGATGGCTAAAATTGTTGATTTTATGGCAATCCGTCTGTTAAAATTTTAACTAATCTATTTTGACAATCTAAATTCAAAAGATTATTAAAAAGAATATTATGAAAGTCTAAGTCTTTTGATATGTATCAAACCTATCTCTTAATGTTAAAAAAAGCCTGAAAGAAATTCACCGCTCTAAATGATGAAAGACTGCCACAAGTTGACCAAATACCCAAAATTTGAAGCCTCCAGATTCAGTAACCAAAAAGTTTAGGCATTTTAAAACAACATTTTAGGTTATTGAAGCTGGAGATCTAAAATTTTGGGTATTGGGTCTTCAGCAGTTTGAGCGGTGTATTCCTTGCAGACTTCCTTTAAAATGGCATAGTACAATACAAATTACCATTACTGAATATAATAGTTATTTATAGCATCGTAATATAAACAGCTTTCCGCGGATATAAAAGTGCACAATTATATGATTAAAACCATTTTTTTATCCCCGAGATGCCTACCCGGAAGGTCTAAAAACTGGTTTTTATCTCGTGTCCGTACATTTTTAGATTCGTAGAAAACTTGATATGATACGATACGATACACGTTATTTCAGTATGGCCTAAAAAAGGTTCTAATCCAGCGGATATTAATCGGTTTCGAAGCCTTACTTTTACTGGAAATATTATTATCTAGATTTGGTGCAATCAACTGTGTGAAAGCAGTCAGGGACATTGAACCTGGTGAAGAAATATTTACATACTATGGAAAGTCATTTTTTGGCAATGAAAAATGTTATGTCCACTTTCATAATTATGTCTATTTAGAGAATAAAGCAAATTAAAATCTAAATTATTTATTTACATTTTTTATAATTAAAACAATGCTCGGTAGCAAGGACGTCAAAGCTTATTGTGCAAAATATTTACAAGGATGACAACATCTATAAGTAGCGTTTCATAAAAATTCATGGATAAGAATACGGACAAAGATTTTAAGTGCATTTGTCAAAATTAAGATTATCGAAGAAAAATCACGAAACCTTCCGTGCTTATTTTTTTTCTATTTTCCCTCAAATTAGTAATGAAACTTCATTGCAAGACTGGTTCAGTTATTGATCAAATACAAATCTTTCTGAAAAATATTATTTCGACATACTATCCAGATACTTTGATATATACAAGCGAAGAATGTTAGATAAAACATATTTATTTTATAAAAACAAATACTTATATCTATTTTGGCATACTTTGAAATAATACATTCAAAATTTAATAATAATTCTTCTAATCTATAAATGATATAATCGGTTTTCTTTTCATCCGCAAATTTTGCGATTTCATTTTTCTGCGGTTGTCGGTGCTCCTTTTGTCCAGAAACTCCGCAATGGCAACTCCAGCCCAGTCAAGTAACCAGTTAAATAACTAGAAGAAAAACAAGGATGACTTCATCAACAAGAGGCGAAGGATGTGGAATATAGCTGTATAAGTCTTAACAACGGACAATTAAATAAAATTCGTTACTATAATAAATATTCACATAAAATTCTTAATGCTTATTTAGTATTTATACACCTGCTAATTGAACCTTGCAGGACTCGGCAGCCGCATATAATCATATAATGTCAGTACCTATTCACACATTTGTTTTGTCTCAGATTACAACTGAATTTCAAATTCCAATTCCAAAAAAAATACCTTTATATTTGGTGCAAAATTGCTTAGATATATAGGATGCTGATTACAGGTTTTTTACAATTTTATTATGACTTTATTATGTGGATGGTTTTCTTGTAATATTATACCTTTTGTCCCAAGAATCATTACTCTAAAAATAAGATGAATAGGATGATAGAAAATATAACTTTAAAAAGTTAAAATCAGCATGTTTTTAGTAGACCTTAATTAGGTTTTTAATGATTTAAGCTCAAGATAATAAAAGGTTCATACAAATCAGAGACAAGGGACCAGGATTTCAGAAATTCTATTTTCCCCTTTTTCTTTTCTTTATTACTTCTTTATAATATAATCCACTTCCCTTAGTTTACACCCTAAAACAAGTTTTACCAAAACCTCGACCTTAAAATCTATTTTATTGCTACTATATCAGATGAGCGACACTAATAGTTATCGAGTATAGGGAATAATTTGGCCCAAAAAGGCACAAATCATTACCACTCGCAGTTGAGAAATCCAGACATAGGTCGTGCAATCAAAGGTTGGTTGTCTGTAGAACGTTTGGCCGCGCAATCATACACTTTTTTAGCCAGATTTGGTCAAGATATACAACAAAATAAGATGTAGTGGTGTATCCCGTACTCAAGAGGTTAGTCAGGTTAAAAATTACAAAAATATATGACAAGGTATCATTAATTTCAAGTTGAATTGATTGAAGCAGCCTTAATTACAGTTAATTATACTGGCCTATCATTGTATTGTATAATTTGTATTGTATGACGTCAATTTTATAGGAACAAAATCTACTCTAATTGAATTGCTGAATCGCAGCACCTGACTAAAAACATTTCGGATAGGTAGGAGCTATTGTAAAGTATATATGCATATAAGTATTGACCTCATGGTTGACAGCAATTTTTATATAATTTCCAACTTCAACATCGACTCGTGCTCTACTGTCGGGAGATAAGAATTGACCTAAATAAACAAATATAATTAGTGATAAATATTTTACTAAATTAAAAGTTTCGTCTCAAACTAATTTCAAATATTCATTTCTAGCGTCAGTTTTGAAAGAGCTATCAAAAAATAGCCTAAAACCCTCTCAAGGCTTAAATATAGAAATAAAGTAGCTTAGAACCATACCTGCTTCACAGTAATAATGAACTGAATATATTCGGTTTTGAAGTTACTGAAATCTTAAGTTTCAGACAAATAATATCTTACTATTTTATATGATTCAACCAAAATGTTTTTGAAAAAGTCTTATGAATGTGTTAGTTAGACCTGAACAAAGCATATAATTGTTCAAAACATTTACATTTTACTTAAGTTAATTAACCAATAGTTGGTTCGTCCATAGCATCTAGGGGCGGAGCCTAAAGATGCTATGGACGAACCCCACAGCATAATCAAAGACCACAATTGAGAAAAGCAATTTCAGCATGATAACAAAATATTCCCATTCTTTCCTTTATCAACATCAGCATAATAAATAACAACCTCATATTTTCGAGAGGTGGGTGGGAGAGTCCCACCCCTTAATAAAAAAGCCTAAAACCTTTGCATGATGTATGCAAATTCTCAGAAAAGCATAGCCAAATCAGTTTAGCGGTTAGCAAGCTTAATCACAATCTTATAGTTGTTAAAAACCTAAATGCTAAAACATTATGTGGTTTTTGATGGATGTAAAAGTATTTTTGTTAAGTTTTAATTTATAAAAAAAATATATTTAATGCATCGATAAAAACTTGTATATTTTTGTAAAATATTGATAGTTTTATCTCTAATATTTTAAAACCTTTTTTTACTTATTTTTAGAATTATATAATAATAAACCTAAAACACGTGAGTGGAATTACACCATGAACCAAAATATTCAAAATATTTTTCTTTACATTTATTGGAAACCATTAGCATTGTGTCTTCTTAATAATGAATAAATGACAAAAGGTTTTACTCATAAAATAAGGCAAGTAAGAATGACAAGAATGGAAGAACTGAACATTTTTTTAATGAAAACAATGCAGTGTGACTTTTTAGGGTACTAGCGGCTTCAAACCTAGCCTCTAGAACTAACCATTCATACATATCATTTACTAGCGGCTTCGCCCCTAGCCTCTAGGGTCTTCGCCCTATGAAGTAATGGGAAGTCAACCCTCCTAAATAGAAATATTCAAAAAAGTTATTCTTTGTTTAATTACTCTGTGGTAAAATTAAACCCAGGTTGTTCGCATATACAAATGACCAGTAGGTATATTTCCTGAAGAGTAGAGCTCAATCGGTAAAGCGGTTGCCGAGATCTTAAGCTTCAAACTAACCGTCCTTACATATCACTTATATCAAAAATAAGATTTAGGGGGGTTTCAGTGCTCAACATCACTTTGCGTGAAAGCACCAAGAACTTTTGTTACCTTTGTGATGAATAAAGATATCTGTTTTCATTTTGAAATTGGTGACTATTTCAAGAATGCCGTTCGCTGTCACACAATTTGGTAATTCTAGAGTACAAATTAAACAAAAATGTTTAAGCACGAATAAAATATATTTGCATACATAAGTAGCGAAAAAATGCAGCAAAAAACCGCAAAATTTGTTATACCTAACATCACCTTAATTTAATAAACTTCAACTAATCCTACCTAATTATTGGTGGAGTATATAAGATGTTTTAGTCTTGTAAGTCTTATTATATGAAACATTTCGGTATTAAAATTTGTTAAATAACAATATCCTGGCTGTATACTAACAAACCTTTTAGGCTTATTCAGGTACAAAGCGAATAAATGATTATGACCTTAACTAAGCATTAAAAGTTCATAAAATACTAAAATATCTCATAATGAGAAAAAATACTGTGTAAAATATGAAAAAGTGTCCTAGTCATCTATAGGTTCTAGGTATGATTCTCAAGTTCCTCCCACCCATTTAGGGTCCGGCTGAAGGCTCAATTTTTTATTGTTAGGGTATGTTACCTTATGTGACACTAGCGGCTTCGCTAAAAAAAATAAAGAATAAAATGATAAAAAAAAGAAGGACCAATGAAATCTTTTACAAAAAAGGACCAAAAATATCTCCTACAAAAAAAACGGACCAAGAATATCTCCTACAGAAAAAAGGGACATACGGACGGACGGACAGACAGACGGACGAACGGACGGACAGACATCATTCTACTTTGTATTATAGATAAGAAACACAAACCATGGCCTATTTAGGTTATATGAATAGACATAGAAGATCTAAAAACATACTCTATAAATTAGACAATTGGAAAAGAGTGATGAAAAACCCCACTATAAAGTTTACAGCTTTGGTAGGAAAGAGTTATTTCATTCCATAGAGAAAAAAATAAAAGAGAGGAATCAAAGCAACTAGAAGACGAAAATAGGCAATGGGCCTAGAGGCCTACTCAGCGCTGTTGCCGCGCTAAAATTTATTGCTATTCCACTACTTTTCAAATGGGAGGATTAAAAATTATTAAAAAAAATATTTTTTTTACTTTTTACTATTTCCATATTTAGGGCAAGAATATTAGATTAGATATTTTCGTTTTAATGTTTTAATTAAAAATTACATAGAATTTTATTTTTATTTAAAATAATTTGTTCATGAAAGATGAATCCTTCTATTTCTAAAAAGGGGGAAATTTTTTTCATAATGAACATTCAGCTGATTCTGACCGCCCACGGCTGTTTGCTAAATATCGCTTTTCTTTTTATTCACATTATTATTTATGATTGACTTACAAAAAGCCCTGGGCGGCTTTTGATTTTCGTCTGCTTCTAAATTTAGGGATGGGGAAGTAGTATTTTACCATGAAAAAGGGGTGAGTATTCATCCTCTTATCCTTTTTCCTTATGTTTCATTCGCACAATGAGATATCCATGAATAGTAAATTCTTACAATAATCTTTAGGTTAAAGCTTATATTGAATCAAAACATTTCCTTTTTTTTAGGTTTGACAGAATTAAGGAGCCAGATTGAACATCTACATCTATTGTTATAGGTATGGCAATAGATTTTTAAATTATTCTGTTTAATTTTCCTAGAGTATAGCATCTACCATTGTAATAATATTCAGTTGCACGAAATATCTAAACAAACATGAAAATATTAATAAAATCACAGCTAGATGAATATACTTTGGAAATCTATAAAATTAATAAGGTCAGAGAAATTACTACCCTCCCCCCCTTCACCCTCAAATTTTCTTTTTCTTACTTATTAAAAGTGGAGGGTCGACCCCTTCCTCCTTTCCCCAAAAATGCTCCTAGAGGGCTCCAATATAACAAAGAAAAATAATCGGAAGATAAAATCTCTGACTCATGATCATATTTATAGATTTGCCAAGCTTACTAAAGTAACCGGATGTCTGTGTGTCTGTGTGTTTGTACCGAAGGATCTCGCTAACCGCTGAACCGATCTGGTTCTCCTTAACAGGGTAGCTTCTCATAGGTCCCGGGAATTCCGCAACTTTTGATCTTCAAGATGCATTTATGCAAATAATCATTTATCACACGCTAAATCACCGATGGACTGTCGGACAATTTAAGGTAAAGAGTGGCGCCGTCATAACTAAAAATGAGTTAACCTGTTGATTGCAAAGCACCGAAGAATGATTTATTTTTATTGTGGTTCTATTTTCATAAGCCTTCTCCAAATTTATCACTATCTAAATTAAAAAGGAAGACAACGTCCATAAAAGGGAAGGTCTAAGAACAAACGGTAAGACAAAAAAAACACTTGAAGAGTGTCAGAACTTAATAAGCAGAATATAATCTATAAGTGTAAACAAAATTGTTTAAAACAGGAAACTGTTTCAGGACATACTTAGATTTTACAGAGATGCTTGCTTAAGAGTTTGTTCCTAGTTATTCTAGATAATGAAAAAAAATATAAATAAAAAAATTAAATAAATGAGATAAATATGCTATACAAATTTATTTTAAATAGATTACAGAGATGCTACGCTTTCTAAATTGTACCTAACTGTAACAGGAATCATCAGGCAATTTTTGAAATCTTTAGGACAATTCTAACATGCTTAAATCAACTTTTGGCGCTATCCGCCACGTACGGACGTAAAGACATTAATTAAAGAAAAGCTTTGCTTTAAAATATTGAGTAAAATCTTATTCTAAATAGTATTAAAGGATACAAAGGGTCCACTGGTACGATAACAATTTTATGAACTATTATATATTTATTTTTACCTCATCAAGAATTTCATCCAAAGATAGAACAATAGATTCAAAAAATTCGGCTTCATCGATTGCACTAGATATTATATATTGTATATTTTAAGCTAAAATGCTTTATAAACAAATAAATTAAATAGATACATTATATATGATACTCGTGGCTACGCTTCTAGAGGCCCTTGAGGTAGGGAGGAGGGAAGTCCCCGCACTTTCAGTTGTAGCTTCAAAAAGAAAAAGTTTAGTAACCCCCAATAGCTAAAGAAGTCCATTAACTAATCGCCTATCGGAAAATATGTTTTATATTTCTTTTTTAGGGCAATTTCTCTTCGAAGGGTGGTGGTACTCTTTAAAAAAGTAGTTATAAATCGCTCAAAGACCTATAAGAAGGTAAACTGTAAACTTAAAGAAGAACCATATCGGTTAAACGGTTAGCTAGATCCCTCGGTACAGATAGACATACACACACACACACACACAAACACAGATCCTGTTATCCTATTATATAATGTAGTAAACGTTTTTTTGTCTGTACCAAAGGATCTCGCTAACCGCTGAACCGATATTGTTCTCCTTTACAGTGAAGCTTTTTATAGGTCCTGGGAAGGTTTTTAACTATTTTTTGGGAGGGTTCTACACCCTCCTCCCCCCAAAAATATTTTTTTTAACTCTTTTGAAACTTAAATTTAAAATGGGATAAGGTCAACTTTTCCCCCTCCTACCAGTGCCCCTAGAGGCTTAACTGCTAGTTTTATATAAGGAAATATAAGTTCATTCAAAATAATTTCGTGGAATGTGTTCCATAAGACGAACCCCAAACTGTCCCAGTTTTGAGCAAGACGATTCCTGTGACGTCATATAAAAAGGGAAGGGGGGAAGAAAATCTCTTCCCTTTTCTCCCATCTCTTTTGAAGAGATTTTCTTCCCCCCTTCCCTTTTTCTTCTCCGAAACGTATATGACGTAACTAGAATCGTCTTGCTCAAAACTGGGACAGTTTAAGGTTCGTCTACCATAAGCTACGTTTCTTCGTGACGGTACTTTACCTACCTGTTATTAGAGACCCAAGAAGAGTTGAATCTGGTATCATACTTGGATTTTATTCCATTCGCCTAGGAAAAAATTGTAGTACGTTTAAATTTTAGCATTTTTTTTTAATTTCAAAATAAAAACTCTTCCTACTTAATTTTTCCAAATGTGGGTTTTTTGTCTTATTGAATTTTTTAGTTTCACTAAAAGCGAATTACCGACAGCCTAACTAATCTACAGATCAACTTAGGGTTTGATAACCCCTGGACGCCTATGGGTATTAACAAGTATATTCAAACTGGGACCTAGTGCAGTTCATGGTAAAATGTTCATGAAAAAATTTATCTCTAAAAATCTATGAAATTTAAAGGATGCTAGCGATTAAGCGGTATGAGATTGAGAAGGCCTTTGCATATTCTGGAATAGCCAAGATCCATTGAAGCACAGAGAAAGCTTTACTAAATAAAAACCGAGTAAAATAAATCCTTTGCGAGATAACTTTGCTTTGAATAATGAGTAGGCTTCATTTGTCTTTGGTAAAACAAAATTTGCGAGCATATTCTATATATAACACCGTTTGACTGTTAGCAGCCTTTAAAGTTCACTTAGTCCTTAAAATGTAACCTGTAAGACATCCAATTTGTAAGGCTCGCTGGGACACAGAGTCAATTCAGGAAACGTTACTTTGCTAATATGATTATATCTAAATAAAAAAAAATGGAGATAGGGAAAGTGTCATGTGTGACGTCGTAAAAATACGTCTAAATCCATCTCTTTTTTAGTGGTTTTCTTTCCCACTTCTCCTCAAAGCCCTCCATTTTAGACGTATTTTTATGACGTCACACGTGACACTTTCCGTATCTCAAAAAAACATATATTTGATTTTTCAAAAAAATTGATACACTTTAAAATTTTCACATCCCCTCAAATTTAAGTGTGGGATGTTAGTTTTATTTACTTGACAGCAGGGTAGTACGTTAAATGTTTTTGAAGGTGTGTCGACCTTTGTTTAGGAGAGTATAAGGGGGTAGACACCTAGAGGGTTTTATCCACTCCCCTTTATCTTGACAGGGGATGGATACACACCCCTTCTGCACGCCACTGTTTCTAAATATCTTATTTCAAAGTAATTGGACAAAGTGTCTCCAAAATCAGCAATGTGGCGAATTGAAAAATGAGGGATTATCCATCTCTTTTAAAAGGGGTTTTCTTTCCCACTTCTCCTCTCAACTCCCTCATTTTTATGACGTCACATGGCAGATTTTTTAGACACTTTGCCCAGTTACACTTCAATCTTAATATACATAGATATTTTTCAATTATAAGATGGAATTGTCCTTCTTATAAATTTGTGTATAGATTACCCATCAGCAGTAGCTGTTTTCTTGTCCAAATATCTTGAAACACAGTCGTAAGCAGACATCAATAGTAAAGTCAGACTAAATGCCAATTTGAAGTAATTTTTTATTACACATAAACAATTAAGTTTAAAAGAAGCACAGCAATGACAAAAAAATGAACATTGGGAAGATAGAAAAAGTAAAGTGTGTATTTTAGACTTTAAAAAAGCCTTTGATGAAATGTATTTAGCCAATCCCAAAATTGGTTTTGATTTACTCCTATTGTTTGCATCGGTTTGTTGGTTCAATAGTTGATTGTTTAAGATAGATTAATCTGCTAATGTACTAAATAAGTAATAGTAGTTGGTTAAGAGCTTGCGAACAATAGCAAAGTAAAGTTTTTCTGTCTAAAGCATCAGTTCTCGGAAATGGTAGGTTTGATTATGCTTTGCCTTTGCTTTTCTAGAAACCTTAATAAATACCTCTTTTGGGATGATTTTTGGCTATTTACCTAAACTCCCTCGCTCCCACATATATGCTAGGGGCAAGACACCTAATTAATTCATATTTAATATGTTTTTTTACTGCAAATACCTGATGCTAAAAACAACGCCAAACTGGGCTTTCTTCAACCAATGTCCCTTAAAATTTATTTTGACAGGTTAGAAATAATGCTTTTCCAAAATTTGTGAATTTTTGAAGATTTCAAATATATTTTTCTTATGTTATTCCTCACTAGTGACTAAAGGCTCCGTTACTAGAGTCCTTAGAGGTGGGGGTTGAATTTTCAACCCCAACCACTTAAAATAAGACCACACACATACAGAGATCCTGCTACTTTTATTTAATTATTTTGACATAATTTCCATCTGTTTATTGTTTAACCCTTCTCTCTCATTAAAGAATTAGAAATATTAATATTCAAAATTTTTAAATTCATACCAATAGATTTAGTGTTAGAAATTTACCTTCTTTCCAATGTCTTTCATGCTCCTACCAATTTTTTTTATTAAACATGAAAATTTTTAAAATCTACGAAATATGAAACTGTTATTATTGCATATGTTCCAAAAGTATTCCTTATGTGAAGGTTTTGTCACTACTATTAATTTTTGAAAGAAAACATGATAATTAAGTTAAGTATTATGTTTGCCTTTACATTAAGCTATAAAAATTGGAAAGAATTTTAATAAATAATGCATAAAATTTTAAGGATTTTTTTTATAAAATTCGTTTTTTATATGATTCATTATTCAAAAGCGCAAATCAAATTTAAGTTAATAAATTTTGACCAATAGGATAGGTGGATTGGAAACTACCTGCGCTCTAATTGGTTGAATGATGTACGTCACTAAGCTTCTCCAATCAGGGCACAGATAGTTTTCAATCCACCAATCACAGATGTCAAAATTATTTAACTTAATATGTATTTGCGCTTATAGATAAAGAATTATACAAAAAACGAAGTTTATAAAAATTCCTTAAAATTTTATGCAGATTTCAAATCTATTATATTCATTAAAATTCTTTCCAACTTTTATAGCTTACTTTACATATACAATTTAAGGGCGTCCAAGCTTTTTAATTTTAGAGGGGGGGGGGTAAAAAATAAATAAAATCTTTATATCATATTAGCAAAGACGTCCAAGATTTTTTATTTAAGGTGGGGGTAAAAATTAAAATTTAAAATTTTTTTTTTAGGGGGGTTAATCACCCCTTCCCCCATTGGCCACCCCTGCATTCATTATATATGATACAGTGAATATAACCTTATAAAAGTAACAGGATGTATATTTGTCTACTTGTCCATTGAGATAAAATTTTTTGGTGCGTTTAAAGATACATTTTTTAAACAAACAGACATACAGACATTGTTCTACTTTGTATTATAGAGCTTGTGGCAAAGTTACTTGTTATTACAGGGTTGTTTCCCTCAAAGTGTCTTGTCGAGCACAGAAACATATTCTCTTAGCTGGAAATAAATTAAAAGAAGATGTTGGGGAAAGTTTTACTTTAGGTCAGGTTAGGTTGGCTTATATTTAATACAGGGTACCCCCAAAGGATTATGACACTGAAGATATAGGCTTCACAGGGTTAGGGTCTCCCGCAGGGGTTAGACAAAAAGAGGAAGCTAACCAACCAACCCCCATTTTAAATTTATTATGAAAACAAGGATGACAACATCCATAAGTAGCGAAGCTCAAAATTTTTGAATGAACATCGGAAAAAAATTAATTTAGAGCATTGTCATAGAATACAATACATAAAACTTGATAAAAAAGGAAAATCACGAAGCCTTTAAAATCACGCAACTTTAGATCACGAAAATTTAAAATCTAGGAATCGATCTAGCACCGCAATTAATAGAAAAATCTTAATGAAAGTTGGAACTTAATGTAAATATTTAGAATATAAGCATATTCAATCCCTTAAAATTTCAGCCGTCAATCCTGAATAGGAATTGAGAAAATCACAAAGACCTAAATAGCTAGGAATCGAACTAGCACCCCAATTTATGAACAAATCTTAATAAAACTTGGTGAAAATATTTTGAATGTAAAATAAATTAATCTCTGAAAATTTCAGATGGACAAAACAATGTATAGATTAGATGGGCATATTTCATAGGAATCTTCACTAAAAATTTCAGATGTTTATCTTGAAGAGCAGCCGAGAAAATCACGTTTCTCCCATAGCGTTACGGACGGACTGACGGACGGACTGAGAGACGGACGGACGGACAAAGTGAATGATAGAGTAGGTTCGCTACTGATAAATGGGGGAAGGGGGTTGGAGAAGGATTGTGATAGATAATAGTTATTTCTTTCATCATATTATAAACCGCTTTCCGCGGATATAGAATGTACAATTATAAGATTAGAACCAGTTTTTTTAGCCCCGAGGTGCCGAAGAAATGGATACAACACTCTAGGTTTCCACTTTCATACATCAGCAACATACACAAGCGTCAATCAAGGGTCCTTTGATAGATAAATTGACTATTTTTCACAGCCCCTTCAAATTTATGCGGCATGAGAAGCCATTTAAATAATCTAGAATAGCCAAGATCCAATGATACACAGGGAAAGCTTTACAGAAGAAAACACGCAATGAATAAGTATTATTTATGTGCGATGCGAGATAATTGTGCCTTAATGAGTAATGGCTATTACCGATTAATTGTAGACCTTCTTTTATTGGTTAACAATTTGTTAAAGCTAATTTGCCTTTAACGTTCATTGATTTTTTAATATATTCGATACCAGGAACATTTTACCATGAGCTGCAGATCCAAAATTTTATCTACAGAAGCCACGGTTTGAATCAGTAAAAAAGCCAACAAAATAGTACAAAAAATATACCAGATCAGACAATCTGAGCATTTGTAGGATCATGCGTCAGGGTTGTACAGTACAAAAATTCATTTTATAGTTAAGGAGAGGTGTTCCTCCTAGTACGATCTTTGAAAGTTTAAACTGTACGAAATTTAAATCCCAAAAAATGTACAGTATACTATAATATCATCCACTAGTGGTACGTACACGCATAAAGGTCTCTTGAACATTTAAAGGACGGAATGATTTCTTTGAAGTTGGTGGGGGTTTCGTCACCAGCCTCCAAAGATATGACCCCATAAGAAAACCTAAGTTTATAAAAACACAAATATAAAAAAAAGTCGTAAGGATCTTAAAACTGCAGAATCGATTGAGTTCTCTATTTGCGGAAAGATTTCTTTATTTCTTCGGATATTTCAGATTCCTCTGTAGGTTAGGGAAGAAGTCATCATCCTTTTATAAAAGTAACATGATGTCTGTCTGTAACTTGAGAACTTGATAACCGCTGGATCTATATGGTTCTTCTTTACAGTGAAGCTTATCAGAGGTTCAGGGAAGGTTTATAACTATTTTTGGGAAGTGTACCATCCGAACAGAAATAGCCAATGGAAAAAATAGTCTTTTTGATTTTTCTTTTTAAAACATAGCCTCTAGCGCCCCAAGAGGCCCTTGCTGAGCAGACATAATCATATTTTTGTATGGAGTCTGAAATCTTGAAATGTTATTGTAAACGGACAACGACGCACTTAATCACAAAAAAATGTAGTTTAGCTTCGCTTTAGAAAAATTGTAGAAATGGTTCTGTTGATTTAGAAAAAAAAGGGGGGATTGAGAAATGGTGAGGGGGAGGAGATTATGAATTATGAAGATGTGTGTGTGTGTGTGTGTGTGTGAGTTTGGGGTGGGAAGATTATTAATTGAGCATATATACCAAGGATAACTTGCGATTCTTTCAGATAATATCTAGCTTTCTGAAGGTAAGGACCTAATCGCAACTAGAAGTCTAAAATGGCACTACCAACCGGCAATGAAATATCTTCGCAGCAAGCCAGCAGTCATTCTTCCGCAGCAGTCAATTTTTCATCTGTTACTAGCGATAAGCAGTTTATGCCATTAAAAAAGCGCTACACAAAAACTCACCAATTTGAATCTACAGCTGCCAACGTCACCAGCCAAAATACTAGCAGTTCAGCCATCGGCGGCAGTGGAATCGACTGCGCCAATAAAAAAAGAAGTACAAGCCTTGACAGCGCAACCAGTGGATCTTATGGTTCTTCCTTGGACGAGGAGAAAACACCGCTTGATTTTTCTAGACCCAAAAGTGTTTTGAGGCCGAGTGTTATCCGCCACGGTTCCCAGCCGCAGATGTGCTTAGCCTACTATTATTTAGAAAAATAGAAAAACAACATGCTATCAGTGCAACAGATTTCTGTGATTATTTCTGCGTGACCATACAAGTAGGTGGAATGCGTCGGCGAAAATCATTACCACACACAGTCAAGACTCTCCGTCAAAGGTGGAAAAATCAAAATGTCTGTCATATTTATATCAAAATTATATTTTCTCAGAAAGAAGCCAAAACTTTTTTTTTTTATATATGATAACCAAATATTGTATTTCTTAGATGTTTATCCTTTTTATAAATAAATATATAAATTTTCATATTTTAGTTTTCTTTTGCAGCAAAGATTTATAAATGTATGCCTGTATGTTTTACGGTAAAAATGTGAATTACTCTGCTATTTAATAAAAATGTTTATGACAACCATTAGGCAAATACATAGTATATTCTTATACTAAAGTAACAGGATGTCTTCTGTGTGTTTGTATGTTTGTACCGAAGGCGTTGCTAAAAAAGACCAACTCTACAAAAGACCAACGCCTACAAAAGACCAACATTAAAAAAATCGTAATGCATTTTACAATATTTAGGTAAGGTTAGGTTAGGCTATAGGCAAGTGGGCCGAGCGCCCGCGGCTAGGCAGGCCAGGGGGCCGAGCGCTGCGGCCATGTATTGATTATGTAATACATTATTAATAAATTTAATGTTTATATAACAATATATAGGTGTTGGTCTTTTGTAGAGTTGGTCTTTTGTAGCAACGCCGTACCGAAGGATCTCGCTAACCGATCGGGTTCTCCTTAACAGAATAGCTTCTCATAGGTCCCCAGGAAGGTTTATAACTATTTTGGAGGAGGATACCATTAACACTTGTAGAGTGTCAGAACTGAATAGTTAGAATGTAAATGTATAAGAGTCGAAGCAAAATTATGAGTAAATTTGTTGAAAAATTGCTTGATACAGGATAATGTTTAAGGACATACTTATATTTTTAGGACTTGATTATAGAGTTACTTCTCCTTTAATATTGTACTTTGTTGTCCCAGGAATCAGTATACCAAAAATCAATCGGATAATTAGATCATATAAAAATTTGTTGATAAAAAAGATAAGATAAAAAATTAACATGTTGAAAATGGACGTACGGACATTCTGGTAACGATTATAGAGTTGCTACGCTTTCTAACTTGTACCTAACTACTCCATGCAAAATTTGAAATCGATAGGACAATTCTAACGCGCCTAAATTAAGGAAAAAAGCTATCCGTCACGGACGTACGGACGGACCGATCCTAATTATAGAAAAGACTCGCTTTAAAAACAAGGATGACAACATCCATAAAAGCGAAGCACTGAAACGGTAGGACAAACGGACATTAACACTTGTATAGTGTCAGAACTAAATAATCAGAATATAAAAGTATAAAAGAGTCTAAGCAAATTGTAAGTAAATTTGTTGAAAAATTGCTTGATACAGGATAATGTTTATGAACATACTTACATTTTTAGGACTTGATTATAGAGATGCTTCGCTTACAATGTTTAGCTTTGTTGTCCCAGGAATCAATATACCAAAAATTAGATCAAACGGATAATTAGATCACATAAAAATTTGTTGTTAAAAAAGTAGAAAAATCAACATGTTCAAAATGGACGTACGGACATTCTAATGATTATAGAGTTGCTACGCTTTCTAAATCGTACCTAACTACTACAGGAATCACCATACAAAGTTTGAAATCGATATAGGACAACTCTAACATGCCTAAATTTACGAAAAAAGTATCTGTCTCAGACGGACGGACGGACCGACCCTAATTATAGAAAAGCTTCGCTTTTAAAAATCAAATAGGAATATTACATATATATTCAGACATTACAAATTGTTTTTACTCTTTAGAAGTCAATGTAAATTAAATTTAAAGGATTTTTACAAATATTTTTAAAGATTTTTATACATAACAAGGATGACAACATCCATAAAAGCGAAGTTCTGAAATAGAAAGACAAACGAACATTAGCACTTGAAGATTGTAAGAACTAAATAAACTGAATATTAATGCATATGTCTATACAAAATTATAAGTAAATTTGATGCTAAACTGATTAAATACATGTTACGTATTTAGGACTTGATTATAGAGATGCTTCGCTTGTAACACTATACCTTGTTGTAATAGGAATTAGTATTCAAAAAGTCAGATGAGTAGGATGATTTAAACTTTAAAAATTTGTTGTAAAAAAAGTTAAAAAAAATAGCTTGTTTCAAATGGACGTACGGACTTTCTGGTAACGATTAAAGAGTTGCTGCGCTTTTAAAGTCGTATTTAACTGTTATAGGAATCAACATGCAAAGTTTGAAATTCATAGGACAATTTTAACTTGTTTAAATAAACGAAACGATCTACCTGTAACCACATTTCATTTTCGAAAAGTATATACTTTCTTGAAGTCAATCTTTACGAGGAAGGTATTTTTGGAAAGGGGAAAAGGTGTAGAAAACACCCATGCAAATTAGAAAATCCGCAGAAATCATTTTTAAAAGTTATTTGCAAAATTTAGCAATGTTAATTTGCAAAATTTATTTCATGCCTTAAATGACATATTTTAAATAAATCTTTTTATAAAATATTTTTATCTATAAGTTAAGAGCATATATAAGACAAAAAAAATATCTTCAGTGTCAGTTTTTTCGCCCTATACATGAAAAAAGGCAATAATTACATTTCATTATAAAAAAATGCATTTAAACAGAAATTATGATTTTAATTAAATCATAAAATAATTGATATAAAATCTATCATTTTAAATGTGAAAGTCAGATAAAGAATCCTTTTTAGAGCAAATATAGTGCAAAAAGTAACCAGGGCGTTTTAGCAAAGTATGAATATCTAAAGAAATAAATACTTCTTAATTTTGATATACAAATCAGATAAAAGAATATAAAAAAAGAGATCAAAAACTATAAAACAAGGTATATTTTTTTTCACTCTGTCACTGACTAAAGAGCACTTTTAGGTTTGATTATAACCAAGGCAGCATATAAACACTCATTTTTTAAGGTAATTAATGAGTGTTTATATAGATTATAATTATAATAGAATTATATAATTATAATTATAAAAAAGCTTCGCTTTTTATAAAAATGATTTTGTACATTAAGTAGGAGTAAGTAACAAGGTACAAATACTTAAGGTACAAATATGGTTTGAGCAAGTTCTCCAATTACCTGGATTAAATAATTACCGCCCATGCAGGCAAAATAATCTAGTACGTTTCGTGATGATATTGTGGTTTCAATAATAGTCGGTTAAATAGGTACCGCCCCCTCACGTATAGCTCCGCCTTTGTATTATATAACCAAACTACTCCGCCTATTTTCAACCCTATCCCCAAAATCAATAAACTGACCAGCAGCCATAGCGTGAGAACCTGATTTAGGGCGGAGGTGGGGGATTGGAAAATTAAGCCAAAAGCAGGAATTGGTTTGTGTTGTCAATTTTTTAACCAACACCGAAATTTGGTACATTTTATACAAATTTTTAGACATTTTATCCTCTGAGAAAGCTCGAAGTCAAAAAGGCCTCTAAAAATGATAATTAAATTTCGACGCAATTTAGATTTGACCAATGATAAACTATCCATTTTTATCACCCTTTCCCCTTTCCCCTCTTCGCAACCCCTCAATATTAGCTTGGACTCCACGTACTTTAAAGTAAATTAGAAAGATCCTCCACCTCCACTGCTCCCCTCATAGCCCAAACCATATTCGTTGAGAGGTTGGGGGAGGGGGGGGAAATTAACATTCCCCCAAAACTACCCCAAACTTGGATGTAACTTTTTGTATTCGTATTTAACGTCTTAAATAGAAAATATTTATTATTTTCATGTCAATCGTAAGTGCAGAGCTGCAAGACTTTTAAAAAATATATTTGCTTTAAGTAATCACAAGTGTAGATTTATGAAAAAACTGTTCCCCTAGCATCAAAATCTTAACCCTTACAGATCGGGGGGGGGGGGGGTCATATTGACCCCCCCTCTAGTTTTTTCAATGTCATTTTTTTTGTAGGTAAGATGGAGAGCTGTGACTTCATGACTTTTTAAGTTTAGTAATTATGCGTCGGCAAGAGTTGATTTTATTAGGATATCTGGTCTGTGTCGGTCGTGGTGTCCGGTCAAAGTCGGTTGGGTAGCACCAAAATTTAAAAAAAATTTTAAATACTTTTGTGTATAAGGCAGAAACCTATAATTTTTTTGGTGAATACTAAGATATCAATGACCTTATGAGAAAAGTGGTGTTATGACCGTTTGACCGCACCCTGACCGACTTTATGACCGATTTTTGTCCGGCTTTTACTACAGACATATATCCTGAATATCGTGGCTTCTATTACAGCTAGAGATCTAAAATTTTTTTTGGTAAATTCTTGAGCAACAATAAACAGTTAAAAATATTAATTGGCGCCGCCAACCGCCGTTTTACCGCCGTAACCGCCGAAAAAAGCGGTTTCCGTTATTTGCCGTTTTTCGGCGATGATCAGAAAAAGTAATTTTTTTGTTATGAAAAATAAAAGTTCGTCCTAAAATTTGGCCATCCTAGCTGCAAAATTGGCCGCTCTACAGCTGTTTTAAAATTTAGCGGCTGGCCGCTAAAAAGCGGCTAAGGAGCGGCCTGGCCGCTATGACTAGAAAAAGTAATTTTCTCTAAAAATACACATGAACCACCAGAAAAAAATTTTACGTCTTTATCTGTAACAGAAGCTGAGATAGAGGGGGGGGGTCAATATGACCCCCCCCCCCCCGATCTATTAAGGTGGGAATTGGGGCCCGATCTGTAAGGGTTAAGCTACAGACAGCTTACTATGTTATACTTAACTAGCGGCTACGCCCCTAGAAGCCTTGTGGGGCAGTTAAGTAAATTTATAAAAAGAAAAAGTAAAAAAATGAAAGGGGGGGGGGTTCTAGGGGTGATTTATCTTGGGAGGGTGGAAATACCGTAAAGGAGAACCATACAGGTTAAGCGGATAGCGAGATCCTTCGCTACAGACAAAAGAGCTTACTACTTTATATAATAGGACACTCGGTTGCAACTGCGACTGAATTCTCCTTTTTAGAGAAATCATATATAATGAGAACAAAAATAAAAAAATCCATAAAAGCGAAGCTCTAAAACGGTAGGACAAACGAACATTAACACTTGTAGAGTGTCAGAACTGAATAAATAGAATATTGTATAAAAATCGAAAAAAATTATAAGTAAATTTGTTGAAAAACTGCTTAAATACAGGATACTGTTTAAGGAAATACTTACATTTTTAGGACTTGATTATAGAGATGCTTCGCTCATAGCATTGGTCTTTGTTGTCCTAGGAATTATTATTTTTAAAATTATATTAATCAAATAATTATATCACATAAAAATTTTTTGTTAAAAAGTAAAAAAATCAACATGTTTAAAATGGACGTACGGACATTCTTGTAACATTCTTATAGAATTGCTACGCTTTTTAAATCTTACCAAACTATTACAGGAATCACCTTTCAAAATTTGGAATCGATAGGACAATTCTAACATGTATAATTTAACGAAAAGTACTAACCGTTCCACGAAAAAAGCTAACCGTTACGGACGGACCGACCTAAATTATAGAAAAGCTTCGCTTTTAACAAAATTAAAAATTAACAAGGATGACAACATCCATAAGTAGTGAAGCACAGATAGCTAAAACTATTGATCAAAACATGAAGAAATGTAAATAAATAGACTGACTAACAAATAATACAGTAGATAAAAATAACAGAAAAAATCAGTTATCTCTCTTTGTATGTAGACGTGAAAATCACATTTGCCCTGTAAAAGTGACTCTCATTACTACAGACAGACAGATAAAAATGTATTGAGTGTATGCACCATTGCACATTGCACATAAGTCATAGGAATTTTCGTAAAAAAAATCAGCTTAATAGTTTGATAGCAGAAAGTTATATTGTTTTCCTATAAATAAGACAAAAAAACAAAGGATGATGACATTCATAAGTTGCGTAGCACATTATATGTATATATTTATAAAGATATAACAAAATTTCCCTTCATCCCAAAAAACGCCTATCTCAGAAAACGTCTATCTCAAAATAAAAAGTGCCTAAGGAATGTACTAGAGTGATATTATACTTCAGGAATATATATTTCAATAAGAAGATTTATAATGTACATATTGTAAATGTACAATATTCACAATACCTTCTCAGACTGACATGTTTTACTACAAGAAACAATTTTATGAAAAAGGCGTTTTTTGAGATAGGCGTTTTCTAAGATGGGCGTTTTTTTGAGATAGGCGTTTTCTGAGATGGGCGTTTTCTGAGATAGGCGTTTTTTAAGTATAGCCAAAATTTCTAGAAAAGTTAAGCTAACGGACTAGTTTTATGACACACAGAAAAGGATAATGTATGAGTGGATGCGCATATGTCATTAAAATCTAAACATAAAAAAAAACAATATAAGCTGAGAAAATCACATTTATCCTAAAAAATAAATGTCTCCTATAGCACTACTGAAAGACTGACGCACAAAACAATGTTTAGACTGGAAATGTTGGGGTCACAAGAATCTAAATCAACGGACGGACAGACAGATGTGCTGATGGACAGGCGGACAAAGTGAGTTATAGATTAGCATCACTTCTAATAAAATTATTCTGAAAGGACATTAACACTTGTAAAGTGTCAGAACTGAATAATCAGAATATAAATGTATGAGAGTCGAAGCAAAATTTTAAGTAAATTTGTTGAAAAACTGCTTGATACAGGAAAATGTTTATGGACTTGATAATTAATAATTTTTAACTTTGATGTCCCAGGAAACAGTATACCAAAAATCAGATCAATCGGATAATTAAATCACATAACATTTGTTGTTTAAAAAGTAAAAGATCTCTATGTTTAAAATGAACGTACGGACATTCTGGTAATGATTATAGAGCTGCTTCTAAATCGTACCTAACTACTACATGAATCACCATGCAAAATCTAAAATCGATAGGACAATTCTAACATGCCTAAATAAACGAAAAAAGCTATCCGTTCTGGACGGACGGACCGACCCTAATTATATAAAAGCTTCGCTTTTAAAAATATGGCTAGTGAACTTTTTAAAGTTTTACAAATATAAATATAGTTACTCTACTATATATAAATCAGCCATGCAAATTCAACATTACAATTTTAAAATCCTAGATGATTAATTAATTCCAAATGGCAAGAACGTGTTAAATAAAAAAGGCACTTAAATATACTTTAAGATACTTGTATTATAAAGTACAAACTATATTTACAGAAAAGCATCGCAACTAAGAAACAATTTTTGCTGATCATTTTTTGAACCCTTTGGCACTTGGGGGTTATAAGGAATAAACTATGCTATAAAGTTTTGTATAGTTTATTCTTACATATGTATTTTAAAGTTAGTATTTTTTACTTATGTAACAAGGATGACAAAATCCATAAAAGTAAAGATCTGAGATGTTCCTTGTAGTGCCTATAAAAAAGGAAATAAATTTAAAAACTTTTTTTCCGAAAAATCCCAAATGACGTCATATTAGAACAATGGAATATTTTACTTCAGCCAAAACTTAATTAACAAAATATTAATTGAACAAAATTGTATAATAAGTTGTTGCAAATACCGCAAATTAGGACTTGATTGTAAAAACACAGATGTCAACATCCATAAAAGCGAAGCTCTGAAATAATAGGACAAACGAACATTAACACTTGTAAAGTGTCAAAACTGCAACAATCAGAATATAAATGTATAACAGTCGAAACAAAAGGGTAAGTAAATTTGTTGAAAACTGCATAAATACATTATAATTTTTTGGGACATACTTATTTTAGAGGATTGTAAAGATGATTTGCTTATATCATTGTACATTGTTGTCCTGGGAATCAGTATTCTAAAAATCTGATCAATCAGATTATTATATGACATAAAAATTTGTTGTTCAAAAAAATCAACATGTTTGAAATGGAAGCACGGACATTCTGGTAACGATTATAGAGTAGCTATGCTTTCTAAATCCTACCAAACTACTTCAGGAATCACCATGCAAAGTTTGAAATTTATATGACAATTCTAATATGCTTAAATTAACAAAAAAAAACTATACGTTCCAGACGGACGTTTTAACGTACAGACTGACCCTAATTATAAAAAGGTTCGTTTTTAAAAATATCTTTTCTTGATAAAATGAACAAGGATAGCAACATCCATAAATTCTCTAAAATCAGACGGCAAGAGCATTGTAACATGTATAGAGTCAGGACTTGATAGACAGAATATGCACAAAACTTGATTGGTTCATTAAGTTGAGTGTCTAAAGATATTTTGCTCCAAACACAAAATGATTTTTGATTTTTGTTACTTTGTTTTTCAAGGTTATTTTATTGTTTTATGTATTTAAAAGGTAAACTTTTTAGCCGAAGCCTCTGGATATAGAAATAAGAAAATTTTGAAACGCCCAGATAAAAATGTCGTTGATTCTACTAAGCGTTGACCCCAACGATCAAGGACGTCCAAGGGGGAGGGGTAAAGGGATGATTACCCCCCCCCCCCAAACAAATTTGGAGGTGCCGTAGGCACTCCAAACCATTTAGGAGGGGGTAATTACCCCCGAAACAATTTTGGGGAGGTAAATACCCCCCCATAATAAAAAAATCTCTATCAACAAAATTTTTTGTGCGCTTCCCGTGCATTTTACAACTAAATATTTAATAGTATTTTATTATTAGGTAGGTAACTTTTTACATTATTTCGTGGCAATTAAGGGGCGATTCGTCGTATTTTTAAAATGGCTTTTGATAGGTTATTTTAGGTTAGGTTAGGAAATATTGGGTTAGGTGGATGCCCCACAGGGTTAGGCAATTGGCCCCGCAGGGTTAGAGCCTCCAGCATTGGCTAGAAAAAGGAGAAAAGCTACTGTGAAGAATCGCCCCTTGAGGAGCGTTGCCACCAAAGGAAATATGCCCAAATTTACCCCTGTTAACGATTTTAGGGAGGGTAATTACCCCCCCCCCCCTTAAAAGATTTAACCCCCCCAAATAAAAAAGCTTGGACGCCCCTGTCAACGACAGTTGAAAATCACGAATAGGTTTAGTAATTTTTTCCCGAATTCATTTTGTAGTTGGTATAAGCTGTGGTCAAACCCAAAATTACCAATAAACATTTAACTAAAAGAAAACATTTAAATAATATCTCTGCCAGCCAAAGACGAAGAAAGGGAAAATTGTGGATAAATTTTCAGGGAAATAAAGGGAAATGACAATGGCCCATACATTGATGTACATCCCCAATGATCATACACAAAATTATCAATTCTTTGGATTACAATTAGTGGTAGAATTCGTTTGGACAATCAACTTAGTGAAGCAACCAATCAAAATTTAAACAAGTCCTTAAAGTTGTTAAGCTAACAAATAAGAAAACGTTATTATACATTTTGGGGACTAGCGCAATTAACAGTCCATTGTCCACTCCCTCCCTGATAAATCTTAGTCTTGTAAAATTTCCCGTACTTCTCAATCGGCATCCAAATCCCCCCCTCTCCCCCACCAAATCCTTTAATGAAATAAACAATGACATTGATTTGTATTACAAGCAGCAACAACAAGCCTAAATTGTTTTGAATAATTCTGTATAAAGTGTGTTTTATTAATGAATAAAGAAGAGTTTAGGTTCATTTTTTGTTTGTGTGTCTTTTTAGAGGTCTGTCGAAAAACATATGCAAGTGCCGCAGTGCGTTCTTAGTAAAATAGATATTTAAAAACAAGGATGACAACATCCATAAAAGCGAAGCTCTGAAACGGTAGGACAAACGGACATTAACACTTGTATAATTCAGAACTGAATAATCAGAATGTCAATGTATAAGAGTTAAAGTAAAATTGTAAGTAAATTTGTTGAAAAACTGCTTGATACAGGATAATGATTATGGACATACTTACATTTTTAGGACTTGATTATAGAGTTGCTTTGCTTATAATATTGTACTTTGTTGTCCCAGGAATCAGTATACCAAAAATCAGACCAATCGGATAATTAGGTCACATACAAATTTGTTGTTAAAAATGTAAAAAAAATCAACATGATTAAAATGTTTCTGGTAATGATTATAGAGTTGCTACGCTTTCTAACTCGTACCTAACTATTACAGGAATCACCATGCAAAATTTAAAATTGATAGGACAATTTTAACATGTCTAAATTAACGAAAAAAGCTATCCGTGACGGACGTACGGACGGACCGACCCTAATTATAGAAAAGCTTTGCTTTTAAAAAATATTATTAACTTGCTGAAATACAATTAAATATAAATAGATAACCAACAAGCGAAATAAATTTTAAATGATATTTGGAGGGCAGATCAAAAGGTCAATTCTTCTTAGTGTTGTTTTTTCTCAAACCAATTTCGTTGTTGGTAAAAGCTGAAAATACATTTTAAGTCAATTGTGGCAGGTATAACCAACAAGCGAAATAAATCTTAAATAATATTTGGGGTGCAAATGGAGAGGTCGTCAATTTTACGATATGTTGCCCCCCAACGACAGCCTAAAAACACGCATAAGTTTCGTGATTTTTTCCCGAATTAATTTTGTTATTGGTACAAGCTGCAATTTTGGAGTCTTTTGGAGTTCTTTTAACTTGTATGGGATAATGACTTCTGATTTCTTGTTCGGTTGTCAAGACAACTAAAAATAAACAACTTCCAAATAGTTAAGGCTATCAAAGCTATGAAAAGGTAGAATCGAGTGAGGAGGGATGGGGGGGGGGGGTATTTGCCTCAATAACAATCAAGGTTTCCTCCGTAATTTTATCAGGGGGTGGTGCAATGACAATGGGAGAAAAAATGATGGGTTAGGGAATAATTTTGGGGCTGTGGAAGGGGACGTGGGCTGCAAGGTTGAGGAGGGTAGTTTCTCAGTAATACCTCACTAACTTTTTATCAAACACCTACAAAACTATGTTATTAGTTATTTACAATAAAAATGTGTTATTTGAATTAACAGAAAATTTATTTTGAATATAATAAACAAATAGTATGTATTTCGTCAATGAATATTTATTAGAAAGTGATTTATTTAAGTGAAAAAATTAATTTTTTTTTGTACACGTGCAAAAGATTTTTTAAGATTAATCCTATTATATAAAGAACTTAGGTTTTTTGGTCTAAAGCATAATATTTCAATAACTACTAATCTGATTAAGTTCTCCTTTATGGGGAATCTTCACTTATGTCTCGGGATGGTTTTAGGCTATTATGATTTTAGACCTAAGCGTCGGGATGGATTTAGGCTATTTGTTTTACATATATCTTCCCCCTTTGATTACAGAGCCTCCTAAATGTTAGGGGCGCAGCCGCTAGTCCTATTATATAAAGTAGTAAGCGTTTTTTGTCTGTCCCGAAGGATCTCGCCAACCGCTGAACCGATATTGTTCTCCTTTACAGTGCAGCTTCTTATAGGTCATGAGAAGGTTTTAAACTATTTTGGGGAGGGTGTCTTCGCCCCCCTCCCCCCAAAAAATATTTTAAAAAATCTTTTGAAACTCAAATTTAAAATGGGATGAGGTCGAATTTTTCCCCTCTTACTGTAAGTGCCCCTAGAGGCTTCTAGGGGGCGTATCCGCTAGTAATATATAAAGGGTCAGATAGATAATTACGTGCACTTATTTTCATATTTAGTTTTAAAATCGAAGCTTCTCTATAAATATGATATGTAGTACGTCCGTCTATATTTACGTCACGTTTTATTCTTTTCATTATTTACTCATGTTAATTGTTAGTATTGTGTTATCTTTTTCAAACTTTGGATGAGATTCTTGTAATAGTTAGGTACAATTTAGAAAGCGTAACAACTCTAAAATCTTTACCAGAAAGTCTGTACTTACATTAAAACCATTCTTTGGCAACATTTTTTTGCATGATAAAATTATTCATTTGATTTAAGGAACGTTAATTTCTAAGACAACAAGGTACAATATCTTAAGCTAAGCATCTCTATATCAAGTCTTAAAAATGTAAGTATGTCCTTAAACCTGGAAGTCTGTATTTACGCAAGTTTTTATATTTAAGTTGCTAATACTGTTATCAATATGGCAATATATATATGTACATATATCTATAATACAAAGTAGAACGATGTCTGTCTGTTTGTTTGTAGCGAAGGATCTCGCTAACCGCTGAAACGGGTTCTCCTTTACAGGGTAGCTTCTCATAGGTCCCGGTAAGATTAATAACTATTTTCTTGGGGGTGGGATACCCCTAACTTCCCAAAAAAATAAAAAATACCCCTCCCCCCCTCAAAAAAAATAATTTTAAAAAAAAATTCTTTAAAATCTAAATTACGAACAAATAATTTGATAAAACCTCGTGGGGCAAAACCGCTAGTATATTTAAAGTTAAATGTTAATCTCATCCAATGCAAAAACTTAATTGTTATAAAATGTATCTATAATGCTTAGATTGGTTTAGGTTAAGTGGGATTCCAACAGGGTTTGATATTGAATCAGGAAGGGGGGCTTTCGATTAGACACCAGCCAAATTAATTAACCACATATTTTAATAAAATGAATTTAATTTCGTAAATTAAGTAATTTATTTCAGTAAAAAATGTTCCAGTGTAAAAATGATGAAATATTATCATTTCAGTGTCGAGTTAAAGTTATATTTTAAAGTGCTTAATAAAAAACTACAAAAATAAAATAAAACTTTTTTAAAGTGAAAAGTTAAATTTAACAGCAAAAATGAGTAAGGTAAGTGAATTTTTGTATAAGATATGCTAAATAAATTAATAAGTTTTTAAATGTAATTCGGCCAAATACTATACATTTTTTCCTTACCTAAATATAGAGGAATATGTAAAACCCAGGAGGCAACTAATTCCAATTGAAATTGCTAAAAAATTGTATATTTTTAGTAGCGTAATGATGGCGTAAAACTTGTTTTGTGCCGTAACTAAAACAAAAAGTAGAAGAAAATAAGGAAGTAGGTGTGGGGAAATTTTTTGTCAGAATTCTTGACCCTGAAAATCCTAACTCCTTGGCTATCCTAAGAAATTTTAGGGCACACTTGTGCGACATCGCAAATCCTATCATAACAAGGATGACTACAACATCCATAAAAGCGATGCTCTGAAACGATTTGATAGACGAACATTGTAGAGTGCCAGAACTGTATAAACAAAATATGAGTATATAAGTTTTGACAAAATTATACGTAAATTTGTTGCAAAACTTCTTAAATACAGAATTCTGTTTAAGGACATACTGACATTTTTAGGGATTGATTAAAAAGATGCTTCGCTCAAAATTTTGTACCTTATTGTAATAGGAATCAGTAATCCAAAAATCCTATCAATCGGATGAATTTATCTCATAAAAAGTTATTGTTAAAAATTTAAAAAATCAACATGTTTAAAATGGACGTACGGACATTCTGATAACGATTATAGAGTTGCTACGCTTTCTAAATCGTACCTAACTACTACAGGAATCACCATGTAAAGTTTGAAATCGATAGGACAATTCTAAAATGCCTAAATTAACGAAAAAAGCTATCCGTTACGGACGGACTGACGGATAGACGGACGGACTGACCGGCCCTAATTATAGAAAAGCTTTGCTTTTTAAAACTAGTAAGATTTTTTGTCTGTAGCTAAGGATCTAGCTAACTGCTTAACCGATTTGGTTATCCTATATAGTGAAGATTTTATTTTTCGATGCAAACCGACTAACTCTCGGTCAACAAGCGTATGTACTCTACGCTAAAATTAAATTATCAGGGCTCGGCAGTGGCGCTTCAGCTATAAAAAAATCCTTCTTAAAAATAGATGCCAAAATGAAATCTAAAATCCTCTACAAAATTGTCCTTGTATTTAATTATCAGAGGGGTTGTGTTATTTTCATATTAATTATTACAATTTTAAAAAGAAACTCTTTCGGTTTAATTATGGGGCCATGATTGATTCCATTAGAAATTGCTGACAAAAATCCGTGATACACAAAATTACAATTTTAAATGTTACACTCAGTGGTTTTAACTTGTGAACACTCAACTTAATGAACCAACCAATCAAAATTCAATAAAAGTCCCCAAAGTTGTTGAGACAACGAACAGTAAAAGCTATTGCAAAACTTTTGGGACTAGTCTAATAAACAGCCCATTGTTTGTCCCCCCCTCCCTGTAATTTTCCCCCAGGTATGGTGAGGGTAATACTCCCTTGCGTATAATAAAAGTTGGCAAACTATTATTACCAATATACATACTACAACTACCCCACACCCCCTATTAATAAAATCAAAAAGTATGCGACCTTTCTTATCTATTTATGTCTTTTAAAAAGATTTTTATCAATCAATATGCTAATCCTAAGTTTTAGATAACACTACTGCCAATACTAATAGAAATCATCCTTTTATAAAAGCTGTCAGGTTTGTCTGGTCGTTAATCAAATCAATTGCATTCTTCATATTATACAAGGCTAATTTATTTTAACTCTTACTAGGTGTTTAGATTGTTTCAGGCTTTGTTCTGCCGCTCCAAATTCACATACAAAACCCCTAGATGCTAATAATACAGCCAAAAGTTAGATATAAAAAGTAATAAACTTGTAAAAAGGTGATTCAAAATATATCCTTATAATAAAGTAACAGTATGAGTGTTTGTGTGTCTGTCTGTTTGTGTGTGCCGAAGGATCTCGCTAACCGCTGAACCGATCGGGTTCTCTTTAACAGGGTAGCTTCTCATAGGTACCGGGAAGGTTTATAACTATTTTTTTTTACTTTTTCTTTTAAAATCTAAAATAAAAAATTGGGTTATCAAATTTGACTCTCCCCTCCTCAAGTGCCCCTAGAGGCCTCTATATAAAAAGGCCTACAATAGAACTAAGTTGATCTATATTTAAAAAGATTTAGATTTTAAAAGTGGTAGTGTGATCGTGCACTCTTTTTTATTCCCTTGCATTCAGGGAGAAGGTAGAGCACATTAGGCTTTGAATTATACTAGTCCCCAAAGTTTTATTTACACGTTCTCTCATCCGTGGATTAAAATATTAGCAGTTAAAGCAAGGTATTTCTTGCAGGCTTCCTTTAAGGAAAATTAAAAAGACACCAATATTCAAAGATTTGAAAAATATTGGGTACCAGAAAGGGTTATAGATTATTTTTTCTCGTATTATATCCAGTTTTCTACGAATATAGAAATGTACAATCATAGGATTAAAATCAGTTTTTTTTTATCTCGTGCCTTCGGCATCTCGGGGCTAAAAAAACTGGTTTTAATCTTATAATTGTACATTCTATATCCGCGAAAACTGTTTATAATACGATGCGAGAAATAACTATACTCTCACTATTACTAATATTTAAATATTTTTTGGATTTAATAAACCTTAGTATTGTTTAAGAAACATGTATTCCCTTTTCATTTGTCATGGAATATTATTTTTAAATACTCAGGTGTTTGTGATATTATTGTAATATGCAAATTCTTGGAAAAATCTACTGCCTTTTATCATAATTAGCGGATTCGCCCCTAGACTCTAGGGACTTTGCCAACAGAGGTAATTAAAAAAAAATAAACTAGAAAAAAATGAGGGGGGGGTATTTTTTGTTTTTGGGGGGGTTGTGGGTGTCCCACCCCAAAAGAAAATAGCCTAAAACCACCTAAGGACAAGTAGGTATATTTTCTGAAGAGTAGAATCCAATCGGTTCAGTGGTTACTGAGATCTTAAGGGACGGACGGACAGACAGAAAGACGGACAGACATCAAGCTACTTTGTATTATAGATAGACAGGGTTATAGGGATAGGAAATGGAAGTTAATGTATTTTTAACCTAACATGTTAAAGTTTGTCTTTTGTAGCTAGTACTTATTCAAACGAAGAAAATATTATAAAATAATCTAAAAATGGTTAAATTAATTCGTATTTAACAAAAAATTGTGTTTATAACGTACTAGCGACTATGCCCCTAGCATCTTGGGGCTCTGTATTTGTGCTAGAAACAAAGAAGACAACATCCATAAAAGCGATTCACTCAAACGGTAGGACAAACGGACATTAACACTTATATAGTGTCAGAACTGAATAATCAGAATATAAATGTATAAGAGTCTAAGCAAAATTGTAAGTATTTTTTTTGAAAAACTGATTGATACAGGATAATGTTTATAGACATACTTACATTTTTAGGACTTGATTATAGAGTTGGTTCGCCTATAACATTATATTTTGTTGTCCAAGGAATCAACATACCAAAAATCAGATCAATCGGATGATTAAATCACAGAAAAATTTGTTGTTCAAAAAGAAAAAAATCAACATGTTTGAAATGGACGTACGGACATTCTTGTAATGATTATTGAGTTTCTACGCTTTCTAAATCGTACCTAAATACTAAAGGAATCGTCATGCATAGTTTGAAATCGATAACAATTCTAACATGCCTAAATTAATGAAAAAGCTAGTGGTCTGTGACAGACGTACGGACCGACCCTAATTATAGAAAAGCTTCGATTTTAAAAAGGGCTCAAAACTATCCCTGGTCTGTAATTAAAATAGCATAAAAATCATCACAGGACCTATATGAGGCTTTTTTAAATATGAGCACACAATCGGTTCAGTAGTTATTGAGATTTTATGCTTTAATGGCACTTAAAATGTTTGGTTTAAAAAAAAATGATACGTAACATATCTATGTTGCGACCAAGTCTCTAAGTAAAAAAAAATATTTTTTGTGATTTCTCTTGGGAGGGTGGTGGTTCCCCTTCCCCAAAATAGTTAAAAACCTTCCCGAGACCTATGAGAAGCTACCCTGTAAAGGAAAACCCGATCGGTTCAGCGGTTAGGGAGATCCTTCGGCACCGACATACAGACAGACACACAAACACACATCCTGTTACTTTATTATAAGGTACTAGCAGCTTCGCCCATAGCCTCTAGGGGCTTAGCCCCAAAATGGTAATTTAAAAAATATTTATAAAATGGGGAGGATTAAAAATAGCCTAAAACCACCACAGGACCCGTAGTATATTCCCTAAAAAGTAGAATCTGATCGGTTCAATGGTTACCGAGATCTTAAGGGATAGACGGACGGACACAGACATCGTTCTACTTTGTGTAATAGATATTATGATTGCATAAAAAATACAAAATTCAATCCTGACGGAGTTTTATTGGAACGCAATTTATGGGATTTTTCACAAAAATACCTCTTCCCAACTTAATTAAGCTGGGCATGGCTATTATTGGAAATAAAGATAAATTTTCGATTAAACCAAATAATATTATTAAATTGTAAATAAAAATAATGAGCTCACCTTTCAGTACTTTAATATTCTATTTCTTCAAACTAATCAGAACAAAGTTGGGAGGCTAAAAATCAGACTCATATCCTATAAATCTTTATGTATTTTTTTTTGTCTGTAGCGTAAAATTTCCATAAATACTGAACCGATTGAGTTCTCCATTTTAGAAAGGCTTCACATAGGTTACGTGATGGTCTTCAAGTTTTTTAGAATTGAGTCTTAGGTTTTGGGCTGTTTTTCTGTCCTTTAGCAGTATCTTTTTTCTTCCCTCCTTGAAATAATAATAAGGTTACCCAACATTTTTTCGGATGGGGGGGGGGGTCAATTTCTCATAGGAGGGGGGAGATAAATAGATTTTAACGTGCCCAGGACATATAGGAAGCTTCACTGAAGATAAAGAGCCATGTCTTACTTATCTTTTTGTACAAACACATACACAGAAATACTGAAAAACATGGTGTTACTTTTATAAAAGGATATGATGATTGTCTTGTAAGATCTCAGAATAAATTAGACCTTTTTGTCAACCATTCCCAAACAGATTTAAGGAGGGATTGAAAGGTAATTTTTCAGCTGCCCGACCGTAAGACATAGAAAGAATAATTGCAATATCTATTGCAATAAATAAACAATGGAAATTTAAAATAAAAATTGCATTATGAACTATTATGATTCATTATGAAAAAAAACTTTTCTTTAAGAATTGCTTTTAATTGTTTGTTTTTTTTAAATGTAATTTTGATGTAGATACATTGATAAACAAAGTAGTGTGTATTATGTATCTCAAAAACAATGACAGGTTTTTTGCCATTGACCTCTTGGGGACCTCTTCGAGTACTAGTCCTCTCCACGACACATTAAACACACTCTCAATCACCCAGGGTATTAAGTAAGGTAACACCAATTAGACAACCAACTCTTTAATTGCAAGACATTTGTCTAAAAGTTCTAATTGTGCATGGTAATACATTGCGCCTACTTGGGCCAAGGCATTTCCCCTACTTTAACTATTTATATTGTGCACCTGACATAGCAGCAGTAGGAACTATTTAAACGTCTTCAGTTATGACGTGGAGTCGGGCAGAGGTTCGAAACTACCACCTTCCTGCCACAGTCGCGTCAGGTTTTGGGCTTGTTTTAATTATAATGGCAAAAACATACATATTGTAGAATGTCAAAGGTGGTTCACATTTTTAAAACGATTGACATTTAATTTATTTGTGGGAGGTAGAAAGTGTTATCGACTTCTCCAAACTATAATCAAGTCATGATACAGATGCATTCTGTTATTCTGTTATTCAATTGTTTCTAGTTTTGTAGCGCAACTACTCCTTTAATATAAAAGTATGTCCATCCTACACTTTTTTTCCCATATTACTTATTTAAAAAGATTTGTGCAATACCTGTTTGATTAAATTAAAACACAGAAGCTGAAAAAATCGTTTTAAAACTGACCAATTTGCACATTCTTAAGAATTAAAATAAAGTAGGTCAAATGAAATACTAAGAAACCCACAATAGTTTTCTTAATTTTAATAGGTTGGTTCATTAAGTTAAGTGTCCAAACGTTTCAACCATTAATTATAATATTAAGAATGGGTAAATTTGTTTTTCATCATTGGGTATGTACATCAATATATCGGTCATTGTTTTATCCCATTAGATCCTTGCAAATTACCCCACCCCTGCAATCCCTGAAAAGCTATTGATTTAATTTTGTCAAATGACTCAATTTCTTAATACAACAATATAAACCAATGCAAAGAAAATTAAATTTGCCAAAAAAACAATTTAGGCTTCTTGTTTGCATAAGGAAAATTATTACAAATAAATTCAAAACAATTTTGACTCAACTCTAACAAGAACGTTAAAATTGTTAAATAGAAAAAATCAAATTAAATGAATAAATTATATCTACATTTATGTCATTGAAATAACGTTTTCTCGATATTAGTCATCCATATAGTCAACATATATAATGTCAATTATTTTAATTAGAAAGTCTAAACCTGACTTAAAAATGCATGAAAATCCCCTTTTTTTAAAAAAGGCACCCAAATAGGTTTAAAGCCCTGTGATTTTATAACCAGTCCAATGTTATGTTTTTTAGTAGCGAAGCTACTCTATAATTTGAAATGTCCGTCTGTCCGTCTGTCCGTCTTAGTTTGGGGTAAACGTGATTTTCTCGGCTCCTATAAAAGATAAAAGGCTGAAATTTTTTGACAACATTCCCATTACCAAGGAGCACAATTAACTATAAAACATCAATGGCGATAGGACCGCTTTTTAGCAGATTTAGGCTATTTTTGTATTTTTCACATTTTTCTCCATATCTTTGGTGTTTATGGTCCTATTTCCAAAATTTTTTCAGTTATAGAATCAAAATTTAATTTCCTGTCGTTTCAAGAAAACAACTATGATGGTCAGACTGCCTTTAAGCAGGTTTTAGGCTATTTTTGTATTTTTCACATTTTCTCCATACCTTTGGTGTTTATGGCCCAATTTCCAAAGATTTTCAGTTATAGATATCAAAATTAAATTTCCTTTCGTTTCAAGAACACATCAATGGCGGTCAGACTGCCTTTTTGCAGGTTTTTGGCTATTTTTATATTTTTCACATTTTTCTTCATATCTTTGGTGTTTATGGTCCGTTTTTTTTTAAATTTTTGTAGTTAAAAATATCAAAATTAAATTTCCTGTTCTTTACTAAGACCATCGGTCTGTTAGTCATGGTACTCAAATATAAATAAATATTAAGAAATTAAAACAAATGTTGAAAAGGTTTCGTGATTTTTTCCTAATATACATGCTTTTGTCAACTAATATATAAATTCTTAATTTAATTGTTTATGCTTCGCTACTTATGGATGTTGTCATCCTTGTTTAGTTGTTTTCGCAGTTTCTACTATGTACTAGATCAAATTTTCTATTAATGTTAAATTAAACGAACCAAACCCAAACTTTATGAAGTCATTGCCTTTAGTTCGATTATGTAAGTGTATAATGAAGGAATCTGCAAATAAAATAAATTTATATTATTATCTGTCTATCTCATACTATTAGCTACGCCCCCTAGCATCTAGGTTTGAATAGGCCTAACCCATCCTTAGACCTATTTGAAGCTTCCTCTTAGGGAAAAATCTCAACCTTGTTTCTTTATTTGATAGCACAAGCGTCTTTGTCCCTTAAGGAGATTTCTCTTGGGAGGGTGGTGGTAACATCCCCAAAAATAAATCTTTCCATGACCTATAACAAGCTACATTGTAAAGAAGAACCATATCAGCTCAGCGGTTAGCACGATCCTTCTGTACAAAAAGACACACTAGACTCATAGACATCCTGTTACTTTCATATAATCTATAATACAAAGTATGACGATGTCTGTCTGTCTGTTTGTCTGTTTGTTTGTAGCGAAGGATCTCGCTAACCGCTGAACCGATCGGGTTCTCCTTTACAGGGTAGCCACTCATAGGTCCCGGGAAGGTTTATAGCTATTTTCTTAGGGGGTGGGATAGTGGGATAGCCCCAACCCCCCCCCCCAAAAAAAATTAAAAATACCCCCCACAAAGAAATTTTTTAAAAAAATTTTCTTTTAAATCTAAAATACGAAAAATTGGTTTGATCAAACCTCTTTGGGCAAAGCCCATTAGAGGATAGGGGCGAAGCAGCTAATGATTGTTAAAGTAGTGAATTCCCTAAATCTTATTTTATTATTGAAATAAAATTGCAGCGGGCTAAAATAACGCTACCCCCTATTCGTCCCTTTTACCCCATCCTATCACGTACTACCAGATAACCAAACTGACCAATAAAGGAGTTCCATTTTAGGAACCCCAATTTTTTGTCATAATATCCACTTATATTCTATATCCATTATCACTTCTTAGTTACCACTATAGGCTAGGGTGTAAGCCGCTATGCCAAAATTAAAAAAGAAATAACTATCAGGATTAACAAAACAATTATGAAACTTTTCATTGTTTACAACTAGTAAATGCATTTCTAGCTGCAAAGCTTCTCTACAAATTACAAGTTATATGTAGTTGTCGGTCGGTCTGTCCATCAGTCAGTTTATTTTAAATAATTTCACACTAGTCACTCCCAAAGAGGAAAAAGGCAGTAAATCTTATGATAAAGTAACATGATGTCTGTTTGTCTGTTTGTCTGTCTGTCTGTTTTTGTGTACCGAACCACTGAGCTAATCGGGTTCGCTTCTCATAGGTCCTGGGAAGAATTATAAATATTTGGGGGGAGGGTACCACCACCCTCCAAAGATAAATCACAAAAAAAATTCGCCTAGAGACTTCAACTCAATATAAAGAGGTATCGTAGAGACTTGATCGCAAAATAGATAGGTATCGTGGAGACTTGAAAACATTTAAAGTGTTACTAGAGGCCTCTAGGGGCGTAGTCGCTAGTATATAATATTTCAACATTCCCAAATTACTGTGCATTCTTATTATGAAAATATAAGCCAATTTTAATTTTGCAAAATGCATGCTGTAATGGCTGCAAAGCAAACATAATTTTATAATACCATACATACCATACATAATAATTACATATGTTAAGCCTAAAAAACACTCATGAGTGAGATCCTAAAAAACAAACCAAAAAACCTTACTTTTTTATTTTATCATGTAGTAGCTTCTCATAGGTCCTGGAAGGTTAATAACTATTTTGGGGGAGGGTAGCACCAACCACCCAAGAAAAATAGCCTCTAGAAAAAATTTCTTTACTATTTTAAAAACTGAAATATAAAGTGGAGTGGGTCGACTCTTGCCCCTTCTTCTCACAAGGTCCCCTAGAGGCATCAAGGGGCGTAGCCGCTAGAAAAAGGATAATTTGTCCAATTTTACTCACCGTTAGAGGATATAATTGTCCTTGTTTAATTTTATTATTTTTCTTTTGTAAAAGGTTACTAGGCACTTTTTGTAATATTTTTGCTCAAGTTAATTGGTTGTTTGGTTTATAGTTATAGCGAACAGTTATATAAGTGAACTAAATTAAAACCATAGAAAAATAGTAAGTATGGTTAGTTTTTCAATATAAATACATTTGGAACTAGATAGAGAACTGTTAAAAACATTTCATCTTATTCATTTTCCAGCATGGCTCCAGTTCCCAGCCATAATACAAAATCATGTATCGCTTCGTATTACACATAATTTTCCACGAAAAATTAAATGAAAAAACATATGATCAATTCCAGTAATGTATCATATTAAAAGGCTAGGCAGCTGAAATTTTCATTGAATATTTATATGAGATCAAAGGATATAAATCTTTTAAAGGTTTTGTGATTTTCTATATGTTTTGCATATTCTCTCCCTTTCTATTTCTTTTTGACATCTAAACTTGCTTGTCCAATTGTCCATTCCATGATTTTTAGCTTCGCTACTTCTGAATGTTGTCGTCCTTGTTTAAAGCTAAATTACATTTAAATCCTTATAATAAAGTAACAGTGTGTCTGTCCGTGTGTACTGAAAGATCTCGCTAATTTCTGAACCGATATGGTTCTTCTTTACAGGGTAGCTTCTGAGGTCCTGGGAAGGTCTATAACTATTTTGGGGGAGGGTACCACTACCCTCTTAAGAGAAATCGCACCTAGAAAAAATTAACCCTCCCCCCCCACAAAAAAAAAAAAATTTTAAAATAAAAAAAAACTATTCAACTTAAATTGGAGGGGCGTAGCCGCTTGTAATATATATTGTTCTTGTTTCTGCTAGGATGAGAATGGAGGGGAGGAGATCACAGACAAAGATTTGGAGAGACTGCGGCAGGAGATTGAGGCAGAAACACGGGCCAGGTACCCAAACTTTGGTGCCTTCCCACAAGTGGCCATATGAGCGCTGATACCCTCTCCCATTATTTATAAAATAAATGGAAATAGAGGGAGGTGGTTTTATCTCCTTACAAAGCTTAACCCCTGTGGGGAGGGGGCCTAACCCTGTGGGGCCTATACAATATAACCTTAATTTACCTGACCTAATGTAAAACAAACAAACGAGAAACTACGCGTCCCCACCCCTCCCCTTTTAAAAAATGTTTAGGGAGAATGAATCAGTGCTCAAGAGGGTACTTTGAGTGATAGCACCCACATTTTATATACTTCTAATTGGACGTATGTGTGCACAGACATTTGGTATGGTTGGTGTGCTTTTTCTTGGATCTAAAGGGATAAGACAATGGCCGATAAAGTGATGTACAAAATTATTCCTTCTCTAGATTAAAATTAGTGATTGAAACGTTTGAACACTCAACTTGATTAACCAACAAATCAAAATTCACTCAAGTCCCCAAAGTTGTTAAGCCAAGTTATTATAAAACTTTGGGGACCAGTTTGATAAACAGCTCATTGCCCCCTCTCTCTCTCTCTCTCTCTCTGGGTTAGACCAATGTTTCAATCAAAATAGATTTTAGTTAATTACAGGAATTTCATTCTTCAGGAGCCTACAAAGTTAGTATTTCAAATGGTTGTTGAGATCAATATCAAAAAGTCCTTGTGTCCATTTGTTTTCATTTTAAACATGATAAACTTTTTTACCGTGATGTATTTATCCTATTTACTTTTTGGCAGCTTATACTAACAACGAAATGAATTTTCGAAAATATCACGAAACCTCAGATGTCGTTGGGGGTAAACACTCAGTAGAATTGACGACCTTTATATCTGCCCCTAAAATATTGTTTTAGATTTATTTCGATTGTTGACTATACATGACGAAGCCCAAATTACATAACTTTTGCACCACGTCGTCTTCCTGTGACGTCATAAAATGACGACGTGGTGCAAAAGTTATGTATTTTGGGCTTCGTCACTATACATTATTCTTGACTTTTGGGATTACCATTTCATAGAATGATTTGAAAGAATGAGATTTTTATAAAGTATCCTTTATTTTTTGGGTACATCTCTTATAGGATTTTAGCTTAGAAATAATGTTGAATATCAAATGTACTGTTCGTTTGTCTGACTATCTAATTTATTGATTATCAATATGGATGTTGTCATCTTTGTAATTTTATTTTAGAGATTCCATGGAATGGGCTAACCAGGAACTGGAGAGAAATGTCAAAATGATGGAAAGAAATGTCCAACAGTTGGAAATGGGTAAGACAGGGATCTAAAGGGATAAAACAATAATATAAAGTAGTTTACATCCCCAATGATGATACTCAAAATTATCTCTTCTGAAGATTACAATTAGTGGTTGAAACGTTTGAACACACAACTGAATAAATTTAAGTCCCCAAAGATGTTGAGCCAACGAATAAAAAACATTTTGTTACACTTTGGGGACTAGTGTTATAAACAGCCCAATGTCCTCTCACTCCCTGTAAAGAAACAGGATGCTTAAATGTGTGTATGTATGTCTCTATTCTAAGACTTTTTAACTTGCTTACAATTGCTTCAAATATGATTCGTATAGGTCCAAGCTAGTTTTTTTAAATCTTGATTATCGCAAGATAATTTGTCACTTATTTAATATGCCTTTCTAAGAACAATTTACTGTTACAGAAAATATAATCGTAATATAGGAATATTTATTTCTCGCATCGTATTATAAACAGCTTTCCGCGGATATAGGATGTACAATTATAAGATTAAAGCCAGTTTTTTAGCCCCCGGTGCCGAAGGCACGGGCTAAAAAACTGGTTTTAAATTATGATTGTACATTTTTATATTCGTAGAAAGCTGGATATAATACGATGTAAGACATAGTTTTTTTCGTATGGATGAGAACCGGTTCCTATCCACCGGATTCGAATGAATACGAGAAAAAATCATAAAACCTTTCCACTATTTTATTGCACGATAAAGAACAATTCGTAAGAGAGGTTTGGTGAATTTTTACATGTTTTAAAAAATTTAAATAGTCCTTGTTTTCTGTGGACTAAAAGGAAGTACATCTTTTTTCTTCGGAAATTAGGTCAAGGGCTACAATGTAGATCCTAAAAATTATTTAATCAGTTTTACAAGTATGATCTCATATTCGTTGGCATGAAAAACTAATTTTATTAAATTTTAATTTTAATTAAGTTTTATGAACTTTTGGTGTACTAATTTTTCCAACAATAATTTTAATACATAGAAGAGGCAATAGTGTCAACTGCATTAAAATGTATATCAATTTATACCTTAAGATTCGTTAAAAAAAATCACAGCTAGATTAATTAATTCATAGTTTTGTTTAAAAAAACTGGTTTTAATCTTATAATTGTACATTATATATCCGCGGAAAGCCGTTTATAATACGATCAAAGAAATAATTATTCTCGTATTCATTCGAATCCGGTAGATAGGAACTGGTTCTCATAAATACGAAAAAAAGCTTTCCGCGGATATAGAATGTACAATTATAAGATTTAATCTTATAATTGTACATTCTATATCCGCGGAAAGCTGTTTATAATACGATGCGAGAAATAACTATTACACTATTGGATTCGCACCAGATGTATTTGACTTACATTCATATGTGAAATAGCCCAAATCCATTCCTGGAGCTTTTAAAGTTTTTCTTAATTGAAAAACTACATCGGTTCAGTGGTTAGCGAAGTCTTAAAGGACAAACAAACAACAAACTTACTACTTTATATTAAAGGATTTCCAATGAAGGACACATTTCTAAAACTAAAATATTCTTGAAGTATATTATTAAGCTGTAAAACCTTGAAAGTTTGATATGAATGCAAACCACAAAAAAACTGCATACCACATTTTTTATTATAAGTAATAATTTTCCGTGAATAGAAATTATGCATATTAAAAGTTCTAGGCAGTTTCTATATGAGTGTTATGCTTTCCCTTAAAGTGCTAAGCCAGCAGAGAACTCCCCCCCCCCCCCCTCCTAATTTTAGAAATAAATAAAAAACTGATATTTTTCTTATCTACCCTGTTAGTGGGTTGGCTTTGCCTGAGATGCACAAAACCTGCAGGGCAAGTCTCTATACAATTTAACCTAACCTAACCTGTCCTAGGTAAAACAACACGCAAAAACCTACCCAACGCCTCCTTATTTTCAATTTAGTTTAAAATAATGAAAAGGGTGTTTTTTGCTCGAATATGCACTTTGAGTGAAACAGCCCTAGTTTGTAATATTTAAATAAAAGGGGGAGGTTAAACGGGGACCGACCCTAAAATTTTTATTTTTATGTCTTTTTCTGAAAAAAAGACAACCAGTATAAAATTTCCTGGAAGGACATAATTATTGAAGGTACCTTTAAAAAAATCAACGAAAATTTACATTTTACACTCTTAAAACTTTTCTTCTTTGTCAGGAAATATCGAGGGCGAGGACAGTGAGCCCAAACAGAAGTATGAAAGTCAGAAACAGATGAACGCACAATTATTAGAACAAAAGAAGTGGCTAGAACATGAATTAGAAGAGGTAAGTCATTTGTTAGCGCTATCACACAAAGTACCCTCTTGAGCAATAATACCCCCCCCCCAAATCCTCATTTGAATTAGAATAGGAAGGGGATAATCATATTTTTTTGTTTTGTTTATTACTTAAGATCAGGTTAGGTTAGGTTATATTGAATATTGTGTAGCCCTACAAAATTATAGGCTTTGCAGGGTTATTGTCTCCTGCAGGGATCAGGTATAGATACAAATATCTCCCCCCCCCTCAATCCTTAGTTCTATATGTTATTATTTAATTAATCCAGAATAATTAGATCAACCCTGTTTTTAATAAAGTTTTTAGTAATTATATTGATTTAAATGCAATTGTGTATATTTAATTGTGTATTTAAAAAAAAGAAATTATGAATGCCCAAATTTTAACAAAAACCCTGTATAATTAAATATGTTTATTTAGATAAAATTAAAGATCCAGAATGACAAGATTCACCCTGTACCAGACATGCTGCTAGATTGGGACAAATTGAGTGAAACTGAACTTAAAAGATTGGTTGTACAGCTCGAGAAAACTAGAAATGATTTAAAGTAAGGCATTGAAATTTTAATTACCTAAGTAATTAAACATGTGATGCTTCCTCAATAAGGAGAACTCAATTAGTTTATTACTTATTGAGATCTTAAGCTTCAGACAAATAAAGCCTGACTTCTTTAAATAATAGGATTAGTGGGTACACCCTCATCATTTAGAGGATTTGTATTCGAAAGGGGGATCAGAGAGGGGCTAGAATTATTGCTCAATACAATCCCATCCAATCAGTAATTATTAAGACATTAAGCTTCAGACAAAATAAAGCCTTACTACTTTAAATAATAAGATAATTTAAATGAAACAAGAAAACATAGGAAAGCTATGCTTGATAGAACACATCTAGCATTAAAAACAAAAAATGGGATCATGCTAAAAAAACCGGGTTTCTTCGTGTTTTCACAGTAGGTTTTCTCTTATTTCTAGCCCCTGCGGGGCTTATTTCCTGACCCTACGGGGCGATGAAAAACACTTACCTAACCTAACATAACATACTGTGAAAATGCAATTAAATCCTATACTTCGTTTTCTTTTCATGATCCAAAAATTGTACTTTACAAACATAAAAAAAACAACCCAGGTGTCAAGACTTTACAATATTTGAACAAAAAATAGAAGAAATTAAAATATTTTGAAAAGGAAGCAAATTTACAACTTTTGTGATGTTAAAAACTTTTAACTTCCCCCCCTATCCCACAATCATAGAAAACTTTAGATGATAAACAGGTAGCTTGTTCTGTATTAACTATTTCAATAAATAAAAGGGAGTAAAAGAGCATGGACTTTTTAAAGGTACCAAAAGCAACGAGGTTAGCTTTTTATTTTGATGGTTAAAAATATGGATAGAAGAGAGGGGTAAAATATAATAATTCTTAGGTTTTGAGTTGCAAAAACCCCCTTTTCGCCCTCTTTGACGTCTCTGACCCAAAATTAAAGGAACCCGTTCTCTAAAGTTGAAAAATTATTTCATTGATTGTAAAAAATTAAGGGCTATTTTTTCTATGACTGCCCGATTGTACGATGCTAATCGACATAATTATCCTTTCACAAAGGATACCAGGGACAAATGGATAAGACAATGACCAATAAATTGATACATACCCAATTTTGATACACAAAATTATCTTTTTTTGTGGATAACAATTAGTGGTTGTAATGTTGGGAGCCTCAACTAAATGAAATCAAACCAATCAAAATTCAATAAAAGTCCCCGTTATTATAAAACTCTGGGGACTAGTGTAATAAACAGCCCATTGTCCACTCTTTCTCTGGCTGTGATTATTCCATGTCAACCACAGACATTTCCCTTGCACTTGTTGTTCGACATTTTATACAGTTCCATGACATTGAGAGGCTACAGGCGACAGATGCCCAGCATACCGAGAATGTACACAAGTTTAAAAGTACCCACACCAAAAATAGTTTAAAACCTTTCTTGGACTAATAGATAGCTTTTCTGCAAAGAAGATTTATGTCGTTTCAGCAGTTAGCGAGATCCTTCGTTATAGACAGAAAATATCATACTACTTTATATAATAGGATTTGTAACTCGAGGTATACTTTATTTTATAGTAATTTATTATACTGTACAATATTAGGCCCAGGATTATCCTATCATCAAGGCAACATTGTCCAGGAAAATCAAAAGTAGCACAGCTACTCAATAAATCTTAAATTTTGCTAAATGTCCATTAAAAAATTAGTCTTTACATGCAGATAAATACGATGAATCTTATAGTGTCTCCAAAAAAATGATGTGTTACGACACTTGGCCGAGCTTTCCCGAATGACGTCATATTAGAAGAGAATATGACGTCAATCGGCATATTTTGGCCAAATGTTGAAACATTTATCCACTTTTTTAGGGACACTATAAGCTGCTTCAATTATTTTTGTTTATTTATTTTTTCGAGAAAAAAAAACTACGCTAACATTCTGAGCAGTGTTTCTTGTTTTATTTTCCCCTGTCGTGTTTTTATACTTCATTTTCCCTTTTTATCCCTTTCACGCTCTTTCTCTATTTCTTTTCTGTTTGGAAGCGAAGTATTTTAAAACTTAGGTTGGGTTAGAATCATGGCGTTTTCCCGCATATTGAATATATATTTTTAATCCTATTTCTAGGTTAGGTTAAGTAAGGTATAGGAGAGGCCCTCCCAAGAGAATAGGCCAAATATGGTTAAAAAACCGCAAGGGACTAGAAAAGTTTTATTTTTCAAAATATTGATTTATGAAGGAAGTCAGTAATGTTTAATCTTTTAAAAATCCATTTTTTGTTAAAATTGTTCTTTGAAATGGTGATCCATTTGAGCAAAGCATCTCTATTATTATGTCTAAAAATGTGAGTATGTCCATCTAAAGTATTATGAATTAATATAGATTTTACAATAGACTAATCGAGTTTTTGTGCTGACTTTAAAAGATGAAAACACTGTCACTTGGTGTTAGTTTATAATTGTTTGTTCTTATGTCTGATTTGTCTGAGCTTCGCATTTATGGATGTTGTCAACCTTGTTTTTATTTTTCCCCTTTATATTGTCATATTCTGAGAACTGTTTTGACCAAGGTTATTTCCCCCCTCAATTCATTTACCTTATCAATATAATTATAATTCTCAAAAATATTTTTTTTTTCATTTTGTATCAAAACTGAAATGCCTTACGCTTTGTTCACCCCTCCAACGTTTCACACCGCAAGACAAAAGAGATGGTGAGATGTGGGAGGGGGTAATAAAACCTGTCACAGACCAATACAGTGCTTACCTAAGAATTATTAGTCCAGCAATTCTGATGTTTTGATAATTCCTGAATCATTTTTGCTTTGAGTCATGAACAGAATTGTACAAATACTGGATTACTATTAGATTATGATCCTATCTGTAGAAAAGCCTTGGCTCATAATATGCTTCGTTTTTATGCCTTTAGGAAAACTTGATATATTTGTCTGTCTAAAAGTTTACGTAACTACGCTTTTTTTTCATTAGATTTTTAATTATTAAATTGCTTTAGCGTGTGAGTTCTAGTTGTTTTATTGGGTTTGTAAGACTGTACACGAAATTACCGTTATCTTTTTTTTCATTTAAAAAAAGGCGTAAGTTTTTAATAAAAACTATTCTTGTTTAGATCAGACATTATGGAGGTTGAGTACAGATTGGACAAAGAGGGTAAAGAATATCATCATCATGAAGAGTTTGCCAAAGCCTACAGAGCAGAAGTAAGTGTAGAGTAGCTACGGCGCTTTCTCAAAATGAACCCTGTTGAGCACTGAAAATAAATTGAAAATAATGGAGTCGAGTAGTTTTTCCAGATCTACTGCAGTTTACGGTAAAATATTGCTGATAAGCAATATTTCCAAAAATCTATGAATTTTAAAGGCTGCTAGCTGCCAAACGGCTGAACGTACAGATCATGCCCGCACACTGTTTTAAGCGGCATAAGAAGGCCCTACAAATAATCTGGAATAGCCATAAATTAATAATTCATAATTATCTCGCAGTGCAGAGAAATGCGCGAAAAAGACCTATTTTACGCGTTTTTTCTTCAGTGAAGCTTTCCCTGTGCATAATTGGATCTTGGCTATTCCAGATTATTTATAGGCCTTCTTATGCCGCTTAAAATGGTGTGCGGGTATGATCTGTACGTTCAGTCGTTTGGCAGCTAGCAGCCTTTAAAATTTATAGATTTTTGGAAATATTGCTTACCAGCATATGAACTGCAGTAGATCCGTTTTTCCTTTGATGTTAGGTTAAAATTGGTTAGGTTGTGTTGGTATTGGGTAGCCCCGAAGGGTTATACATAGGGTAAAATCAACTCTCTTCCTCAATTTTTTTTTTTTTAAGTATGTGTGTGGTGGGGGCATAGACGTAGGCACCCCCAAAATTTTGGATTTTCAATTTTTACCCCCCCCCCCCCGAATAAAAAATATGCCTCTATGAAATAAAGATTAACCCCCCCCCCAAAAAAAAAAAAAAAATTTTCATTTTCAAAATTTTACTCCCCCCAAATAAAAAAGCTTGGACGCCCCTGGGTGGGGGTTTAGTGATCAACAGGCACTTTTTTGAGAAAACACCGTAGCTACTTTGTATCTAAATGTAAATCTACCAGTAAGTCTTTTTGTGTGTAAGAATAAAGATTCAACATCTATATATTCATAAGGCAAAACCCAAATTTCCTAAATATTGTGCTTAATAGATTGTCTTTTCGTTCAAACTCCAAAAATAAGCAATGTAATCTCTGATAGACATATTAATTCTAGTAATTTAATACCTATATTTGTGACAACTTTTCTTTTATAAATTCTTCCAATTTTTAACAACTTCAAAAACCCCACCCCTCTCGGAGAGCCTCGAACCCGCATCATACGGATAAATTAACCGACATTCTATAAATGAGCTATGACGGAGACCAATTATCAGTGGTGAAAAAAGACAAGATAGACAAAAACATAATTCTTATAGTATAATTTAAAATTTTATTCTCTTTTATGTCTGTCATTGTAGCTCAGGAGTAGAGATGAGGTTCAAGTTCAGGTCAGATGGTTCAAATCTACCCTTAACACTAATTATCATTTTCACTCTCTGAGATAATAATTAATATTTGGTAAAAGTAAAAAAATATTTTTAAACATTTATCTTATACTAAAGTCACTTAAAATATCAAAAAGCTATTACATGCCAAAGTATATAAGGTTGAAAAAAATAAAGTTTCAGTGGTGAGTCTTGAACCACCCACCTTGAAACTTAACATCTCAAACCTTACGTCTTAACCAAAAGAGCTAAATCAGCATGAGACAATTATATTAGTTTTACAGCCTTAGTAAACATTCCAAAGTATATAAGATTGAAAGAAAAATAATGTTTCAGTGGTGAGTCTGGAACCATCCACCTTGAAACTTGACTTATCAAACCTGACACCTTTACCAAAAGAGCTATATTATCATGAGATAATTACTATTGTTTTACAGCCTTAGTTTTCATGCCAAAGTAAATAAGATTGAAAAAAATAATGTTTCAGTGGTGAGTCTTGAACCACCCACCTTGAAACTTGACATCTCAAACCTGACGCCTTTACCAAAAGAGCTTAATTATCATGAGATAATTACTATTGTTTTACAGCCTTAGTTTACATGCCAAAGTAAATAAGATTGAAAAAAATAATGTTTCAGTGGTGAGTCTTGAACCACCCACCTTGAAACTTGACATCTCAAACCTGAGGCCTTAACCAAAAGAGCTAAATCAGTATGAGACAATTATTATAGTTTTACAGCCTTAATTTACATGCCAAAGTAAATAAGGTTGAAAAAAATAATGTTTCAGTGGTGAGTCTTGAACCACCCACCTTGAAACTTGACATCTCAAACCTGACGTCTTAACCAAAAGAGCTAAATCAGCATGAGACAATTATTTTAGTTTTACAGCCTTAGTAAACATTCCAAAGTATATAAGATTGAAAGAAAAATAATGTTTCAGTGGTGAGTCTGGAACCATCTACCTTGAAACTTGACTTATCAAACCTGACACCTTTACCAAAAGAGCTAAATTATCATGAGATAATTACTATTGTTTTACAGCCTGAGTTTACATGCCAAAGTAAATAAGATTGAAAAAAATAATGTTTCAGTGGTGAGTCTTGAACCACCCACCTTGAAACTTGACATCTCAAACCTGACGCCTTAACCAAAAGAGCTAAATCAGTATGAGACAATTATTATAGTTTTACAGCCTTAATTTACATGCCAAAGTATATAAGATTTTTAAAAAAATAATGTTTTAGTGGTGAGTCTGGAACAACCCACCTTGAAACTTGACATCTTCAATCTGACACCTTAATCAAAAGACCTGATTCAGCAAGAGACAATCACTATTGTGTTACAGCCTTAGTTTATGTACCAAAATAAATAAGATTTAAAAAAAATAATGCTTCAATGGTGAGTCTTGAACCACCCACCTTGAAACTTGACATCTCAAACCTGACGTCTTAACCAAAAGAGCAAATCACTTGAGACAATGACTAATGTTTTACAGCCTTAGTTTACATGCCAAAGTATATAAAATTGAAAGAAATAATGTTTCAGTGGTGAGTCTTGAACCACCCACATTGAAACTTGACATCTCAAACCTGAGGCCTTAACCAAAAGAGCCATATAAGCATTGGATAAAGATTATAGTTTTACAGCCTTAATTTACATGCCAAAGTATAAGATTGAAAAAAAAATTTCAGTGGTGAGTCTTGAACTACTCATCTTGAAACTTAACATCTCACACCTGACGCCTTAACCAAATGAGCCACATCAGCATTGGATAAAGAATACAATTTTACAGCCTTAGTTTACATGCTAAAGTATATAAAATTGAAAAATATTGTTTCAGAAAATATTGTTGACAGAGATAGAGAGAGAGAGAGAAAGAGACAGAGAGGGGGAGAGAAAGAGAGACAGAGAAAAGTACATAAATTTCATGACAAAGGAAAGATAAAAAAAATAACGCATCATTCTTTTTATAAAAACCCACCCCTGTGTATGTTACAACATGTTGTGTCGTCTTTTTCAAAAAAATCTAAAGAACGTGAATTTGTGAAATAAAATGTATGAATTAAAATGCCAGTTTGTAAAGGTTGTTAGATTAATTTTGAATTGGTTATTAAACTATGCCAATACAAGGTGGGTTTTTAGTAAAAGAATGCCACGAAAGGATTTTATAGAAATATAGAGCGTATTTTATATTGTAAATCCATAAAAAGTAAATAAATCATTGAATAAACCTAGCCAATAGCGAGATAGTTATATCGAGCCAACTCTAGTCAAATATATAGACTAATAGATTTTATTTTAATGAATATTCTAAGCATAGCTAATCTAAACTAAAAGTCTCTCTGGTCGTCTTTTTGTCACTGATACACTTGAAGCCTCTTAGTTCCAGTAATCACCAATATACGGATGAAATATTTCAGGTGATAAGTTTGACTCGAACCCTGGACCAGCTGACCCGGCATGGAGCCCAGATAGGTGTACCTCTGCCAGGTCTACCTGGAAGTTTGGTTTCTGGAGATAAACTAAAGGATGGATTGACACCCCTCCCCTCGCAACTTACCACCACAGGTATTTCACCTTTGTCCCTGTAGGAGGTTCGTTGGTGTACCGGTATCTGAAGCAGCTTATAGTGCCTAATACAAAATGACGTCATACAATACAAATGACTAATGATAGTCCAGTATATATTGTAATTGACCAATGGTAAAATGTATACTGTCTTTGTATTTTGTGACGTTAGTTTTTATTAGACACTTTAAGCTGCTTACATGTATTTGTGTTAGTAGCGCAGCAGTCTTCCAACCAAAACAGTTTTTTTAAAATCTAAATATGTTTACAATTGTCCTTGTTATTAGGTGGCTGGGTGCCCGGAGGTTATCCTGTTAGCAAGAAACACTCAGAATTAGTGTCTTCGCCCCCGCCCACAAGGAAAGGAGCTAATTCGCCGTCACCTAACAGAAAAACGTGAGTATAATTGTACTGTACATTTTTTCGACACTTAGTGTAATGCAGCTGTTTTTGACTGTGTTGCTGGTTGCGGGAGGGAGGGGGTTACACTCTCAAAAAATAATTATAAACCTTCCCGGGATATCGGTTCAGCGTTAAGCAAGATCCTTCGGAACACGCAAACACAAATATTTTACATGGTTATTGCAATATACTAATCCTTCTTTTTTCCAGGTCCAATAATTCTCCATCCCCATCCCGGCTGGACCGTAAGTCCTCCAGGTCCCCCAGTAGGAAAAACTCCGAGACAGGTCCCACCACCAAAATAGATCCGAAACTCGGCACTCAGCGCAAAACAGCCGGTGTCAGAAATCTTCCCAAAATTGATAGGTAAAGCTATACGGGAGGGGAGGGGACATTGGATTATAAATTGTGCTAGTATTCAAAGGTTTTTGAATACGTTCTCGCATTCTTTGGGGAAAAACTTTGATTACTTTTATAAAATGTTGATTGGTTGGTGCAAAACTTTACACCATTTTGATGGCACAATTTTATTTGTCATCACGTGGAAAGTATATCAATATAAAAATAGTCATGTTACTCAAAAGCTCTGGAGATATATTGATTTGTAATATTCTTTAACTTTTTCGTATTTTAATGCCTAAGACAAGGCAACGTCACAAGGAAACGTAGCTTTGCACGTACAAAAATGAACAAAAAAACGCCCTTTGAAGGGAGAAGAAAACGGTACTACGTCAAACACTTGATACGTCAAACAGTAGATGCGACAAACGCTAGACTGACAAACAGTAGATGCGCCAAACGCTAGACAGACAAACAATAGATGCGTCAAACACTAGACTACGACAAACATTAGAATTTTCAATTTCGCGACAAACAGTAGAATTTTTTAAGTGCGACAAACACTAGAACGACATACGCTAGAATTTAAACTAAAAAATATAAATAAAAATTTATTATGGACGTATCTAGGGTTTGACGTAGTACCAAGAAAATATGTTGTTACATTTTTTTAAAATACTGTTTTTAGGAATGACAAAAAGAAAGATGTCAACGGTAAAAAGTCAGCCGAAAAAGTAAGCCCGAAAAAAGCACAAAAACGGAGTCCCAAAAAGACGCCAAAATCCGGCAAAAAGGCCAAAGACAAAGCGGAGAAAGGGGGCGAGGCCCCGGCAGAGAACGGAGTGAAGGCGGAGGGCGAGGGTGAGGAGAAGAAGGAGGAGGGGGCAGTGAATGGGGATGATGGTGGAGGCGGAGAAGCGGATGGGGAGGGAGGAGGCGATGAGGCGAGAAAATCTTCAACTTCAAGCGCAAAATCAACTGCTAAGGAACCATAGATATCTTATTCAAATTAGAAAATAGCAAAAAAAAATCCTAACTGCTTTGCTAGAAGATGAAATGGGCGAATTAAGATTTTAACCCGTAATCTGGATAACTTAACATCATAACTTTGATCACGCGGCAAAACTTGCTTCAGACAACCAACCCTTTAATTGTTTGACCTCTGTCTTAAAGTCCTAAATATGCATACTAATTAGTTTTGCCTCTGTTGAGCCAAGGCATTCCCCTACTCGAACTAACTATTAATGTCGCGCACAATGTTCCTTCAAGAAAGTTTATAATAATATAAATATGTCAAATCTCTCCCAACCCCAACAAATAACTACCAAAAAGGTAACAAGGAACAAGGTAAGTAAATTTAAAAAAAAAAACATTATATGAAATATCTATGTTCAAATGTTTACAGGATGGAAAAGCAGAAACGGAGGAATCGTCGTAAAATAATGAATTTTGTCACAAACAATTGTTACTAATTAAACTTTGTTGTCAACATACCTTCTGTATAACTATGCTCTGTACGTCTTAAAATTGTAGTTCCTTTTTTTGGCGGTTTCCCTCAAAGTTTCAAGTCAAGCATAGAACTCTCGCTTATTTTTAAATTAATTAAAATAAAGGAGGTAGGGTTAGTGTTCCGTGTGTTATTGATTACTTTAGGCAAGGTTAGGTTAGGTTATATTGGGTAAAGGTTGCCCCGCAAGTATAGGTTCCGCCGGGGTTGGGTGTTTTAAAACAATTTATTTTTAAATTAGATTAATAATGTTAAAGTATCTCATGAAGTTTTTTAATATCAACAAATTAAAATACTTTATAAGATACTTAACCAGTATTAATTTGTGCTACATCTTTTAAAATTTCTCTAATTTTGTGATTTTAAATAATTTTAAATGTAAAATATAACAGTTAAATTTTTATCTTTACAGTAATAAAAAAACCTTTAAAACTTTGTTTATAAAAATACTAAAAGAAAGAGATGTAATTAGAATTGTAGATAAAATAAATCTTCTATAGTAGATATCTTTTTATTTTTTTAATAGCGTATCTACTCTACAATTAAGGTTTACTTGTATAAAATATTGTTGCATCGTTGTTGTATTTTGTTACTCTGAAGTCTCACTTTAGAAATTCCAATGCATTCTTTCCCTCAAAATGCTTTGCGACCACAGAAAACCCTCCACCCCTTTTTAAAAAGGATGCTGTGAGTATTGGTTTAAAAAATATGACGTAACAAAAAAATTAGCCAATGAGAGGCCGTTATTGACCAATGGCGGCAATAGTAGTGGACTCTCATTGGCTAATTTTTTTGTTACGTCATATTTTTTGCACCAATATTCACAGCATCTTAAAAAGTAAATTGGAAATAATAGGGAAATAGCTTTTATTTTGTTTACCTAAACTTTACCTTAACCTGCAGTTCCTAACCCTGCGGGGAAACGCTGTACCCAATAGAACCTAACCAGGATTAAAATAGAAATACTTCAAAAGCTCCCTCCCCGCTTTATTTGCAATTTATTTAAAGGTGGGAGGGGGGCGATTTCTACAGGGTGTTTCAAGAGAAATGCGTTTTTTAAAAACTTAATTATGCATAGATAATAAAACAATTATTTAAAATGCTTTATATATTTGGATAACTGATCCTGGGACATTTATGTTTCAAATATTTTAAAATGATTTTTTCGACAAATTATGCCTTAAAAACAAGTTTTTCCAAAGGCCTTATTTTTGAAGATTTTCAAAATTAAAGGTTGTGGAAAAAATGCCCTCATTTTTAAAATTCAATTCTGAACTACAAATAGCACCAGAATGGTACTTATATTTCCAAAAACCAGAGTTTATGACGATTCTAACGGTATGCATATTGTTTTTCTACTATTAATACAACCCGCGCAATTTGAATTTTAAAAATGAGGGCATTTTTTCCACAACCTTTAATTTTGTAAATCTCCAAAATCAAGGTCTTTGGAAAAACCGGTTTTTAAGGCATAATTTGTCAAAAAATCTTTTTTAAATATTTGAAATATAAATGTCCCAGAATAGGTTTTCCAAATATATAAAGCATTTTAAATAATTGTTTCATTTTCTATGCCTAATTAAGTTTTTAAAAAACGCATTACTCTTGAAACACCCTGTATGATTGCAAGCAATTTGAGGGAAACCCAGACACTGTCAATTAATAGTAAAGGTTTTTAAATAGTCAATAAGAAAGGACAAGTGGATCAAAGTGTACTTATTATGGTTACCGATACCTGAAAGTCCGAAAGTATATATAAGTTTCAAAAGTACAAGGTTTAATAATCATTATATATCTACAATTACAAATAAAATTACCATTAATAGTATTTGCGAAAAAGGCTCCAAATTTGTTAATCCGACGAACGTCATTTGCATTTTGCCATTTATTTGCTTCTCGTATATTATCTAATCTAAAAAAAACTAAATGATTAAATGCTAGAGTTTACAAATTAATAATTAAAAAGAAATTTAGATAAATATGTAGATATGCAAAAATAATCTAGGCAAACCAATACATTTTTTAAAAAAATAGATAGATAGATAAAGTGCAGATTTCTTGTTTATTTTTCTTGTTTATTATTATTATTATGGTTACTTTTGATTGCATGACCAAGGTTGGTGTCCCCACACATCCGCTAAATTTATTCTTAGAAATCGCCACAAAAACACGACAATTATTATATAAAATTAACAGGATGTTTATCTGTGTGTACTGAGGGATCAAGCTAACCGCTGAACCAATATGTTTCTCTGTTACATTGTAGCTTCTCATAGGTCCTGGGAAGATCTAAAACTATTTGGGGGAGGGTACCTCCATCCTCCCAAGAGAAATCTATAAAAAAATGCCTCTCTCCATTTTTTTTTTCTTTTTTAAAACTTCATTTTTAGAATTGGCGACAAGAGGCCTCTGTGTGCAAAGTTGATTTCAAAAAAATATTGAATAGAAAAGATTTGTATATGTAGTTATTACAGCGAAGCAAAAGGGACGGGGTATTTGTGCTGTTGTGTCAATATGCGGTTCTGGAAGCTGTTTATAGTGCCTATAAAAAAATTACGTCATTCAATACAAATGACCAATGATAGGCTAATATACAGACTAAATTACCAATGACAGTCCAGTATATGGTTTTTAATGACCAATGGTAGACCAGTATGACGTCATTTTTAAAGGCACTACAAAACGCTTCGCGGTTCTGATGATATGATAATGGGATATACAATTGCGCGGAAGTGAATGCCCTGCTCACAACCAAGGTTAGGTACAATGTACATTCCCCCTTCCTTCCATTCTTCCTCTGTCTCTTTCTCTTGGTTTTCCTCTTTCAGTCGGGCTGGTGAAAACAATCACCTCTCCTAAGCAGACAGTTCGCGAAATCTTTTGCACAGATTAACCTATTTAATCATGTAATTAAGGTTTTGTTGTCTAAAGATCTCGGATAATGCTGGTTGTACTTTTCAGAGAAGCTTTATAAATATCTTAGGAAGGGTTTGGCTATTTTTTAGATCTTCCCTGCTATTCCCTGGAGACTAGGTACGAAGCAGCTAGTAAAAAATGTTTTTTCTATCTCATTTTCTGTGTGTGAAAGATAAAGAGCCTAAACTGCTTGAATTTTTAAGTGTGGGTATGAGACATAACTGAGAGTTGAAATTTTTTGAATATCTCCATATTGGCGGGCACAGGATGCCAGCAAACCTGGCAGAGTCATCCAGGTAAAGAGCAAAAATATTTTTGACTTAAACAAAGCATTTTATCTTACCAAAATACTAAAATATCCTCTAGTAGTACATCCTCATATTAAATACAGGTGTTCAAGTCAATTTTAGGTTCCAGGTATGATCCTGCAGGTCCTGATCCTCCAGGTCTCCAGAAATCTTTAAAAGGCTCCTGTGGCCGCAATTTTTGACTTAGAGACTTCAAATTTCAAACTTAAGCTTATCTTACATGTCTACATAATGTATAAAAATTTCAAAAAGATCCGCCGCCGTTTTCCCGCCGACCGCCGACTGCGGCGGCTGGCAGCTGCTAAGTACAGCTGCGGCCGCTGAAATTATATTTTGATATTTCAAATATAAAATTTACATAAAGATAAACATTTTCTGCAAAAAAAATTTATTCTAGCTTCAAAAATAAAAAAATTACAGCCGTTTGAAATTTATAAGTAAAAAAGGACCTAAAAACAAAGGTTGTTAAATAAAAGGGTGAAGTAAGCGAAAATTGACCTTGACTTACTTAAGGTCTTAAATTCATCATAACACAGGAAACTTGCACAAAAATTTTTAGCCCTCTAGCTCTAATAAGAACTGAGATAATAGGGGGGGGGGCGTTGAACGCCCCCCCCCCCTCGACTGATTAAGGTGCGGCAAGGGGCCCGACTGTAAGGGGTTAAAATCTTTGTATAATACGTGAATATTCTCAAACTTTTCTCCCAAAATGCAAACTTAAACATTTATTGTTACACCATTTATTCTTGTTTTGTTAAAGAATCTAAATTGTGTGTCACTTGCCTGACTGTGTGAGACTAATAACATTGAAACCTGAACTTTATCAATATTTCCCAAAGCATAATTATTACTTTTTCCCTCAGGGATACAGGGCTAAGACATTAGACGATTAATAGATCTCACCCCAGTTCTTATATGTACGATGCTGTCTTTGAAAAATCAAGTAAATTAGATGATTGTGTCATATCTAAGACAAAAAAAAGCTATAAGAATATTCAGCCCTCTAGATTGTAATAAGAACAACCATACCAAGTTTTAAATCGATAGGACAATTCGGGTATAGTCCCTTTCGTTAAGGGGTGATTCTTCGTATTTTTCACAGTAGCTTTTCTCCTGCGAGGGGCTCTTACCCTGCGGTTCCAATTGCCTAAACCGGTGGGGCAATCACCTAACCCAATATAACCTAACATAACCTAAAATAACATATAAAAAGCCATTTTAAAAAAGCGACGAATCGCCCCTTAAGAGGCGTGGCGTTGCCACGAAAGGGACTATTCCCGACAATTCTAACATTAATTAAGTATCAGATATAATTGTGTCTGACTTATAAACCGACACTAAATATAGTGGAGTTTCGCATTTACTCATACTCATGCCATTAGAAAAACAGTTTTTTTATTTTAATTATTTACTATTTAAGCCATTAATTGAACTAATTGAAAACAAAGCTTCTAAATTTTGAAGAAAGACTGAAAAAGTTGTGGTAGAAGAATGGGGTGTAAATTAGGTTATCTGTCATTGCCCTTCCCTCCCTGAATTGTTAGAGTGCAGCGGACAAATAATAATAAAGAAAAAGTTACTATTGCTTTTACTATTAAACAAATATTAACAAAATACTACTATTTTATTATTTGTGTTTATTTGAAGAGACAAAAAAAGTATAACAACATCAATTTATAGCTAAGCGCAAAAAAATAGAAAATTCAAAGAAATTTCTAAGAATAAGGATGACAACATCCATAAAAGCGAAGCTCTGAAACGAAACAAACGAACATTAACACTAGTAGAGTATATGAACTGAATTAGCAGAATATAAATGTAGTAAGTATAGAAAGTCCTAATTGTAAGTAAATTTCTTGAAAAACTGCTTAAATACAGAAAATACATTTTAGGACTTGATTACAGAGGACGAAGACCAAAATACATAACTTTTGCACCACTTTTGACGTCATATTCTATATCTCTTTTTTAGGGGTTTTCTTTCCCACTTCTCCTCTCATCTTCATCATTATATGACGTCACAGGAATCAAAAGTGACACAAAAGTTATGTATTTTGGTCTTCGTCATTACAGAGAAGCTTCGCTAAATAATATATTGTCCTAGGAATCAGTATTCCAAAAATCAGATGAATAGGATAATTATATCATATAAAAAGTTGTTTTCAAAAAAGCTAAAAATCGGTATGTTTTTAATGAACTTACGGACTTTCTGATACCGATTAAAGAGTACCTACGCTTCCTCAATCGTACCTAACTGTTAAAGGAATCATAATGCAAAGTTTTTATTTAACCTAAAATAAATTATGAAAAGCTACTGTGAATATATATCGAAACCCGCTACTTCGTTTTATTTCTATGATCCAATTTTTCTAATATTCCCCCCCCCTGATCAAGATTAAATTTATAATACCTAACATATTCTTTTTTCATCCTCCCCCCCCCCCCGCCCCCCTCCTTCCCGCCTCACCGCCCCCTTCAAGGTTTACATATCCCTAAGTCAAATAACTGTGTACGCGACTGATTGAAAAGTTTAGCAAAACAATTTTAGAGTTTACAAATTTAAGTTTTCTTATCTGAAAATTGACCATTTTTGTACCTAAAGTTTGATAAGGATTATTCCATATAGAAACCGATTAATATCCGCTGGGTTAGAACCGGTTCTAAGCCATATTGAAAAATCATATATCGTATCATATTATGTCCAGTTTTCTACGAATATTAAAATGAAATATTATTAGATTAAAACCAGTTTTGTTAACTCGTGTCTACGGCATCTCGGGGCTAAAAAAACTGGTTTTAATATTATTATTGTAAATTTCATTTCCGGGGAAAGCTGTTTATAATACGATGTGATAAATAACTATTACAACTTCCTTTTAGTACTTTTTAGCAAGTTAATTCTGGTTAATAAGATATGTTTGGGGATAGGGAATGGTAGTATAAAAAGTTCACGGTAAAATATTCCTGGTATCCTGTACTCTAAAAATCTATGAAACTTAAGCGCTGCTAACGGCCAAACTTTTGAACTTATAGATTATGCTCGCACAAAATTTTACAGGCAATAATATGAATTGTCATTACACAATAATACATAGTAATCTCGCAGTACTCATAAATGCGCGAAAAAGAAACTTATTTTTCCAGATTATATTTAAGTTTTATATTGAGAGAGAGGGGACGGTAAATTTAATATAACCCCCTCCCCTTGTTGAAATGCCCCCTAGGGGTCTCTTGTTAATAAAAATTAACTAGCGGCTTCACCCTAGCCTCTAGGGGCTTTTTCCCTAAGAGGGAATTTTAAAAAAATAAGTACCTCTGGTGCTGCAACCACCACATTTTAAATTAACTGCATAAAAAAATAAAACCACCACAGGACCAGTAGATATATTCCCTGAAGATTAAAATCCAATCGGCTCAATGGTTACTGAGATCTTAAGGGACAGACGTACGAACAGACGGACAGACATCAAGCTACTTTGTATTATAGATAAGGATTTTTTTTCGCGAAGATCTATTAAGATCTATATATGTTAAAGCCCTTATAGGCACGGGGTGTGGCCATTAGAGTATACACTAGAGTGGGAAGGGGTTAAATAACTGTATGTCTCCACCCCGAGGACCCTGTGCAAACTTTCAATTTGGTCTTTGTATATCAGCAAAAAGTGTCGGGAATTTTTAATTCAGCCAGTTCGCCACAAAAGAGCAAAAAGCAGACGAAAAAGATCCCCAAAACTGGACCCATGGGCCATGTAGTTGTCTGGTTTATACATCTATATTTATAGATTCATTGTGAAGCAGCTAGTAGAATAGGCTTGGGGTGAGGCCAATAGTAAAATATTTCCTAATATTATCAAAAATTTTCTACTAACAACCTAGATCTACCTAAGAATTAATTTTGTTCATTATAAATTGGGGGGATAATTTTCTGTTTATTTTCAAAGGGATCTAAAGAGATTGAAATGTTTGAACACTTAAATTAATGAGCCAAGCCCAAAGTTGACAAGCCAACGAATAAGATAACGTTATAATAAAACTTTGGAGACTATTGTCCCCTCTATTTCTTTTTTTAGCATGATATTCTATGTCCTTGCGAATGCCTTGCCCGTATGATAATGCATGTTTTGAAAATATTTTTAATTTCATGCGTCTTATTCTCACCTTTAGATGAAAAATTACCATCACAGATAATGACAAGGACGATTAGATACAAAAGTGTCAGATATTTAGCCAAATTAGATGAAATACCAAAAATATCACTGTAAAGAGGCCATCCTATGATCCTAAGCAGTAAGGTTTCTGTCTGTAGCTTTCTGTATATTTTTATATCTTTGAAACTACTCAAGTTCTCCATTTAATGGAAGTCCCGGGATGGTTTTAGGCTATTTTCTGCCCTTCCCTACTCTTTCGAATACAGAACCCTAGGTGCTAGTGGCGCAGCCGCTAGTCTATAACATAAAGTATTGAGCTTTTTTGTCTGAAGCGAAAGATCTCAGAAAGTACTAATCTAATATTGTTGTACTTTTCAGGGAAATATCTTTAGGGTGGTTATTGGCTATAAACTGATCCTTTTCAGAGTCTTCTAGAGGCTAGGGATGAAACAATAAAAATAGTTTTACCCAGGGACAAGGGAATGATATTCTGACAAACAACTCTAAAGGAAAATTTCCCCACAACCCCATTCCCCTTTTCCTCCCCTTCTTTCCCACTTACATGACAAAAATCCACTATACCAGATACCACATAAGGTTTCGTGATTTTTTGTAGAATTGTTAGTTAGACTGGCTACCCCTGCTTTTACCCTACAATTTTCATTGCAGAGAAGCTTAGCTACTCAATAATAGGGGTTGTTAACATGTATTTTCAGTTTGTACTTTATATACAAAATGACAAAATATAAATTTGGCAAAGGGATATAGGAAAATATTGAGCTAGTTTCCTCCAAAAAATCCACGGGCACATAAGAAGCTCCGCTGTAAAGATAATCAATATTTGTTCAAATGTCAAGAAAATCTTGTGGTGCAGTCAACAGATCTATAGGATGTACAGACAACTACCTCCCTTCATTTTTCAAAGACCTCTTTCGTCTGCTTCTAAATTATTTTCTGCTACTTGGCTGTATTAATATAGGCGACGCCATTGGTTGATTTTCAGTGGCCCAATAGAAAGGTTCCACAAGACGGTTGCGATGGGGAGATACAGTTATTTCACCCTTTCTCCCTCTAGTGTTTTACTCTGATGTGCAGTCAAAAAGTTATCCCACTACTTCTTACATGGAGATTATATACCTAGTCCGTTTAATATTGGGTTGTTGTCAACTTTCTATCTCAAAAAGAAAATTGGGAAGTCCTGCTTCCACTTTTTCCTTTTTACACCCCTCTGGCGAAACCCTGTGTATGATTCTGCTTTTTATATAAAATGTTATCCTTGTTTATTTCTCATAAATCTGGAGTACATCTCTTTGAAAATCATCAACAAGAATTGTTTCCTTGGAAAAATTGGAAAAGAAAAGAAAAATAGAGTTGAGTAGTGGAACAGTTTTTTTTAAACACATCATATTATAGACAGCTTTCCGCGGATATTAAAATGTAAATGAAAATAAGAAACCCAGTTTGTAAGCCCCAAGGGGCCGAGGGCCCGTGCTAATAAAAGTGTCAAATTTATGATATTTTTTTATTTTTCGTGGAAAATTTTCTGTAATGCAATAATATAAATTTTACGAGTTATAAGGTAGAAAAAAACAACATATAGGTATAAAAAATAATATAACTTTAGGATACAAATAATAATTCCATCCTCTCAACTTAAAAATAAAAGTAGACAATAACTGACAAAAATTTCAAGCTAAATATGAATAATCATTCGCAACTGTTGTAACATTCAGGGATATTAAGGGATAAGACAATGACATATAAATTAATGTACATCTCCAATAATGATACACAAAATTATCCCTCCTGTAGATTATCATTAGTGGTTGAATCGTTTGGAAACTCAACTTAATAAACCAACTCAAAAAAAATAATTAAAAGTAGCTAAAGTTGCTTAGTTAACGATTAAGAAAACTTTATTATAAAACTTTGGGTACTAGTATAATTAACAGCCCAATGTCCCCTGCCTCCCTGTGTAGAATTGCTTTGTCAAATACTGCAAAAGTCTGTTTATTTTGCATCAAAATAATAAAAAAGAATATGTTTTACAAAACAGATAGTAGGATCGTAAACAATTATAGAAGCAATTCTTTTCAAAAAAAAGTTTTTTTTTATATAAAAGAGTTATTTGTCTTTCTGTCTGACAGAAGGACGATATGACTCTATTGATCAATAAGGCTTCTTATAGGTTGACTAGAGATTATATAACTATTTGGGGGGAGGGGGTACATTTAATCTTGCCAAGATAAACAAGCAATACCTAGAAACTTTTATCATTTTTCCTCGTATATTTAAAATTTACATTGAAAATAGGTGGTACCCCCCCCCTCCTCCCTCCATACTCCCCCCCTTCTTTAAAGTTCCCCTAGAAGTCTCTGAGAGTGTAGTCACTATTTTTTTATATTTAAGAGGTAGGAAGTTTGACTTCCAAAGGGTGTGTTTGTACCAAAAGATCTCGCAAACTGTTACACCAGATTGCTCAAAACTGCTTAAGATACTAATATTTGAATTTATTTTATACCTTTTAATGAAACTGTAGTTACTTTGTTATTGTTGAGCTACTTATACATTGACATAATTGTCCTTGTTAAAATAAGAATGCAGTCTACGCGAGCATTGTTTGCAATCTGTTTTGAAAGGAAGTTGCAAAATTAATTTTTATTCGTTCCCCTGTAATCTATTATAATCAAGTGATTAGAATTTTATTTGGATCAATGTACTATTGTAGTACTATTGAAATATTTAGGCCACGCCTTTATTGCTTATGGTGTTACGGTTACGAGAAGAAACATTTATTATTAGACAATATGTATTTGTTTTGCGAATATATCAAAATTTCAATTTAGTATCGAATTTTTGATAATTTAAATTTTAAAAAGTTGCGTTTATCAAGAACTAGTGAAAATAAAAAATTTAGTCCTAATATAATTGTAATAAGATGTCTATGTTTAGTAAAAAGTATCATTAAAGCCGATATGGTTTTCCTTTTTATAGCTCAAGCGAATGCTTACAACTAACTTGGATATTAGAGTAAAACACTAGAGGGAGAAAGGGTTAAATAACTGTATCTCCCCATCGCATTAACCTTGTGCAACCTTTATATTGGGTAATTGAAAAACAAACAATGGTGTCGCTAATATTAACACAGCCAAGTAGCAGAAAATAATTTAGAAGCAGACGAAAAAGGTCATTGAAAAAGGAAGGGAGGTGGTTGTCTGTATATACAATACATCTATACTATAGATCTGTTTCTTGGAGGATCATATTCTTCACCCTCCTTCGAGAATTCTTCCATTTTTTATTTTTGTTTTTATAACCAAGATCAAAAGTGAGGAATCGACTAAACTAAAACCCCCTTTCAATTTTCTTAAGTACCCGTCATTAATTTTTCTGTAAATATAAGGTTTAAATTATAATCAATAGCAGTATGTCCGTTTGTCAATTTTAAACATGTCGATTTTTTATACTTTTTTAACAACAAATTTTCATGTGATCTAATCATCCCATTGATCTGATTTTTGGTATATTTATTTCTGGGACAACAAAGTATAATGTTACAAGCGAAGCAACTCTATAATCAAGTCCTAAAAATGTGAGTATGTTCATAAACATTATCCTGTATCCAGCAGTTTTTTAACAAATTTACTTACAACTTTGGTTCGACTCTTATACATTTATATATATATTCAGTTCTGACACTATACAAATGTTAATGTCCGTTTGTCCTACCGTTTCAGTGCTTCGCTTTTATGGATGTTGTCATCCTTGGTAATTGATAAATACGTCCATTAAATAATCGTATTGATATAATCTTCTAATTCTTAAATACTATGACTATTAGGCACTATTTTGACCTTTTTAAGAATAGTTATTTATCGCATCGTATTATAAACAGCTTTCCGTGGATATAAAATGAACAATTATAATATTAAAACAAGTTTTATTAGCCCCGAGATGCCAAAGGCAGGGGATATAAAACTTATTTCAATCTTATGATTGTACATTTTCATTTTTATATTCGAAGAAAACTGGATATAATAAGATGCTAGAAATAGTTTTTTTCGTATGGATGAGAACCGGTTCTAATCCACCGGATATTAATCGATTCAAATGAATAAGAGAAATATTAATACACTGTTGTTTTTTACAGTTAATATCATCAAACCTTTCAAGAAATATTTTATATAATTTCCTTGAAAAAAATTCCAATTAACTGGAGCTTTTTCATTAGTAAAGGACATTGCAGAAAAGCAACCAGATATTTATAAAAGTATTTCAGAGATAAGGAGATTGGTATTTGGAAATTATTAGAATAAAATTGAACTTACATTACATTGTATAAATTGTAAGGTTAATTATAAAATATAACTGCATAATAAAGTGTTAAAAAGTACATTAAACACAAAAGGTGCTTTCCCTCAAACATAGACGTCCAAGGGGGGGGGGGTGTAAAGGTGTGATTACCCCCCCCCCCCAAATAAAAAAATGCCTCTATTAAATAAAGATTACCCCCCTCCCCCAAATGAGCTTGGAGGTGTCGTAGGCACCCCCAAAATTTTACCCCCCCCCCAAATAAAAAAGCTTGGACGCCCCTGCCCTCAAAGTGCCTATAGAGCACCTACCTCGAACAACCTTTTTTTTATTATTTCGCAAAGCCTATCCCCAGCAGTTGGCCCCACCCCTACGGAGCCTATTACTGCAGTACCCAAAACCTCTGGGGCTAACCAGTACCTCTAATAACCTAACCTAAAAATCTAAAAGAACAGTCCTCGAGTTAAAAGATTTATTGATTATGTACGTAAGTGGTTATTTAGGGGAGTCAATAATAGATAAACACCTTCTTTTGTATTAAACCCCACCACCCCCTTTTATTTGGGTTTAAGTTGGGATTCAAACTCGTAAGGGGGTGTGTAAATTTTAGCGTTCACATCGCGCACCTTCTTAGAAGAACCCTTTGTACGCCACTTATAATACACCTTAGCAGAATATTAAGCTTGAAAGCCCTCAACTGCCCTTTCCATACACCCGTGAATCATCCTGACTTTAGTTTGGTATAAACAACTTGAGAACCGTTTGACCTAGATAAATCAGCACAGACCAGAGAAACCCAGGGAGGGAGGGGACATTGGGCTTTTTACTAACTAGTCACCAAAATGTAAAATTAACTTTTTCATATTTGCGGGCTTTAAAACTTTGGGGACTTTGTTGGTTACTTAAGTTAAGTGTCCAAATGTTTCAACTACTTATTGTAATCTACAGAAGGGGATTATTATTTGGGATATACATCAATTTATCGGCCATTGTCTTGTCCCTTTAGATCCCTGCCATAGAGACCAGACCAACAGAATTGTGCAAAATTATTAGCAGCACAACTACTATTCATTAAGGTAGTGTCGCCCATCCGAGTAATATCCTGAACAGACTTCTGATTTTTTGTCATGTAAATTTAATAAATCTAGATTTATAGTATAACAGTTAATTTTTTTTTTTTTTTGGGGGGGGGGTTTGGTGGTGTCCCAACCTCCAAGAAAATAGCTTAAAACCATCCCAGGACCAGTAGGTATATTCCCTGAAGAGTAAAGCTTAATCGGTTCAGTGGTTACTGAGATCTTAAGCTTCAGACAGACAGACGGACAGACAGACAGACATCTTACTACTTTTTATTATAGATAATATTATATATATAAAAATTCGGTTGTCTTCTATTGTTGCTGCGCTATTTTCACTATCTTTTTTTGTTTTTGAGACTAAAAAATTGCAAATTAGTACTATTTACTTTTCAACAAAGATAATCTAATGATTTACAATTTTTTATCTATTTACATAAGTACCGGCTTCGCCACTATTTAATGGGCAACATATAGCCCAAAACATTAATGACATATTAATGAGACTTCCCTAAAAATCACAAACTAATGGGACCAGTAATTTCCTATATCTTAGTTTATATATTACCAGCAGCTTTGCTTCTGTATTTCTAGTGGCAATTGAGGTTGGGAAGGTTGGGAAGGTAGGGAGGGGGGGGGGGGGGGGGTAGAAGTCGATCTTATTTAAATCTTAATTTTTTTAAACAGTAAAAAAATGAAAGGGTCATTTTTCCATGATGGTGATGGTGCACTCCCTTAAAATAGTTGTAAATCTTCCCAGCTACATTGTAAAGGAGAACCATATCTGTTCAGAGGTTAGCAAGATCTCACGGTACAAACAGACAAACAAACTCACATACACCATGTTACTTGTATATATGGATGGACAAGTCTCTTACATCATGTGTCATGATTATAAATCTTTTAAGTGTAACTCGACTACAGCTGAAGATTGTTGAAAAGGTGTCAAATAGCTATAAATCCTACAGCTTTATGCGGGATGATACTAGCTTTAAAACTTATTAACATGAAGATTTGCTAATTGTTGTTTTATCTCATTTAAGAATTATTTTTAGTAAAGAAATGCAATAAATACCATATTATTTTTTCACTATTATTCGTAACAAGCGGCTATCATAAATTGTACCTAACTGTTAAGGGAATCATCATGTCAGCCTAAAATTAAAAATAAAACTACGGAAACTAATTATATTAAAGCTTCGCTTTTTCAAAACTGACTTCCATTCAGTTTCTCCCCGAGGTGGATAATTAAAACTTTGTCGACCACTTGAAGTCTTGATAGGTTTCGTGATTATATATGTTACGGGAAAAAAATCATTCTTAAAACAATTGTCTTGAAGTCTAGGTCTTCGAAGACAACACTTCAAGTAGCTAGTTGAAGAGGTCTTCGAAGTGTTCTGATTTTACATCGTGTAGTGTTTGTATGTTATGGATTATATGTCGTCGTTATGTTTTTTTTTCTAACAAAAAATTGCGGCATTCCGTGCTTTGTGCGTGTGTGTGTTCGTGGGTGTGTCTAGAACAACAAAAAATAAAGTTTTTGGCGGTGGGATATCTAACTAATTATTACTTAGTTATACTTAAACATTATTTTGTGTTTTAAGTTTGTAAAATTAAATAATGCAGCATCTAGAACTATGTGTTAATTTTTGTCTGTTTATTTTTGTTATTGATGGATTGAAATTTTCTTTAAAATTTTGTGTACACTTATTTTGAATTTCTAAACTAATTACCTATAAATCACGAAACTTCTTCCACGCCACTTGAAGACTCGAGTAGCTGTTATTAAGAAGAGGTAAAAATCTAACCTCGAGTCTTCGAAGACTCAGTCGTCGAACGTGTCTTCAAGTATTTTAAATGTTTTTAAGTATCCACCTCCGGATACAAAATTTGTTTGTGTTAGTTAAGACCTCAAAAGGCCAAAATCATGCTTATCAAATTTACATCAGAGATGGGTTTTTAATAAATGCCGCGTTTTTTCGACAATTTTTTAGACATTGATTGATTGAACGAAGACGATGGGAGAGTATACAACATAAAAATTCAAAATTTTAAAATTATTATTTTAGCCATTTGTATAATGTCTAATACAACTTAAATCCATTTTCGCTGCATATTTATTAATGCATCTTTTTAGATCTGTATTAGACATTATACAAATGGCCAAAATGATAATTTTAAAATTTTGTATCCCCAAGTTGTATACTCTGTTTTAAACCTTATTTCATCTTGAAGATCAATGCCCCGTACGATTTTAACAGAGTATACAAATTAAGAAATCAAAATTTTAAAGTTATCATTTTAGCCATTTGTATAATATCTAATACAGCTCTAAAAAGATGCATTAATAAATATGCAGCGAAAATGGATTTAAGTTGTATTAGACATTATACAAATGGCTAAAATAATAATTTTAAAATTTTGAATTCTTATGTTGTATACTCTCCTATCGTCTTCGTTCAATCAATCAATGTCTAAAAAATTGTCGAAAAAACGCGGCATTTATTAAAAACCTATCTCAGATAAATATATTTACTGGTAGGCTGGTTCACAAAAATCTTTTTTAATATTTTATCCTCATACTAGCGGCTAAGCCCCCAGAACCTCTGGCGGCACTTAAAATTGAGTTTTAAAGAGAAAATTTTATTGGGAGGGTGAAGATACACTCACCAAAAATAGCTAAAAACCTTACCTTGACCTATAATAAGCTTTATTGTAAAGAATAATCATAATGGTTCAGCGATTAGCGAGATTCTTTGCTACAGACAACAAGGTCCTATATGAAGCTTCCCTTGAAAGGAGAACTCAATTAGTTCAGAAGTTGAAGAAATCTTAAGCTTCAACTTCTAATTCAACTAGAGTCCTCAGACTTATACATCTAAATAATAAAATATGCCCGGAAGAAAAGAAATAAAAGTATAAAATTTCTCATGAAAAGATTCATTAGCTAGAGCTGTCTGTGTGTACTATTAGATTTATTTCACTTAGTACATTTCTACTCTTCTAAACTTTTAAAATTATTTACTTAAATTATGTAAAATTATGTTTAAAAAGTTCAAAGTACTTTCAGGTATTGATTTATAGAACTAAATTAGATATAAGGCATTACATTAAATATTATACTTATAGGATATAGGATACTTATAGAGATACTATGCATCTAAAAAAATATTAAAAGAAAAGTTTACAATTTTTCTAGATTTTTAAAAAGGATCTTTATATGACCTATAATTATCATTTTTATGTAAAAATACATGAAACCTTTTTCACATTACAGTTGAAAACAAGAAGACATTTGTTTAATAGTAGCGAAGCATTCAGAAAATCTTAAAAAGCTGTTTTACTAAAAATATGCAACTTCTTTAAACTTTTCTTAGGAGCGGAAAAAGTCTGAATATTGGGTGTAAATATTGTACAAACAACCCCAATTATTATAAAAAAAAATTATTCCTAATGAAGATTAAAATTATTTTTTACTGGAGGTTTAGACAATCCAATAAAAATAAAAGTCTTTGAGCCAACAAAGGAGAGATAGTGTATATAAAACTTTGCGCACTAGTAAAATTAAATCCATATTGTCCTTTCTGGGATGAAGTTTATTACAAACATCAACTAACCTGACTAACACTAACACACTTGACCTATAGAGTAGCTTCGCTACACAAAAAAAGTGCAGCTACGAGTGAAACAAACTTTTACGCTTCCCGAATTTTAAAGCCTATTCTACCATAGTATCAGAAGCAAAACTTTTCTAGAAACGTTCATCATTTCATATAGGTTTGTTAAATTTTAAATATGTTTTAAAATATTATTTCTGGATGTCTCTTCTTAAGGATCTAAAGGGATAAGACAATGACTGATAAAAACTTGTGTACATCCCAAATACTGATGCACAAAATTACCCCTGCTGTAGATTGAGATTAGTGGTTGAAACGTTTTAACACTTAACTTAATGAACCAACCATCCAGCTTCACTAAAGTCCCACTAAAACGGTATTAAAAAACTCCATTGTCTCCTCTTTCTCTCTCTCTCTCCCTGGCCTTAAAGACACCAAACAATTTATAATGTCTTTTTCTACTTTTAACAACATTTGAATATGAGGTTCCTTGTTATTTTAAAGTTCTTTCTGTGGGGTAATTTTCAGATCCTACTGAGCTTTTCTAAAATTTGTACTATACCAGAAAATTCTGGATGGTATAGTGTTTGGTAATAGATATAGAACACCTAGACACTTAATCTCTAAATCAGCCTATAGGAAAATATTGAGGTAACAATCCGGCCATTTAATGAGTCAGCTGTAAAATTTTATCGTGTAAAATGCCTTCCCTCATATCAAGTGAAGCATATGACAAAACATATACATATAATAAGTAAGATATGAATAACTAGCTGAATAACTAGAGGCCTCTAGTGACACTTTAAATGTTTTTTTTTATATCTAAATATGTCTATGTTGTGTTTGACTTTTTTGTTTCGTTGAACTCTCTTTGTTAAATCGAGAAACGTAAAAAAATGGATTTTTTGTGATTTCTTTTGGAGGGTGGTGGTATCCTCCCCCAAAATAATTACTTACCGGGATGAGAATCTACCCTGTTAAGGAGAACCCGGTCAATTCAGCGGTTAGCGAGATCCTTTGGTACAAACACACAGACAAACAGACATCCTGTTACTTTAGTACAAGGATTTGGTTTCTTAGGATAAAGCTAGATTTCTAGAAGTTAAAGCGTCGAAATATTAAAATCAATCGTATCTAACTATAAAAAAAAACAATAGGTTACGTCAGCTAAAAATCCATGTTTTAAGTTTTGACGGATTATGGTGCCGTATTAATCATCTAGATATTGTATATCTATTGATTTTGTGTGTATATATATATGGTTATGTCAAACCAAAGTGGGGTTATGGGAGAATTGGTGAATTGATGATTGTTTGGTGTGTCTTAGCAAACTACCATTTTTTAATGTCTTGTTATTTAAATTACCTTATCAAGATAGATGTTTATCTAATATCGAAGCTTATGAAAAAAAAAATGATAAAGAAAATACGCGCATAGATGTCTCTTGAGGCACCTGTGAAGGATGATTAAATTCAAGTTCTAAAGATAAAAAAATTAAGGGGATGGAGGTCATTTTTACGAGCATTATATCTTGGGAGGATTGTTTTACAAAAATAGTTATAAACCTTCCATGGACCTATGAGATGCTATATTGTAGTAGTTCAACGTTTATCGGTAACCATTGTTTCACTTGAATTTAAATTATCTGTTGTGAAGGAATATCCGATAATGTTTGGAGTGGCTTGAGAAAAAGTTTACAACACAGAGCCCCGGAACAATGACCCGAGACTTTGAGGAAGTTTTTATCATTTACTCAAATTTAATTTTTACTGTGGTTCGGAAAATCTACGAAAAAATATGGAAAACAAGGACGATTTTGTTCTTTATGTTAAACATAATTTATTAGCTTATTTATTAAATAGAGGTGTATAAAGAGTCTTTTTTTTTGTATATTGTGTTAAAGAATAAGAAACTTACGGCTACGCCCCCAGAGGCCTTTAGGGGCACCTAATAGGAGGGAGGGGTGGTAAAGTCGATACCCCCCACCCAATTTTTCATTTTATTCAAAACAAAAAAGTAAAAAAGGTAGATTTTGTCTTGGGGCAAGATTTCTTGGAAATGTGGTGGTTCCCTCCTTAAACCCTCTTGGGACCTATGATAAGCTACATTGTAAAGGAGAACCATATCTGTTGAGTGGTTAGCGAGCTCGTTCGGTACACACATACAAACATACATCATCTTACTTTCATAAACGGATTATATAGATTGGATGGAAATCAGTTAAACCGACTTACGGGTTAATGTTATAGAGAAGCATAACGGGACATTACATTGAAACAAATTAAAAATCCATTAAAAATAAAACTAGTTGTCTTTAGTATTGACTCTATTATGTGAAATTAGGGAAATGGATATAATTACCTGTAAAACATACCTAATTTAATTTACTTACTTTAAATAAAAGACATAATATATTTAGATGGTTCATCTAACCACAAAATTTGTTCAACTTAAAAAGGGATTCCATAATTCATAGCAAAAAAACACCTTTGTTTATTTTTTCCATGCAACGGAATATTTTGATGAAATTTAACTATTCTTGGCTAACTTATCATATTTTGTGCCATGTGCTTTACATTATACTATAGATTTTTACACGATATAATTTGCCCAAGAAAATCTTTATCATAATAAATATGATTATTTACAGCTGACTCATTATGAAAACGATATGCCCTTTCCTACTAAAATCTGTACACAATTTTAACCAATGACATGTCTGAAATGTACCTCCACTGTTCTCCTATTGGTTGATTTAAAGAGTATCTCTCTAGATTTTCATAATTCTTTAAATTTAATGACAACAGCTGGCTTATGTAACCAAATAAAGCAATATATACCTTTAATTAGAGCATAATATGGGAAAACAAATAAAGAAAATCTGCATATTTTTGTTTGGTTTGGTTGGGAGAGGGGGGGGGGGTATTTTTCATAACTATCTACTGTACATGAACCTTCCCCCCAAACTTCAATATCTATAATCTATCATTAGATAAAAAAGCACAAAATTTAGTCTATAATAATTAATGGGTATGAATATATTTATCGTTTATTGTCCAATGCCTGTGCTTTGTAGAATTTGTATAAGGATGCAGAAATCGAATGGGATAGTTAAAACGTTCAACTTAATGAACCAACCAATCAAAATTCAATAAAAGTCATTTAAAAATATAATGATATAATAAAAGTCGTTGTTAAGGCAACGGATATAACTTTGATATTATAAAACTTTTGAGACTAGTGTAATAAAAAGCCTTTGTCCCCTCCCTTTCTTATCTCTCCTCAAAATTTCTTATCTTGTCGCTAAAAGTAACCAATCACGTCACTTCTTTTTTAATAACACAGCTATGTTATTAGATCGTAATTGTGACAAAGAAGACATGTTATTGGTTCAATTTAGCGGCAAATTTTTATATTTGTAAATTCAAAGTAATTTCGAAACTCCTAAAGGCAGAATATGATGGATATAGAACACGTGGATATATTGACCAGGGAAAATTTGTAAATTTAGGTTGCAAATATGGATTTCATTTATTGGTCCTTTCGTTCATCCAGTACAAGTGGAGGGAATGGGGTAATGTTAACGGATTGGGGATATCATTATTTTAGCCAGCTGTGAGTTCTACTTTATTAGAGTACATAAAAATCTGGTGCAACAACCATGATCCAAGGAATAATATGTCCATTCGTAATATTCTAATTGTCTCAACCATGACACTTTGGTTGAGTGTGACTTCCGAATTAGCGGGAAGTTCTAGAGATCTTGTTGACGTACACACAAACCCCCAATACCAGGAACCATCAAGTTTCAACAGCAGGTTTGATTATAGATTTATTGAGGCAACTATTTCAAAGTCCTGAAATTACAAAATCAATTAATACAAAATTCCAGTTTTTTATAACCACGTAATCTTATTTGCTTTTTAAAATCATTTTTTTCTACGGTTAAGAATCTTTGGAAACTTTGGCTTTAAAGGAAACTTATTTGGTTTAATAAATCATTGTTAAATGCAAAAATAAAAGCACATAAAAAATTACTAAAACATAATAATTAATCATAATAAAGTTTCATGTTTAGCTGGCTAAAGCCTTTTAAACTAAATATAATTGTCCTATAAACCATTCCATTTAAATAAAATTAACAAATTCTACCTGAAGTTCTTATGGTTTCAAGCCCCTGGTATACTAGGGTCGTTCACGCACTATGAGACCAATGATAGGCCCAATTTTGTTCTCCGAAATCTTCACACACTCACATATCATTCAAAAGTAACGAACGTGGACGCATCAAAATATAAACAATCCATGCCGCGTCTCTTTAGAAAAGGAAAGTCAAACAAGACGACATTTGCGCTTAATTTGGGATAATGAATAAGGAATTAATTTCGATCTTGATAAACACAAAGCTTCCTCGAAAAGAGGTTAAGACACACCCCCCGTTTGAAAGTCAAATTAACTTCCTTAACGAGATTCAAGGTTTTTTGCGCTGAGCACTAGCAACATTTCTCACTAAACTCAACTCACCATAATCACATGAGAATGGCCACATCCCGAAAAACATGACAATTTTTGCTCCTAACTAAATGAAACCCCGTGAAATGCATACACAATATTATACTCCTCACTAGGACTCATAATACCTCACATTTTAGGATAGAAGGATGGGAATTGGTTTGTACCATACAATATTCCAGGCACATGACACTCACAAGATCACATACACAAATCCTAAAATGGATAATCCTATTAATCATGATGTTGTAAATATAACAACTTATACTAATTAATAATCATTTCATAATCAATAGGTAATAAATCATTATTAATAAATCAATAAGTACCTACGAAATCAGGTTGAAATGTAAACAAATAATGGTAAAATATAAAACGAAATAAATCTTAGACAAGAAAATTAAGATTTATAGGTACTTAAAACTAAATTTGTTAAGCATCAAAAAGAGTAGTAAGAAAAAATATTTCAAAATCCTTGGGCAGAAAGTTTTTCAAACTTAATGAATAAGAACTGTAACTATCTTAATCAACAATAAAACTTTTCAATACTTAGATAATAGCAAAATAATAATATTTTCGTTAGAATTTTCATCAAAATTATGAAAAAAAATACCAATTTTTCTTTTGAAAAAAAATGAAAATTTTAATATGAATTTTCAATCATTCCTTGATCTGAATAAAAATGTTTTACTTGATTGAAATTCATATGTAATCTTTAAAAAAATCTGCTAAAAAATACTTGATTTTTTTTCCTTAGAATAAATATCGAATCACGCAACCTCGACACATTTATTCTTTTTTGGTAAACTTTTCAGGTAAGTTTTATAATGAATTGTACTTTTGAAAAGAAATTAAACTCAATAAAATTAAATTTGAGCATATGAAATAGAATAAAAATTAATCGCATTTCGGTTGATTCTTATTTTAGGCATAAAAATAGGCATATGAAAATGTGGCTTTTTTACTAAGAAAAATCTCAGTTTCCATAAAATAAGAATCAATTATTAATCATAATTTTTAATAACTGCCTGACTGATACAGCATGTTCTTCCAGGGGAGATTTATCTGTCAGCCTGAACAAGACTCTTGCAGTCTTTCTCCCATCCTCAATCCTCGTCACACGGCCCATCCGCAAACATCTCATCAGCAGATTGGTACTCGTAACCAGCACTATATCTCCGTCAGCTAGCGGCTCCGCCATCTCATCTTTCCACTTGGACATCCTTCAAATCTTCGGCAAAATCTCCTGGCGGTAGGAAGTCCAAAACTGGGCAGACAAATCTTCTAACAACTTCAACCTGGAGGAAATTTGGTCCTCCGGTTTCATCGCCACATTGCACAACGGCTGGCGGTCTACATTTCCCAGCAGCTGGCCAGGGGTAATCAGCCGCCAATTCTCCACGTCATTCGCAGCTTCTATTGTCAATGGTCTGCTATTCATTAACTTGCTAACCTCTGCCAACAGCACCAGGAGCTCATTAAAATTAACAGAACTATTCACCAACTTCTTGGACAGCAATCTCTTGGTTAATCCCACCATTTTCTCAGCTTGCCCAATAAAATGGTGGGCTCGGGCCGGAATCTGGGACCAAGAAAACTCTACCTGGCTGCCCAACTTCTGCTCTAAAATCTTGCGAGCAGCAGACAATTGTGTGCCCATGTCGCTTACTATAACCTTCGGCAGACAATGAACAGCCTCCAACTTGCGCAGGGACAACAGGATACTGCTGGTATCATACTTCTCCAAGGCATCCAGCCACAGCGCCCCCGAGAACCTGCAGACTACCACGAACACCCACACCTTCTTTGTTGCTGTCTGACTCCTCATTTTTGCGGCAGCTCTCCTCGTAACCAGCGGACCCATAAGGTCAACTTGCACAGCTTCAAATGGCCTGCTCGGAACCAACTTGTCAGGTAAAACATCCTTCATGGTAGTACGACATTCCTTGGCCCTCTCAACACTGCAGGGCCAACACTTCTTCACCTCCATGATGGACAACCTCCTTGCCTTCACAATCCAGCACCAACGGCGGCTCTCAGCTAAAGTTCCACGGACACCAGAATGAAGCTCAACATGCGCCTCTCTCATAATGATAGAAGCTAACCAATTACCAGGCTCGAGAATTACTAAACCTGGCATGTCTTCAAATAGCATTTTACAGCCACCAGTAATGGCGTCAATGACGGGCTCGCCACGACCAACCATTTTTAGAATACGCATCTCCCTGGTCACATAATTACCTCCGGGACCAACGATAGGCCAGGTCAATGATACTTCATGCACCAATGGATTCAATGACGAATAATTGCCTTTAGCGTCATTTATCCACTCATCCTGCTGGCTACATGACACAATGAAAAGTTCCGCCGCTGCCATAAAATTGTACAAAGACGGCTTGGACACAGAATCTGCGGCTGCTACATGACTACCAGCGGCTGTAGTCTTGCCTTCTTGTCTGCTCTTTAGCTTCTTCAACCAGGTGTTCGACACTTGCAGGACAGCTGCCATAATACGTTTGGCCTGTCCAAATGATCTCCTGTGCTTAAACCTAAAGACATCTTCAGCGGCTTCTCCGGTAACTTTCATTGAACATAACTTCACCATTTTGGTATTCAACTCCTCCGGTGGTAAATCCTGCTTGACTTGCTCGGCAGTTTTCACCGGCCACGCACTTTCATCCTGGCGCAACCATTCTGGGCCCAATCTGTACCTGGAACCTGGACCTAAATCTGATACCTTGCAGGTGCTTCTGGTGCCCAAATCTGCAACATTGTGTGTCCCAGGGACCCACCTCCAGTCATCCTTGTTGGTTGCAGATTGGATTTCTCCAATGCGATGAGAATTAAATGTGTTCAACATGGCACTGTTGGAAACAATTTGTGATAAAACACACGATGAATCAGTAAAGTACATCACTCTGATAACATCAAAGGGCAGGGCATCTCTGATGGACTTCGACAACCTGGTGGACATCTGGCAACCCATCAATTCAAGGCGTGGAATTGATTCAGTCTTGACCGGCGCAACTCTTGACTTGGTGGCTAGCAGGAACGTTTCAAACCCTTGCCTAGTTGGCCACCTCAAATATGCCATACATGCATAGGCCTCTGATGACCCATCCGAAAACATCATCAAGGATGGAAGGCCAGTTGGTTCCTCTGGGACCACACAACGGTCAAACTCCAATTTAGCGACCTCAGCTCTGTCCTCCAGCGACTTAACGAGTTCATCCCGTAGACTTTTTGGAATGAAATCTTGCCAGCCCAAATTCAGCAAACATGTTTTCCACAGGACAAGTTTAATTCTCAACAGGATAGGGCTGCAAAGCCCGAGCGGGTCGAAGGTCTGGGCGGCGAACCTGTGGACCATCTTCTTTGTCAGATTCTCGTCCAAGGTGTCCTGGAGGTTGTACAAATCAGCATCCTCTTTCACCTTCTTTCCCTTGACTTTACCATCTTGGTTGACTCTCGTGGCGATGGATAACACATCAGTGGCTGGCTTCCATATAAGCCCAAGAACCTTGGTTGGCTGGCAATCATCACCAGAATAAATTACTTGTTTGAAGGAAAAACTACCATTGCTGATAATTCTGTCGGCTTCTTTCATCATCTCCTTGGCTTCTGGCACAGATCCTGCCCCCGAAATGACATCATCTATGAAGCTGTGCTTCTCAAGCTTGACTGCAACTGGAATCTGAGGTAACTTGAAATTTTCCTCGGGGTAGGTAGGTATTTCTGGCTCCTTCCATAATTCAGGTTTTGCTACAATATCACTACCATTTATCTGTCCCTCTCCATACATCTCCTTGACCTCTGCTTCACTCTTTCCGCCGAACAGGCGGGACGTCAACTTCAGGGCTGTAACTGCCAGATTTCCCGCAGCCAACTCGCCAAAATTCACCACTTTAGTCAGGTAAATTTCAAGTGGACCGTCTGGCGTCGGGGAAAATAAAACTCTCTTCATCTGGCTGTCGAACTCTGTGGCCAGGATGGAGTTATAAAACTTGGAAATGTCCGCGGTTAAACCAACCTTATAACCGCGGAAAAGCAACAAATGATAAAAAATCTTCTGCATTGGTGGCGGACCTCCCAGCATTATGTGATTAAAACTGGTACCCTTGAACGTCAGAGAACTATTTGCGCACAATCTCATGGGTGTGGAACTTGAATCCTCCTTGAAAGCAACCACTATTGATGAACAAGACTTAGGCCCTTCATACTTCAATTCTTCAGGCGTTGCTTTTTGAAAAACGCCTCTGGAGATGGCATCATTGAATACCTGCACATACATATCATAGGTACCTTCCTTGACCATCCTGGCACGATCCTTTTCAGCAATTTTGCGGGCTAAACTCTCATTGTAGGGCAAAGTGTGAGGATCTTCAATGTAAGCATATTGACCTGTCCACTTGTTGGATTGCAAGTCTAGTGTTAAACCTGCCTCAATTATTCTCTGCCACTCACGCTGGTCCCAGGTAGTGCCGTTGGCCATAGCCTTGCACTCTTGACAGGCAGTACATCCTGGACAAAGTGCCTGCGGCTGTACGCCAAACGATTCAGACGTCAAAAAGTCTGGCAAGGTGCCTCCACTAACACTGACAGCTTTATATGCCGATTTTTGGTCACCAGCTCCACCGTCAGCACTTGTACAGATAAAACCACTACCAAAAATGGTTCGCCACAACATAGACTGGCCCACTTTCTGGTAGGTTGATGGAAACACGTCAGGATGTGTATTTCCAATGATGATATCTAAGCCTCCACTAATATATGTAAATCTTTCTGGCGGCATCTTAAATATTTCGGCGGCGATTTCGGGGTGGACCGAGCGCATCTCATTGGCCCCGCCGAGGGTAGGCATGACAGCTGCCTCAAACTTCCTCAAATTACCGTCCCTATCCTTCAGATAAAACACAACATTGCGGCAGGAAGTCTCACTGCCGTCAGCCACAGAAATAGTTGTATATCTGCCGGTAGATTTCAGCTTCAACTTGTTGGATAACTTCTCAGACACAAGTGGCAAATTTGCACCGGAGTCAAACATGACAGTGGCGTGGCAGGTGCCGCCGCCAGGTGCTACAACAGGAACTAACTGAAGTAAGAAGGTACAGGGGCTGGGTGCAGAACTTGACTTGTAGACTGTAGCACTAGCCTCATGGATCAACCGGCTATGATATCTGTCGCAATTATTTGTGCCACAAACACCAAGCTTATCCGATTTATTACACTTGTCAGCAGCATGGCCATCACACAGGCAGAGGTCACACAATTTCTTCTGCTGGACAACTTTTTTTCGGTCAACCACATCCATCTTCTTAAACGTGAGGCAACGGAAAATCGGATGTTTCTCCTTGCAGCTTTCAACAGGACATGTACTGTTCCACTTGGAAGTCTTGTCCTTTCCAGCCTTTCCATTTTTATTGTCGCTGCGGCCAGATACTTGCGCGGCGGCAGCTCTGTCACGATTTCTCTTGCCGGCGCTAGTGTCATAGGACATATCACCAGCCAACATTGCTCCCCTTGTCCTCTCCAGCAGTTCTACAATCTTCTTGATGTCTGGTTGGTTCATGCTACCTAGCTCCATCATAATTTTCTCTCTCAGGGCATCTGGACATTTGTCTTTGAAAATATGAATAAGAGTTAGGTGGTGGTAATCCTTAGCTGCAGAACCAACGATGGCTTCTACTTCCTGCATGGTGCTCTTGAAGGTAGCAATTGCACTAACCACGTCCACAGGTTTATCCACAGGTTTCATCTTGTTCAGCTTAGTTAAAATCTTCATGAACCGGCGGGTGTTTGATAAAAACATCTGATCCAAAAACAACCATTGTTCATTGTGATCTCTAATCGCTGACACTTGCTTGCGTAACTCCGGGTTGGTTATCACCTTCTCCATACACAACATCAGACTTAACCTTTGGTCAGAAAATCCGTAACCAGCGCATAGATCTTTAAAGACCTGTTTAAAGTTGGAGTAATCCGTGTCAGTACCGTCAAAGGACGGCAACAAACTGTTGTCCCAGCGCCCATACTGCGGGTTGGAACTCCGAATATCCACGGCAGACATACTTCTGGAGAGTATGGCAGGTGTTCCACTCTCATCCAAGTTAGATGAACGACGTTCCATCTCTCTAAGCCTTCGGTACATATCACGTACTTCTTGGCGCAACTCCATGGAAATTTTAAGCACTCCCATGTCCATCCTCACCTTCTCAATGACGTCGAGGTTCCTGGCGACAGTGCTTGACCTCGCGTCGTCTGAATCATTGTCAAGCCAGTGCAGAATTTTCGTACACTGCTCCAACGATGCATAAACTTTATCTGCAACAGTTTTCTGTTCACTAGCTTCATCCAAATCACGCTTGAACTCGCGCAACTCACTAGTCTCCACGGCAGGTTTTAGACTTTTTATTAGGTCAGATTGGTCCTTGACCTCACTAAAAATGTCACGAATTGATTTTAAATTCACATTTTCACATGAACTAAAACTTTGGCAGGCTTTTAGATTGTCATAAAACACTTTTAACTGTTCATCAAACACTTCTAGCCTTTCACTGCCAATAGCGATAGCTCGCTCAATTTTCTGCTTTTTGGTTAGTGGCATATCGATTCACTAGGTACTTATTTCACAGAAAAAATTGTCACAGTTTATTGCATCAATAATCACTGGATGCTATTGATCTCTTGAAGAATGCTAACGCCTATTCTTCAGATACTTTGAAATTGTCTCAACCATGACACTTTGGTTGAGTGTGACTTCCGAATTAGCGGGAAGTTCTAGAGATCTTGTTGACGTACACACAAACCCCCAATACCAGGAACCATCAAGTTTCAACAGCAGGTTTGATTATAGATTTATTGAGGCAACTATTTCAAAGTCCTGAAATTACAAAATCAATTAATACAAAATTCCAGTTTTTTATAACCACGTAATCTTATTTGCTTTTTAAAATCATTTTTTTCTACGGTTAAGAATCTTTGGAAACTTTGGCTTTAAAGGAAAATTATTTGGTTTAATAAATCATTGTTAAATGCAAAAATAAAAGCACATAAAAAATTACTAAAACATAATAATTAATCATAATAAAGTTTCATGTTTAGCTGGCTAAAGCCTTTTAAACTAAATATAATCGTCCTATACACCATTCCATTTAAATAAAATTAACAAATTCTACCTGAAGTTCTTATGGTTTCAAGCCCCTGGTATACTAGGGTCGTTCACGCACTATGAGACCAATGATAGGCCCAATTTTGTTCTCCGAAATCTTCACACACTCACATATCATTCAAAAGTAACGAACGTGGACGCATCAAAATATAAACAATCCATGCCGCGTCTCTTTAGAAAAGGAAAGTCAAACAAGACGACATTTGCGCTTAATTTGGGATAATGAATAAGGAATTAATTTCGATCTTGATAAACACAAAGCTTCCTCGAAAAGAGGTTAAGACACTAATATTGTATTATTATTCCTAAGCATCATAAAAGGTCTTGAAATATGCATCTTTTAAAGATAAAAACCTTTTTAATATGGAAATTTTTGTGCAAGAAATTTTAGTAATGTTTGGTAATTTTCATTTATTGAAATCGACCGTATCAAAATACCCCCTTTCCTGCATATTTTGGGTGGTTTCCCTAAAACTGCCTTGTCGAACACAGAAAGCCTTTTGCCAATTGCATTATTTTTATCTAAATAGAGAAGCGGAATTTGTTGATTGCTTTAGGTTAGGTTATAATAAATACTGGGTATTCTCAAAGGGTTAGAGCAATGATTGTAAAGGCCCTGCAAGGGGGGTTAATGAATGATAATGAGAAAAGGTAAAATAATGAGTGTTCGTTTATCAGAAAAATAAGTGGGTCCCCCATGGTTTGCTTCAAGTTTTGTAGATTTTGTGTGTTTGAAAATTGGCAACGGTTTCTAATTTCAATTATGAATTCTAATCATAATCATGTTGCTTATACAGGCGTTTATTCAATGCCAACATAATAACCCAAAAAATTCATCATTGTAATAAAGTAACATGATGTTTGTGTGTCTGTCTGTAGCGAATGATCTCGCTAGCCGCTTAACCGATATGATTCTTTGAGAAGGGTTGGATGGGAAATATTATTTATCTTCTATTAACCTAATCTTGATAAAAACAAATAAACATGATTTTAAAACTACCTATTTTTTTTATATATCTCCTGCACAAAAAAGAAAAAGAAATGACGAAAAATTTTATCTGAAAAGGCATATATAAGTTTAAATAAATGATAACTTATCAAACACTAGTGGCTTAGCCCCTAGCTTCTAGAAGCTCTGTTCTCGAAGAGTTTAGGAAGCAGAAAAATGTAAATTTAAAAATTGAATAGCCTAAAACCATCCTTTGACCTATGTGAAGCTCTCAAAACATGAATAACTCTATCGCTTAAGTAATTCGCGAAATCTTAAGCTGCAGACAAAAAAAACCACCCGTACTTTATATTACAGGATAAATTAGACTGGAATTATAAGAACACTAAACTCTCAAGAATTAAGAGGAAGATGGTGCAAGAAGGTGCTACAGAGTTTAAAAGTTTCTGTGTGCTTTCCCTCGATGTGCCTGTCGAGCACTGAAAACTTTACCCCAATTTTTTAAAGATATGTGGTTGCTTTTTTTATGCTATAACTAACCTGTGCAGTTATAATGTTATAAGCGAAGCATCTCTATAATCTAGTTCTAAAATGGAAGCATGTTTATAGTTTCATAAATCTAAGTTTAAATAAACTATCATTAGAGAGCAATAAGTCTAGAAACAATAAATTAATAACACACAAACTCACAAAAAAATTACATTTTTCTTTATCTATTTATTGTTAAACAAATACAATTATTTTCCTAAGTAGCAGGGATTTTAACAAAAATTTATAAAATTTACAACATTTCCCATATTTTTTTACTGGCGAATATGCACCTCGGGGCCTCTAGCGGCAGGTAAAATGTTTTCTTTAAAACTCTGCAAGTCTTTATCTTCAAAAAAATTAAGATGCCCTTGCAGAGTAGGGACTAAATTGCTAGTTTCATTATAAAGCAACACTGCCTGTAATTTAGTCGTGTTCAGCTATGAATAAGAATTGGAATTAAAATATAAGTAGTTTTTAGAATAAATAATCATTTCTAACTGTGTTCATATTATTTTAAATCACTGCCTATTTAGTGTTGCCTTAGGGCCATACTTAAAATTCAAATCTTGTGTCTGTAACACGTTATTTGTCTAATTTTATTTTGGATAATTTGTAGGTTACTAGTTAGATACTTGGATGGGTTAATGTATTATGGCAAAGCTACATTCCTAGTCAATTACCTCTTAAGGACGAGGCTACTGTCCATGATAATTATCTATAATACAAAGTAGAACGATGTCTGTCTGTTTGTTTGTTTGTTTGTCTGTCTGTCTGTTTGTAGCGAAGGATCTCGCTAACCACTGAACCGATCGGGTTCTCCTTAACAGGGTAGATTTTCATATGTCCCTGGAAGGTTTATAACTATTTTGGGGGAGGGTACCACCACCCTCCCTAGAGAAATTAAATTTTTTTAAAATTTCTCAATTTTAGAAAGAGAGTTCAACGAAAAACAAACATCAAACGTAATTTTTTTTTACTTTTTCTTTTAAAATCTAAAATAAGAAATTGAATTACTAAATTCGACTCTCTCCTCCTCAAGTGCCCCTAGAGGCCTCTAGGGGCGTAGCCGCTAGTAATGTATATACAGATAACTACCTCCATTACTTTTGCAATGACCTATTTTGTCTGCTACCAAATTATTTTCTGCTACTTAGCTGTGTTAATATAACCGACACTATTGGTTGGTTTTCAATGACCCGATTGAGAGTCGGCACATGGAAACTACGATGGGGAGATAGAGTTATTCAACCCCTTTCCCCTCTAGTGTAATCCTCTAATAATTCAACAATAAGAAAATAATTTAGCTTACCAAATACATAGGATCTATTTTTGTATCTTACTATTTGAAGCGGTGTGGTATCTCTAGAGAAAATAATGGTTTTAATAATTTTGGTCTTCTTAAGTAAATAACAGTTTATAAATATTATATATTGCTTGTAAATTTACTTAACATAAAGTACACCGATGTGTGTCTGTCTGTTAAACTGTTTTTAACCTATTTTTAAAACGTATATAAAAAAATATATAAAAATTTGGGCTCTGCAGTCTGATTCTATAGGTGTCCTAGTATATTTTTGACCCCCCATTCAAAAATAGGTTAAAAACAGTTTAAACTCCAAATAGATAATACTCACATTCTACATTTACTGCTTGGTAATTTTGATACTAACAGTACCTTTTTCCGTTTTAAAGAATACTGGAAGGAAAAAAGTTCTTCCTTTTTCCAAAAAATTAAATGCTATATATTGGGAACCAAAAACAAATTTATCGTGCATTACCCATCCATGTATACCTGAAAATAATGTATTTTCTATCTCCCCAATCTTCCTGAATTTTGTTATATGTGATAAAGAATATTATGTTATTATAAATCCAGATATATCAAGAGACGCCAATAGATTGGGATAAGCGTTATAAAAACAATTAGCTGCACCCAAAAGCGAAATACAACTTAGGATATAAACAATATATCAGGGACTGTAATTATAAAGGTTTTCCTAGTTTTTAAAATACTCTTATTCGTAGGCCTAAAAACTCTATGTAATGTTTTTAGAAACTAGCGGAGTTTACTCTCATTAATTCACTTAAAATCTCTGTAGACTGTATAATTAATATCTAAAAATTCTACACACTTTTTTTTAATTACTGGTGGTTTTGTCCCTAGCCACATTTTTGGTAAAGGGGAATAAATTCATATTTTTCGAGGCTATACAACATAGTCTGCAACCTTGCTTGGACCAAAGTAAAACTTCTCCGAAAATTTTCAAAACAATGATTCTAGCGGACATACATACAGACAGAAACGAAATAGACACCTTAGCTGGATCTTTAAATCATTTTAGTGGTGAGCCAGATCGGGGTGAGCCGAATTTCAGCCAATCACAGCGCGGCATTTCAAAAAATGATGTGCTCTCATTGATGGAAAGTTGGCTCATCCCGATCTGGCTCACCACTAAAATGATTTAAAGATCCAGCTCTTGTTACTTAGTATTTAGGATAATCTTGGTTCATTTAATTACAGTACCAAGAATTAGAATTTTAAATTTTTCTTGTAAGCATACTTATTCTAATCCGTGAAGACGCCTATGTGTCTACTATACGCGTACCATAAATGAAAAATGGGTAAGGCAGAACAATAACCAGGGATTAAGGGATAAGACAATGGGTTTTAAATGTTTTACAATTTCAACATCGACTCATTTAAATTTTCTACATTTAACATCATATCCTATTATATAAAGAATTACAAGATGTTAGACTGAAGCTTAAGAGTTTAATAACTACTAAACCGATTGGGTTTTCTATTTGATGTGAGATTTACATGGGTGCAGGGTAGGTTTTAGGTTATTTTCAATTTCCTTCCTGCCCCCTTCAATGCAGAGCCCCATATTGATCGAGGCACAGCCTCTAGTAAAAAAATATATCAAACTATCTCTAAAATAAACATGTACAAATTATCACCTTAGCTAATTTGATAGTATATCTTTTCATGTATCGTTAAAGTTACAAAAACAAACTTCATATTGTAGTCTTTAATAGAATTTATATACAGCTTCCCTTAAAGTGCCCAGTCGAGCGCAGAAACCCCATCCTATTTTGAAAACGGGAACGGGTAGTTTGTCATGTGATTCTTGAGTTCATTTTAGGTTAGGTTATATTTGGTACAGTGTAGCCCGGTAGGATCATAGGTAAAGTCCCCGCAAGGCTACATCATAGGATAAAACTAAACCTTTTAATATATAATGGCTAAATAAGGGTAAAGCGCAAACGGGACTAAGAGGGAAAACACCAAATTATCTGTTTTATATTTCGAAAACATGCTCATTTACCTATTGCCTCATCCTCCTGATTCCCCAATTAGATGACTGTTCTAAAAGTACGTCACTGTAAAGGAAAGAAGGGGAGTAGTGTAAGACAAACAACAATTCCCCCCCTAATAACGGCCCCTACAGTAATTTTCTCAAGAATCATAAAATTATCCCTTTTAGAGAAAACAGTTTTTTTCCGCAAGAGTAAGGGCGTTCACCCATTAGAGGTTTCGCAAATTATAATTAAGTAAAGTTCAAAGAACTAAAGGGATAAGACAATTTCCAATAGATTTATATGCATCCCCAATGATGATACAATCTTACCCCATCTTTACATTACAATTAGAGGTTGAAACGTTTGGACCCTCCACCTGATCAAAATTTAGTAAAATTCCCCAAAGTAGTGAACCCAACTAAAAAGAAAACATTATTATAAAACTTTAGGGACTTGTGTAATAAACAACCCAATGTCCCCTCCCTCACTGGGTATAAATTTGGGGGGAAGCGTGGTTTCTATACAATTTATCAAATCGGAGCCGCCTTATTTAATGTGATAAAAATTGAAATAACTCATACACTTTTCATAGATACACTAAGACTAAACAACATTCACCAAAAAACACACAAGAGATTTTAATAATTTTAGAACAAAATTATAAATTACTTTCGAAGGATTTTTAGTTAAAGAATCAAAAAATTTACATGAAAAAGCAGGTAAATAATATTTTTTTCTAAATTGAAAATTTATAATAATAATAAAAATATAATAAGGGAGGGAGGGGATATGTGACTAAAAATCATACTGTCCCAAAGTTTTATGAAATGCTCTTTCAATTTTTTTTGTTTGAACTTTTCCACCAATGATTTTAATCTGCATAATAATTATATTTATCATATGATTGGGGGTGTAATAATATCAGTTTATCATCCATTATCCTATCCCTTAAGACCCCTGAAATTTGAAGAACACAGATTATCCACATCCAGATACAAAGTGCATTGTATAAAGCATATATTAGTTATTTCTCGCATCGTATCATAAACAGCTTTCCGCGGATACAAAAATGTACAATTATATACTTCGGCACCTCGGGGCTAAAAAAAACTGGTTTTAATCTCATAATTGTACATATTTATATCCGCGGAAAGCTGGATATAATACGATGCTAGACATAGTTTTTTCGTATGGATGAGAACCGGTTCTTATCCACCGGATTCGAATGAATACGAGAAAATACTAATACTGTATCAGAATGCAGGGATCTTAAGGGATAAGACAATGGACGATATATTAATGTACATTCCTAACCATAATAAACAACAATTACCCTTCAATGATTGAAATTAATTGTTGAAAAGTTTTGAACTATACAATCAAAATTTAATAAAAGTACACAAAGCTTTCGAGACAACGTGGTTATAAAATTTTGGGTACAAGTTTAATTCGCAGTCCAATGTCCCCTCCCTCCCTTATTAGTATGTATATTAAAATATGTTAACATTGAACATAAATCTAAAATAGGTTTAGCAGTATATCATCGGTCATCAACCCAATGATCCTCTATATTTCATTACATTAGAGATAAATTAGAGTATATCATTTTGCGGCTTTGATGGAAGCGAAGCTACCCTTTAATTTTATGACTGTTTTTTACTAATTTTTCAGAAATAAGGTATAGCGAACAATAGAAATGAAACTAAAACAATATTTGGGAGGCAGACTAAAAGGTCGTCAATGCTGGTTGGTGGTTTAAGCTGTCAATTTTTATTTGTGTTTCCTCAATCTTTGTTCACAGGCACGTTACGAATGAAACTTTTATAATTTTCACTAAAAAGAAGTCTGATTCTCATTTTGTATTAAAACGCATTTTGAATGCTGACTTTTTCAATTCTGTTCATTTATTGAGAAAACACGCCTGTTTATTGCCTGTTTATTGCCTGTTTATTGCCTGTTTATTGCATTCCTCCAAATAGTACAATTAACGTATTTGTCATTTGAACGTCTTTAGTTATGATTGTTCTAGCAAAGACTCGAACCAAAAATTAAAGGAGAAATTTAAGGGATAAGACAATGGACGTTAAATTAATGTGCCCCCCTAATGACAATAAACAGTATAACCCTACATGCAGATTATTTTGATGGAAATGTTGTAACACTGCTAGTTTTTACCTACCAATCAAGGTTTTATAAAAGTACATAAATCCAAAGAATGAATATGTGTAATTTATAAATCAATGTCTCTTTCGTCCTGAGTAGCATCTTCAACTTTCATTAAAATTATGATCAGTCTAGAAATAATTGTCTAAAACTTAGATATATTAAGCCATGTAGGCTTTGAAGTATTGATTTCATACATTAATCTATTATGCAAGGTGGAAAATAGTCAGGGTGGGAGTGAACATTGGGCTGTTTATTATACTAGTCCCCAAAGTCTTGTGATAACCCTTGGGACCCTTAATAAATTCTAGTTGAACGTCTAAACGTTTCAAACACTAATTCTAATCTACAGAAACAGAAGGGGTAATTTTGTGTATCATCAATTAGGATGTTCATCAATTTATCGGCCATTGTCTTATCCCTTTAGATCCATGTTTGAAAATATTAGAAGGTGCCAACAAACTTTTTATATTATTTGACAACCATTTCAATCATTTCTAAACGTACTATGCAACACTCATGCGTCAGAAAATGTTTAAAAGTAAAAAAGGATGACAACATCCATATGTAGCGAAGCACCAACAAAATCTTGGATAAGAATACGAACTTTATTGAGATACCCTTATCTATAAAATTTTGAAAATCTGACTAAAAACACCAAAGATGTGAAGGAAAATGTACAAAATATAGAAATAGCTAAAAATCTGCTAAAGAGCAGTCCGACCGCCCTAGAAAGCCTTCAGACGAGAAAATTACGTTTAACTCACTTCGCGTCTAACGGATGGACAGACTGGCGAGTATTTGGAAATATAAAGTAACTTTGCTACTAAAAAAAATAAAAAAAAAATTTAAACTTTTAATTTTTCAGATCCAATAAATCATCTATAATACAAAGTAGAACGATGTCTGTCTGTTTGTATGTTTGTTTGTAGCGAAGGATCTCGCTAACCGCTAAATCAATCGGGTTCTCCTTAACAGGGTAGCTTCTCATAGTTCCCGGTAAGGTTTATAACTATTTTCATGGGGGTGGGACACCCTCAACCCCCCAAAAATGAAAATTACCCCCCCAAAAAAAAATTCTTTTTAAAACTAAAATTACAATAGTGAAGTCAACTACCCCCCCCCCTAAAAAAAATAAAAATACCCACCCCCCAAAAGAAATTTTTTTAAAAACTTTTCTTTTATATCTAAAATACGAAAAATTGGTTTGATCAAACATCTTGGGGCAAAGCCCCTAGAGGCTAGGGGCGAAGCCGCTAGTATTATATAAAGTAATAAGTTTTTTTGTCTGTAGACTCTTTTAGGGGAGGGTATCTCTCTACCCTCTCAAAAGAAATGACCCCAACAAAAAAAGGTTGGTTAACTGCCCCCTCCCTAACTCAAGTGCCTAGCGGCTTCTAGGGGCACTTGAATAAAGCCATATATGTCACTACACTAAAAATTATTAAAATTTGCTGCATGCGGAAAAAATCATTCTTGGTATAGTAACCTAAGGGTTGCTATTAAATCTAATATAAAATTGTAAAAAAAAACAAATAGTTGTAAAGATAGTTGGACCATCCTATTTAAGATATCCCGCTGATTTACGTATGAAAGCGAAAGGAGCGTAGCCACTTTTTTAAAAACATGGTATGTATGAGTATGTTAATAGTAATACTGACAGTACCAAAGGAACGTAGTCCTTAGAACGCCTATATATACTCTACAAGCGGCTGCACCCATGTTATCAAAGATCTCAATATTCGAAGGTATGAGCAGAAAAAAAGCCCTAAACCATTCCAAACATTAAAACAAAACATCCTAAAACAGTCTACTGCACAAAGCTTAGCTTGCAATCAAAATCTGAAACAATTTTATATTTATTTTCTATATTACTACTGTATAAAATGATACTTAAAATTTTTTATAAACAAGGATGACAACATCCATACAAGCGAAGCTCTGAAATGGAAGGACATACGAACATTACACTTGTAGAGTGTCAGAACTGAATAAACTTAATATAAAGTCTTTACAAAATTGTAAGTATATTTGTTGCAAAACTGATTAAATACACAATACGGTTTAAGAACATACTGACGTTTTTAGGACTTGATTATAGAGATGCTTTGCTTTGTTGTAATAGGAATCAGTGTGCAAAATATCAGATGAACAGGATAATTTAAACAAAAAGAATTTGTTGTAAAAAAAGTTTTAAAAAAATATGCTTGTTTTAAATGGACGTACGGAGCTTCTGGTAACGATTATAGAGTTGCTACGCTTTCTAAGTCGTACCTGACTGTTATAGGAATCAGCATGCAAAGTTTAAAATCGATAGGACTATTTTAACCTGTTTAAATTAACGAAAAGAGCTAAACAGACGTACCGAACCTAATTATAGAAAAACTTCGCTTTTATAATGATAATGGATTGATGTTGATGCGCTATTAATTAATTACTCAATGATGGATATCATTAATCATAATTAAAAGACACACATTATTTTCTAATTAAGGAAGCATTTCACTACTTGCCTACCCCTGAACAAATAACTTTGTTAATAAATATGAGCTTTTGTGTGTATTTATGTGTGTGTGTGTAAATGTGCGTGAAAGCTTGAAAGCCCCACGAAGAAGAGCTCCTCCGACCACACGCACGCACACGCGCCAATATTTTCTCGTAAAATTGAATATGCCGCTCTGTGCGTGCATGCACTATCCCCAGCTTGCGTTTTAATCTTCAGTCAACCTTCCAGACTTTAATCGTGCCCATCTTATAATAGATTTTGACAAGACACACACACCCATGTAATCTCTTCAGTTTTTCTGCTAGTCAGGGCTCCCAGAGTAGTGCATTTGGGCACTACTTTTTACAAAAGGTAGTGCATTTGAAAACTGTGGTAGTGCTAAACAAAAATTTAAATGCACCCCTTTAAAAAGTAGTGCATTTTTGAAAAATAATGGAAAAGGTGGTGCATTTAAAAAAAAACTGACAAAACCGTGTTAAAAAGCATTTTTCAGTGTGACGGTTGTTAAGTTAGAGGCCAAATGCCATGAAAAAATTTTCCCTCCTAGCCTCCTTTAGGGGTAAGGGATAGATATATGATACAAGTACATACACAGAACCTTCTCAATATCATCAACAACAATTAACTTCCCTCTTTCTCTCCACTTCCCCTTCCTTGCCATCAGAGAATGTAGAATTAAGCGGAGCTGAAATCCCCCTCACCCCTCCCCCTTTTAACTTTCCCCCTTCCCTTTTTCCTTTCCCCTCCCCACAAATTTACAAAAGGTGGTGCATTTTATATGTAAAAGGGTGCATTTTGGAGCTCCTAGTGGTGCAGGCCCATTTTCAAATCTGGGAGCCCTGCTGCTAGTTATCCGTCACATTTTGGTTGGTGTGTTAATGGTAGCTGCTGGCGCGCGTCTTAATAATAAGGAAAAAATTATTTTTAGTTTAAGAAAAGTATTATTTCACCAACACTTATAGTTTCTGATTAAAATGTAAACGGACAAAGTGTCTCAAAAAATAAGCCATGTGACGTCATAAAAATGAATGCATTATGACGTCATATGGCTGATTTTTGAGACACTTTGTCCAGTTATATTAAAATCAAAGTAACAAGATGTTTGAATGTTTGTCAAGTAAATTATATATGTATGGTTTAATATAGCGTATATTAGCCGGTTTTCTAATGGTCATCTCTTTTTGTATACAATATTCCTAAAATTAGCATATTCAAACTTTTTAATCTAAAGGCTTTATAAAATAATTGTTTTAAGCGAAGCTTTTCTGTCTTTAGAGTAGTGCCGCTAGAGTCATTTAATCCAAACTTGATGATTTTTAGTTCTTAAGCAAAAGATCACGAAAATTGCTGGTCAGAATTGGCTTTTCCTCTCATAGAAAGTTTATTATGGTTTAGGCTGTTTTTCTTAACCATCCAGACCTCCTAGTTTGTTAAATTGAAAAAATACGGTTATTATTATTTTAACTTACTCGATAAAACCGCAGAAAACAACCGACTCGTCCTTGTTATAATCGTTACTTAAAAATATTTGTTGGTAATAGTAAATTTCTCCCTCCTGGGGAGTTACCCCTAGGAGGGTGCGGTCGAGCTAACACCCCTTAGTGTTGAAAAAGCAATAAGAAACCCCCCAAGAAAGCAAGAATGTAAAAATATACATATTTAAGTTTTTTTTTTTTAACTATTCTATATTTAGAAATGAAGACAATTTTAAAAATAAAAAGTTAATTAAAGTTAACAATTTTAGGAAATATTTAGTATTAAGAGTAGTTTATGATTCAAGGTATTGTTGATCAATGGGTATCCCTACCGAAACAAAAATTTAAAAACTTAAATAAATTTTCATCTTATTTAGAGCAAAACTATTCTATATAGAGACCGTCCAACAATATTAGCCGAATCTCTTTATAGTGCCTATATTAAAGGAGGATTATTCTAAAAACCTTTGGACAAAGTATCCCGAGTGACGTCATATTAGAATAATGGATTATTTTAATGTGACGTCATTCTGGACTTAACAGCCAAAGATTTTTCAAATTTATCCCATTTTTATAAGCTCTTTATAGTGCCTATAAAGAGCTTCATATTATGCAGCTTTATTTAGGTATGTTAGAATAGTCCTAACATTTTAAAAGCCTTCATGAAGAACTCTGTAACAAAAAACTTTAAAATATTCTTTTGATATTCGTCACAATCTCAGATTACATTTCCTTTTATAAAAAAACTAAAGTTCAATACACTGAAATGTGTTCTTAAAAGATATTGATATTGATCAAAATCACGATAGATTAAAGTCCTTTCTATCTAAACAAGGATGATTGTGGTAATAGTAGCTAGACAAGCTCTTTTCCAGTATGGCTTCGGGCCTAACAAAACTGTATTAATCTTTTTATTCCAATACCTGTGGAAAACGATATATAATACGATGCGATAAATAACTATTATCAATATTTTATGTATATTTTTTTTCTTGTTTTGTATTGCGTCTAGTCATATTTTCTCAAACTTTTGGTATTATTTTTAAAAGCGAAGCTTTTCTATAATTAGAGTCGGTCTGTCCGTCCGTAACGGATAGCTTTTATCGTTAATTTAGGCATGTTAGAATTGTCCTATCGATTTCAAATTTTGTATGGTGATTCCTTTAGTAGTTAGGTACGATTTAGAAAGCGTAACAACTCTATAATCATTACCAAAATTTCCGTACGTCCATTTTAAACATGTTGATTTTTTTACTTTTTTAACAACAAATTTTTATGTGATTTAATCATCCGATTGATTTTTGGTATATTGATTCCTGGAACAACAAAGTATAATGTTATAAGCGAAGCAACTCTATAATCAAGTCCTAAATATGAAAGTATGTCCATAAACATTATCCTGTATAACGCAGTTTTTCAACAAATTTACTTACAATTTTGCTTTGACTCTTATACTTTTATATTCTGATTATTCAGTTCTGACACTTTATAAGTGTTCATGTCAGTTTGTCCTATCGATTCAGTGCTTCGCTTTTATGGATGTTGTCATCCTTGTTTTTATAGATACTAAGCGTTACCGAAATGCAGTAACATTTAAAAATCTGTATTCAATGTATAACTATGTATAACTTATTTTCAGCTTATGCAACGGCCAACCCAGGTTATGAAAGTACCAAACTATGCTATCTAAGTAGGGGCAAATAATCTGGTAAAAGTGTCTACTAACAAGGGGGACAAATGACTTGTGCCTAACTTTTTTGATTGGTGCCAAAGCATTTTCAAAATTGTGAAATTTTTTAGGAGACACCGACGAACATACCCAAATAATAATGCAGCTATGCTACCAAAAAATTAAATTGCAGCAAATCCTAGAAAATATGAGAATTCAGAGAAAAAGCATAAACCCAGGGGAAAAGATTACAAGCGCGGGAGAATAATTTGTAAAAAATATGCAAAATATCACAGATCATAACCAAGGATGGAGGGGACATTGGGATGTTTATTACAATAGTCTCCAAAGTTTTATAATAACGTTTTCTTATTCGTTGGCTTAACAATTTTGAGGAATTTAAATGAATTTTGATTTCTTGGTTGTTTAAGTTGAGGTCCAAACTTTTCAATCGTTAATTCTAACTACAGTAGGGGTAATTTGGTGTCTTATTATTGGGGATGTACATCAATTTATCGGCCTTTGTCTTACTCTTTAGATCCCAGGATCAAAACAGATAAAATAACTAAGTGCTAAAAAATCAGAAATATGCACAATGGCTTACCAAAGGGTGTTCTAAGTGGGCGGAACACCCCTCTAGTAAAATCAAGGGGGATGTATACATATAAGATGTAAAATTGACAATTTTGGATGTATAAATGCCTGTGTTAGATGTATTTATGGCAGTTACTTTAAGTATGACTGTATTTTTGGCAGAGTTTTTTACATTTTGACAAAAAAAAACATCCAGCTGTATTTCTGCCAGTTGCAGGAACGCCATGTACCCGTATACATTTAATTAGCAATACTTTTTTATTTAATGAAAACTTTAGATTGAAAATATTTGTAAAATTGATTTTCCATTTTTAGAAAGTTTTAATTTAAATGTTTTAGAAGATACAATGAATTATTATCCTAATGTGAAGAATACGAGAATAAATTATCTTTAAAAGGCCAACCGACTCATCTAAAGGGATAAGACAATGGCCGTTAAATTGATGTACATACCCAGTGTTAAAACACAAAACCACCATTTCTGTAGATGACAATTAGTGGTTTAAAAGTTTGAATATCCAACTTAATAAACCAACCAATCAAAATTCAGTAAAAGTCCCTTAAGTTGATTCAACGAAACAGAAAACATTAATTTATTTTCTCGTATTCATTCGAATCCGGTGGATAGGAACCGGTTCTCATCCATACGAAAAAACTATGTCTAGCATCGTATTATATCCAGCTTTCTACGAATATAAAAATGTACAATCTTTTAATCTCATAATTGTACTTTCTATATCCGCGGAAAGCCGTTTATAATACGATGCGAGAAATAACTATTATTTATTTTTGCCCAACTACAAAAATGTTAAAGGCAAAAGAGAGGGAGCAAACAATGTTGAAAATGGAAGGGGTTATACAAAAGGTGCAAAGAAAAGGGATGGGGTTATACTAGAAACTTCATTTTTGTTTAGTTTATCAGTGTGTTCATGTTCTTTATGATGGATTATATACATATAAAGTTAAAATGCAAGATGAATATCAATGTTATTGTATATTGGATTACGATCGTGACAGATTTAATTTACTGTTCTATACCTTTGTTCAATTACAATTTCTTTCTTCATAGACGGATTTAAAGAATTGTACTTCTTTACATATGAGAAGGGAATGTTTGTGCTATTTTGAAATAATTTGCTGTTTTAGTGATTTTATTGTGCAAAAATAAATGTATACCTAGGTTAGGTTAAGTTGGAAATGATAAACTTTGACTTTTGACATGGTTTTAAAATATTAATTATGTGTTATTGTAACCAAAAATTTTAGCTATACCTAAAACTTATCATATCTTTACTAGCAAATCAATTCTTTAATTCACTCTGTCTGTCCGTCCGTCATTCAGTCAGTCCGTAACGGTATGGGAAAAAGTATTTTTCTCAGCTGCTATTGAAAGTAGATAGCTGAAATTTACAGTGAAGACTCATCTAATCTATACATTGTTTTGTCCGTCTGTCTGTTGGTTGTGCTTTAAAGACAAAAACCATATTGTTATGTGGTTTAGTTTGTTCATTCTATGGTTGGTTTTTTGTGCTTCGCTATTTATGGAAACTATAATTCTTGTATAATTTCTGTTGAGTTAACTTTATAGCTTGCTTGATATGGAAAACTTTCAAATTTTAAATTCACTCTGTAAAAACACACCTGCCAATATCTTTTTTGACAAAAGCATTGAAATTTAATTTAAGTATCACAGCTTCCAGAAGAGAGAGGACATATTTGATTCTTTATTAAATTAGTCCCCAATGCTTTATAATAGTGTTTTCTTATCGTTGGCCTAACAGCTTTGGGGACTTTTAATAAATTTTGATTGGTTGTTTTATTAACGTTACAACCACTTATTGTAACCTACAGAAGGGTTTATCGGCCATTGTCTCAACCTTTTAGAACCCGGAAAGCTTCTGCATAAGAGCCTTAATTTTGCTTTTATTATCATTAGTTAAAATTATTTTTTTAGATTCAAAATGGTTTCCTAAATTATAATCGTGTTTTGTTTGCAGTGAAGGATTGGAGTGATCTAAAATTTATTTGTACTAATTTCTGAAATTTTTTGTGGGATAATTTTTTGACATAAAAAGTTCTACAATGCCGTCTGCTGGTGCATTCAGACTCATGGTAAGTTATATTTTTATCTATAATACAAAGTAGCTTGATGTCTGTCCGTCTGTCCGTCTGTCCGTCTGTCCGTCTGTCTGTCCCTTAAGATCTCGGTAACCACTGAACCGATTGGATTCTACTCTTCAGGGTATATTTCTATTGGTCCTGTGGTGGTTTTAAGCTATTTTCTTGGGGGGTGGGACACCCCCAACCCCCCCCAAAACAAAAAATCCCCCCCCCCATTTTTTTTTTTTTTTTTTTTTTTTTGCTGAAGATTTCCTAGGTTCTTTAGGTTTTGTAGAAGATTTCCTAGGTTCTTTAGGTTTTGCAGAAGATTTCCTAGGTTCTTTAGGTTTTGTAGAAAATTTCCTAGGTTCTTTAGGTTTTGTAGAAGATTTCCTTGGTCCTTTAACGGATTTCGCCTTAATTTTTTTAATCACCTCTTGGGGCAAAGCCCCTAGAGGCTAGGGGCGAAGCCGCTAGTTCTTTTTAAAGTAGAAGAAGGTTTGTCTGTTTTAATTTTAAAGTTTTTAGGGAAGATTTATATTTTTTTTTAAATTTTGTTGAGTTAACAAAAAAACCTCGTTTTCCGTTAAATATACAAACCCTAAGGGTTAGAAAACCTTTTTCCAGAAATAGTTAGGGGGGTAAAAACCTAACCCGCCAACATTTATTGAATATATAGATAAATATTTTATAAGAGAAACCCCTGGAACGTGTACGTGGGAGACTGTCCAGTCGTGACTGAATACCAGGACTCTAAATATATTCTATATTACAGAGAATTCCTGGAACGTTTACCTGGGAGACTGTCCTGTCATGACTGAATACATGGACTCTAAATATATTCTATATTACAGAGAAACCCCTGGAATGTGTACCTGGGAGACTGTCCTGTCATGACTGAATACCAGGACTCTAAATATATTCTATATTACAGAGAATTCCTGGAACGTTTACCTGGGAGACTGTCCTGTCATGACTGAATACATGGACTCTAAATATATTCTATATTACAGAGAAACCCCTGGAATGTGTACCTGGGAGACTGTCCTGTCATGACTGAATACCTGGACTCTAAATATATTCTATTGTACAGAGAAATCCCTGGAACGTGTACCTGGGAGACTGTCCTGTCATGACTGAATACCTGAACTCTAGATATATTCTATATTATAGAGAAACCCCTGGAACATGTACCTGGGAGACTGTCCTGTCATGACTGAATACCTGGACTCTAAATATATTCTATATTACAGAGAAACCCATGGAACGTGTACCTGGGAGACTGTCCTGTCGTGACTGAATACCTGGACGCTAAACCCCTCTTTTCCAGGAATTTTGTCAATCAGAACAGGAATTATTTTAAACACCACACTCTAAACATGCTCTATAAAAGGTTAATTCTCCATTAATATGTATTTAACTTTATAATTTCTTCTTAGAACTTATCTGTTGTTACTTAAGATTTAAGATATATATTACTTTCTTATTTTTGCACTTTTTTTATCTACTTTATGTTTTAAATAAGCAATTTGTTTTAAAATATACGATAATATTTCTGTTTAACCCGGGAAGGAGAGGTCATTGGATTGTAAATAAGATATTGAACTATAAAAGGGGTAGTTTTTTCATCATCATTGGGGATGTACAATGTACATAAATTTTTCTTATCCCATAAAATCCCTGAATCTAAACCTTTTTTAGTCACAATGTGATTTTAATTAAATTACAATTTCATTTTTTCTGAATGATAGTATGGCTTTGATTTTCGAAGAAAAAAGTAAAACAATATTTAATGAACTTTTTACTTCATATTTCATGTCAAAAACTGAGAACTTTTTTATACAATTTCCTGCTGTTCATTAAGAAATAAAAAAAGCCCTAAGCTAATATGGTGTCCGTCACGTACTTACCATGCATGAGAGTACTTTTTTTCAGTTACAATTTCTCAGATTTTTTTATTATTTAATTTTTTTATAGCTAGGAGTGGACAAACGTCAGAGTAGACACTTAACCTAACCTAACCTTTTTAAAACCATCTTATAGGTTTTTTGAATGTCTAACTCTTGCGGGGGGCTTATTTGTATATTCATATCTTTACCTAACCTGTTTAGAAATAGTTGATTAACCTGATATTTTAGAAACTCCTGCGTTTGTTTACTCCGACGTTTGTCACTCCTGTGTCTGTCCTGGAACCGTCTTTATTCGCATTTATTTACTTTTGTAAAAGCTTAACTGATAGTTTTTAGGTCAATAGACTAAGTTAATTATGTAACATTTGATTGACAACTTACCCCTCTCCAGATGGTTTCCCCTGCACGCTATTAACCAGTTTTTACGCGCTGTTGGACAGGTAAGATAGTTTTATAAAGATACAAGAGATGCCACGCTTATTGATATAATTGTAAATGATTAAGTAACCCAAATTCTATGGATGAGCTTGGAGTGATACCAACATGTCAGGGACCTAAAAGGATAAGACAATGGCCAATAAATTGATGAATATCCCCATTGTTATTACACAAAATTACTCTTCTGTTGATTACAATTAGTGGTTGAAACGTTTGGACATTTAACTTAATAAACCAATCAATCAAATTCATCTTAAATCACAAAGTTGTTGAGCCAACGGGCAACGAATAAGAAAATCCTATTATTCCATAGAATAATTTTATGTAAGAAAGTTCGAAATTTTGGCCTCTTGGCCTTTAAACTTTTAAACATCATATTGAGAGGTCAACAATGAAATCACAATGATTAATGATTAAATGGAAATTATAAACGAAAATTTGGCAAGCGTTGGTTCAAGAATATTTTTTAAAATCTCTTTGCTTTGTCTTAGCTTGCTTATTCACCCACTTTCTGAAATAATTATTTCGTAATTTTGTTTAATAAGGTAAGAGTGGTAAGGACGTCCAGGTTTCAAAGTTTGAGATGGGGGGTTAACATCCCTCCCCCCTCTTTCATTTGACGTCTATGGAGGGTGAAAATTTAATATTAAATTTAATATTTAATCTTAAATTGTCTCCTTTTTTCCTTTATATATTACACTAGCGGCTACGCCCCTAGAGGCCTCTAGTGGCACTTTGAATATATTTTTTTTTAATAATACTAACCTATCTAAGTTTCGTTCAAGTCTCTACGAAACATAGCTATGTTGCATTCAAGTCTCTATACGTAAATTTTTTTTTGTTTTTTTTTGTGATTTATCTTGGGAGGGTGGTGGTACCCTCTCCAAAATAGTTAAAAACCTTACCAGGGTCTATGAGAAGCTGTAAAGGAGAATCATACATTCTCTTCTTTGATTTAGTTCCTTGAATTATATTTTGTTAATGGGGGTCCATTTTAATAACAATAAAATGTTACCAAAATGTATCAATTAGAATGTTGTGTGAATTATTTAGATTAATAGTAGAAAACAACAACAACAACATAGTAGAAAACAGATATTTCCTGTGCAGTGGTGTCATTCATTAGAGATACCCACTACATCACGAGGACCGGAAAATTCTAGGTCCTATTTTGTACACTATATAATCTTAGAAAAATCTACCAATGTTTTCGTGTTAAGATCCTCACTTAAAGAAGCTTAAAAGAGTAAAAATAGATAACATTTATGATTTATTAGAAGTTAGTGAACATAAAAATAAAAAAAATTACAAGCAGAAAGTTTATTGAACAATGACGCCTAAGTCAAAGGTAATTAGTTGTTTCAAAAAGTCTTAGTCATAACTTTTGATAAAAAGTATTTTTTTGATAGTAAAAGAGACACGTTTTTCTGTTGTAATCCTGATACTAAAGTAACAGGATGTCTATTTGTCTGTGTGTTTGTACCGAAGGATCTCGCTAACCGGGTTCTCCATAACAGGGTAGCTTCTCATAGGTCCCGGGAAGGTTTATAACTATTTTGGGGGAGGGTACCACCACCCTCCAAAAAGAAGTCACAATAAATCGAAAAATTTTTCTCGAATAGAGACTCCTACGTAACATATTAAGGTATCGTAGAAACATGATAGAGACTCTTACGTATTATTTTTTTTAAACAAACATTTAAAGTGCCACTAGAGGCTTCTAGGGGCGTAGCCGTTAGTAATATATACAGTTCTAATAATATGGTTTTATGATAGATGTACGGAATTGAATGTACATTTCTTATAACATAGTGACGTCACGTTACTTACTAACCAAGCGATAGAGTAGATTTGCTAGTAGAAAACCCCCAGAGAAAGAGGGGACAATGTGCTGTTTGTTACACTAGTCCCCAAAGTTTTATAATAGCGTTTTCTTATTCGTTGGCGTAACAACTTTTGGGACTTTAATGAATTGTAATTGGTTGCTTGATTAAGTTGAGTGTCCAAACGTTTCATCGACTATTTATAATTTATATAAGGGGTAATTTTGTGTATTAACATTGGGATCTATATTAATTCATCGGCCATTGTCTTATCCCTATAGATCCCTGAGAAAAACCTTTTAATGTGAAATCTAAGATCGTTAAATTGAATCTCACGTACCTATATATATATCCCATAGTACATATCAACCTAGGCTATATATAAACTCTGCTAGGTATGGGAAACCTCAAAACTACCAAATATAGGATAATAAAATTTTTCACACAATAGAACACACCCCCAAGTATTTTAGTCTGTTTGTTTTCGTATATATAAGGCTTTAGATCCATAAAGAGGTTATTTCTGGTTTAGTATGTAGTTAAAAAGTACATTTTTTAAAAGCGAAGCTTTTCTATAATTAGGGCCCGTCCATTTTAAACATATTTTTTTTATACTTTTTTAACAACAAATTTTTATGTGATTTAATCATCCGATTGATCTAAATTTTGGTAATTTGATTTCTGGGACAACAAAGTATAATGTTATAAGCGAAGCAACTCTTTAATCAAGTCCTAAAAATGTAAGTATGTCTGTCCATAAACATTATCCTGTATCAATCAGTTATCAACAAATTTACTTACAATTTTGCTTTGACTCTTATACATTTATATTCTGATTATTCAGTTCTGACACTATACAAGTGTTAATGTCCGTTTGTCCTACCGTTTCAGTGCTTCGCTTTTATGGATGTTGTCATCCTTGTTTATTTATTTTTAGGACAGATTTTTGCCTGTAGGTTTCTTTCTAATTTTTAATTGAATATTGTGTTACTGTATCAGTAAGGGTAACATTTGGAATGCCAGTATTATAGAGCGAAAAAACGCATTAATATTTATAGTTTAAATTTTCCAGTATGGCTTCAAAACTGATTTACATATCCGCTGGATTAGAACCGGTTCTCAGCGATACTGAAAAACCATATATAGCGTCGTATAGCAATTTTACACGAATATTAAAGAAAAAAATCATAAAATTGATACAAAATTTCATTTTGATATCCGCGGAAAGCTGTCTATTATACGATACGATGAATAACTATTATCATCTTTATCACAACAAGTATTTTTAGTCATTTTTACTGCATAATACTTTTTTTGCATAGAATATTGTGTGTTTGATTTAACTGTTGTTATTTTAATATCTTTAGATTAATATTTTTTCCAGTATGGCTTTGATATACTCAATGTTTTTTATCCCCTTCACTTGATTTATTTGAATAACATTGATTTCCTAGGTAAACAGGGATTTGATAATGAGCGATAAAACAACCCACCCCTCTCTCTCTCTCTCTCTCTCTCTCTCTCTATCTATCTATTTTTCTTTATTTTTATCCTTACAATATTGTCTTTTAGTAGCAGGCAAATATAGGGGGAAAGACTGGATTGTAGATTAATATACTTGTCCCCTTTATTCCTGTTGATTTCAACAGAATTTTACTATTTCATTGTTTTTCAAAACACAGCGCTCTAATTACAACACAAACCATTTCAAACTAAATTTTCTCAATTAACTTGAATTAAAAATTTTAACATTTTTTGACAGTCATAATTGTTAATTCTATAGGTTCTCAGGGATCTTAAGGGACAAGATAATGAACAATAAATTGATATACATCGCCAGTGACGATAAACATGATTACTTCTATCATATTATTGGTTGAAAAGTTTGAACATTACTTGTTTTGAACTAACCAATCAAAATTCAGTTAAAGTACCAAAGATTTTGACCCTAAAAGTAAAATAACTTGGTTATAAAACTTGGTGGGCCATTGTAATTTACAGTCTAATGTCCCCTCCCTCCCTGATAAATACTCTATGTTACTTTCATTTTACTCAGGCCTAGCTATCCGAACAATCAATTCTACAAAAAAATCACGAAACCTTTGAAAGTAAGGTGGAAGTATATTTTGTTTTTTAATGTAACTGAAGAGGGATGGGTAAGAAGGGAATGAAAAGGGAGTTGTGTGGAAATTTTCCTTTAGAATTGATTGTCAAAATCACATTCTCTTTTCCCTGATTTTACTAATTAAAGGCGTGCAGCTGATATCTAACTTTGTTTAATGTTTTTATTAGTTGGTAGTTAAGTCATTCCTAAATAACATCAGAGAATTAATAAATATTCTAGAATTAAGGAAGATTACTGTTATAATTAGCGAAGCTAATCGAAATTATAAGCTAGACATAAAAGAATAAAAAGTACATACTATTATTGATGTAGAATAGTTATTTCTCGCATCGTATTATAAAAAGCTTTCCGCGGATATAGAATGTACAAAAGCTGGATAAAATACGATGCTAGTCATAGTTTTTTCGTATGGATTAGAACCGGTTTCTATCCACCGGATTCGAATGAATACGAGAAAAACAGATACTAATATTATTTTATTTAACCCTTTTTTTCTTTGTTTCCAAATAAATTAATCAAATTATATCAGCTGAAAATAAAAGATCCTTAAAAAAGGATTGATTAGCATTTAAATAAAAATTGGATTTTACGATCCCCTTAATCAGAAACTATTTTAACAAATATTAATGGCATTGCGTTGCAGTTCTCATAATTTCAGAGATATTGAGGGATAGGACAATCGATGATAACTTGATGTAACCCAAATTATTATAAACAAAATTACCCATTTTGTTGATTATTATTATTGTCGGAAAAGTTTGACTCTACTGGTTTGATAAAAGTTCAAATAATTATTTAATCCACGAAATAGGTAATCGTTGTTATGAAACTTTGGATATCAGTATATTTTTATGTCCAATGTTATCTCCCTACTCTCTGGCTAATTCCTTTTTCTAAGTCTAATGTACCAGAAATGCAAACAAGATGCTACCATAAAATTTGAGTTCGTCTGGCGGTTTGACTTAATTTTATATAGTTAAAGCTTCTCTTAACGGTGTTAGTCTTTCTAATTTTTCTAAATTACCACTGTATTGCAGTGTACTGCCTTTTTAAATCTTATTGTTGCTGCGCTACTTATAAACAAGGATTTTCTTGTTAAAAAATGCCCATTGTCAAAATTTCAATGAGAACTTTTTGATCCATCATCAAATTTAGAAAGCATATTTTAACATTTTTAGATTTTTAGTAGCGCAGCAACTCCAAAATTTTGGGTTATCTGTGCGACACTTCAGATAATCATAACAAAATTTTTTCAACTTGTATAATCCCTTTTTAAAACCTTTCTAAATAAGGATGACAAATTCCATAAAATTAAAATTTAACAAATTAGAAGGTCAGTGTACATTAACAAACATAGAATAACTGCACAGAATATGCTTTGCTAATTACATAATTTAAATCGTCCTTTGAATCACCATCCCTTATTTTAGGTAAATAGTATAATTACAGACACAACCCAATCTTTCCCGATTTTGTAAAAATTTTTGAGGAACACGACTCCAGTGACGTCATGTTATTGTTGTTGTTTGTAGCCAGGTCAGGAAGCAGATAAATTTAGTTACAATAGTCCAAGAAATTCTGCGCTCTTTTTGGGCTGCGTCCAGAGGTCAATTGGTGATAAAATAGTGGGTTTGAAAGTACAGTTAAAAAGATGCTCAGTTATGTGGTCCGCTATGTTACAATCTGGGCATCGTATGCTCTTTGAAGTGTCAAATCTTGAAATTGTTGACTGCAGAAAAGTGCTGTATCCTGATCTTAATTGGGCTAGTGTGCTCCTCGTCTGTCTTGAAAGTGTTTTTTCTTCCTGAATATTAATTGCAGGGGGTCGTGTATTTAAAACTTTATTTACAGGATACTTATTTCTGCAGTCTCTGTGAGCATCGTCATGGATCTTCTTTAGTCTCTTCTTGTAGTTCTGTTCGACCGGTGGACCATCTCTGAGGTAGGGTTCCACATGAGGGAGGTGGTTGATGATGGTGTTCCTCATGTTCCTGGGCATGGATGGTTTATGCAGCAGGTGATGATTAGGATGAATTGGGCGGTGCATGGAGAGTAGGTACTGGTTGGTAAGCATATCATTGTGTTCCTTCACCGGGAGAAGGTTAGTTTCTTGGTGAAGGTGGCTGACCTGGGTCAGCTTGATGCAACCAGTTGCTACTCTCAGAGCGTTGTTCTGTGCTCTTTGCAACTCGCTTCAATTCGTTGCACTCAGAGATGGTGTCCAAACCGGTGCCCCATAGTTTAGAACTGATCTTCCTATGGCCTTGTAAGTGTTTACAATCGTCTCCTTTGACTTACCCCAGTCAGTCCCTGACAAGCACTTCAGCACGTTGTTGCGCTGGGTCACGTTCTTCTTGGTGGCGATGGCGTGCTGCCCGAAGTTGAGCATCGGGTCGAAGGTGACTCCAAGGATCTTAGGGTGCTTGACAGTCGGCACATCTTTGCCCTTGATGATGATGGGTAGGGTCGTGCTTACTTCATTGCTGAAGGTTGTGAAGATGGTTGCCGTGGATTTCTCCGGAGAGATTTCCAGACTGCGTTCCTTGAACCAGTTGAAAAGTTGGTCAAGGTAGGGGTTGATTTCATGACAAATTTTGTCAATAGTCGGCCCCGAGTTGAGTACCTGGCAGTCATCAGCATAGGATATTAGTTTGATGTTACCGGGTGGTGCTGGTAGGGTTCTCATGTAGAGGTTGAAAAGGAGTGGTGACAGTACTCCTCCCTGAGGTACTCCTTGTCTGACAACCCTGTATTTACTCTTGCAGTTGCGGAAGACAGTATATTGCTGTCTGCCATGGAGGTAGCTGCAGAGAAACTTGATGAGGGTGTCAGACAACTCGAGGTGCAGGATATCTTTCAGAAGAAGCTCGTGGTCAACAGTGTTGAATGCTTTGGAGAGGTCAATGGCAACAAGGATGGTGCGGTGACAGGGTTTCTTCCTGTTGAGGTTGCTTGCGATGTGGTGGTTAACTTCCTGAAGAGCGCTCACTGTTGATCTGTGCTTTCTGAAGCCATGTTGATGATCCTGCAGGTCTACAGCTGCTGAGACTTCTGGGAGGATGAGTTTTTCCAGTATTTTAGCAGCTGGAGACAGGAGAGAGATCGGCCGATAGGATTTACCTTCATCAATCGACTTTCCCGGTTTGAGAAGCGGGATGATCTTGCCTACTTTCCAGATGGATGGAATGATGGATGTGTTGATGGCGATGTTAATGAGTGTGGCAAGATATTCTATACCCTTGTCTCCAAGGTGTTTGAGCATGATGGGAGAGATACCATCAGGTCCGCTTGCCTTGGAGTTCTTAGAGGTTTTAATTGCCTCTTTGACCTGTTGGGGGGTATAGTTGTACACCTTATCAGCCTTCTTCCGTTTTATGTGTCTGATGGTCTGACGGAATTGTTTTGATGGTCTTTTGGGGGCTGATGGTGTGTATTGTCGATTGAGGAGGTTTACAATCTTCCCATTTGCTGAGATGATCCTACCATTGAATTGGATGGCAGTGTTGGTAGGCGTTTTTTGAGGTTGACAGATGCCTTTTATAGTTTTCCAGTACTTCTGAGATCCTGCTTCACATTTTTCGAGATGTTCTTGCCATTGTGATTTTTGATGTTCGTTGATCTCATTTCTTATTTCCTTGTTGAGAAGTTGGTAACGTTCACTATCAGGTTGTTGCACCCAGAGCCTGTCTCGTTCGTTGATTTTATTGACGGTGCTGGAGGGGATGTTGTGGTGAACGTTAACAATACGACCTTTAGGAATGAACTTTTTGGCCGCAGCGTTCATGATTTTCCTGAATGCCTTCTCTCCCCTGATGGATGAGGTGGGGGTTGGGAGTCTGGAAAACTTTTTCTCAGCAAAAGAGGTGAAACCAGTCCAATCAGCTTTGGCAAAGTTAATGTAAACTTTGTCGGCAGACTTGGAGGTGTTTATGTCTGCCTTTAGCTTGATTATTAATGGTAGATGGTCAGAATTTAGACTGGATTTCACTGTCCAGGATGTATATGGCAGTATTGATGGTGTTGCCAATGTGATGTCAGGGGAGCTTTGATTCTGGCTGGTGACTCTCGTGTCTAGATCTTCGTTCAGAATACCTAGGTCTGAGTCAGAGATCTCGTCAGCCAGTTTTCTTCCTCTGGCATCCTCCTCTCCTTTGGAGAACCAGTTGGCATGGTGGGCGTTGAAGTCGCCGCCTGTGATGGTGTGTTTGTTGCCAGCAGTAAAGGAGAGGATATCCTGGAGTGGAAGATTGGGACCATTTTGACAGCTAGATACTGGAGGGATATAAACGTTGTTTAAAGTGATGTTTTCTTTGATCCCTACTATGGATATGCTCTGGAGTTCAACATCTTGGTGGGTTTTGATGTTGTTGGGGATGTTGTTGGTGTGGAAGGGGATGGTGTCTTTGACAAGGAAGGCTAGGCCTCCACCCTTGTCTCTCTTCCTATCTTCTCTTACCAGAGTGTATCCAGGTGTTGAAAAATCTTTCGATTTATCTGTCAATTTGGTCTCTTGCACCATGGCAACATGAATGTTTTCAGTTGTCATTAGGTGCATCAGTTCTGTGTTCTTGCTCTTGATGCCATTGATGTTGATTTGACATAGGTTCAGTTCAAGTTCGTTGTTGGTGTGTTGTTGCTGTTGTGTTTGAGGAGGTGGGGTAGGAGAAGGAGGGGGGGGGGGTTTGGATGGGAGTGCAACAGGGGCCTTCCCATTGCTGGCGGGCCTTCCTCTCGCCTAAGGATTTGAAGGGGGAGCATTTAAGGTGAAACCAGGAGGTGCATTTGGAACATTGAACTGAGTAGTGAGCACGGGTGATGTTTTTAGAACACTTGGGGCAGATCCATGGTCCAGGGTTCTGCTCGGTTCCGGCGATGAAAAGCAATAGCAGAAGCAGCTTCCGGCTAGCATACTTCCTTGTCGAGTGTATTAAAAAGATGGCAGAACTCTGGCATTGAACTGTAATTCATCTGCTCCTTCTGGAGCTTTGGTTCGGCAGGCGCTGATTCCACGGGGGTGGGCGTAGATGTGGGGCGTACACCCCCCTGCCATGACATATTTTTCTTTCCCGGAAAAGGGAAGGGGGAAGAAAATCTCTTCAAAAGAGATGGGAAAACCCCCTTTTATCCCATCTCTTTTTTTCTTCCCCCCTTCCCTTTTTCGGGAAAGAAAAATATGACGTCACTGGAGTCGTGTTCCTAAAAAAATTATACAAAATCGGGAAAGATTTAGTTGTGTCATAATTACATATTATAAAAATTTTAAGTAAAATTTGAAATTTCTTTAGTTGTGAAATGGACGAAATGGCATTTTTCATGAAAAGTTTAAAATTTGTATGACTATTCTTACCTGCTGCTTAAATGAAAATCAGTGCTACCCATGACACCTACCAAATAAATTAATCTTCGCTTTTTATAGAAATGATCATAAATCATTAGTATCATACACCTACCCTATGTAAACAATTTCTTACATGAAATTAACAAGGATGACAACATCCATAAAAGTGAAGCACTGAAACGGTAGGACAAACGGACATGAACACTTATATAGTGTCAGAACTGAATAATCAGAATATAAATGTATAAGAGTTGAAGCAAAATTGTATGTAAATTTGTTGAAAAATTGCTTTGTTTATGGACATACTTACATATTTAGGACTTGATTATATAGTTGCTTCGCTTATAACATTATAATTTGTTGTCCCAGGAATCAATATACCAAAAATCAGATCAATCGGATGATTATATCACATAAAAATTTGTTGTTAAAAAAAGTAAAAAAAATCAACATGTTTAAAATGGACGTACGGACATTTTGGTAATGATTATAGAGTTGCTACGCTTTCTAAATCGTACCTAACTACTAAAGGAATCACTATGCAAAATTTGAAATCGATAGGACAATTCTAACATGCCTAAATTAACGAAAAAAGCTATCCGTTACGGACGGACCGACCCTAATTATAAAAAGCCAATGTGGAAGAAAAATTTAAAGGGATATTATCTAATAAACAGATCTATAGCATAGATGTATATACAGATAACTAACCACCCCCCCCCCCCGCCCCCCCCCCCACCCCCCCCTCACTAAAACAATTGCCCTTCAACCCTTCAAGGCCTCACACCTCTTTGGTTAATCGCTGTGCACGCCACTGCTTTAAAGTAAAAGTAAGAAAGAAGAGTACTTTGAAGATGATTAGATCCATGAAACTTTTTATTAAAAAGAAACACCTAATCATGTGTTAGTTATGTTTACAGGAAATTAAGGGATTAGACAACTAAAGAATATTTATTTAAGATCCTAGATGAAAATTGGCAACTGTATATGTAGCAAAGCAATTAAAGGCTAAAATATCTTAAATGTAATCTCTAAAAGATAGTAAGAAAATTAAAAATTTTCAAATATTTGATGGCTAAATAAAGATTTACTCTGCTGCAAGCGTGTTTTGAGTGTGTTTGTGCCTTCTATTTTATGAATGTACCAGTGGACACGCCCTTGGAAAAATAGCTTAAATCCATCCCAAGACATAAATCCGGAAATAAAATAGCCTAAAACCATCCTGGGACATATTTGAAGATTCCTTAAACAGAAGAACTAAATCAGTTCAGCGATTAGGGATATCCTTCGTTATAGAGAAAAAAAAGCTTATTACTTTATATAATAGGATGATTATGTAAAATTTATTTCGTGTTGATAGCTGTTGATAGAAAGTTAGGAACAGCAAGTCACTCAAATCTTCATAAGGTTGACAATAATTTCTCCACAAATGATTTATCCCTGTAATCTTAATATCGTGTTCACTCATCCCTGGGGCCAACTAACTCCAACTTTTAACATATAATAACGAGAAAGGGTTGGTCTCAAAAATACCAGGAATTAATTTTTATGGTTAGCTTTTAAGGTTTGTTATGGAAAATTATATGTTTGATGAAAAAAAGACCGGGTACGGTCATGACACGCAAAGTTGTAATGAAAAGTATAAATAGGAAAATCGGAACAAAATTTATGTATTTTGTCGGGGTTAAACTGGTTTTTGGATTGTAAACCGAAGGGAAATTAATCAGTTATCTAAAGGGATATGCTAATGTCGTATGGGTGAGTTGCACCTGGACTGAACAGTCAACTTGTCAACTCAAGGCCAGACTCTTGGTCCTTCACCTCATACCCGTGGTACAGTACATTACAGACAACCAACTCTCTGTGATGCACGACCTTTGTCTGAGAAGTCCTAACTGTGCTTGGTAACGAGTTGCGCCTGTTTTGGGCCAAGGCATTCCCCCCACTCTAACTATTTACGTCGCGCATCTGACATAGTAGCAGTGGGAACCATTTTTAACGTCTTTAGTTATGACGCGGTGTCGGGCCGAGATTCGAACCTAACACCTTCCCGACGACGAGCGGATGTGCTACGTGTTGAGCCACGGTCGCGGGTTATATTCTAAAGGGATAGGACAATTGCTGATAAATTGATGTACATTCCAAATAATGATACAAAAAACTACTCCATGTGGATTACAATGAGTGGTTGAAACGTTTGAACACTCAACTTAATGCCCTAACTAAAAAAAATCTTAACAAGTCCCCAAAGTTGTTGATCCAACGAATAAGAAAACAATATTATTTGAGGGCTTCTGTAGTAAACAGCCCATTGTACCCTTCCTCCCTAAAAAGTAATGCATCCTTTTATTATAATTCTATCTAATTAATTATTGTGTATCACTCCAGTTAATGAGAAGTAGAGAATAGTATAGGTACAAGCGTTGACTAGAACAAATTGTCAAATCATCAGGCCTACCTTTCAAACTTTCAAAGCCTTTTGTCCCATACAAAAGTCAGTCATTTATATCATTATCACTAAATTTAACAAGTCAACTTATTCTAAAAGTCTTCTGTGATTTTATTATATTTTCTTATCTACGGACCCGACCCTCGTTGCAATATTTTAAAATCACAATACGCAATAATAAATAAATAAAATATACTAAGCTGCCTTTTGAATTATCCTCCCTTCAAAGACAGGCAAATATTATTTTTATTTTAACGAGAATGAAAACTTTCAATATTTCGAATTACAAAATAATGTCAATTAGTAATTTTTACAATAACAAAAAATATTATTTCTTGGATTTTAGATTTTCATGTTCTCTAATAAAGTGAACCTTATAGCGGGCTAAAATAACGAACAAACCCACCCACCCACCTGTACTCCTCCATCTCCTTCCAATTAACGATTAACGAACTGACGTACCAATAAATGACAATGTGAATTTCAACCTAAATTGACGACAGTGTTTTCCCTGTCATAATATTAACTTCTAACTTTACCCAAAAGAAATATAATTAATCAAAAAAGAAATTATTATGATTAGGAGATGGGGTTATACATAGTTTTTTGTCCATTGCCATATCCTTTATTTTACAAAGATTTGTTGATTGCGAAACAAAATGTGCTTGAAATCAATTGTAGAGAAGGTTTGCTAATAAATTTTCAAATTGCAAAAAGGATAAATATCTATTCTAGATATAACAGGTTTACATCTTAAAACATGAGTAAGAAACCCAAAAGCCTTTTCACAAATAAATCATGCTTGTCATATTTTTAATAGAAATATAATTTCAATTTTATTATGAACTAAATTTTTTTTTATTTTTATATAATTGCTTTTTGCAGATAAGCAAGCTATTTACTGTAGTTTTTTTGGGTGGGAGAGTAATTTTTTTCTAGGGGGGATTTCTTTTGGGAGGATGGTGGTACATTCCCTCCAAATAGTTATAAACCTTCCTAAGACCTAGGAGGAGCTTCACTGTACAGTACAACCATATCGTTTCAGCGGTTAGTGAGATCCTTCGGTACACACAGACAGACACACAAACATCCTGTTACTTTTATAGAATTATCGTATTGTGTTTATAATAATATTTGTAAGCAATTCATTTAAATATAATCATGAATTATTTTTGTTGTACGAGAAATTACCATAACTTTGCTTAGCCAGGGTGGGTATATTTCAATATCATTTTCCTAATAACGAGCTTTATTACTCCCCCTTTATGTAAAGTTGCAAATATGAGGGTCACGCAGCAAGGGCGTCCAAGCTTTTTCAATTAAGGGGGGGGGGATAATCTTTATATCATAAAGGCAAGGACGACCAAGCTTTTGATTTTTTTTTTGTTGGGGGGCTAGAAATTCAAACTTTAAATTCTTTGGGGGGGGAGGGAATAATCTCCCCTTTACCTCCCACCCCCATTCGATGTCCTTTCATGCAGGATTAAGGTTTTTCTAAACTTTTATCCTAAGTATCATGTAAAATTAAAGACAAAACAGAACAAAAAATAAATGCCTAAAATAATATATTGATATAAAAGAAATTTAGATTGGTAATACAATGTAAGGCCAAATATTTTCGATCAATATTTTATATGGAACAGGCTGGGGGTCCAATATCAGAATCAGGGGATAATATCCCTAACCAGCCAGGGATCTAAAGGGATAAGACAATGGCCGATAAATTTATGCACATCCCCGGTGATGATACACAAAATTGCCCCTTCTGTAGATTACAATTAGTTATTAAAACGTTTAGACACTCAACATAATAAACCAACCAATCAAAAGTCCTAAAAGTTGTTGAGCCAACTATAATGAAATCATTATTGTAAAACTTTGGGGACTAGTGCAATAAACAGCCCAATGTCCCCTCCCTCCCTGCAGACCAGCACTCCCTAATAATCTTCCTCATCACAAAAACCTATTTTTGTATTCAAGATGAATTAAAACATGGACACATTCGCTATGGGGGGAGTTTTTAGTATTTCATAAACCAAATTCCAGGCTTTCTAAGCTGTCTATTTTTTACCCTTTACATTTTTAAATACTAACTGCTGCGCCCCTAGGAAATCTGATTTCAAAAAGGTATGAAGGGGCAGAAAAGTAGCCTAGAACAATCCCAGAGGCTTAAATCTAAAAAAATAGCCTAAAACCATACAGTGACTTATATGAAGCTTCCCTGATAGGGAGAACTCAATAAGTTTTGTAGTTAATCTCAAGCTTTAGACAAAAAAAACTTACTACTTTATATTATATGATGTTTTTTTAAGTGCAGCGTAGCTGCTATTCAATTCAATTTAACCAATATTTGTTTTATTTGTTAATAAGTTTAAAAAGATTATGCTTTTATTGGAACATATATGTATAATTTTAACGAGCGAAATAAAAAAAAATCTTTATCAATAAGGAAAAGTTCAAAGTTCTTTTGTTTATTTTCTGTGTTAAAAATGGATGTTGTCATCCTTATTTTTCACTTTCCAGATAGAAATCTTTAAACATTATAGGTATTGGACATTCAAAAATTCAATTTCTTACGTCTTCTGAAATTATATTGTTAATCTTATTTTTACATTCCCTTTATACTTTTTGCATTAAATCATCGATCATAGCTGTCCATTACACGGATGGACTGAATGTCTCAAATTATATAAGAGCTTTGCTCTTAATAACTTTCTTAGATGAAAAACATGTTTTATCAGTGGCTACCATCAAGGTATGATTTAATAGTCTCCTTATACTAAATGTTTTGGTAAGATAAAAGGTGCTTCAAAATGGTAAGGTAGTTTTGTTTGTTTATTAAGATCTCACAAAACACATGAACGGTTTTTATGCCAGATTTTAGATACCTATAGGCTGGGGCGCAGCTTTTTATGTTTTAAAAAGAAATAACAAGAAATAAAATTGCATAATTTGTGTCCAATTTAGTTTAATTTTTACGAACAACATAAACCAAATTCGTTCTAGTTTAAATTTTAATTAAGTTTGTTGACAAAAAATGTCATAAATTTATTGCACAACAAAAATTTATAGGTCCTAAATTTATTTCAAAGTAATTTATAAGCACCCATTGAAGGTTTCTAAATGAGGTATTTTCTGTTTTGCTTCATAAGGCTTTAATAAATGTCTCCTAAATTAAAGGAGCTAAGCGATTTAAAATGTATTTTTAGAATTGAAGTTTTTTATGGCATCTATTATTTACTTTGATACTAACTTCTACTAAGTGAAATGTTTTTTTTAATTTTTTTGTGTTTTTTATAATAGAAAAGAAAAACTTACAAAGCAACTCTATAACTAGAGTTCGTCTGTGATTTCAAACAATAGACGAATTTATTTTGTTGTAAAGTTGATTTTATTCTTTCTTTCATTATAAAATTTTCAGAATAATTTCTCATTCCGCACAAAATCACATTTTACTGTTCTTTTTTCATCACCAATGTCCACTAAATGGACATAAGTATTCTTGTATGTATGAGTAAGTTTTAACTTTTGAATGATTTTAGAAAAAAAATTGAAGAACATATATCCAGAGAGAGAAGGGACAATGGGCTGTTTATTACACTAGTCCCCAAAGTTTCATTACTAACGTTTTCTTACTTGTAGGCTAAACTTTTTGGGGACTTGAACTTGTGAATTTAAAGGGATGATTCATTAAGTTGAGTGTTCTAATGTTTCAACCACCAATGTAAATCTACAGAAAGGGTAATTTGTGTATCATCGTTGGGGATATTAATCAATGTATCGGCCATTGTCTTATCCCTTTAGATTCCTGACATTTAGCTTGACGAAGGTTTTTGCCAATTTTGTTGTTCCATGCAAATAAATATTTGGCAAGGAGAATTGAATATTTCATATGTGCAAAGCGTTTCCAATGTATGTTGCAAGCATGTCAACTTTTTAAGGAGCAATTTTTTTCAACATTAAGTGTCAGTCCGTCTGTAAATGCTTCTCTAGGTCTTATTGAGAAGTTAGGTAGCTGTCTATAGTGTCCTAGCAAAATAGAGATAGATGTCACTGCTTTTGGCCTACTTATTCTATTGACGTCAGGACACATCCTATACCCAGGTCTATAAGTTATGATTAGTGGTTGAAACTTTTAGACACTCAATAAAATGAACCAGCCAATAATAATTAAATAAAAGCTCACATACATGTTAAGCTAACGAATAAGAAACCGTTATTTTAAACTTTGGGGACTAGTGTAATAAATATCCCAATGTCCCCTCCCTCTCTGTGTAATTGGGAAAAGTGGCGTGCTCAGGGTTTGTCAGGGGGGTATAAACCTTGATAGTTAGATAAAAAAAGGGGGAATGCCGTTATATTATTATCATTTCGTTTCATAATAATAATTTGAAAGCTATACTGCCATTGGACGTAATCCCTATTCTTATTCTTATTGAAATATAAAATAATTTAAAAATGAAATGATGTAACAAATTTCTACTGGCTAGGTCAGCTTTAGGTCAAACCTTTTTAGATGGTTCCCTCACAGACATGGTAAACAAATACAAAACGAAAATTAAAGACAAACTTATTCACGCTTTTCCTCAACAGTTTAGCGGATTTAAAACCGACACGCAACAAGCGGCCAATGGATCCTATAAATAGACACATTTGCTGAATCAAAACTGGTTTTACCTAAATTGTATCTGTTCCTTCTTCGCGATTATAGAATTTCAAAGATTTTAACAAAAAATGTGTGATGATTTGACTTTAAAATGGACTTTGATGTAAAATATAGATGCTGTATATTACCCTTAACACATGAAAGCAGTAGTTGTTTTAAAAACCTTTTATTGAAGATTAATTATAACTCATAAAATTGTCGAAGGGGGTACCTTCTGACTTTAATTAATGCTTGTTGTTCTTCAAATTACCTTGAAATTTTAAACTTAGAAAGTAAAAACAGTAATAAAAAATCAACATATCATTTAACTAAAAATACTGGCACAATTGATTTACAACATATACTTTTTTTTAAATTGAAGCTTTTCTACAATTGTTGTTGGTTAGTCTGTCCGTCCATCAGTAACAGTTATCTTTTTAGGTGGAACAATTACCTTTTTCATTAACTTGGACATGTTAGAATTTTCCTATCGATTTCAAACTTTGCAAGGTTATTCCTTTACTAATTAGGTACGGTTTAGAAAGCGTATCAATTCTATAATCAATACCAGAATGTCCATACGCCAATTTTTAATATGTTGATTTTAACTTTTTTAACAACAAATTTTTATGTGTAAAAATTATCTAATTGATCTGATTTTTGGAATACTGATTCCTAGGACAACAAAGTTCAATGTTTAAAGCAAAGCATCTTTAAAATCAAGTCCTAAAATGTAATTAAGTCCTTAAACATTATCCTGTATTTAAACAGTTTTTTTAATTACAAACAATTAAACAAATTTACTTACACATTTGTTCCGACTTTTATAACTTTATATTCTGATTATTCACTTCTTAAACTGCACAATAATAATGTCAGTTTGTCCTACGGTTTCATACCTTCGCTTTTATAGATGTTGTCATCCTTGTTTATATAGAAACAATTAGCATTGACACTCGGATTTTGTATGTAAAAAAGACACGATAGTATTAAGTTATCAATCACATAAACAATAGATTGTTGAAGACATTAGGCCTTTAATTGATTATATCAAAGGACTGTTATTAATAAGTATACCTAGTCAAATTAGTTAACAACTTAATAGTTCATTATACATTAAATAACAAGGTTGACAATTTCCATAAAAGTGAATCTATGAAAGAGTAGGACAAAAAAACATTAACAATTTTAGAGTGTCATAACTGAATAAGCAAATATATATGTATAAGTCTAAAAAAATGTAAGTAAATTTGTTGCAAAATATAGGATACTGTTTAAGGACATTCCTACATTTTTTATATGCTTTGTTTATAACATTCTACCTTTATGTAGTAGGAATATAAAAAATGTTTCAAATCAACTTTTTGTAAATAGACAACGATTGTAGAATTGCTATGCTTTCTAAATCGTACCTTACTACTGCAGAAATAACCAACCATGCCAAGTATAAAATCAATAGGACAATTATAAAATGCCTAAATTAACGATAAGATCTATCAATTATGGACAGACAGACAAACAATAAATATTAAAAGAAATTAAAATCAAGCAGCAGAAATGAGATGTAAGGGTTTTCTAATTTAACCTAAAGACTAACCTTTATTAGTTTGTTAACGTAAAAAAATATAATAATAGATGAACAAGGACCAAAATCTTTGACCTATTTAGATTATGATAACATTTTAAAAAAGGTTTTGCCATGTCTTAAATAAGATACAAAATTAAATAATAATTGTTTTCAATTGCTAAATAATCTAAAACACAAGACAATAATTTGGTGTTTAATTAAGATATACTAGCTCAATATAAAAAATAGCGATTGTGCCCCTGCATCTAGTTGGTCTGTTTTCTAAGGGGTAAGGCATAAAATCATTCAAAGACTTAAATCTAAAATTCAATAGCTTGAACCCATCCTGGGACCTATGTGAAGCTTTAATAGAGTGTAGAATTTAATCAGCTATCGAAATCTTAAGCTACAGACATATCAGTACATATCAGATGATCATTATAACATTTTTGCCAAATTTAATTCAATTTATATAAAATTTTAAAAGTTTAAATTTAAGTATATCTTTTTTAAATAATGTTTTTAATGAAACCTTTTTGCGTCATATATTAACTTACTTACTTTTTAAAAGCAAAGCTTTTCTATAATTATTAAATGCGAAGCTTTTCTAGTTTTTTTCGTTAATTTAGGCATGTTAGAATTGTCCTATCGATTTCAAACTTTGCATGGTCATTCCTGTAGTAGTTTGGTACGATTTAGAAAGCGTAGCAACTCTATAATCATTACCAGAATGTCCGTACGTTTATTTAAAACGTGTTGATAACTTAACAACTTTTTTAACAAACAAATTTTTATGTGATCTAATTATCCGTTTGATCTGATTTTTGGTATATAGATTCATGGGACAACAAAGTACAATATTATAAGCGAAGCAACTCTATAATCAAGTCCTAAAAATGTAAGTATGTCCATAAACATTATCCTGTATCAAGCATTTTTTTTAACAAATTTACTTACAATTTTGCTTCGACTCTTGTACTTTTATATTCTGATTATTGAGTTCTTACACTATACAAGTGTTTATGTCCGTTTGTCCTACCGTTTCATTGCTTCGCTATTATGGATGTTGTCATCCTTGTTTATTATATCAATTATTTTATCCATATAAAATTCAAAATGGTTTAGAACAGAAATATTTACTTATGTGTAATAAACGGCAAAGTATCTAAACAATTAGAATTAATATATAAAAAGTACTTTTGATATGACTGTTTACATCACTAATAATGCATAAAATAACCATTGCTATAAATCCTTAATATGCAGTGTTGAATTGTCTACAGAAATATTGTTTTAAAACCTCAACAAATATGACAAACTTATATTAACAAGCCATGAACATTAAGATTAAATGCTATTTTAAAGTCAAATCATCGCACATTTTTGGTTAAAATCTTTGAAATTCTATAATCCTGAAGAAGGAACAGATATAATTTAGGTAAAACCAGTTTTGATTCCGCAAATATGTCTATTTATAGGATCCATTGACCGCTTGTTGCGTGTTGGTTTTAAATCCGCTAAACTGTTGAGGAAAAGTGTGTATTTTCTATGAAGACTGAAGTCATTTAACATAATAACCATGAGTTTTTTTGAGAAACACGAAATGATTATGTAAGTAACAAAAAAAATACCTTTTACACCTTCATTTCTTATTCAATAAAAGAGATGGAGTATTTTTTTTCTAGGGGTCATAAATTAAGTAGTATACATATGTGACCTCCCTTCCATTCGAGTAGTCTTAAACCTGCCATGGAAATTTAAAACTATTAGTCCATTTGTTTACAATTTTATTAGCGGAAATACAGAAAGACATCCTTATCTTTAATACTCTGTATGTTATATTATCTTTAAAGTAAAAAGTCCCTTGTCTGTAAATAAATTACAAAAAGGGTTAAAATAAATTATATTTATGATTGTACTGTATTGAAAAAGAAATTATATTTATCATTTCTTGTTGAATAATCAGAAATTTATCAAGCCTCCATTTACTCTCCATGATAAGATAGAAATAGGTTTCTTGATTAGGATGACAAATTGATTTTTACGGATCTTAACAGTAAGGGAAACATAAGAAATTTGTTATTTTAAGAAATACTTTAATTTGTCACTTTCAAAACGTGGTAGGGGGTTGGTCTGTCTGTCTTTACCATTGTTATGCAGTAAGAACTAGAGGGGATGAATTACAACGAAACCACAATACTCCTGGATAAATAATCCTGGTAATTTTCGTTATGGATTAACCATCTTAGTTGTTGCCCTAACTCTTTAATTCATAATGATTTCAAACTCGTTTGGAATGCAATTAAAACATAACTACATTCAAATTTAATGTCTCGAGATTTTTTTATTTGGCATTTATATATTTATCAATGGAGATTCTTTATGATAAGGTAATCCTCATCAACAATGAAAGAAACAAGAACAACATCCATGTGCAGCGAAGCACAAAATTTTACCACAATATGGGAAAGAGGCAGAAAAACGAACCTGCTAAGTATATTAAAGCGTAGATGCTACTTCACATGGGAAATCTTTTAAAGGAATTTCTATAAACTCTTATGGGGAAAATGTTTTTTTTGAGTAGATTAAGTAGAATGTTTTGGCAAGCAATAGGGTTTTGTTTAAATCTCTTACTGATTTATCTCGTGTTATATGTCTATAATATTTATCGCTGATATATGTAAATAATTAGTAAATGACATGACGCTTGCATAGAAAATTACAGTCGTCTATCTTGAATAGCATTCAAGTAAATTATATACTTATAATACTTCCTGTTACCGACAAAGCGACAGATATAAAAGTAAAGAACTTTGAGTTAATCTTATTAATCATTATAAGAAATTTTATAAATCTATCTGAAACAGTAACTAAGAAAATCGTTAATGTAGTTGACGGTAGACGAAAAGACAGATATAATTAGAGAGTAGCTTTGCTATTAAAGAAAACAGAGGGCTGGACAGATTTAGGAGATAAAATTTACAAAATTCCAATCATAGAAATAACACTGACCTTTTTTCAATAGTCGAGGCAACCAAACAGCAAGATTTGATAATTAATCCTTATTTTTTTAAATAGAATGTTTGTTTGTTTCTTTTACTAAAATATATTCTATGGCTATTGTTTTCAGAGTTTTTATTGGTCCTATATTTAAAACTAGCGGCAATGCCCCTAGGCCTCTAGGGGCACGTAAAATGTTTTCTTTTCAATTAGTTATGTTTTTTGGTTTTAGCTGTTTGCCAAAAATATCCACTAGGCGCCTTTTTTTACGATCTCTCTTGGGAGGGTAGTGGTATCCTCAACCAAAATAGCTATAAACCTTTCCAGGACCTATGGGAAGCTACACTGTAAATGAGAACCATAACGGTTCTTCAGTTAGCGAGATCCTTCGGTACAATCAAACAAAGAGACAGAAAGACATTCTGTTACTTTATTTTAAGGATTTTAAAATTTTAACAACACACATTTACATTATCCTTCCTTTTTACAAATCCCGTAGAAGCCATGGGCGAAGTCTGAGTATCAGATTAATTGATTTAAAGGAATGTTTTTATTTTATTTTGATTAATTGCTAGGTTCATTATTTAGAATATAATGATCTTTTTAAAAGCGAAGCTTTTTTATAATTAGGGTCGATCCGTCCGTCCGAGATAGATAGCTTTTGTTCGTTAATTTAGGCATGTTAGAATTGTCCTATCGATTTCAAACTTTGCATGATAATTCCTGTAGTAGTTAGGTACGATTTAGGACGAAAGCGTAGCAACTCGATATCATTACCTGAATGCCCGTATGTCCATTTTTCTACTTTTTTAACAACAAATTTTAATGTGATTTAATTATCCGTTTGATCTGATTTTTGATATATTGATTCCTGAACAACAAAGAACAATATTATAAGCGAAGCAACTCTACAATCAAGTCCTAAAAATGTGAGTATGTCCATAAACATTATCCTGTATCAAGCAGTTTTTCAACAAATTTACACACAATTTTGCATCGACTCTTATACTTTTATATTCTGATTATTTAGTTTAAACACTATACAAGTGTTAATGTCATTGTCCGTTTGTCCTACCGTTTCAGTGCTTCGCTTTTATGGATGTTGTCATCCTTGTTAAATACAAAAAAAAGTAATATTGCTGTTTTAAGTCCACAATTTGTAATCTTGTAAAGAATGACCTAACGACTAATTCCAGATAAGATTTAAGAAGATTAGCTGTTACCGATACTAAAAACACTCTGTTCCAAAATAGGGAGGATTTTTGAAGTTTATAGATATTATCATGTAGAGATGGGACATTGGACTGTTATTCAAAGTTTTTAAAACACATCCTCCTTTATGTTGGCTTAAAAACCTAGGGTACTTTTCTCTTGAATTGTTTTTTCAAACTAATAGGGTCCAAACTTTTAGTATTTGTTTGTGAAATTGTTTAAGCTATTGAGTATGATTGAGTGGTTTAAAACTTTGAGAACAGTCCAATGTCCCTCCCTGGCTTCTACGTGTATTGATGAAAATCACAATGAACAAAACATTAAAATATCACATTTAAAACAAAATTTTGTCATGTTGTCATCGTTTGTCCGTTTGTCTGTCTGTCCGTCTGAAGCTTAAGATCTCAGTAACAACTTAACCGATTGGGCTCTACCCGTCAGGCAATATACCTACTGGTCCTGTGATGGTTTTAGGCTATTTCCTTGGGGGTGGGACACCCCAACTCCCCCTAAAGAATATATTTTTTAACTAAAATTATAAAAAAGGTCGACTATCCCCTCCCCCCCCAAAAAAAATGCCCTCCTAAAAAAAATTTGTTGTACTTTTTCTTTTTAAATCTAAAATACGAAAAATCATATCAGGTTGATCAAACTATACGAGAGAAAGAAAAATTTTGAAAAAAAATTAAAAATCTAACTGTTCGAAAATGCAATTTTTGTCAAAAAGTACATTCTGTAAAAGTTGGGTTTGGGGAAGTACTTTCATGCCGCGTGATAAATCTCTGAAATTTGGCATCAGTACTAAAGATCTTGTAAATTGAAAATTAGTCTGTAGTTAGGTGTTAAATGCAAGGGCGTGCAAGATATTTAAACTTTGGTTATTCCCCCTCCCTCTCCAAGTCTGTAGTTAGGTGTTAAATGCAAGGGCATACATGATATTTAAACTGGGGTAGTCTCCTCCCTCCTCCATAAATTTTTTGTAAAGATCTTGCAAATTGAAAATTAATTTGTTATCAGTACTTAAGATCTTGTAAATTGAAAATACATGATATTTAAACTGGGGTAGTCTCCTTCCTCCTCCATAAATTTTTTGTAAAGATCTTGCAAATTGAAAATTAATTTGTTATCAGTACTAAAGATCTTGTAAATTGAAAATTAGTCTGTAGTTAGGTGTTAAATGCAAGGGCGTGCATGATATCTAAACTGGGGATGTTCCCCCTCCCTCTCCAAGTCTGTAGTTAGGTGTTAAATGCAAGGGCGTGTATGATATTTAAACTGGGGATGTTCCCCCTCCCTCTCCAAGTCTGAAGTTAGGTGTTAAATGCAAGGGCATACATGATATTTAAACTGGGGTAGTCTCCTCCCTCCTCCATAAATTTTTTGTAAAGATCTTGCAAATTGAAAATTTATTTGTTATCAATTGATTTGTATATGAAAAAGAAATTTCTTATTAGCTCTAAAAAGTATTACTTGCAAATAAACAAACATACGATTAAGATCCTCTCAAGTGTACAATAGTTACAATATTTTAAATTAAATTTATGCATTTTTTACAATTTTGCTTCTAGATGAATATTATTATAACAAGAATCAAATTACATCCATAATCTTTAAGATTGGAAAGGAACATAAAAAATGCGGTAAAAATATAGAATCTTACTATACTATTGACTAATTGTAAATGCGTAGAGACTGTAGACAGTGAGAAGAGAAACATCGTAGATTAACCTAAAAAAAACTACTTGGTCCTTACATGGAAGTATGGACATACCAAAGTTTAAAGAAGCTTCGCTACTGAGAATGGTTTTTACTTGCCTATAAAAATTTAACCACATTAATAAACCCAAAATTATAGGCAAAACTAAAACAATAGATACAATCTAGATGCATAGTCTCTATATCCACCAATGGGAAAATAATGAAGGAAAATTTCGACGATATTATTGGTTAGAAGGGGGCGTTTGGAATGAAAGGACTGTCATCGCTTATTAATCTAATTTCTTATAATAAAGCTTTGCTTGCGTAAATTATTTTGTGTAAAAAGTTTATCCCTCGTAAAATATGAAGCATATGACAAAACATATATAATAAGTGCAGCTATGAATAGTTGTATTTCTTAGAATAAAGTTAGCTTTCTGAGAACTATATCGGCGAAAAAATTTGTCGCTCTCATCAATTGAATAAATCTAATGAAATAGATAACAAAATGGCTATACTGCTTGCAAATTCCTTTTTAAGTTTGACGGATTTTTGGGCCAGATTGACCATCTAGATCTACTATATCTATAACCAAATCTATATTTTTAAAACGCATTTTTAAAAAGTTTTGGATAATAGCTTTTAATGCATTATTTAAATCTTTAATATTATTAACCAAATATATCAATATTTTAAAGTATTATGCTTTGAAATCGATTATATCTTAAGATTTTCTAAAACAAGAATAAAAATAACCAAATGAAAAGAAGCTAGAAAAACAACTTTTTTAGATTAAAAAGAAAGTTAACGAATTGTTTTAATTTTTTGTTTGTATTAATCTTCACATAAACATCAAAAACTATAGATTTAGCTTACTGAAGACGAAGAAAGTCCCTCTATGACGTCATTAAAATGAGGGATGAGGAGAGGAGGAGTGGGAAAAAAACCCTAAAAAGAGATGAATAATTCTTCGTTTTTATGACGTAACATGCTGATTTTTTTAGGGACTTTTTTCGTCTTCTAGCTTACTGACTGATGGACAGACACTTGTAATTATAGAGTAGCTAAACTTTTTAAAAAAGGGTATGTTACATCACATATCTACATGGAAATAACAAAGAGTGTACAAAGTCGAAGAGAGAGGACTGCTTATTACCCAAAGTTTTATAATAACGTTTTCTTATCAGTTGGCTTAACAACTTTGGGGACTCATTGAGTTGAGTGTTCAATCGTTTCAACCACTAATTATAATCTAAAGAAGGGATGATTTTGTGTATTATCGTAGGGGATGTACAATGTACATCAATTAACTTATCCCCTTAGATCTTTGGGACAAAGTAAATCATAGAATAGCTAAGAACTTACTAAAACTTGAGAAACATGACAGTGATAGACAGATACATACATATTACATTGTGATTGGTAGATTTTTAAACATATTAGGTTGCGTGATTTACAGTTTCTTTCCATTATTCATAAATTTTTCTAGGCTTTTAAAATCTAATTCTGCGTGGCTATTTTTCGTTTATCCTAATCCAAATGTATCAAAAAAGACATGTATTATTATTAAGATTTGAACATGATATAAAAGTGGCAGGATATCTATATCTTTGTATATATGTCTGGGGGAATTTATTCTATTTGCTATTTCTCTTGGGAGGGTAGTGGTACCCTCCCCCAAATAGTTATAAACATTCCCAGGACCTATTTAAAACTACATTGTAGGGGAGAATCATTTATTTAGTTTCTGCGGTTAGCAAAATCGATCGGTACACACTTATATACAGACAGACACACAAATATCGTGTTACTATTATATAAGGATTATAACATACATTTAATATTTATATTTTATTTTCAGCCGGCCTTTGTGAATAACCCCATCCTTGGTTTGCTAATCCTTATTGCAATATTTCTGTATCAATGGCAGGTAGGCAATATTAGTAGTAGCGAAGCTACTCTACAAATCAAATGTGTGTGTTGGTGGTCTTGATGGATTTTTAATAATATACTTAAAATATTATAAAGTATTTAAAAGATTAAGGAAGAAAGTAAGAGTAGCAATGTGCAGGAAAAAGAAACACCCACTGATCTTCATTGGATTTACCTATTACTTAGATTTTACACCTGATTATTATGTACTCTAATTAAGGGAAACTTGTAGCTAGCTAAAATAACAATTCCACCTATCCATCCCCTTTACTCCATTCCCTCCCCTCCTACTGGATGAACAAATTGATGACGAAGCCCAATCTGTACCACTTTTGATTCCTGTGACGTCATAAAATGAGGGAGTTGAGAGGAGAAGTGGATAAGAAAACCCCTAAAAAAAAGATGGATTTTTACTACGTCAAAGAAATCAAAAATGGTACAGATTGGGCTTCGTCCAAATTGACCAATAAGTGATGGCCATGTTAGCAAACTAAATTGACGACTATTTTTCCCCATAATATTCCCATTTTCATATTCATTTAAGAAATACGGGGAAATGAGAAGTGAACTTAGGATTGGATTAACTTTGCTTTCCTGGGACAAATTCTTCCTTGTTTTATTATGAGTTTCCTTTTTTTTGTATTATTCAACGGAAAACATCTTACGTCATGGTATCACAAAATTCAGATTCGAATATCAAACATAATAATTGTCATTTAGAGAAAATCTTCATGGCATTTATATAAAAATGTGAACCGGTCGCATTTTAACATTTTTTTGTAGTGGGGGGGGGGGGGGGGGGATACAAATCCGCGTTGTATCACACTTGTCCCTAAAGTTTCATACTTACATTTTATCTTGGCTTAACAACTTTCGGGACTTTAAAGAATTTTATTTGTTTGGCTCATTAAGTTGAGTGTTCAAAGGTTTAAAGGTTAAGTCGAAGTGAGAGGACTGCTTATTACCCAAAGTAATAACGTTTTCTTATCAGATGGCTTAACAACTTTGGAGACTCATTGAGTTGAGTGTTCAATCGTTTCAACCGCTAAATATAATCTACAGAAGGGGTAATTTTGCGTATCATCATTGGGGTTGTACATCTTTTTATAGACCATTGTTTTATCCCTGTAGATCACTGAGAATGAGGACTCCTGATTAGGATTAAAAGTTTCCAAACACCAAAATTGTTTAATATGTGAAGTGAATTTGTATCAATTAAAATATAATTTTAAATTCATGAATGGTAAATTTACATGATTAATAAGCCGAAACAAATGCTCATGAAACTTTTTTTTGTAAAATACAAAAAAAAAAAAAAAAGAAGATTATAATGTCTATTTTATGACGATGATCTATTGAATATGCATTATTTTTAAAAAATTACTAGAAATAACTTATAATTGAGATAAAATTATTTCTTTACAATTACAAATCTGATTATATTTTTACCATTTCTTAACAAAATGTTCTTTAAAATTTTCTCTACTGTTCCTGTATTATACTTTACTATTGTGTTTAGGTTGGTCTAGGGTGTGTACTTGGAGGTGGAATTGCAACAATTACAGGTAGATGTATAAAGATTATTGTATTATTATTATAGCTAATGTTTTGAGGAGAATCGCTCTAAAAGTTAAGTCCCCCCCCCCAAAAAAAAAAACCTCAAATGAAAAGGGTCTTCACCTAACTGAAACACCCCACTAAAACAGACAATATGGAGTTTCAGTAGTATAAAATGTCACCCCCCCCACCCCTCCCCCCCAAAAAAATACCAATTACAGGATGCATGTTTGACTTTTGAGTGGACACTAACGGGGGTGTATCCAACTCCCAACCCCCACCTCACATTTGGAATATTTTTTTTTTTGGGGGGGGGGATGGGTCAAAGATCGTAAGGACTGTGTCAAAATTTTCAAGTTAGCTTCCCCCACCTCCCTACCAAAACCCTGAACTCGTCACTGGTTTTGAGCTCTTTCCCACTGGCCCAATTTGACCTAACCCAAAAAAAGGGTTTTTTTTATTAGAAAGAAATTGGCATTATAATAACCGGATATTTGTAGATATTTTTCAACTTATTTTTTATTGTATAGTGAATATTTTTTAAGCTTGTCATCGCATTATTTATTTATGATTCATATACAAAATTCTATAGAACTAATTTTCTTATTGTCAATACACATATCTATAAATTAAAGTTTTTAAAAATTTTATATTTGACATCTCGTAAGATTTAATGGACATTAAATAATTTTTTCTATAGAACTTTTGGTTGGCCTACACCCTTGGACGATGGTTAACAATGGCTGCGCCGGTTTTAATGGAGTTCTTGTGGGTACTGTAATCTCTATTCTATACCCAGGTATAGTAATCTATATTCTATACCCAGGTATAGTAATCTCTATTCTATACCCAGGTATAGTAATCTATATTCTATACCCAGATACAGTAATCTCTATTCTATACCCAGGTATAGTAATCTATATTCTATACCCAGATACAGTAATCTCTATTCTATACCCAGGTATAGTAATCTCTATTCTATACCTAGGTATAGTAATCTCTATTCTATACCCAGGTATAGTAATCTATATTCTATACCCAGATACTGTAATCTCTATTCTATACCCAGGTATAGTAATCTCTATTCTATACCCAGGTATAGTAATCCCTATTCTATACCCAGGTATAGTAATCTCTATTCTATACCCAGGTATAGTAATCTCTATTCTATACCCAGGTATAGAAATCTCTATTCTATTCCCAGGTATAGTAATCTCTGTTCTATACCCAGGAAAAATTAATACCAACTTTCAGAGCTAAAATTAATTAAAGCAGAACTACTTTATAGCCCTCTTTTCCATTTACATGTTTGTCAAATGCAATGCTTTACCAGCAAAAATGTTTTTTTTTCTTGTTAAAAAAAAACTAAAAGAAAGTATTTTTATTCCAAAGAATCTGACAAAAAAACAAGCGATTAAAATTTCCTACAATTAAAATAAAAAATACATAAAAAATTAGATCAAAATTGAAATATTTTTACTTAAATTTTATTTTTATAACGAATTTTGACACCTAAATTGCAATCTAAAAAATAAAAACAGAAAACATTTTGTTATGAATTAGTATATTGTACCCCTGTCTATGGGAAAACTGATGATTTCATGGTTACAAAGTATTGCATAATGTTTTATTATTGATATTTTTATTTGTACTTTGCAGTTCTTCGATCTAAAGTTGGGAAGCTGAAAAATCCTTGTAAGAATATTTAACTATTAGCCACAAGGAAAGGAGGGGCAATGAACTAGAAATTTAACTGGTCCCCAAAGTTTTTATAAGTTTAGATACTGTAATTAATACTTGATTGGATTGTACAAACTTTCGGTGCACAAATGTTTCCACCATCAATTGTAATCGGCAGAATGGTTAATTTTGTTTATAATAATTAGGGAAGAACATAAATTTATCGTACATTGTCTTATCTCTCTAAAAAGTGTTATTAGCTGCCGAAGTTTCTGTTTTGTCTACTTGTCAATGTTACAAGAAATTGGTGCAAAAATAAATACAATTTCAAATAAAACCTTCACAGAATTAATAATTCAATACTGAGTCCAAATTTTGAATAATTTTTTAATTTTGCTTAATTGTGTTTGAAAGAAGATATATAGTAATCTGACTTTGAAATATCAAAATTGAAAGTAAGAAAGTTATACAAAGGGGTTTTTCTTTTAAAACCCACACAGACTGAGATAGTGTGTGGCCATGACAAATTCAAGACTATTTTGGATCATGGAAAGAAAACGAAGTAGCGGGTTTCAAGTAGCTTTTGATAGGTTATTTTAGGTTAAGTAAATGTTAATGATTACCCCGCAGGGTTAGAGCATTCCACAGGGGATAGAAATAGGAGAAAAACTTATGTGAAAATACGAAGAAATCCGCTACTTCGTTTTCTGACCATGATACGAATTATTTAATATGACTGTCATCCTTGTTAATTACAATTTTTTCAGCTGTGTATGGTGTAGAAAGAAGCGAAGGAATGTGGATATGCATCGCTCTTGGTGCCCTTACAAGGTATAGAAAAAACAAGGATGACATCATCCCTAAAAGCGAGCTTTGAAGCGGTGGGACAAACAAGCATTAAAACTTGATAATCAGAATATAAATGTACAAAATTCGAAACAAAACTGTTAGTAAATTTGTTGTTCGGATCTGGTACATCTCGATGTAGTAGTAGTAGTAGTAGATTTATTTTCCAATATAAAAAAAGACAATAAAATAATATACGATAAAATAAGCATAAGTATATTTATAATTATAGAATATCATATTTGTGTTGCTTCTGCAGTTACATTGGCAGCTAAGATGTCGCGTGAGCGGTGTTGTCTCTAGCTGTTGAAAAAAAGGCAACTTCTATGGTTTCTGAAGCAAGAAAAATGTACATATGTACATTTATATCAGGTCCCGTTTTCCCGCGTGCAGCTTTGTAGTTCCCCCCTTTATACACTTGAATTGTGTATTTTAAAAAAAGAAAAAAAAAGTTTAGTACTGAAAACCTTTCAGTTGAAAGAAAAAAAATGAAAAATGAAGAAAAAAATAAAAAAACATTAAATTTTTAAAGGTTTAGATGGCATACAGGGCAGAGTAGTCTTGAACATTCAATATTAATAGAATCAATTAGATGTACTTTAAGTTTATTTTTAAATTGAATTTTACTGGCTAAATTTTTGATAATTTGGCAATCAAAATCATTCCAAATTATAGGAAAATTACAGTATGGCAATCTTTTTAAAAGCCCAATTCTAAATCTAGGAATTCTAAAATCAAGATTGTTTCTTAATTGATAATTATCATTAAATTCTTCATTAGTTTCCCAAGTGTTCAAAAAAGATCTTGGTAAATTATTAATTTTGTAACTATGCATAAATTGTAATTGAAAATATTTGACAAGCAAATCAAATGGTAAAATATTTAGTCTTTTAAACAATGGAGAAGTGTGAGCATTATACTTAGAGTTCATGATACATCTAATGGCCATCTTTTGCTTAGTTATAATTGGTTTTAAGTTGGCAGAGGCAGCAGTAGAATAAATGAGAATTCCATATACAAGATGGCTATGAAAAAGTGAGTGATATAAAGAAATCATTGATGTTTTATCAAGTATATTTTTTGATCTTCTAAGAATAAATAATGCTTTTGAGAGCTTTAGACTCAATTGTTCAATGTGATATTTAAAATTTAAATTAGGATCAAAGTAAATACCAAGAAATTTAATGGCAGGAATATCACTAGAATTATTAACATAATCAAGTTTTTTAACTAGAGCATCATTGTAATTTGAACAATTAGGATCATTTTCATCTATAACTAGGTTGATATCGTCCCAGGGTACATTTTGTCCTTGGGTGTGAAAAATAGTAAATTTAGTTTTAACTGGATGTAAAGACATTCCATTAGCCCGAAACCATTGAGAAATTTTTCGAAGTTCAATATTTACAAAATTGACAAGATCATTAAGATTTTTTCCTGAAGCTAGGATAGTTGTGTCATCACAGAATAATAACATAGATAGTAAAGTTGATCTTGGAAGATCATTAAAGAAGATCAAGAATAATATAGGGCCTAAAATACTTCCTTGCGGTACACCACTATCAACTATGAGTAAGGAAGATTTGTCTTGGCCTATTTGAACAAATTGTTGACGTTCAGTCAAGTAGTTTTTGAACCATGTTAAAATGTTTCCATTAATACCTATTTTGCTTAATTTATTTAATAACAATCTTATTGGAACCATGTCAAATGCTTTGGTTAAATCACAAAATATTCCAATGGTAAACTCCTTATTATTAATAGCCTCAGTGATTTTATTAAGTAAATGAATCATGGGATGGATTGTTGAGTGGTTTTTTTGAAATCCAAATTGGTTTTTGTCTATTATGTTATTAGACAATAAAAAACTACTGAGATGATTACATACAATTTTTTCCAGTAATTTACCAAAGAGAGAAATTAAAGAGATAGGCCTATAATTATTTGTTTCATCTAGAGAGCCACTTTTAAAGACAGGGTGTACCTTAGAAATTTTTAATTTTTGGGGTACAATTCCTGTTGCTAGAGATCTATTAAAAATATGACAAAGGGGAGAAGAGATTAATTCTATGATGTTTTTCATGAAATGCGATGAAAGATCCATATAATCACAACTTTTTTTATCTTTTAAATCCTTAAATGCTTCAATGACTTGATTAGGGGTAATTCGGGGTATTTGAAAGTTTAAATTTAGTGGCTCAATGTAATCATCTGGAGGCTTATCTGTAGGGGTTATAGTTTCTTTAATTTTATCAGCTATTGAAGAAAAATGCTTATTAAACTCTTCTGCTATGAGTTTATTATCTTTTACAATGTTACCATTGATATTTAGATTGGAAGGTAAACTAGAAGTTTTAGTTTTAATACCTGCAGCTTCTCTAATAGTCTGCCAAACATTTTTTAAATCACCTTGGTGTTTTTGAATTTCTTGCTGATAATATAATTTTTTCATTTTTTTCAAGAGTTTGTTATATAAATTTTTATAAGTTTTGTAAATATCATGATCTTCAATGGTTCGGCTTTTAGAATAAATTTTAGACAATTCATCTTTTCTTAATCTTGAAGTTAAAAGACCAAGAGACATCCAAGGTTCAATTTTGTGTACATTACGATTAAACCTTTTTTCTTTCTCTTCAAAAACAATGTTAAAAAGATCAAAGAATTTGTTATGAAACAAATCATAACTTAAATTTGCATCATTTTCTTGAATAACATCAGCAAAGCTTAATTGAGAGAGTAAAGATTTAAAGGAATTTATATTAGCTTCAGAGTAATCTCTATATTTAAAAGTTTTTGGAATTGGGCGTTTTTTCTTAGAAGATAAAATATGAAAAATAGGAAAATGATCACTTAAATACATTGTTAATATTCCTGATTTGTATTCATTACTTATATAGTTTGTCCAACAATGATCTATAAGTGTTGCTCTATTTTGTGATATTCTAGTTGGATGGTTTATAAGTTGGATAAATCCACATGCAAATAATTTATCTATGAACTCTAAGGTTTTAGGATGGTCCTTAAATCGAATTAAATCACAATTAAAGTCACCAACCAGGTAGACTTTTTGATTAAGTGTTGATAATTGATCTAAAATGTTACTTAAAATGTCTAAAAATGAATTAAATTGCTCTGAAGGAGTTGATCCATTATTTGTAGATGGTGAACGATAAATATTTCCTAGTATAAAACTATTTTTTTCAGAAACATTTACTTTAATAAATAAAGATTCAAAAATTTTCTCTTGGAATATTGAAAGTTCCTCGAGAACTTGAAATTGTAGGTCAGTAGAGACATAGAAAGCTACGCCCCCACCCTTATGTATCGTTCTTGTTTTATACTGTAAATTATATCCATGTAAGCTAAACAAGTTTGGATCAACTATAGAAAATGTTTCTTGAAGTGCCATTATGTCAAATTTACATTTACTAGTTACTAATAAATTATGAAAATCTGAGAATTCATTAAATTTAGAAGCCAAGCTTTGTATATTTAAACTAAAGAGAGAAAGGTTGGTTTGATTTTGATTGCTTTCAATAAATTCTTCAAGACTATAGTAATTAGAAAGAATATCAATATCCCTGTAGGGTAAAATGTAGATGTAAAATATTGCTGGAAAAAAATAAGATATTTAAAGGCTGCTAGCTGCCAAACGGCGGAACGCACATTTCCTGACTTGTGAGCATTTACTTTCAGGAAGGAATGGGACAATGGGCAGTTATTACAGTAGTCCCCAAAGTTTTTAATATGGTTTTCTTATTCGTTGGTTAATAACTTTGGGGACTTTTAATGAACATTGATGGGTTAAATTATTAAGTTGAGTGTCACATTTCAACCAATAATTGTAATTTACAGAAGAGGGAATTTTTTGTATCATCATTTGGAATGTATATTAATTTATCGGCCATTGTCTTATTGTCTCAACCATGACACTTTGGTTGAGTGTGACTTCCGAATTAGCGGGAAGTTCTAGAGATCTTGTTGACGTACACACAAACCCCCAATACCAGGAACCATCAAGTTTCAACAGCAGGTTTGATTATAGATTTATTGAGGCAACTATTTCAAAGTCCTGAAATTACAAAATCAATTAATACAAAATTCCAGTTTTTTTATAACCACGTAATCTTATTTGCTTTTTAAAATCATTTTTTTTTCTACGGTTAAGAATCTTTGGAAACTTTGGCTTTAAAGGAAAATTATTTGGTTTAATAAATCATTGTTAAATGCAAAAATAAAAGCACATAAATAATTACTAAAACATAATAATTAATCATAATAAAGTTTCATGTTTAGCTGGCTAAAGCCTTTTAGACTAAATATAATCGTCCTATACACCATTCCATTTAAATAAAATTAACAAATTCTACCTGAAGTTCTTATGGTTTCAAGCCCCTGGTATACTAGGGTCGTTCACGCACTATGAGACCAATGATAGGCCCAACTTTGTTCTCCGAAATCTTCACACACTCACATATCATTCAAAAGTAACGAACGTGGACGCATCAAAATATAAACAATCCATGCCGCGTCTCTTTAGAAAGGAAAGTCAAACAAGACGACATTTGCGCTTGATTTGGGATAATGATAAGGAATTAATTTCGATCTTGATAAACACAAAGCTTCCTCGAAAAGAGGTTAAGACACTTATCCCTTTAGATCCCTAATTTACTCTAGAACTCTTTTTGTCCATAATATTTCAACATTTTTAAATTTTTTATTTATGTTATTTCTATCTCCTTGCTATTCTTCTGATGATGACCTGTAAATCTAGGGTATGATTTTGTACAGTACAAGTTATGGGTTTTTCTCGGGGTTTATAAATACTTTTTAAAAAGATTTATTTGGTAACATTCACAAATCAACCAAAGCTTTCAATTTTAGAAGTAGCCGTTGTAAGGTCTTTTGCAATTGTACTTTTAAAACTTGAGTACAATTTTGGACTTCAAAGTATATGTCACCCTTACTAATTATTGTTTATTTACTTCAAATTTAAGAAGTGGGCTTATCTTAATCTAAGGTCTTAAGTTGTAGGTGTGCAATTGCTTCTACAAAAAGAATTTTTTTGTACTTTTAAAATACACCATAAAGGATAATCATTAATCATATCTTTCTTTTCTTTTCCTTTTTCTTTGCCTTTAAAATACACGATAAAGGATAATCATATCGTTAAAACTGGATGGTAGTGAATTAGCAAAACCTTGTTTAAGCTCTAAAATATATATTTCTTTGATAAATGAAACATGTACGTAAGTGATTGTACATTTAGGTGTTAGCTTTTAATATTTTTTTTCAATTCATCCCCGTTTTGAAAGATTTTTTGGGTGAAAGTTATGGTACTTTTAAATATGCTCAATTTGTTAGGGGTGATTAGGGAACACACCACTCATAACCCCCCCCCCCCCCCCAAAGCAAAAAATTATTCAAAAAACACTTAATAATTATTTGGGTGGGGTCATTTTATTGTACATAAAACGTAATTTTGAAATGCTCAGAACTTTTTTGTTTTTGAAGCTGAAGGCTTCAAATTTGGGGTATTGGGTCTACTTGTGGCAGTCTTTCAGTAGTTAAAGCGTTGTATTACTTGCAGGGTTCCTTTAAGTGTGATTTATTTTGGGAGAGTGGTGTTACCCCACATCAAAACAGTCTCAAATCTTCCCTCGACCTGTGAAAAGATACATTGTAAAGGAGAACTACATCGGTTAGCAAGATCCTTCAGTACAAACAGACGAATGCACAAACTTTAACGCACTGTAACAACCATATCGGTTCTGTGGTTCACAGACTGACGTCCTTTATTTTTATATAAGGATAATTATCTAAATCTAATTCATTTGCATAAATTGCTTTTATATATTGTTTGCATTACATTACCGACAGACTGACGCACTAAGTAAATTATATACTCATTGACTAGGGAATCCTTATAAAAATACTGACCTTATTTTTAATATTAGCTGCAAAATAAGCGTTTCCTCCATACCCTTTCCAACGAACAAATTTACGGATATTTTAATAAAAGAGTAGCCTTTCTTTAAAATGTATATTTTTTTTTATTTTTCAGTGTATTTTTCTGTAGTGCATTCAATACATTATTATCCAAAGTTAATGTTCCCTACATGGCACTGCCTTTCAACATTATAGGTAAGTTTAAAATTACCCGCAACCGTGGCACAACACGTAGAACGTCGGGGAGGTGTTAGGTTCGAATCTCGGCCTTAAACCGCCTCATAACAAAAGACGTTAAACATGGTTCCTACTGCTGCTATGTCAGGTGCGTTACATAAATAGTAAGAATAGGGGGAATGCATTGGCCCATTAACAGGCGCAACTTATTACTATGCACAGTTAGGATAGGACTTCTCATACAAAGGTCGTGTATCAAAGAGTTGGATGTTACCATGTGGTGTTTGTTTGTCAGAGAATATTTATGTTGGACAAACCAAGAATTTTAGTATATTTTCTTGGGACAGTGCAGGGATATTCCCTGCCAGAAAAAATAATCTCCCTTCGCTTAATTAAAAATGTTACTGAAATATGTTGATAACTAAAAGCGTAATGTTATACACCCATGGTATATCTGCACAATTTCCAATCACCAAATAATCAAATAAACATTAATAAAAATGAAATTAGACCCAAAAATTAAATTATAAATTGCTCTCTTGTTAGTTCTTAATACCTTGACCTACAGTCCATACATATAAGCCATCCATAGCATAGTACCTTCCCATAAAGCAGTAATCCTACTGACATTTATGTTTAGCTGTCTGTGTGTTTCTGACTCTGCAGCCCGAGGAACAACCTGTACAAATACAAGCAACAGTTTTCAATGCCAGGCTAGAGATAGATACAGCATTTTTGTACATTTCAAAATTGGATCTAGGAAAGAAAACGGTGTAGTAGTGGGCTTTGTCGTATTTTCACAGTAGGTTTTGATAGGTTATATTAGGTTAGTTTAGGTAAATGTTAAAGATTGCTATGCAGGGTTAAAGCCCTCCTAGAAAGAGGAGTAAAGCTACTGTAATATACTACGAAACCCGCTACTTCGTTTTCTATCCATGATCCTAAAATTCATTTCATTGACAATTCTGATAAAAATTAATACAGGAAGTATTCCTAAGATATCTAACAATTAGCAAAACTGTTTATATTTCACCTTTTTATTTAAAATGCTAAAAGGTTAAAAGCTTATGTTCATATTTTTCCTTGAATTAATATAAATTAATTATTTGCTGATATCTATTATTTGGTTATAGTGATCCCAGCTGCGGAAATGGAAGGTGCGATTTTAATTTTAATCACCCCTTAAAAATAAGTTCACAATTAAAAATCACGAAACCTTAAAAATCAAAAAAAAAATTTATTTTGTGTATCTATCTATTTTTAATATTTTAGGATCTCGTGGTGTGGAGTGGGACGTGGTATTCTTGTTTCTATGAGCCAGGTAAGGGTTACGTGACTTGGCGCTTACACGCATTTCCATATAAGGAAAGAGCAAAAAATCTGAGTAAGTCAAAGTCAAGTCAAGTCAAATATAAAGTGCTTGTATTTGACGTGTTTGTTATTTCTACTTTAAAGTAGTAAGTTTTTTGTCTAAAGCTAAAAATCTCGTAAATTGGTTGCCATCATCATGGAAGCCTTATAAATGTATTTGGGTGGTTTTATGCTATTTTTCTTACTTCCTCAACTCTTCTTTAGAAGGCTAGGGAAAGAGCAAATAGTATTTGATATAATGTTTGAAAATTTATTATATTGGTTCTAGGTCTGGGCAGTAAATGCTGTGGTACCATCCCTGCTTATGAACCTGGCTGTACTTCTATCTTCCCCACTTCTATTTACTCTATGCACCCTGGGAGCTACTCTAGGTAATATTATTCTATGAACCTGGCTGTTCTTCTATATCGCTCGCTTTTAATTACTCTATGCACCCTGGGAGGTACTCTAGGTAATATTATTCTATGAACCTGGTTGTTCTTCTATATCGCTCGCTTTTATTTACTCTATGCATCCTGGGATCTACTCTAGGTAATATTATTCTATGAACCTGACTGTTCTTCTATCCTCCTTACTTTCATTAACTCTATGCACACCCTGACAGCTACTCTAGGTAATATTATTCTATGAACCTGTCTGTTCTTCTATATCGCGCACTTTTATTTACTCTATGCACCCTAGGAGCTACTCTAGGTAATATTATTCTATGTACATGACTGTCCTTCTATCCTCCTCACATCTATTTACTCTATGCACCCTGGGAGCTACTCTAGGTAATATTATTCTATAGACCTGTCTGTTCTTTTATCTTCCCAATTATATTTACTCTATGCACCCTCTGGGAGCTACTCTAGGTAATATTATTCTATGAACCTGTCTGTTCTTCTATATCGCGCACTTTTATTTACTCTATGCACCCTAGGAGCTACTCTAGGTAATATTATTCTATGTACATGACTGTCCTTCTATCCTCCTCACATCTATTTACTCTATGCACCCTGGGAGCTACTCTAGGTAATATTATTTTATGAACCTTGCTGTTCTTCTATCCTCCCCACTTATATTTTCATTTCATTTTTTACATTACACCTTTCGATATAGGAACAATTAGCTTTTATATATTTTAGTTTTCAAATGGAAAAAGTTATCATGGAATTATTTTTTCAGGATCTCTTCTTGCCATTACAATTTTACCTGAACACGATTACCAACAGGTAAAACAAGTTTTTAAATAATAGGATTCTCTTCCATTTATGCGAAATCACTATATACATATTTTATAAGTGACACTTAAAAATATGTTTTTAGGGGCAATTACTCTTGGGAGGTTGGAGGTACGTACTTTCCTCCAAAATATTTATAAGAAGCTCCACCGACACTTCGATACGGACACAAACACAGACAAAGAGATACCCTGTTACTTTTATATCAGAACATGATAACGTTAAAAATCAAGGTTGCGTGATTATTTTTATTAAAACTTTTATAATGAAACAACATTATCAATTACTAGCGGCTGCGACCCGGGCATATATGGGCTCTATATTCAAGGGGGCATAGAAGGGCATAAAAGTAGCCTAAAACCATACCCAGACTATTTATAAAAATTAAATCTCCCAAAACTAGCCCGACACTTTATAGAAGCTTCACTGTAAAGCGGTTAGTGAGATCCTTCGCTACATACATAAAAAGATTACTACTATCAAGCAAAGATATAGTAGGCACAAATCCTCTTTCTCACGAGACACAGCTTGCACAAAGCTATCTGATTTCATCAAAACACAAAGACAGAACAACACAAACTATAAAATTGAATAGTCAATTGAAAAACTAGCAAACCCTTACAATCAAAATCCCAAAAAATGCAATCTTTGCTTGACAGAAAGCTTCGAAATAATGAAAGCTTTCAAATCTAACATACAAACTTTAAACACCAGAAATGAAATCTTCAGCAAGTGTCCACACAGAGAAAAGTTCCTTCTTTTAAAGTGCATGACGTGAAACATATGCAAAGCAGTATTTTTTTATATAATATGTATTAATTTGTAAAACTGCAAATGATAAAATATGACCTAATTTTTCTCTTTAAAGATTCTCTTCAAACACCTCCCCCTTTTTTATATAAAGATGCTAATTCCCCCCCAGCCCTAAGAGGATATGAGTAGTAAAAAACCCCGCAGGGGGTAAAATTTTCTAACACTTCTTTCGTATTTAGTCTTTTAAAAGGATTCAAAATGCAAGGACATATATTTTTTTAACTCTTATTTTATACATCTTAATTGGAACTGATGATCTATTTTTATAGAGAAACATATGTATTCCATCAATAAAAAGTTAAAAAATAATCTGTGTTTATACATACAATAATACCTTATACAATATAATATAATATAATATGTATAATAGGATGATATCTGTATCTAGATATATGATGGTGTGTGGGGGTATAACAGCCTGCTTGCTATGGCCGCAGCCGGCTGCGTCTTCTTCCCCTTCTCTCCTGTAGCCTTGGGCACCGGTACTGTCAATGCTCTCGCTACTATTATTATACAGGAAATTATCAATAATGCTCATTTTAAAGATAAAAGAAAAAATATTACTTTTAATATTATTATAATTTTTGTGTTATTTTTCTGTTTTTTTTTATTTGCATTGGTTTCTGAATATGTTTTAGGAAAATAATGCAATAAAATATGCAGTTGTCAAATGTTTTTATTAAGTCAAGGTGACATAATTAAAATTAAACTAATAAAATTTGGGTGGGGGCTCATTTTTTTTTCTAGTGGCTATTTCCCTGAACCGATAGGAAGATATAAGGAGAACTATATCAGTTCAGTGGTTACCGAGATCCTTTGATACAAACAGACAGACATTCAGACTGACACCCTGTTAGTTTTGTATAAGGACATGAGCATAATTTAAAACATTATTGATGAAATGAACTGAACAGGCTGCCCTAAGAGTTTCAATGGACAAGGTTCGAGTCCCCTACCTGACACTGCCCATGACACTCAGCACTTTGGTCATTCTAATGGCCACTCAGGAAATTTTACTTTCATTAATAATAGAGTTAAAAGCAATTGATCCATCTCAACCCACCCAAGTTTACTTTATCAAAATAACATCTTTGTACAGGCAGGCCAAATATTTTTTTTTCTCTTTAAGCATATTTACACTAGCGCTACATATCGATTAGAATAATTATTAAGAATATTTATTAAGAATAATAAATTAAATAAATGTCAAAAATCAGAAAAAAATAAAAATTTATAAGTATTTTATTTTAGCTGGTTTTTTTGAATGTTTTACACAGAAATCTAAAGATAATACAATTAACGATAAATTATTACTGTACATTCCCAATTTTGTTACACAAAATCCCTCTATATGTAGATTATTAAATTAAATTTTGGACACAGCTCGTTTGACCCAACCAATTAAGATTTAATAAAAGTACAGCAGAGAGTAGAGATATAAGAGTGTAAATTTTACTGGTACTCAAAGTTTCATAAACACGATCTATTATTCGTGGACTAAAAAAAACCGTAGTACCTTAGTAATTAGCTTCATCATCAATAGCAGTATAGTTTTTATGGGAGTACATTGCCTTTTCCCACAAAATCTCTAAAAAGGATCCAGAGTTTTTAGCACAACAAAAAATTAAACGTGTTTTATAGATTTGGTAAAATAACTTATTTTGAATTAAATAAAAGCAAACAATTTCCAGGCAAGACCAAATAACTGTGGATCTCCCCTGAAAAGAACAGAGGTAAATTTCTCAAAATTGTAGAACTTTTTTAGATACATATAAAATTTAAAATTTAAAAAAGTAGGGGTAAGTAATTTTTTCTGGGAAGTTGGTAGTACCCTCCCCCAAAATAGTTATAAACCTTCCCAGGACCTATGATAATCTACCCTGTAAGGGAGAACCATACCGATTCAGCAGTTAGCGAGATCCTTCAGTACAGACAGACATCCTATTACTTTATTATTAGGGTTTTAAACTATATTTTTTATTACAACTTGTATTCACAAAACCTCTCAAAACAGACATCATAAAACCCTGTCCTAAGAGATCTGAATATTAAAATTCGTGGTCCCTAATTTCTTAAATCGAACTAAACAATTCAAACGTGTACTCACTTTTGTAAATCAATAGAGTAAAATAGTTTAGCTTTCGCATTTAAAAAGAACCTTTCGTATTTTATCACAGTCATAAAAATGATATTTTGTTGCAGGTATCGTCCTATCCTGAGAAGCAGGCTATAGAAGCTTGGAGACAGGCCAAGCGGTCAGCTTATGAACAATGCTCACAGGTAGATAAGACAGGCTAAGTGATCAGCTTATAAATAATTCTCACAGGTAGATATAACAGGCTAAGAGGTCAGCCTATAAACAATGCTCACAGGTAGATATGACAGGCTAAGCGGTCAGCTTATGAACAATGCTCACAGGTAGATATAACAGGCTAAGTGATCACTTTATGAACAATGCTCACAGGTAGATATGACAGGTTAAGTGGTCAGCTTAAAACAATGCTCACAGTTAGATATGACAGGCTAAGAGGTCAGCTTATTAACAATGCTCACAGGTAGAATGAAAAGCTAAGAGGTCAGCTTAGGAACAATGCTCACAGGTAGATATGACAGGCTAGGGGTCAGCTTATGAATAATGCTCACACGTAGATATGACAGGCTAAGGGGTCAGCTTATCAACAATGCTCACAGGTAGATATGACAGGCTAATGGGTCAGCTAATTAACAATGCTCACAAGTAGATATGACAGGCTAAGGGGTCAGCTTATGAACAATGCTCACAGGTACATATGACAGGATAAGCGGTCAGCTTATGAACAATGCTCACAGGTAGATATGACAGGCTAAGCGGTCAGATAATGAACAATGCTCACAGGTAGATATGACAGGCTAAGTGGTCAGATTATGAACATTGCTCACAGGTAGATATGACAGGCTAAGTGGTCAGCTTATGAACAATGCTCACAGGTAGATATGACAGGCTAAGTGATCAGCTTATGAACAATGCTCACAGGTAGATATGACAGGCTAAGAGGTCAGCCTATGAACAATGCTCACAGGTAGATGTGACAGGCTAAGTAATCAGCTTATGAACAATGCTCACAGGTAGTTATAACAGGCTAAGAGTTCAGCCTATGAACAATACTCACAGGTAGATATAACAGGCTAAGAGGTCAGCTTATGAACAATGCTCACAGGTAAATATGACAGGCTAAGTGATCAGCTTATGAACAATGCTCACGGGTAGATATAACAGGCTAAGAGGTCAGCCTATGAACAATGCTCACAGGTAGATATGAAAAGCTAACAGGTCAGCTTAGGAACAATGCTCACAGGTAGATAATACAGACTAAGCGGTCAGCTTATGAACAATGTTCACATGTAGATATGACAGGCTAAGAGGTCAGATTATGAACAATGCTCACAGGTAGATAAGATGGAATTCTTAAATATTTCTCTGACTTATGAGCATCTCAAGGATCTAAAGGGATAGAACACTGGCCGATAAATAGGTTTAAACCATCCCAAACTATTTAAAAAGATTACCAGAAAAGTACCACCAATATAGTTGTACTTCTTTAATGGACCTATAATAATCGCCATTATAAGGAAGAACCATATCAGTCCATATCAAGATCCGAAGCTACCGACAGACTAACAGATCATTAGACATTCTTTCCTAGTGAGACATAGACATAGTTTTTTAAACATCACTACTTATGAATGTTATCATCCTTATTATTTCTATTTAGAGCGACCTAGACCCTGAAAAGCAAGATATCAAAGAAAACAACGTCAACAATATCTCAGCTGATTACTAATATATCATTCAAGAATAAAAGTATGCACAGCAAAGACAAGAACATGATCCAATTGCATATGTCATCAAATGTTTATATGACTAACATATATCTACATTATTGATGGACAATCCAACAAAGCAAGTACAGTGTTGCTATGCTTCTAAATTTAAGTTTAGAGCAAAATGCAAAAACATAATTTTTTATCTTTTAAAGAAATATTTTTATGATTTTTTAGAAACTCATTATTTATTTTTTAATGTCTTCCACCAAGTGTAGTTTCTATTAATTATTTAAAAACTGTATAGAGAGGCTACGCTACTAAAACTAATGGACTGGCATTTGTAAGTACATTTCAGTATTATAATTAAACATACCTGTACCAAATTTATGTAATAAATTCTTTTTTTAATAATTATTTTTTTTCGTATTTATTTATATTCATGTCAATTTGAAATAAATTTACGAGAAAAAAATTATAAATGTAAAAAAAAAATATTTGAATGGACGATTTTTGTCTGTAATAGAAACCGTATAACCTCATATAAAAATCAAATATTTATATTATTCAGATCACCCTTTTAATATTTTAGAGGTACACCGACAAACGTACAGAGACAAACGTTTAAGTACGACAAACGTACTAGGGGACAAACGTACTAGGATTTAATATAAATTAGTAGATTTTGTTTCTACCGACGTTGGAACGGAAGATTTTTCTTCTTTACAAAATTAGTTTTGGATAAAAAAAACGAATGTATAGCAAATGTTCATCTTATTAAATCTTATAAAATATATAAAAATATTATTTTATTCTATACCTACAGGGTGGGGCAAATAAGACCGGACAAACTTTAGACGGCCATAGCGCCAAAACTACTTGACCAATCAGGACGTTTGACCACACTATAAAAAGCTTAGGTAATGACCTTTTAGCAAAAAAATCTTTGGACGTAGATGGACGTGTACAACGAGCTTAACAAGGCAGATTCAAAATGCGCCGGTGGTTTAATCTTGATTCTCGATTAGGGCCCACTAAATCTGACCTCAGCCTATCTGTAGATGAGGTAGAGTTATGCAAATTGCTGGGGATACTGTTAGATACATAAGTAAGACACTAGAAAAGACTAGAGCTCTTTATCTGAACTGGCATAGCCGTAGTACTCCAGCAAAGTGAAACGGGGCAGATTTTGATATGTAAAAAACGTCAAAAACCGTGAAAATTTCTCGGTTCTTGACTTTAAGGACCCATAAAAACCCATAATAGACTATGGGTTGCGCTGACAACCCTAGCTAAAACTTCATGCCATTTCTTAAAAGGTAAAGGACGTCGTTCTAGCTCAACTGTGGTCCAAATAAGAGCCTACGTGTCTAAGGGTAGCTTGAAAGTTGGGCGAATTTGTTACTCACGTTCCTAAGGAAATGTGGCCTCCCAGCAGCCCGATCTTAATTCAATGGACTTTTGGGCTTAGGGCTACTTTGAAGCATGCACCAATAGACGTGCTCATACCACAAAGACCTCCCTCATTGCCACTATCAAGGAGAACTACGCCAGCTTGGACAGGTACATTTTGACATGGACCTGCCGGCGGTTGAGGAGGCGGGTAGAGGCGGTAATTAGGGCTGGCGGCGATTTTATTGAATAATCTAATAGTCATATACCTATTTTGCTTGCCAGTTTTAAAATTCAATAAAATCTTTAAAATTGACGATTTTATGTTCATTTGTTTAGAAGTTAGAATTTGTCCGGTCTTATTTGCCCCACCCTGTATATGAGCGATTACTTTTTCTGTTTTCTACCTTATGAATTATTTTCGACAGATTTTTTTATAAACGGGCTTGCTTTATTGCATCAAGATCCATGACAGATCTATATAGGAAATAAACGTCTATATATGAGCTCGAGTCTTCCAATAGTAGAGTGTTTAATACTCATAGTGCTCCAAAAATCCATAATAAAATCTCATTGACCAGAACTATGAGACCCATTATTTTACTCTATAAACAATAAATTTTTTTTTTAAATTTTATGTTGCTATTTGAATTATACTAAAGTATTAAATTTCTATTCATAAAATAGAAAATTTAAATTTATAAAACAGTAAATCAAAGAAAACTTAGTTTTAAAATAATTTGATACTAGCGCTGCGTCTGTAATGTGTTCAGATATTAAACTAAAATTTAACATTTAAAGTGATCGCGAATTTAATTTTTCAAAATGCATTTTCGTTTACCTTTTTTTATATTTTAAGTAATTTTCAAAGAATTATGCCTTAAAAGTTCAGTTAAGTTAGAAAAAAATCAGTTTAAAATGCGGAGAGTGTTTCCACGTGAAAATAATGTTAAAATCTGAGCATCAATTAAACTAAGAGAAAATAAGTTATTTCTTCGCTTGCAGATAAAAACAAAAAAATTGATACTTAGAAAATATTTTTGTAATATATCTCTAATAATATTTATCTTTGAACTTTCTCTAAAATGTAATGAAAAAGTTTGGTTTATTTTATAAAATCATTAATTAAATACCGCTTTGTTTATGCAGGTATAGTGACAAAAGAAAAATTCTTTAAATCTGTGGAAAGCATGATATTTAAGAATTAAAATGTTTAAATAGAATAAACAAATATCATTTGCTGCAAATATTCAGCATAAAATATAGCAGTCTTTCTATAGTATTTACATAAAAAAAAGCATTTTATCATCGTAAAATAATCTCGTAATGTGTCGAATTTAATCAACACACACACACACACACACACTCATTCACTTACCTTGGGCATTCATGTTTCCCTTTTCCATTCTCCGTCCCCCTCCTTATCTTTTGTGGTACAAATGGTACCAATGGATTTTGTTAAGTTGAAGTATAGAAACCAAACATTACTAAATATTGTAAAAGTCGCAGTCCCTTCAGTGTATTTTAAGTTGTAAGTTTGGACTAGTACGGGAAAATTTCAATAGCTATAAAAAGTAAATAATTTTATTCCCATAACTGAAAAAACATGTTATTTTATTTCAATTTTTGTATAGGTTTATTGGTAACTGACTTGATTTATTACCTCAGGAACCATCTTTACATTGTGTTTAGGATTAAGATAAAAGCCTTGCTTTAATTAATGTACATCCATGAATAACAGATTAATATTAAAAGAATATAATTTGTGTTGTCTCTTTATCTTATTCCATGTTTTGAAGTATTAAACAATCAAGTTCTGTGGAGTCCTATGTATGTTTGTGTGTGTGTGTATTTGATTTAACCTGGCTGTGCTGTACTCAGAAAACGCTTATAGCAAATTAATTCATGTTTCAAAGATTGTTTCTTTTAAATATCTTTTATAGATTTTAGTTAATTAATCAAATATAATCTAAGCAAGAATTTTACCCAAAAATAAAAAAAACCATAATAGCTAAAAACTTTCTCAATCTATAGTAAAATCCCCCAATTATGTGGGGGCCTAATCGTATTTTTAGCTCTGCAGTATGTTGAAGCTTTTTTAGCAAGTAGTAAATATTGAGATAGGATGAGGTTGCTATGTTACACAATCGACAACTATAAATCAGCTGACCTTATACCCATATTTGGTAATATCTTTTCGATTTTTGGTAAAAATCATTTAATCTCCCCGTAAAAAGAAATTACAAACTTTTTTGGTTAGTTTAATATGTATGTAACAAAAGAATTTATTCTACTCTAAATTTGCAAGTAAACTTCAACAAAAAGATTGTTATTTGTCGATTTTGATAGGTTTTAAGATATGTATAATAAAACTCAAAATACAACGATGTTTTCAAGGGAATAAATTCGTTTTTTTAAAGTTTGATTTATTTTTAAATGGGAAGTATTTAAGACTTAATTCTCAAAACAGTACTCTTAAAAAACATTAATCAGTGACATATATCAACTTTTTCCCAGCTTCGTGAACACTTTAACAAATATTTTAACCCTTTGAGGACGATAATTTGAAACAAAAAAATTTTAAAATATTTTAAAGAAAGAGAGACAAAATTATAAATACAGTTTTTAATAAAAATAATGAAATTTAAAAAAGATGGAAGGAAAGGGAAGTGAGAGAGGGACATATAATCTCTAAAAAATGATGAAAAAACGAAACTAAAGTCGTAGTATCTTTTTAAAAAATCTTTAAGTGTAGTAACTTTTTTTGTAGTTGGGTTGATATTCAGTGATTGAACAATGGAAGAAAAAGATTAATATTCAGAGATAGGCCAATGGAAGAAAAAGATTAAGATTCAATCTAGCCAATAGAAAACTAACATACTTTTAGAAAATTGTTAGGCTAGTGTTAATGCCGGTATTATGGAGGGGTTGAGAATTTCCAAAATTATTCTTATACCCTGTTAGAACTTGAAGTCATTATTTTTAAGGAATAGGGCCTTGACGTTGGTTTGGGGTTAAATTTTCATTTTTCTCTATTCTGAATACTTCAGTAATTAAACAAGTCAGCTGTAAGTAAGTTAAATTATGAAAATACATAATTTCATCAAAAAATTAGCTGTAATATTTGCAATTGGAATATTTTTATCACAAATGGAAAATTCTATGGAATAGTTTCTCAGACCACCAATTGTACAGCAAGTATTGCCCAGGTTCTACGAAATACCAGAAAAAAAAATTGTTTTACCAGAAAAGTGGTAAAGCTGGTCAACCTGGTAAAATATACCAGTTTCGTGGTAAATTTTACCAGCAAAAATTTTAGCCAAAAAATTAGTCAAATTTTACCATTTTTTTTGTAAAATTTGACGAAACAAAAAAACCCGTTTTTTGTGTTTTAAATTAAAAACAGCTCTTCATAATCAGTTGTAGTACTTTAAAATAATGACTTCTATACAATGAAGCCTAAATTTAAAATTTTTTTTTTTTTTTTAAATTTTACCACTTTTGGAAGTTTTACCAAAAATGTGGTCAATTTTACAACTCTATTTTTCAGGTTAAGTCCGAATTTTCGGACTTAGACAAAAAAACGCAATTTGGTCAATTTTTACCAAAAAGTTGGTAAAATTTGACAAGGTATTTTTTTAGGCTAAGTCCAGATTTTTGGACTCTGACAAAAAAAATGAACTTGGTAAAATTTGACCAACTTTTTGGTAAAAATTGACAAGGTAAATTTTTAGGCTAAGTCCAGATTTTTGGACTTTGACAAAAAAAAAAACTTGGTAAAATTTGACCAACTTTTTGGTAAAAATTGACAAGGTAAATTTTTAGGCTAAGTCCAGATTTTTGGACTTTAACAAAAAAAAAAACTTGGTAAAATTTGACCAACTTTTTGGTAAAAATTGACAAGGTAAATTTTTAGGCTAAGTCCAGATTTTTGGACTTTAACAAAAAAAAAAACTTGGTAAAATTTGACCAACTTTTTGGTAAAAATTTTTACTTTTTATTGAATTTTTTCGCATAAAAGAAGCTAACTTTTTTTTAAAACCTTGAAAATTATTTCATCATTTCTTTTAAAACATCCTCCCGCATCGTCAAAAATATATCAAATTTAATATTTACTTATTTGAGCTAGCTTCATACGAATTAAAATTAAAAGAAAAAAATCCAGGTGTGTGTGTTTACGCAGATGTGCCGTGTGCATTTGAATTTATCGATTTTTCATCTTTAATATAAATATAAGCTTTCGTATATTCCCCTGAATGTTTCTAAAAGAAAGACAGAGATTTCGAATTATAGAGTAATTTCGCTACAAAACTTATATTTTTAAGTTTTGAAATTTATGGCACCTCTGTGCGCGCATGCGCACTATTGATAAGCTTATGATTATTTGAATATAGAGTGCCAAAAATAATTATTAGTTTTGATTCAATTTAATCAAATATTTTGAATCAAGAAGTAAATTACTACTCAATTTTCTCTAAATATTTAAATTTGTAGAATTTACAATTTGTTTGGAAGATTTTTTTTAAGCAAGATGTTTAAAAATGTGGCAAAATTGTGGAACAACAATGTTTCATGATTTCTATATTTATGTTGTCTTTGCCAACCGGAAATACCACCGAGATGGGTTTTTAAAAGATGAATGCCACATTTTTTCGGCGTTTTTTAGACATTGAACGTTGACGATAGAATTTCAAACAGAGTATGTAACATAAAAATACTGAATTTTAAATTATTTTTTTAGCAATTTTTCTAATGTCTAACACAGCTCTAAATAGATGCATTAATTAATATGCAGCAAAAATGGATTGAAGATAATCTTTTTTTTTCTATGAAGGCCGTACCATCAAAAGCGAAATAATTAAATAAATCATTGTATATTAGATTTCGCGAATGTCGCGCTTGTTATTCATAGCGTAAAAAATGTCGAAAAAACGCGGCAATATCTTTTAAGAACCCGGCCGGAAATAGATTCTATATGGTTAACAACTATATATATATTTAAATATTTTTTTTTAATATTGAATGCACTATATTTTTTTATATTCTATCGAATATATATTTTATATGTCATTACAAAACTATATTACATTTAATATTAACATTAAAAAAAAAAAACATCAATTTAAACTTTCGTAACCCTGTAATTAGGTATTGGCTTCAGAAGTACAGTTCACCACGGTCCACGCTTGAGCTAGCATCACCAGCATGGCTCTGCCTAGGCTTATAATTAGAAAGGCCAGGGTATTATTATTACAGGTATTGTGTCTTTAAAGGGACTGTGAACGTAAATTTTTCTCATCTTAATATCAAATCTTAACATTATCTTATTCATAATATCTCACAGATAGAGCAAAACGCGCTTTTGTTTGCTTAAAAAACGGCTTTTTCCGACGATTTTTATAAGGTACAGGGAAAGGAAGAAATTTTCCGTATTATATAAAATGTCCATTAAATTGATTTTTTGGTATTATCCTCTTAGAAATTTTTTTTTCAATATTGAAAATTTGAGTCCCCCCCCCCCCCCCCCCCCCGACAGCGAACTATGAACTCTGGCCGCAGCGCTCGGCTCCCTAGCCTGCCTAGCCGCAGCGCTCGGCCCACTTGCCTGCCTATTATTTATTTCAAAGTAAGGGAAGAGTGGTTTTCTAGGGGCTGGGTTTTCTCTGCTTGAGTAGACACTCTGAGGGAAACCGCGAGAATCCTAGTGCTCTAACTCTTTTTATTTGTTTCCTAAAGTGGCACCTCCGCCCCAACCCTTCCTTTGTTACCTACATTTTATTGTGTTTTAGTCAAAATTTATTATAGGTATTAAAACTGTGGCAGTTTACAGTGACAGCGACAGAAACTCTATGCATGTAGCCATGGCGGACGAAGCTGTTAGAATTGGTCCAGCTGCCTCACAACAGAGCTATCTCAGGGGAGATACTATTTTAAAGGTATATTATACCAGAGAGAGGAGATACTGTTTATTAAACTAGTGCCAAAAGTTTTATAATTACGTTTACATTTTCGTTGGTTTACAACTTTCGACATCAGGACTTTAGTGAATTTTGATTGGTTAGCTCAATAGGTTGAGTGTTCGAACGTTTCAACCACTAATATTAATCCAAGGGGTAATTTTGTTAATCATCATTGAGGATTTACATCAATTTATCGACCATTGTTTTGTCTTATCCCTTTATATCTCTGACATTATACTGTTAGGTATTAGTTTTAGATGGACATTACAAGAATTGATTGATTAAAATAATCCTTAAATAAAAGTAACAGGATGTTTGTTTGTCTTCGTTTGTAGCGAAATATCTAGCGTACGTACACGTCTCTCCTCTACATTGAAGCTTATTGTATGTCTCGGAAAGGTTTTAATTTATACATGGATTTTTTTATAGGCCTAAGAAAAATTACCCCAAAAATTTTATTTTTTAAAAACTTTGAAAAATTAAAATTCAAGGTAGTGGGTCGGCTCTTTCCCAGCCCCCCCCCCCCCCCCACCTCCCCACACCTTTCACATTGCAAAAAAATGGGTGTTGTTTTTTGCTTAATGGTGTGATTGATAATTTAAATTGAAACTTGGAAGAATCTACCTATTAAGATTTAGAATAACTCTTATATGCATCATCCTATTATATAAAGCAGTAAGACTTTTTTTCTAAATAACTACTGATCCGATTGGGTTCTCTATTTTAGGTAGGCATCACATAGGTCCTGAGTTGGTTTTATTCTATTTTCTGATCATATTTAAGCCTTAAGATGGATTTTTTTTACTTTTTCTATTGAAACTAAAATAAAAAAATGTTGGGATCTATTTCAACTCACCACTAACTCAAGTGCCCCTAGAGGCCTCTAGGGGCTTAGTTACTATTGACCATACACTGTATTATCTTAGGTTGCGGCGGAAACCGGCTCCGATGCTGTACATCCTGGCTATGGATTTCTCTCCGAGAATGTCGAGTTTGCTAATCTTTGCCAGGTAAATGCAGGGAGGGAGGGGACAATGGGCTGTTAACTACACGTGTCCCCAAACTTTTATAATAACGTATTCTTATTCGTTGGCTTAACAACTTTGGGGATTAAGTGATCCCTGATTGGTTGGTACATTAAGTTGAGTGTCCAAACGTATCAACCACAAAAGGTAATCTATGTAAGGGGTAATTTTGTGTATCATCAATGGGGTTGTACATGTACAGTACATCAATTTGTCGACCATTGTCTTATCCCTTAAGATTCTTGGGTAAATGGATATATTATTACCTGGATGTTACACCAGTTTTTCATGTACTCTAATAAAGCGGTACTCACAGCGGGCTAAAATAAAGATACACCCTTATTCCTCCCTTACAACACCCCCTTACCTCCTTCTGGGTAAACGATCTGACCAATATATGAAGTCCATGTTAGGAACCTAAATTCATGACAACAAATTTCCATGATATGTCATTAATAATATCCACGTGTATTTTATATCCCTGGACAGGTAATATTTTCCATTTGACTGCAGGGAGGGAGTGGATATTAGACTGGAAGTTATACTGGTACCCAAAGTTTTATAAACACGTTAGCTCACAACTTTAAATCTTGATTGGTTCATTCAAACTAGCAGTGTCTGAACTAATCTAAGGTGTTGTTTTGTTCAATATATTTGGGGATTTATATATGTATATTTCGTTCATTATCTTGTCCACGGTCATTAGTGTGAGGAATGGGGTTGACAACACACCCCTTAAAATTAAAATTATGTAGATTCCCCCCCCCCCGTTTTTTAAAAACCTCTAAGATTACATCCCTTCCCGTAAAAACCCTGTGCACGCCACTGTACTGCTTACGTTTTTTTCTGGTTAATTTCAAGAATGTAATATTATATTAATAAGAATGATACCTACCTTTTAATTTAAATTTTTTTTTTTTTTATCAGGAGAAAGGAGTTATATTTGTTGGTCCACCGTCCACTGCCATTAGAGATATGGGTATCAAGTCTACATCTAAGGTAAATGATAGAGTAGCTACTCAGGAACTTATTTTGGTTGATTTCAAGTAGAAAAAAATAACACTCTATACTATACCGGAGTAACAGGATGTCTGTTCATTTGTCCTGTACGATCTCAATCTTCTGGTCTTCCATAATTTTCAGGGAATGTTTATGCTGTTTTTTTGGCGGGGGGGGGGGGGGTATGACACCGCTTCTTGGAAAAATGACCTCGAATATTTTCATTGGTAAAAACCCTCCAACCATCCTCTTTTAAGACGAAACACAAGTAGGCTCTAGGAAAAGCAACTGTGTATTTAAAAGAAGTCTGTCGTTACAATTTTTCTAATATTTAACCTGTTTTTTAGATGATCATGGAAGCCGCTAACGTACCTGTAATCCACGGTTACCACGGAGAGGACCAGAGCCTGGACACCTTGAAGGCGGAGGCAGACAAGATCGGGTTCCCTGTTATGATCAAGGTGGGAACAAGGACAAGTATGTCCACATGTACCGAAATAAAATAGTAAATAATATAAATATAAAACAGGATGTTTAATATGGACAATGACATAATATATTTCAACTTCAAGGCTCGATTATAACATTATACCTTAGGTATAATTCTGGGAATCAATGTTAAAAAATAAAAGGAATATGTAAGTTATATAAATTAGATATATGTATGTAAAGAAATGTAGTGTTATATTTTTCTACCATTGTGTAATGATATATAGTACAGTCAGACGGAGTGACGGCATACCTTATTGTAGAGTAGCTGCTAAATTTTATATTGTTTTTATTTTTCTACCTGTGGAAAACTGTTATTTGATATTGTCATAGGCTGTCCGCGGAGGGGGTGGCAAGGGTATGAGGATTGCCATGACCGCTGGCGAGTTCGAGGCCCAGCTGGAGTCTGCCAAGCGCGAGGCGATGAAGTCCTTCGGTGACGAAGTGATGCTCCTGGAGAAGTTTGTTGTTGACCCCAGACACGTAGAAGTTCAGGTCAGTTTTGTTCCAGGGGAAATTATCAGGAACGCATGGGCTTTTTATTTCACTAGTCCCCAAAGTGTTATAATAACGTTTCCTTATTCGTTTGCTTAACAACCTTTGAGACTTTTATTTAATTTTAATTGGTTGCTTCATTATGTTGATTGCTAAAACGTTTCTACCACTAATTGTAATCTTCAGAAGGGGCAATTTTGTGTATCATCATTGGGGATGTATATCAATTTATCGGCCATTGTCTTATCCCTTTATATCCCTGGGAAATTATACTTGATTAATGCCTATGGAGAGAGATGGTTGATTTAAAACGTAGTTAGACATTTGTATAAAGTTCCAAACATTCTTACTGCCTTGCTAAAATCTTCTAACAACCTATCTCTATTTAGGATGTACCCAAGCCTGGTTTTCACTGCCTACCCCAGCGGGCTGCCTTGCTAAAATCTGTGCTCAACTTCTTAAAGAAGGCTATTCAGGAATGGGTTATTAAATGATTTAAGACGAAGTAAAATATTGTTTAAGTTTAAAAAAAGATTGTACTAAAATAATTTACGTTTCTGTAGACACAACGGGAAACATGGTTCTTATGGGATAGGACAAAAGACGAAGTATTGAAATTAAATCAAGATTTACCTAATAAAATTAGGTACTCAAAGTTTTTGAGTTGACGAATAAGTAAACTTGTTTCTGAAACTTTGGATACCATTATGATATTTACACCATATTTTACCCTCCCTGCCTGGGGTTTAGGTCTAAATTTATCTAATATTAGTACTTGTTTGGGACAGGGATCTAAAGGGACAAGACAATGGCGGATAAATTGATGTACATCAGCAATGATGATACACAAAATTACCCCTTCTGTGGAGTATAATTAGTTGTTGAAAGCTTTAGACACTTAACTTGATTAATCAACCATTCAAAATTCAATAAAAGTCCCTAGAGTTGTTAAAGTAACGAAGAAGAAAATAAAGCTTTGGGGACTAGTGTAATAAACAGTCCACTTCCTTCCTTCATTTAATCCTCCATAACTTAGGACCCCGCGTTCCACGACTCCATACGCCACGTGAAGCATATAATCAGTAATGCCGAGTACTATGGCCCCAGCCTGTTCTTGTTAGCCACGGATGTTGTTACTGCTTATGTTTTCCAGGTAAGCTTTCCCTTTATTTTTTCTCGTTCTGCGTTTTCAAAGATGTTTAGTTAGATAAGTTTGCTGATTTTTTTGCCACGTGTCAAGATGCCTGTAGGAAATGAATGAGGGGGGAGAGGGGGAGTCGAACCTACACACTTTTATTTTTGCTTTCAAAAGAAAAAATTTAGGTGTGAGAGTAAGGGGGAGGGGGGGGAAGTTCTGACACATTTGCGTAAACAGCGAGTATAGGCTTTATCTTTGGGACGGACGGACGGACGGACGGACAGACATCGTTCTACTTTGTATTATAGATTAGATATTTAGTAGGGAGGGATGGGACATTGGGCTGTAAATTACACTAGCCCCCAAAGTTTTCAAATAACATTTTCTTATTCTTTGGCCTAACAACCTTGGGTACTTTTATTGATTTTTTATTGGTTGGTTCATTAAGTTGAGTGTCCTAACATTTCAATCACTTATTGTAATCTACAGAAGGGGTAACGATGTGTATCATCATTAGAGATGAACATCAATTTATCAGCCATTGTCTTATCCCTTTATATCCCTGTAATTATCTAATTAACTAATGAGCAATTTTATTCCAGGTTGAATATCAGTGATACGAGGTCGAATGGGGCCGGTGCCCAGCAAATCCAGGAGGTTGCGCAACAGTTTTCGGCCAGAGCAGTAGAATCAAGAAAAATATGTTTAAGTGTTGTTTCAATCAATAAAGATAAAAATGAAAACAATTTATTTTTTATTTTTGCGATTTATAATGTTTTTCTATAATTAAGGTCAGTCGTTTTTTACCACTTTCTCGTGATTTTTACCACCCGTTTTTACCACAATTTTTGGTAAATTTTTACCATATTTACCCTATTTCTGGTAAAATTTTACCAATTTAGGGCAAAAATATTACCAGGTGTTGAACAGTTTTACCACTTTTTCGGTAAAATCTTACAGAAATTTGCGGTAAGATTTTACCAAAAAAGTGGTAAAAATTGGTCAAAATCTGGTATAAATTTGCGTCCTAAAATGGTAATATTTTACCGGAAATCTGGTAAAATTTTACCGATAATTGTGGTAAAAATCGCTGGTAAAAAGCGTGAGAAAGTACCACAAAAAGTGTTTTTACCACGGTTACGGTAAAATTTTACCACCTTTTAAATCGTATAGGCTGGTAAAATTTTACCATAAAAGTGGTAAAAACTAGGTTTTTTTATGGTATTAATTCCGTCCTGGGTGATTGTGAAGCTTGATGAAATCCAGAAGCCATTGATTTATGTCTGCCAGGACGGTCAATTCAACTATTCTACAGCTAGGAGCAATGGTTATAGGAGCCTTACACAATTTCTGATAGGGATGATACAATATCAGGACAATTTAAGTTGGAATGGGAAAAATGAAAACAAGACCTTTGAAGAGCAGAAAGAGGAAATTTATGAATATAACTACACTAGTCAAGTTGCTCAGACTGGCAAATCTGTAAATGAAAAAGCTGATGCTGAATCAGAAGTTATTTTAATTGTTCTCTTTGGAATACGCACAAAGTTAAAGCAGACAATTTCACTACACTTATGAAATCAACAGAAAGAAACTCATTCTTGCAAAACATAGCATTTATGTCCTTCACATAGCAAATTCTTGCAAAACATAGCATTTATGTCCTTCACATAGCAAATTCTTGCAAAACATAGCAAATTCTTGCAAAACATAGCATTTATGTCCTTCACATAGCAAATTCTTGCAAAACATAGCAAATTCTTGCAAAACATAGCAAATTCTTGCAAAACATAGCAAATTCTTGCAAAACATAGCATTTATGTCCTTCACATAGCAAATTCTTGCAAAACATAGCAAATTCTTGGAAAACTTAGCATTTATGTCCTTAACATAGCATTTTGGTCCTTCACATAGCAAAATCTCACAAAACATAGGTTTTTCTGACCTTTTTCTACCAGGAGATCAGAACTAAATCAGAACACACATAACAAGAGTTTTACATAATTTAACTCTGCATAAATTATGATAATTCATTATTATTACCCCTCCCCCCCCCCCCCTATTTAAAATTTACCCCTGCATAAATTATGATAATTCTTTATTATTACCCCTCCCCCCCCCCTATTTAAAATTTACCCCTGCATAAATTATGATAATTTATGCTGAGTTAAATGTACTGTTTGAACTTCTATCTAACAGGATATGAGAACTTAATCAGAACACACATAACAAGAGTGTTTACATAGTTTACATAGCTGGCCTCTTTTGTGTCCATCATATGACATGGGAGGTGGTGCCATGTAGGAAAAGTGGCATTGCATTCTTGGGAATTTAGACTGCATAAAATGCTCCTCAACCTCCTTCCCATGTCATATGATGGACTGAAAAGGGGCCAGCTATGACGCCTTTTAGGCCCTAGAATGCAATGCCACTTTTCCTACATGGCACCATAGCTGGCCTCTTTTGTGTCACAACCTCCCAGTTCTCATATCCTGTTAGATAGAAGTTCAAACAGTACATTTAACTCAGCATAAATTATCATAATTTATGCAGGGGTAAATTTTAAATAGGGGGGGGGGGAAGGGTAATAATAAAGAATCATCATAATTTATGCAGGGGTAAATTTTAAAAATAGGGGGGGGCGGAGGGGTAATAATAATGAATTATCATAATTTATGCAGAGTTAAATTATGTAAAACTCTTGTTATGTGTGTTCTGATTTAGTTCTGATCTCCTGGTAGAAAAAGGTCAGAAAAACCTATGTTTTGTGAGATTTTGCTATGTGAAGGACATAAATGCTATGTTTTGCAAGAATTTGCTATGTTTTGCAAGAATTTGCTATGTTTTGCAAGAATTTGCTATGTGAAGGACATAAATGCTATGTTTTGCAAGAATTTGCCATGTTTTGCAAGAATTTGCTATGTTTTGCAAGAATTTGCTATGTGAAGGACATAAATGCTATGTTTTGCAAGAATTTGCTATGTTTTGCAAGAATTTGCTATGTTTTGCAAGAATTTGCTATGTGAAGGACATAAATGCTATGTTTTGCAAGAATTTGCGATGTTTTGCAAGAATTTGCTATGTGAAGGACATAAATGCTATGTTTTGCAAGAATTACCTATGTTTTGCAAGAATTTGCTATGTGAAGGACATAAATGCTATGTTTTACTTATGTCCTTCATCTTGCAAAATCTTTGTTAAGGGAGACAAGTTATGCCCTTCATCTAACAAATTCTCACATAAGGGATGCTACTTATGTCCTTCCTAGGAAGGTGACTTCTGTCCTAATTAAGGAATGACTTTGTTTTCTTTCCATGATCCTAGATTTGAAATCTGCATAAAATTTTAAGGATTTTTTATAAAATTCGTTTTTTATATAATTCATTATTTAAAAGCGCAAATCCAATTTAAGTTAATAAATTTTGACCAATAGGATAGGTGGATTGGAAACTACCTGCGCTCTAATTGGTTGAATGATGTACGTCACTTAAAGGGCGAATATAGGTTTGATATGATATGAGCTTATATGAAAGGTGCAATTCCATAGATTATAAATAACTTAAAAATATTGACATATTCAATTGTATAAGTCTGTTTATAGCTTAAAACCCGTCAATCTCGAAAAAAAAAATTTGTAACTAGTGTGGTTCCCTAAGAACTCAAACACCCTAGCATCACACAAGGCTTCGTGGCAAGGTTGAATTAAAAAGCTTTCGTTAAATGATAGTCGTAATAACGTGGAAACCAATTAATCAGGGGTAAACATACCCTCCTTCTACCTTCATAAAGTAAATTATTTAAAAGTTAAAAAAACATCAAATAATGTAAAAAGTAAAAAAAAATTAATCAATAAAATTTTCTTGGAGGAAGAATGATTTCAAATCCCTGTTTTTTTGTGGCCGTGTGTGTGTGTGTTGAAAATGCGTACAGAAGGGTTGTTTATATCATCATGAATTAATCAAAGATCTCTGTACAGAAAATAAACTTTAAGACGTGTTATTTACCCTGTCAATACTCCTGATGCCTTTCTACGCAAATTATTTTTATGCTTTTTAAAAAATTAAATAAACTAGTATATAATCTACAATAATAAACATTTAAATTATCTTTTAAGGTGCGTGCCAATGTAATAGTCAATCAAACTTAAGCAAAATAGTCAAAAAAAAGTCTTGTAAAGGGCTAAATAAAACGATTTTGTCGGCAATCTCATTTATTATATGTTCAATTGAAACAGAAAATTGCAAAATCTACTTAAGGATTTTTTTGAATTTTTAAATTTGGCATAGATATTCTAAAACTATGTAATGGCACCTTTGATATAAGCTCATATCATATCGAACCTATATTCGCCCTTTAAGCTTCTCCAATCAGGGCGCAGATAGTTTTCAATCCACCAATCACAGATGTCAAAATTATTTAACTTAATTTGTATTTGCGCTTATAGATAAAGAATTATACAAAAAACGAATTTTATAAAAATTCCTTAAAATTTTATGCAGATTTCAAATCTATTATATTCATTAAAATTCTTTCCAATTTTTAAAGCTTAATACATATACAAGTCCAACAAATCCATCCTGTGAACGGGTTGAAAATTTACAGATGACCAATGACACTATTGCACATTGCAAGAAACCATGTTTGACAATGAGCTTTGAGTTGGACGAAATCGGTCGTATTTATCACAATGTTGATGATGGCTATGTCCACTTCAGTATCAAGAAGGAAGTTAACATGATTACAGATGTGTATGGCTATGATGTGCTTAGTTCCATTGTTGATCTTGGATCTGCTCTTGGTCTCTGGCTAGGTCTTTCTGCACTTGGTATTGTCAACACACTGATTCACTTTGCTGTAACATACAAAAGTAAATGTTATCACAAATTTCTTAGAAAATAGGAAAACTGCACTCAAAACTTTTTGCAGTAGAATAACTTCAAGTTTTGATCTGTTTTAAGACAAATTTGTGTGTGTTAATATGTTTAGCATATTTAAAATTCTCTTATTAAGATTTAGTTCGTGTTCAAAACTATTTTTCTCATATTCATTCGAATCCGGTGGATAGGAACCAGTTCTAATACATACGAAAAAACTATGTCTAGCATCGTATTATATCCAGCTTTCTATGAATATAAAATGTACAATCATAAGACTAAAACCAGTTTTTTAGCTGGTGCCTTCGGCACCTCGGGGCTAAAAAAATCTTCCAATTTTTATCATTTACAAAACGGCCTGCTTTATTGCATCAAGATCCATGACAGATCTATATAGGAAATAAACGTCTATTAATGAGCTCGAGTCTTCCATTGGTAAAGTGTATATAACTCATAGTGCTCCAATAATCCTCATTAAACTCTCATTGACAAAAGCGATAGGACTTTTATTCTATTTGTTTATGGAATGAATGGAGATGCGATCCCCAATTTTCAAAATTCTTTGAACGTATGAATAAGACTTTTACAGAAATGCTTCGCATCTAGTCTATCCACCTATGTTTAATATAAAGTTTACACCATATAAGAGTAGAATCTAAATATTTGATTGACGTGCCCCTGCAATTATCAAGCATAACTTAGGCACGAGACACAATTACTGGTACTTGCTTACATGTGGTAGACTGGATCACCGAAACCCCCCCCCCCGCTTAGTTTTGACAAAAATCAAAAATAAGGGGGGGGTAGTTTTTTAATGTCTGGAAAACGGCAAGGAGGAAAAAAGCACGGCAAGGCAAAGAATTAACCCCCCCTCTTAATTTTGAAGAAAATCAAAAATAAGGGGGGGGGTAGTTTTTTCACTGTACAACACGCCAGAAAGTTGAGTGAGAATAATCAAGTACATCCATGTCCCCATGAAAACACTTCTGATATATTCTCCTTAAGACTACCTGTTCAGGGATACATCAATTACCAAAATCAGTCAATAAATAAGGAAATTATGCTCCAAAACATGAATATCCCTGTTATAAGGTTTCCCCTCTGGTATACTGGATTTACTTGATTTACCTCACTCAACTTTCTGGCGTGTTGTACAGTGAAAAAACTACCCTACCCTTATTTTTGATTTTCTTCAAAATTAAGGGGGGGGTTAATTCTTTGCCTTGCCGTGCTTTTTTCCTCCTTGCCGTTTTCCAGATATTAAAAAACTACCCCCCACTTATTTTTGATTTTTGTCAAAACTAAGCTGGGGGGGGGGGGGGGGTTTCGGTGCTCCGGTCTTCACATGTAAGCAAGCACCCAATTACTTTAGCTAGGCCCGAGGCACCTTTTGTATACTTTTATGTATTTATAGGCATATCTTTACCAATATAATACCATATATGGGTAATGCTAGCCTAATCATGGTAAATTGCAGGCATAGTCTAGGTAGCATTAGATTTTTAAAAATTGAAAAATTTTGTGGTCAGTCCATATTTGGACTCAAATATCAATATATCTAATGGGTTTAAATATTAAATTTTTCGTTCACAAAGGAAGTATTAATTAACACCTAAATTTATAATTTTGTTCAGAGAGGAAGGGTTTATATTTTCAATATTAATATTGGAATAAAAATATTCATTTTTGTGGTCAGTAAAGGTAATAAAATAATAAACAAATTTATGAATTTCTTGGGTTGGCCATTTTTCGTTACGTGGGGGGAAGGGGGAAATTTTACAACCTCACAGATTTTTTATGACTTTGAGGTAAAACGCCAAATTTATATATATTTTGAAAAATAATCACCAAATCTGGACTTTATCATTTCTACCTTTTTTAATCTAAAACTCTCACTGCCTGTTTATCTTTTAGATGAGTGTACTAATAGATCATTGGGTATATACATCAATTTATCGTTCATTGTCTTATCTCTTGAATAAAAGTTTTAAAACAAGAATGAAAACATCAATAAAAGCGAAGCGAATTTTACATACAATTGAATCCATGCATATTAAAATATTACTGACAGTAATATATACATCAGTCTATTGTCCATTGTCTTATCTCTGAATAAAAGTTTTAAAACAAGAATGACAACATCCATAAAAGCGAAGCTAAGTTTATATACAATTGAATCCATTAATATTACAATATTACTGACAGTAATATATACATCAATCTATCGTCCATTGTCTTATCTCTGAATAAAAATTTTAAAACAAGAATGACAACATCCATACATATTAAAATATTTTATGGCTTTTGTTTGAGTCATTTTTAGGGTCTTTATGAAGCTAATAATAATCTGAGTAGCCATTAGACTGATTCAGTTCTGCCTTTATAGAATAATAACACTGGTTTTCGCCTATTTTCTTAGTGTTGGGGTTCTTAAATTTTAGACTTGATTTGAAATGTTATAGTATAAATGAGTGTGCATTCACTTCTGTATATAATCACGTTCACTTACTGTTTTATATTCGCAAAAAGACAAAATAACAAATTGATTCAAGACATGTTGTTTTTTCAATTATGAGAAATTTGTAAGAAGTAGTTTATACTATTTTGATTTATTATTACTTAGATCTTACGCAAGATTATCCTGTACTCTGATGAAGTGAAACTTGTAGCTGGCTAATATAACGATACCCCTATCCAGCCCCTTTAACCTGTCCAATCCCCTTCTACTAGGTAAACGAACTAACAGTTAAATGATGTCCATTAAAGCAACCTAAATTGACGACTATTTTCCTCCTGCCATAATATGCATGTAATTAGCGGCTTTGATGATTTAAAATGTAATTAAAATGTGGAAGGGAATGTTCACCAAGTACATGATAGTAATTGAAGTTTATCCATATCGAACCATGAATCAGGGAGGGAGGGTACATTGAACTGTAAATTATAATAGTGTTCAGTGATTGAAAATACGTTCTTTCATTTTTTAATTGATGAGGGTTAATATTGTTTATCTTGATTGGAGAATGTACATAAATTTTTTAACCATTGTCTTATCCCTTATGAACCATGATTAGGATACAAAATAAAGAAAAGAATTGCTACATTTCTAAATTGCAATAGCCATTCTCCGCCCATTTTATACAACCCCTCCACCCCCCCCCCTCACCGATTTACTGACCCCTTTGATTTTATTACTTCCCTTACTTTAGCTTAAATCCAACCCAGGGTATCTAAAGGGATAAGACAATGGGCGATACATTTATGTACATCCTCAATGATGATACACAAAATTACCCCTTCTGTAGAACACAATTAGTGCTTGAAACGTTTGGATACACGACTTGGACACACGACAAGGTTGTAAGGCCAACGATTGAGAAAACGTTATTATAAAACTTTGGGGACTAGAATAATAAACAGCCATTTGTCCCCTCTGTCTATGAATCTAACCACTTCCTTTTTTTCTAGTAAAAGTATTAGTAACTCGTCCATAGTCTCTATATCCCCAAACTATAGTTTTATCAGGGAGGAAGGGGACATTGGGCTGCTTATTAAACTAGTCACCAACGTCTCAAAATAACATTTCCCTATTAGTTTGCTTTACAACCTTGGGGACTTTTATTTAATTTTGATTGGTTGATTCATTTAATTTAGTGTCCAAATGTAGGGAAAATTTTGTATATCATGATGATGTAAATCAATTTATCGGCCATTGACTTATCCATTTGGATTCTAGATTTTTATCCTTTTTCTTGAACATTGTTGGTGTTCTCTTAAACCAACTGATTTCCGTTGGTCGCACTTTTGATTTAGGCTGTTTTAAAAGAATTTAAAGATAATATTGACATATTAACTTTTTTATAATATAACGACACATTTATTGCAGGGTCTAGACAATTATGAGATTGAGATCTTATTGGACAATCACACATACATTTGCCTATTGTAGAAAAGGATATATACGTGGATATTGTGACAAGGGAGAAATAGTGGTCTATTTAAATTGCTAACAGTGAACTCCCTTATTGGTTAGTTCGATAATTCATTAGGAGTGGAGTACAGGAAATGAGGTTAAAAATTGAGCACGCACATACATAAATAGAAGAGTTATAGGATTAGGGGGGGGGGGGGTTATTCATTATTCCATTTATTAATAAAAGTTTTGAGGGAGGGCCATAAATAACCCAATACTAATACTTTAATAACAAGGATGACAACATCCATAAAAGCGAAGCACTGAAACTGTAGGACAAACGAACATTAACACTTGTATAGTGTCAGAACTGAATAATCACAATATACAAGTTGAAGCAAAAGTGTAAATTTGTTGAAAAACTGCTTGATACAGGATAATGTTTTGGACATACTTACATTTTTAGAAGTTGATTATAGAGTTGCTTTGCTTGAAACATTATACTTTGTTGTCCAAAGAATTGAAGTTTGAAATCGATAGGACAATTCTAACATGCCTAAATTAACTAAAAAAGCTATCTGTTTGTGACGGACGGAGGTACGGACGGAACGACTCTAATTATAGAAAAACTTCCCTTTTAAAAAATTCTCATAGGTAGACATTATATATCATACATCAGGGGAAGGGGGGAGGGGCTATATACTGTTTAAACGTTTGTCTAAACGAAGCTTTTCTATAATTTGTCCGTCTGTGCTCCATTAATTCATGCATGCTAGTATTGTTTAGATTATGCAAGAGTAGCAACTATGTAATACTTTTTGTTTATACATATACATTTATGTTAATGTTTGATTGTACTACCATTTCGCTTTTATGGATGTTGTCATCATTGCTGATATAAACCCAACCCACCCCCTTTCATATTATGGAAGTAACTTTGGATACTAATGTAATTAACAGCTCAATTTCTCCTCCCTCCCTATGTATTGCAGACAGTTTTCCGCGGATATTTAGATAGATAGTAATTTAGATAATTATAATGGTAAATTGCGATGATAAGATTACTACGGATTTTAAAATAAAATAATCATTTCAATGATTTTCATATCTATCGCATTGTATAATAGACAATTTTCCGCTGATATTAAGATATAAAGTACCCAAATTTAGATAAGAATAATCAATTTAATGTAAAATGTATTCTATGTAAATGATTTTCATATATATATTGCATTGTATTACAGACGGCTTTTTTAATTAGCAGTGTCTTAACTTTTCAACTAAGTAATAATTTAAATATTATCATTGGGTACAAATATCAATTTATCATCCATTGTCTTATCTCTTGAGATCCCTGGTTGTGAATATATGTAGAGATTGTAAGATTAATTTAAGAAAAGAAAAACAAGGATAAACAATGATATATCTTGGATAAAAGATTTGATGTCTGTACTAATTGATCTCGCTAACCCCCAAAATATGTAGGTAGAAAGAGGGGGTTTCGTTGACTTTAATTAACTAGTTATTTATCGCATCATATTATAGACATTTTTCCGTGGATTTTAAATTTGAAACAAAAATATTATAACAGGAAAAAGGTTAAATCATAATGGTACCCATCTTATATAATTATAGTGGTACCCAATCGCGATGATATGATTTTCATATATATTGCATTTTATTACAGACAGTTTTCCGCAGATATTAAGAAATAAAGTACCCAAATTTGAATAATTATAATGATACCCAAACTTGTATAAAACTTGTATAATATATATCTTGGAGAGATTTGGTGTTTTTAAATGGTAAATAGATACTCGTGTCTGTCTCGGATTTTTATTGCTCTGATTAGCATTTAATTATTTTTAATAAACTTGTAAAATCATAAAGTTCATGAGAAGTTTGGAGATTAGTAATAAAGGGTTAGAAATTAAAAAAAGTGGATGTCTAGGGCAATAAAATCCTGACCTGATTTTTTAATATTTTTATTCGGCCAAAATATTAAAATTTACATTCAATTTCACACGTCCCTAAATATCAATATTTTAATGGTATTTAACACCTTCATATTATTTTTTATTAAATTTCTACCCAGCATATGCCTGGTAAATTGTATGTGATTTATTAATGTTATATGCTTATTAAAACATTATGTTTATTGTTAAAGTAATCATGTAACCATTTTGTTCAAGTATGTATGCCTACAACCATAGTTTGATTTACGTCACAAGTTAACGTACAGACACTTAATTAAACAGACAAACGCTTAGATCCTTATTATAAGTTGATGTTATAGCTTGCACTTCTTAAAATATCTCAGTTATTTATTGACTCTCTAACCATCAAGTTCTTCTGGCTTTAAAGGTAATGACTTAGTTGTTTGGCATGCATTGTAGTTTAAATTTAGGACCCTCAGTACATGAATTGCATGAATTGAGCTTAGGCCTTATGTTAGAACTCTAACACTTAGCACAATTCAATGCTTAGGACTTGGGGCACTTTCTGTCCTACACTACTTATGATTATTATCACTTATCCTGTAAATATTTTCATACTTAACTTATTCACTTGTAATGTAAATACACTTTATAAAACCATCTTCCTTCTTGAGTGCTTAATATACTTATATAATACCGATCGAATATCATAACCAACCATTTATTCTTAGTTTAAAGCAATATAATACCTCGCGTGGGTCTTTTGTTGAGCTACCACCAGCTCAACCAAATTCGTATTATACTTGTGGGAATAGAGGGATAAGCATTCTAAATTGACGAACCGATGATGAGAATGTCTATGTGTATTGCAGTAAAAGTAGGATTTTTAGTAGTACTCATAGAAGAGCGATCTCCATACCATGATATTGGACAAGCGCCCCATTCGCACTACCAATGGTGCAACTTACCGGTTGTATCTTAGAAAATTTTTTTTGCTTCAAAAATTTTTTTTCTTTTTTTTCGAGCGTACCCGAACCGCCTAAGGCAAGTATTTTTACCAAAATCGAACAGTTGTAATTTTAGCAAAATCGGATTTTTCAAAGTTTGTGAAACTATTTGAGACCAAAGGACAGCTAGCTGTAGGCATTTGAAGCTATAGGGACTGAAAGGCACGACACAAATGCAATTGAGAGCCTCGTGTACGAGCAGTTGCAACTAGATGACACTCTAGAGGCCCTAGAGAATGCTAGTATATTTGTGGCCATTGGTCGCCGCCCTAGGGGGACACTCCCACTGGTTGACACTCTAGAGGCCCTAGAGCATACCGGAACATGGGAACCTCTCTAGCTGTACCTCTCTTTAGTAAATCGCTTAAGTTGGAATAATCTATGATTGAGCTATGTGCAAAATTTTGATTTTTGGACTTAGTCAGATTTTTGAGATTTGGGAATTGTGCTAAGTGGCAAAGTATATATGTAAATCTTTGGACTTTCGGAAATTTTCTAAGTGTTGAAATACTTGAATCTTTGATACTTAAACCAGAACTTACTGGGAATCAAGCATGGAGTAACTTTTCATTTTATAAGAAATCAAAATATTATTTATAAAGGACTATTTTGAATTGTCTGATTAAATGAAAATTTAGGAGCAAATCTTATAGAACACGAAGAAAGCTGTTAGTTGGGATACATATTGTCTTTAAAGGAAGCCTGCAAGAAATACAGCGTTGTAACTGCTGAAAGACTGCCACAAGTAGACCCCATACACAAAATTTGAAGCCTCAAGCTTCAATAACAAAAAAGTTATGGACCTTCTAAAACGGCATTTTGTGTTACATGAAATTTTTGAAAAAATTTTAATGCTTCTATGAAAAATTTTAAAAATTAACTACGTGGCCGAGAAGCAAAATTAAAATCCCATCTTTATCAAATTTTTAGGTTGCCAGTAACCATACATATTTTGTTTAGCAATTTAATCATAATTTTCACTGTTAAATGAGAAACAATTAACTATTTATTACATGAATTTAATAGAGCCCACCGCTCGACATCCCTACTCCACCGCTAGGAGAATATGTGTCGCTAAATACAACAAACTGAAACAGCTGATTGACTACGCATTGTTGTGAAAATATTATTCTCGACTCAACGATAAAAATTAAATTTGTATATTTAATTAAAGCATTAAGCTAAAAGTAAAATTTCCATTCGAAAATTATTGGGTTGCTATTTGAGGGAGGGAGAGGACAATTTATTTCTAAACAAGGATGACAACATCCATAAGTAGCGAAGCACAAAAAGTCGTAGATGGGAATACGTACAGGTAGATTTAAAAGGTTTTTACTAAAATCAAGAATAGATTTATTGGATAAGATAAATATGAAACCTTGTTTTATTTTGTATGATGACGATGGTCAAAGTAAATTATATTAAAGATGCTCATAACAATGGGAAAAATTATTTTGATACTGATATCCAATAAAAGTTTGAAAATTGGATCAAAATAAACAAAGATCTTGGGAAATATGTAAAACATATAAAAATAGCCAAAAACCTGATGAAAGGCAGTCTGGCCGCCATGGTTGTTTTCTTGAAACGACAAAAAATTTAATTTTTAAATCCTTAAAAACTTTAAAAATTTGGAAAATCGGACCATATACACTGAAGATATGGAAAAAAGTGTTAAATATATTTATAAATAGCCTAAAACCTGCCAAAAAGGCAGTCTGGCCGTCATGGTTATTTCCTTTAAAGACAGGAAATTTAATTTTGATATCTACAACTGAAAAAAATTTGAAAATCGAAGTATAAACATTGAAGATATGGAGAAAAATGTTAAAAATATAAAAAAAACAGCCTAAAACCTGCTGAAAAGGCAGTCTGGCCGTCATGGTTGTCTTCTTTAAAAGACGGGAAATTTAATTTTGATATCTATAACTGAAAAAATTTTGAAAATCGGACCATACACTGAAGATATGGAGAAAAATGTGAAAAATATAAAAATAGCCTAAAACCTGCTAAAAAGGCAGTATGGCCTTCATGATTGTTTCTTTAAACGACAGGAAATTTAATTTTGATATCTGTAACTGAAAAAATTTTGAAAATCGGACCATAAACACTGAAGATATGGAGAAAAATGTGAAAAATATAAAAATAGCCTAAAACCTGCTAAAAATCGGTCCGACCGCAAATAATGTTTTATAGTCAATTGTGCTCCTTAATAATGGGAATGTTGCCAAAAAATTTCAGCATTCTATCTTTTATAGGTGCTGAGTAAATCCCATTTCCCCCATAGCGTTACGGACTGACGGACTGACGGACTGACTGACGGACTGACGGACGGACGGACGGACGGACAAAGTGAATTATAGAGTAGCTTCGCTACTAAAAATGGTAGTCTTGTATATAAATTCACGTTCTCAAATTTATGTATTGATGTTGATACTTTTTGTAGTTAAATTAATTTATTGGTTCTTTCTAAAAGTGTTTTAAATTGCATTTAATAATATAATCAGTGAATAATTAATTTATCGACTTCTGTCTTATCTAATGAAGATCCCTGGTTGTTATTATTTCATTATAGACGATAATTGTTAGCTTTTAAAATTTTTTTAAGCAAAGTTTTCTATAACTATGGTTCCTCCGTCCGTCTGTGTGTCTGTGACAGTTAGCTGTTTTCGTTGATTTAAACAGGTTAGAATTAGCCTAAAGATTTGAAACTTAAGATGATAATTCCTTTAAAAATTAGATACGATTTAGGAAGCATAGCAACTGTATAATCGTTACAAGAAGGTCCAGTATCCATTTACTTTTTCTTATTCACTTGATTTCTATTTAAAAAGAATGACAACATCCATAAAAGCGAAGCTCTGAAACGGTAGGACAAAAAAACAGAAAAAATATGTATGAAGGTTGAAACAAAATTTTAAGTAAATTTGTGGTAAAACTGTTTAAATATGGGATAAGGTATAGAACATACCTACATTTCTTTGACTTAGAGATGCTTCTCTTATAACATTGTACTTAGTTGTCCTAGTAATCAGTAAAAAGACCAGATCAATCGCGGGGAATTACATAACATAAACATTTGTTGTTAATTTCATAGTTTCAAGTTTACCTCGAAATAATTTATATAAAAACAACAATAAGTTAAAAAGCAACATGTTTAAAATAGACGTACGGACGTTCTGGTTACAGTTATAGAGTTGCTACGCTTTCTAAATCGTACCTAACTACTACAGGAATAACCATGCAAAGTTTAAACAATTCTAACATGCCTAGACTAACGAAAAAAAACTGTCCGTCCCAGACGGACATACGGACGGACCGACCCTAATTATAGAAAAGCTTCGCAGTTTTTTTTATGTATATTATATACAAAATATGTTGGGAGTGTGCAGGGAGTTAAGAATCTCTGAAAAGCCTACACTTGGTCAGCAAATAGAATTATGAAAAAAGATTTCTAGATAGAAAAAAATTCTTAATGAAAAAATAAAGTGAAGCTTTTCTATAATCAAGTCCTAAAAATGTATTGATATCTTTCTCTAATTTTAGAAATTTTTTTTTAAAATTTTAACATTATTTTAATTTTTTAAATTCATTTGGTGGTAGATAAAGTATTCCTCTAATTTGATTTTATATCAATTATTAAGTCATGTGAGATGGAAGGTTATGGAAGGGGGTGGGGGATAAACTTTACTTGGATTTTAATTTTCTAAATAAGGTAAGGGAGAGGGGTCGGGTAGAAGTGTTAAAATAGTCTAGAACATGATAACATGTGTTATACATATTCTTATACTCACATAGTGAGTATTCTCTTTAGTTAAAAATATAGATAAAACAACTTTATTTTGTCGATGTTGGGGTCTTAATTATCAGTTAATAGTTAATAACATAGTGGGTCAAAGATAAAGCATACAGGGTTCAAAATTAAAGATAGGGGGTAAAAAGATAAAGGGTCAAACATATACCCCCCCCCCCCCCGGTATGCATCAATTTTGACCCGGTATATATTAATTTGGTCAGCTCAACTTTTTGCTTGAAACAGACAAATGGGTAATGAACAATGGATAGTGGGTCAAAATTATAGCATACAGGGTATAAAATGAAAGATACGGGGTAAAAAGATAAAGGGTCAAACATGTAGCCCCCCCCCCCCCGGTATGCAACAATTTAGACACCCGGTAAGTGTCAAAATGGGGTGACCAAATTGATACATACCGGGTCCAAATTAATGCATACGGGGTGTCCAAATTGATGCATACAGGGTGTCAAAATAGATGCATACCGGGGGGGGGGGGAGGGGTAAATGTTTGACCATCTATCTTTATTTTGTTGGTGTCATAGGAAAATGTTATTATAAAACTTTGGGGACTAGTGTAATAAACAGCCAATTGTCCCTCTCTCTCTATTTCTACTGGTGCAATTAATTCTTATATTAAAGTAACAGGATGTCTAACTGTCTTTCTTTTTCTCAGAGAGAGATGAGACAACGGATTGTTTATTACATTTGTCCCCAAAGTTTTTTTTAATAATGTTTATAAGAATTTTGGGGACCTGAGAGAATTTTGTTTGGTTGGTTTATATTAAGTTGAGTTTTCAAAGTTTAAACCACTAATCGTAATCTAAAGAAGGGTTAATTTTGTGAATCATGTACATTAATTTATTTTACATTGTCTTATCCCTTTATATACCTACTTTTTTTCTATGCAAGGATCAGCGGACCAATTTGGTTTCTTTAATTCATTGAAGCTTTGGGTTGGTTTTGAGTATTTTTAAAAGCGAAGCTTTTCTATAATTAGGGTCGGTCCGTCCGTCGGTCCTTCTGTCCATCCGTCTGTCACGGATAGCTTTTTTCGTTAATTTAGACATGTTAGAATTGTCCTATTGATTTCAAATTTTGCATGGTGATTCTTTGAGTAGTTAGGTATGATTTAGAAAGCGTAGCAACTCTATAATCATTACCAAAATGTCCGTACGTCCATTTTAAACATGTTGATTTTTTTTACTTTTTTAAATATCTTTTTCCGTTAATTTAGGCATGTTAGAATTGTCCTATCGATTTCAAATTTTGCATGGTGATTCCTGTAATAGTTAGGTACTAGTTAGAAAGCGTAGCAACTCTATAATCATTACCAGAATGTCCGTACGTCCATTTTAAACATGTTAATTTTTTTACATTTTTAACAACTGTTGGGGAAAGAAAAAAAGAAAATTTTAAAAAAACTAAATTTTGGGGGGGAAAAAATGTAAGAAGGGAAGCGAAGAGTTGGGTCCTTTATTTTAAAATAAATTGAAGTCAAAACACTCATATAATTTGTTTTTACATTCACAGAACAACCCTTATACTTGGGACTGAATTATGTAAGTTAACAACATTTGAATTTACTTTAAAAAAAAAAACCTTTGGAGCTTTTAGGGGGAAAATATTTAATCTTTTTGACTTTTGCTTTTGAATGATTTTATTTGTCTTTATGACTAACAAAAACAAGGATATGCTGTTACATGGAGGGCTTAACTTTTTCTTTATTTAAATCTTAGGCAATCACAATATATATATTACATCTCATGTTTGGATAATTTTATGACTCTTGCCAACCCTTTACATTTGGGCCTTATAACATCAGATATAAAAGACATTAAAAATTGTTAAAGATTCAAACAAATTCTTTGCATTGGACGGGACTCAGTCGCCGGCGTTTTATTAGAACACCATGCCAATTATTTATTAACTATTACAATTATAATTTGTTGTGTGTGTGGTGTGAGCACTCAAAAAGAACTGCTACTTCTTCCAAACAGTGATTGTGCTGAGGGGTACCCTCGCCCTGTACAGGTCTCTGTGTGTAGTGGTGGTAAAGGTTGGTGTTTACTAGATTCAACAAATACATGAAATCAATATTGTTAGAGATACATTCATAAATAAATGTAATTTTTAACATATTTGACAATATTTTGGTATATTGATGTTTTTTCAAATTTAGGAAGAATCTTTAAACTTTGATGTTTTCCGTCATCTTGGCTGTTTTCTATGGTTAATATTATCTTGTTCTTTACAAAAAGCTTATTTGAAACACAAGTATTATACAGAAATCACACAAAGTTATCTGAATTCATACAAAGCTATAGTATATGGTAGTTGTATGTTTTGAGGATGTAACAGTCACCCGGACTTTAAAAAGTTTTCATTGGGCTCCTGTTACAACCTTTACAAATACAAGGTATAATAAACAATATGCACAAAATTAATCACAATCCATATTTACATGAAAATTACAAATATTTATCTCATTTCACAATTCTGAACTGTTACTGAATCTATTACAATCTGATCATGTTTAATGTAACTTGGTAATACAAGTAAACCTCCTAATTTCTGTATCTAGCTTTCTTGTTCTATTTTCTTAGGTACCTAGCCGAGTCCTTAAACTTTCTTATCATTACTTATTAGAAAATAAAAATAGATAAAATCTCTTTATATTCCTATCATTTCTGCCTTTTGATACAAGACAATGTAAATTATAGAGTAGATCAGCTGTGGGGCATTTGGGTATTATATGAAGGGGGAATTTTAGAATAGTGGGGGAAAATAGACGGACATATTCATTTGTAAAAAAAAAATAAAAACTTGGGTTACTTTTTATATAAAGGCATTTACCTTTAAATTATAGAGTAGGTTTACTGTGAGTAAAATTTACAATTACTGAGGACAATAACATCCATAGATAGCACAGCAAAGTTTTACGCATTACGAATCTTGTAAAGAAAAATGAAGTTAGTGATCAAATAAAACTTGGGCTGGGAGGAAAATGAAATAAAACATAAAAGATTGAAATATTTTTGAAATGTACCTATTTTTAATGTGGGAAAGCTCTACCTTTGAATGTAGCTAAGAAACATACTAGAATTGCAGAAGAGCTTTGCATTTTTTAGCAAGAATTTATTTTTACAGAGTTGTTACACATTAATTAGGTTAATTACCTTAAAGCGATTGTGGAGCAAAAAAAAGAAAATATATAAAAAAAATTTAAAAATAAGAAGAAAAAAAAATAAACATGCAATAAGATGAAGTGAACAGGGATAGAGTCAAACTGAATAAAACTATTTAGTGGTTTGTTTCAATAAAGGTATTTGTACATGCTGTAAAGATTTTCTGAAGTAAAGGTGTTATTATGGATTTGGTGAGAAATAAAAGCTCAATATTTTCAAAATGTTAAAAGCCTAAAACCATTGTTTTTGGGTGAAATTTTTCTAAGGATGGGATCTTGTCTTTAGGGAACTATATTGGAAGGGCACACTTCTCTTGAGGCTTTTTTATTAATTAAAATTAAGGGTTGTTTGTTACGGACATACGAATCATACTTGTAGGGGCTGTAAAATCTTAAGTTTTGTTTGCTTATAAATTAAAATATTCTTTTCAAATACATGTACTTTTACGTTATAGAGTAGGTTTGTCGTTATTTAAGATTAACACCACAAGAAATATATACGTTCATAAGTGGCGCAACTAAGTTTTATATGTGCAATATTTAAAGATAAAATCAATATCACTAAAACAAGGAAAAATGAATCCATAAAGGCGAAGCTTTAAAATAGAAAGGACAAATGATTATTAATCTTGTAGAACATCGGAAATTAATAATTATGATATTGATGTATGGGTCTAAACAAAACTGTTTTAATTTTGCTGTTAAATAATATGTTTAAATCAGGACATTATTATTTATAACATTGTATTTTTATGTAATTGAAATCAAATGAATCAGATAATCTTTTTTTATATATATAAGTAGTCAAAAACAAAAGCCAGCATGTTTCAACTGAATTAACGGACGGACGAATGGTTGAACCAACTCTAATTACAGAGAAGCTCTGCAACTGAAAATGATTTTTATGTGTAAGCAAATATTGGATCAGCTTAAAGTGTAAATGTAATCAAGTTCTAAACTAAAAATTAAATACTCAAGGTAGGGCAGTTTTTAGACCACCCTATGGTGTTATTATGACTTATGTATTATGTAGTTACCAATTTATACTAAAAAGTAAATACTTAGATAAGGGCGGTAGTTAAACTACCCTTGGTGTTAGTAACTACATTAAAACATAATTACATAAAACATTTGTCTATATCTTCAGTGATATCAGCTTTTTAAAAGAAATTTTGATTTATGATTTGAAAAATTATTATGTAAAATTAAGTATTCCTACATAAACCTTTGTTAAACAATTGCAAATAACAATAAAGGTTGTGTCTTACATCATATCTATTCTATTGTCAACCATGGCTAAAAGGACAATAGAAAAGAAATAAGGTTAGTTAACAAACTTCAACCATAAATCAATAGATTTTGAAAAAATAAATTATGTACAAACAACATACTTATATGGTTGAGTTACCAATGTTTTACTTTGTGTTGAACTAATATTTGAAATCTGGTATACTGATGACTCAAAGATTATGGAGGTAACATTCATGTGTAAAACAAAACAGAGTAGAGTAACATTATACTCATCAACATTGAAAAGTATAGAGTAGGAAAAATTTAAATTCAACCTTTCTGGAATTATGGTATTGTCATTTAGAAGTAATGATTTACTGATTAAACGTTCTTTGTCACAAAATTTTCTTGACAGGTACTTTTCTTGAATGTAAGGAATGAAAGGTTATATATCTACTTACAATCGTGAGCTCAATATATGTTACTGTGTATATCAAGCATCATTTACGTGCAGTTTAAGTAACAATTAAGTTTTAAAAGAAAATCATAATTATATCAACTCTCAGTCAGTTCAAAACTTAAACTGGCTGAAGGTTAAGTAAAGTACTTACAGTATTCTGAAAAACTAAATATCAGTCAACTTTAGGCCAAGTAGTTGACTTTAGCATGAGATAATTAGGATTACTTGATAAAAATCTAAATTTTTGAAACCAAAAGTCAGTTTAATGTCAGGTTCAAAAAGGAAACTGACAGTAAATTAAGTTCTGACATAAACAAAATGAATTTAGAGTCAATTGTAGTAAGATGAAGTAAATATCAGTTATGGTCATGAAAATGGTACTAGGATACAATGGTATATTGGAAGAATATCAAATGAGATTTAGGGTTAAACAAAAGTAAAATTGACACAGAGTCAGCTCTGACCAAGGAGCTGGCTGTATGTCAAGATTGAAATACAACAGAATTCTAGAAAATTTTAAATGCAGGGTAACATCAACGCGTAGTCAGCCCAGGTTAGGGGGCTGATTACAGGTTAAGGCTAAAAGTAAAAAATGCAAAATTAACTCAGAGTCAGCTCTGACCAGGGAGCTGACTTTAAGTCAGCTCTGGTCATGGAGTAGACTCCAGGTCAATATTATAATTACGTGTAGCAATGTCCAAGATGAAATAATATAAAATCAACTTAGAGTCAGCTTCAGGCCAGAAGCTGGCTCCAAGTCGATAAAACAGGCACAACACCCACCCCTCCAAAATAAAAATTCTTTTAAGTTGACTCTAAAAAAAAAATAATATATATGTGTGTCCTGTTTTTATGATTTTTAAAAAACTACCTAAAGACAACCAGATTTAGAGTTGGTATTTAAAATAAGTATAGGGGCAGACATGAGCTTTGAGCTCTCATTGATTATAGGGTTATAGATAGATTTAGACATCATTCTCTTAATAATCAATGAATTAATGAATAATGTTGTTTTTACATGTACAGAAAAGTCGGTTATTCTTAGATAACTATTCAGCGGTCTTAGACTTCGTATCTTCCTGTCATGTACAGACCTCTTAACTTTCATTAGTATTTTAGGCCACCCGGAGCCTCTTAAAATACTTAATTACTTGTTGAATGTTTTGCAAAAATAAATTCCAAGTACACCGCAAGGGAATTTATATTGCAGGATCACAATTTTGGGGTACAAATAAGCACAAATCCCATTGTGATGTCTTCATCCACAAAAATGTGATTTATTAAATTCAAAGAGCAGTAACAACCTTTCTCTATCCCTGTTAAGGCCAAATAGGTGTCAATTGTTACATAACCTCTAGGGGACTGGGAAAAATCAGTGGGGGGGAAATATTTGGTGTACAGGACCAAGGTTTTATAAAAAGTCCTGTAAAATTTGGGAATATTTTTAGGGGTTTTGTTTAAATGTGTTATGTAAATAAACATAGGTCCTTAATGTTTTATTTTACAGTACAAATAAACACTTGGGGGAGGAATCTAGAGATCAACCATGTATTTTTTTATGCTAGGCCTTAGCACAAAAGACTGCTTTAAAAAGTTTATCTAGAAAATTCTATGGGGATTAAGGGAAATTTTATTAGTGGGGGGCAAAAGGGAAAGGCTGGTCAAACCTTTATAATTGGGGGACACAATTAACTGAGCGAAAAAAAAACTATTCTCTTATCAGATTGAATTGAGAGATCAAAAACACCCTAAATTTTGATATCTCAACCCAAACTAAATGTTTGTGAAGTTAGGAACCCAGCGGCGATTTTTGTATAAATAAAATCTTTAAAACTTTTGAGAATCAAGAGATATTTCAGAAATGCATCAACTATTTCTAAGTTCACGTTTCATTTGGATTACAAAACAACTGTTTTCTTAATTTTAACTATTTATGCAACAGTTATGAGAGAATATTGAAAATAGACTTTTAACGGTCATATTCTTAGATGTAATATAAATTTAATTTGTTAAAACTTGAAAAACAAATATTCATAAACATTAAATGGTTTCATTAGAGAAAATTACTAAGGCATTTATTGAAACAAAACTTCCTAAATTGTAACATTTCATCAAATAACATTTGTATCCATTATAAAAGTTATAAAAGGTTACAGTTCGGGAACCAAGATTTTATAGAACATTCTTTAAATGTTTTGATTAAACGTGTTGAAAAGTTTAAAATAGAGGTAAAATTCATTTTGTCAGAAAATATAACAGCTAAATGGTTATGTTTCAGAAGTTAAACAGAACTTGTTCTTTATTTCAAGGCCTTAAAGATGTTGTGTTTAGATTTCTCGAACACACCATATGAAATAATTATTCTAAAAGCAAAGGTGTAGATGAAATCAAATTGAAGTTTACTTTCTAGTTGATTCAGATTTTCAAAAATTAATTTAGAGTTCATAACCTTTAGGACCTTTATAATTCTATTTTAACATCTCATTTTAAACAAGGTTGCTCTATAATGCAGGCTATTTAGATTGACGCGTGGCCCCGTGGGGTTTCTCCTGACCTGCGCCACTTATCAGTTGATAGTCCAGTCCAGGAAGAGAACACAAATAAGGGTCACTACGACAATCACGTACATTACACAGCAACTCGTATGCTCAGAAATGTTCAAACAAAATTTATTTAAAACCTGTATCAACCACCCACCCTTTTTTTGGAAAAAAAAACAATTGTTCTATGGAAGTTAAAAAAAATTTAATCATGACAACTTTTGATTGCAAAAGTGTAAATAAAATTGAAGGGCTACTGTTTATAAGATTTACATTAATTTTACACTTTACATGATATTGATGAGCAAAAATGTTGAGATAAGATTGTTTGTTATTGAACAGGGAAGACAACGTTCATGAGTAGCAAGGCTCTTGAATGAAAAAAAAACATCAAAGCAATTGAAAAAAATAGTGTGCATGACAGACAGACAAACTGATGGATGAACGACAGACAGACAGATTGACAAACAGACATATGGACAGAATAGATTTATAAAATATGGTATAGCTTCTACAGTTAAAATATGATTAGATTTGATGTTTTTGAAAAAGAAATAGTTCTTGAAAACAAATTCTTAATGACAATTACTCAAACTTACAATTAGAGCAGTTTGAGTACAAAATGATATTAATATGGAGGGATAAACTCAATGTAAAATTTATTTTATGCTATATTACTAAATAGGTGTGCTAAAACAACAAAACTAATAGATGAATAAATGGCTAATTTACTATAAGGTATCTGAAAAGTCGTAATGTATTATGACTGTAGTAGGGTTTAAGAATAACTTTTAAAAAGATGTCAGTATCCATAAGTAGTCATGCGTCTTAATGTCAGGTAAATGAGAGAAAAATTTGTTTAAAAAGAATGTGCATGTTTTCCCGAGAAATTTTTACATAAAATTCAAATTTTATTGAAGATATTTACACAGAAACACAGGTGGAAATATTAAATTGTGGCGTAGCTTTAATATCAACAAGACCATTTTTGGTAAGAAATGATATCTAGAAAGGGTTATAAGGGAAATGATAAAATTTTGTCCATTTTGATCAAATATTTTGAATAAATCTATTTGCTTATTTGCAATTATCTTGAAAAATATATCAAACTAAGAAGTAGACTGTTTTAAAAAGTTTTAGATTTTATATTTTATGCTTGTAGTAGCAAGGGAATCTAAGCTGTGTGCAACGTTTTTCATTTTATAAAGTATTTGTGTTCTAGACCCTTTCTCAAGAACTGCAGAAAAGTAAAGAAAAATAACTTTTAGGAGTACATTGCATCCAAAACTTATTTTATACGGCTATGAAGTAAATATGAAAATATGTTATTTTCTACATGTTTTTTTTTAATTTGCATATCATTCTTTAAATCTAAAAATAGAATAAAAGGTTGATGAAGAAAAAGTAACTTACTATTATTTTCAATAAAATCACGCAACCTTTACTGTGTGAAAGTATCAAGGTTTTTGTTTTAAACTTAAGATCTCAATAACTACTCAATCGATTCGGTTCTCTATTGTAAGTAAGCTTTACATAGGTACTGTGATGGTTTTAGGCTACTTTATTTATAGACTTTGGATAAATTTAAGTTATTTATTTAGCTACTGTTTTCCCCATCAAATACATAGCATATCTGAATGCTAGGGCCGTAGCCACTAGTTGCTTAATAAATACTATTGCATCAATTTGATTTACGATTACTTGTTTGCAATGAAATAAAAAATCATACAATTGAAGGGCTTTTATTTTTTTTTGTGAAAATTCAGATATTTAAATGAGTTAATCAAAAGGATTAGATTGTAAAAGTTTATACAGGCTAAATAATTATTTTCTGATTTTAATAAATGTATAGTGCTTGTTGTAAGATACTAATTGTCGAGGACATTTATGAAGTTTCTCTGAAAAGTACAATCAGTTGATTGCATGTTTCAGCAAGTAAAAAAGTCAAAAAAACCTTCACTGAATTTAAACTAAAACCTTTTGCAATGAAGTAGGTGTTACTACGTAATAAATTCTGAAGTAAAATGTTTATTTATCGCATCGTATTATAGACAACAATCCGCAGGCATCAAAATGAAAAATCAAAAGACCAAATCCAGTTCTGTCAGACCTAATGGCTGCAGGCCCGTGTTAACAAAACGTGTATTAATCCCATGATTTCCACTTCAATAATAGTGGAAAATTGTCTGCAATACGCCGCTAAACATGATTTTTCAGTATGGTCGAGAATCAGTGTTAGTCCAGCGGATATTAATCTGCCTTAAAGCCATACTGGAAAATGTTTTTATTTCCATACAAGATTGATCATTTATATTTATAAGCGTGATGCTTAATTTATGGGAATGGTAATATTTCAAGATGTCTAAAAAGGTTTTTAGAGTTTTGTTTTGATGAAAAGAAAAAAATAACTTTTAAGATTTTAATAATTTTATCTATCTTTAAGTTCAATAAGAGAATCAATTTAGGCACGAATAATTGAGTTAATGAATAAGGGGGTTTAATTTTTTTACATATACATAGGACTTTATAAAATATGGGTTAATAGTGTTTATTAAATATGGGTCAAGTAAATATAAATTGAAAAATTTTAGTTTGTATCTTTCTCCCCTAAAAATTAAGATCTTTCTAAGATTTCTGGGGTAGGGAAAGCTTTTACAAATGTACAAAAAAACGAAGTTTTAGTAGTATAATGCATTTAAATCAATGGGAAAATTTTAACATCTGAGTTATCCGTCACGAACTAACACAGTACAGACGGACGGTCTTAGTTATCGAAAAGTTTTTATCTTTAACTAATGTTAGTAAGTAATGAGACTAAAAAGTTACAGAAAGAAAAACTAAATAATGTCATAAATTTAAAAAAGATAAATTTAGGCTTTTTAGATTTTCGAAATAATTTTTTTTATCATGTAATGAAAGAGTGTCAAAATATTAAACTTAAAATTATAAAGTTCAATTCATAAAATTTATCAGATATTTACAATATAATACACACACACATATATGCTATATAGCTGCGCAGTAAAAAAGAATTAATGATTTATAATACTCGTTTTAGATGTTTTTTGAAATTATATTCTTTTGACAGAATATTCAAATATGGAAGTTATAATAGTTTGAGAATGTGCGAGTGCACACTTACATACACTTACAGACATACAATATACCATAAACAAAACGCATCTATTTATGACGTAGCAAGCTAGATTAGATATGGCTAACATGCACAAGGGATGGACAGGACAACCACACATAGATTTTGTTTTGTTATATGAAAATATAATTTCTAAATATGAATTATAGAATATGCATCAAAAAGTAAATATAGAAATATACTGTGGAGAGGGAAAGGGATATCTATCCATGGGTAAGAACAATAAAATACATACAAGTATCACAAAAAGGCATGATAAATAATTTTTTCGTTAATTATTTGTTGTCAAGGTTGATTGCTGATTGCTTTTTTTTTTTACAAAATTTGATTTAATTATAAAATGAGACAATGCTAACGTCACACCTTTTTTTTTTTTTTTTTGTTGTTGTTTATCAGGGATACTAAGGGATACTTACAGTCTTATTTTGTGGACTATTTTTTTGTAAACATTTTTATGAAATATTGATATTAGGCTTTTTCAAATTGGTTTAAGCTTTACAATTAAGCTTTACAATTTTAAGGTGGTAAATAAATTAAATAGGAATAACCTTTTGATGAAAAGATACTAACATTTATAAAACAAAGACAATAGTTTACATTTGAACCATTCACCACCTCCCTCCCCCCAAAAATAAAAAGAATCATGCAAGGCCTAGGGGAACGTGGGAAAGGGGCGGGGGGTATGGAAATGGAGGCGGGTAAAAGGCATCAATCAAGCAAGGCCGAAATTTGAAGGGAAAGGGGAGATTTTGACTTAACATTTATTTCTGATAAAGGTAAAAAATGTTAGAATTTTTCTAATTTACACTCTACAAAAAAAACTTTGAAGTTTTTCTAGTATGAAACGTTAGATTAACTTGCAATATAAGTCGTGAAATTTTAAAAGGGCTGTTAAAAATTAATGTTTTGTTTGCTAAAAGTAAATTTTGAGTCAACTTGTTGAGTTTGGTGTCGACAGGCATTAAACATGAATTGTAGTGAAGCTATGCATAAAAGACAATAATAAACGTGTTTCATGTTTTGTAATTAAGTATTTTTTTGTTTTAAAAGCTATTGGAATGAAAAATGAATTTGGAAGCAATAACGCGTAAAGTTTGTCTACCGTAAAAAAACATGGAAGGTATTTGATTTTTAACACAAAAATATTTAAAACAAGGAAAACTAAAGAGTAGCGGAGTTAAATTAAAACATAATTATTTAATTAAAACTTCGAATAGTTGAAGAAAAAGGGTACAGACACAAAGCACTAGACAGAAAGAAGGAACTACGCAACAACTTGTTTAAAGCTGCGCAAAAAAATCTGATTGTCTACCAATGAATTAGGCCCGTGGCAGGGGCCTGTATTAGAACCAATGCCAAAGGCGTAGAAACGCAGGGATGCCAGGGGCTTTGAAATATTTGTGTAATGTACTAAGTCCTAAGGTGAAAATTTCGAGAAATAGGTGAAGGGGTTTTAAACAAAGAAAAGCATTTGTTTTTGTTCAAAATCTACGCTGTTGGTTCCAAATGTCCCTGAAAGTATATGAGTCTAGATGTTGGGGAAAGCACATATTACAGTGCAAAAGTATAAAAATTCTTCATTCAGCATTCATATGAGCGAAGCCAAGTGCAAAATAAAATGAGAGGTGTCTAAAGGGATGTTACAAAAAATGTTTGAGAAAACAAAAACAGGGGAAATGGCAGAATAAAGTTATTTAGGATATCTTACAATTATAATGTTCATTTATAATATGTTTTGAAAAAAAAATTAATTTCTAATTCAATATAAAAATATGATTTTTACACTTATGAGTGCAGCAATATAATTTGACTGAAAAAGGGTTTATTTCAATCTGAAAAATTGACATAAATTTGTTTTTTATACATACGAAATGTTAAACAAAATGTATCAAAATAATTCGTTCCCTCCCCCTAAAAAAATAAATGTTTATGCTTGGTGGGGGGGGGGGGGGGGGGGGTAAGTGTAATCAAGAAATAAATTAATGGATAGGATTGTAGATTTATACACATAATTTTCATAAAAACAAGGATGACAACATCCATAAAAGCGAAGCACTGAAACGGTAGGACAAACGGACACTAATACTTGTATAGTGTCAGAACTGAATAATCAGAATATAAATGTATAAGAGTTAAAGTAAAATTGTAAGTGTAAATTTGTTGAAAAACTGCTTGATACAGGATAATGATTATGGACATACTTACATTTTTAGGACTTGATTATAGTGTTGCTTCGCTTATAATATCGTACTTTGTTGTCCAAGGAATAAACATACCAAAAATCAGATCAATCGGATGATTAGATCACAAAAAAATTGTTGTTAAAAAAGTAAAAAAATCAGCATGTTTAAAATGGACGTACGGACATTCTGGTAATGATTATAGAGTTGCTACGCTTTCTAAATCGTACCTAACTACTACAGGAATCACCATGCAAAGTTTTAAATCAATAGGACAATTCTAACATGCCTAAATTAGCGAAAAAAGCTATCCGTTACGGACGGACGGACGGACGTACGGACGGACGTACGGACGGACCGACCCTAATTATAGAAAAGCTTCGCTTTAAAAAATTATAGAAAGCTTCGCTTTTAAAAACATACAAATTTAGAAATACGAGAATGGTACATTCAAATTCATACATACAAAAATGACATCATCCATAAAATCGAAGCTCAGAAACAGTAAAAAACTATTAACGTTTGTAGAGAGTCAAAATTGAAATATCTAAAAAAATGTATAAAAGTCGAAACAAAATTGAATGTTTAGTTTAGCTTAAAAACAGAATAATGTTTACGATTATAGAGATGCGTTGCTAATGATGTTGTACTTTGTTGTTCTAGGATTCAGTGTTCCAAAAATTGTATGAATGAATTATTTTATAACATAAAAATTAAAATCCGCGTGTTTGAATGTCATACAGACTAATTATGGTTAAAATTTATAGAGTTACTACGCTATTAAGAGGACGATTCTAAGACGTTTCAAGTTACTTTAAAAAGCTATCTGTTACATACGAACAGACGTACAGACCAACCCTAATTATATAAAAGTTTCTCTTTAAAAAAAAAGATAAATATTGACAGAAAAACGAGGAAATTTAGGATTTATTTAAAATTTCTGATTGTCTATTTTTTGTTTATTATTCAATAAAAAATTGTCAAAATATTGACTCTTTAAATTTGTAGTGCTTTGACGAATTTAATCATTGTATTTCACTAGAAACATATAGAAAAAAAATATTTTTCTGTTTATAATCTGGAAAAAATCTAAAAATGATTTTAAGAGAAGTAAATCTAGTAGTAGTATTTTATATTTCGAATGAAATAAAAATGTATATTTTATTAACTTTAATTATACTTTTTAAAATAAAAAAAGTTGTAGATACTGATTTTAACTAAAAATGGCATTCCAGTTTGTATAATGTTAGGGCACTCGCATTCACAGACACAAACAACATACAAAAACAGACATACATATACACACAGAACACATTTATCCAAAGTTTACACAATAAGTCATATTTTCACATATTTTTGGCTTTGAATATGTATATAACAGAGGTTTAATAATAATTTTAAAAACGATTTTGTAAATTTAAATTCTTTGATTCTTTAAGTGTATGATTAAATAAATTTCCAACAAAAGCTTACTAAAATGTAAATGAACAAACGGTAAATATGATTCATGGGTTCGGGACTTAAGTCATATATCGTACATAATAGCTAAGAGGGTAATGGTTTTTCAAAAACATTTTGTACTAGCATAAAAAAAATATTTGGTATTATAGAGTAGCTTTGCTACTATTAGAATGTTATAAATGTGTATTATGGGATTGTTATTTTTGGGATATGGGTCGAAGAACTTTTCAAAAAGAGAGATGCTTATAAATAATATTTAAAATTCGAAATAGATGAAGGGGGCTATGTTTTAAAAGAGAAAGGGGCATCAGTATAAAAGAAACAAGATCAATTTTGTACAATTTTTGTTATTGGTTTTAAAAATAAGCAGAATGGAAAAAAAAATAGCATATAGTATATCTTACATCTATATAGTATCTACAGTACAGGTTAGTGATGAAAATGACTTATTCAAAAGCGCCTGTTAAGGTACTTTTTGTGTAAAAAATATGATAATGTATAATTATGTGTATACTAAATTTAAAGTTTATTGGTTTTAAAAGAAAAGTTTACATGTATACTTTACTATGGGTCAAAGATTAAGACAGACGTGCTTAGTAAATTAAATATTTTCTTGCTAACCCGTGAGATGGAAGAGGAAGGGTAACTATGAGTTGGGATATAAAGTTAAGAATGAAAAACATATCAAGTTTTGTGCAAACTCGTGAGTAGATGAATGGTTTGTGCAAACTGACAGACCAACAAATATGTAATAGCTACGCTTTGCAAAAGAATAGATTTAAATTTGAAGGAATATGGACTCCCTCTGTAAATTGAAATTTAATTTTGGGTGAATCATAAATCATTGTAATCTATATACAGATTCAGGGAAACAATTTTTTAAAGTGTAGCATATGTGTAAAACAGAGTAAAAGGGGAAAAATTAGAGGAAAGTAAAACATTTCCAAAAATTACCAAAAAAGTTAGCTAAGCAAAGTTTTGCAATGAGAAATTTGGATTTGATTTATGGATATATATTCACCTCAAGTGGAGAGGTTATTAAATGTCAACACCAAAAATGACATAAAAAAACGAAAATAAAAAATAAAAGTAATGTGATGTGTGACTAGGCATTTGTCAAAGAGAACCAAAAAAAATCTTTTACTTATTTATACTTCATGAATTACTATGAGTGAAATAGATTAGATGTTATGATCAGGGATGCTAAGGATTATCATTAAAGACATTAATAAACCTGATTACAATAAAAAGAACAAGTCCAAAGTTCTTTGCTTATAAATTTGTTTGTGTAGCTTTATTGATTTTTTGAAAAGTTTTCTTTATGTTTTTCAATTAGAAAAATTTATTTTTAAAAAAAAGTTGATCCTTATTGCAAAAGATATACAAAAACTATTGATTGCAAAATCTCAAAATAAAAACATGCAGGGCTACGAAATTTGATAAAATAAAATTTCAAATGGTGTTTATAAATTTGATTGATAAAATAAAATGCTTTAATATTTAAGAGTAAATGTAAAACAAAGCTAGACAAAAATATACATACTAATATTCATAATGTCATGAGAAGCAATTCTAAGCTGTATTAACATTTAAAATACATTTGAAGAATACAGTTAATTGTGTATACGACAGGGTGAAGTTAATTGCAAATAGAGAAGCAATTTTTACGGAGGACCTACGACATTGTCTAGTTATATCAAGCTTTGCTTACAGACGGACAAATCACAAAACAAAATATTATTTGCTCTGAACATATCACGTAAACATGTAAATAAAGTTTTAGCTGTATAAAATGAATTTTAAAAAAATTATTAGAAATCACCTTTTCTTTAATTGTGGTGCCTACCTCCCCCCCAAAAAATTGAAAATAGTCTTTTCAAGCCCAGCTTTGATTTTATTGGAGAACAAAGTTAAGGCAAAAAAATATGCAACCAATAGAATCAGTTTACCACACCACACAACAAACCATATAAAAAAAACCGAAGGCCATGATAAAATTACTCAAATAGTATGACCAAAAAAGGGTCATGTGGAAAAAAAATCTATGAAAATAAGCAAAGAAGAAAAAGTTAAAAAAAGAAAGATAACATTGCGGGGAGCCACTGTTGGGGAAAGAAAAAAAGAAAATTTTAAAAAAACTAAATTTTGGGGGGGAAAAAATGTAAGAAGGGAAGCGAAGAGTTGGGTCCTTTATTTTAAAATAAATTGAAGTCAAAACACTCATATAATTTGTTTTTACATTCACAGAACAACCCTTATACTTGGGACTGAATTATGTAAGTTAACAACATTTGAATTTACTTTAAAAAAAAAAACCTTTGGAGCTTTTAGGGGGAAAATATTTAATCTTTTTGACTTTTGCTTTTGAATGATTTTATTTGTCTTTATGACTAACAAAAACAAGGATATGCTGTTACATGGAGGGCTTAACTTTTTCTTTATTTAAATCTTAGGCAATCACAATATATATATTACATCTCATGTTTGGATAATTTTATGACTCTTGCCAACCCTTTACATTTGGGCCTTATAACATCAGATATAAAAGACATTAAAAATTGTTAAAGATTCAAACAAATTCTTTGCATTGGACGGGACTCAGTCGCCGGCGTTTTATTAGAACACCATGCCAATTATTTATTAACTATTACAATTATAATTTGTTGTGTGTGTGGTGTGAGCACTCAAAAAGAACTGCTACTTCTTCCAAACAGTGATTGTGCTGAGGGGTACCCTCGCCCTGTACAGGTCTCTGTGTGTAGTGGTGGTAAAGGTTGGTGTTTACTAGATTCAACAAATACATGAAATCAATATTGTTAGAGATACATTCATAAATAAATGTAATTTTTAACATATTTGACAATATTTTGGTATATTGATGTTTTTTCAAATTTAGGAAGAATCTTTAAACTTTGATGTTTTCCGTCATCTTGGCTGTTTTCTATGGTTAATATTATCTTGTTCTTTACAAAAAGCTTATTTGAAACACAAGTATTATACAGAAATCACACAAAGTTATCTGAATTCATACAAAGCTATAGTATATGGTAGTTGTATGTTTTGAGGATGTAACACAACAAAGGACCTAGGAAATCTTCTGCAAATCCCGTATCCCTTATCCCTGTAATATGTTTGTACAATATATTTGAGAATTTTTTTATGTAGATTTCAAAAATGATGTTAATTTTTTTAAATTTTGATTATTTCTGTGTTTTTTTTAAACAAAAAATTTAATCAAAGAAAATTAACTATTTTCCGCTCTCTGGACAGTTATAGATATCTTAGGATAAAAACCGCCGAGATTTTAAAGATAGGATGTCTAAATCCCCAATCACTTAATATGACCAATAGGAATAATACATACACAATCATACCACAAAAAAAAATTAATTGAGAGTAAACAATTTGACAGGTATTTTTACAATAATTGATTAATACAACTTTCTTTGAATATTTGAATTTAGCTTCAGATAAAAGTTGTTTAGGGAAATTATGATGTCTATAATCTGTATTAGTTTATTTGGATTGTTCTTCTAGTAATAGTATATCCGTTGTATGGAGAGTATTTTAGCCAATTATCGCATCGTACCATAATCATATTTCCTCCGGTTAAATCAAAATCATAACCGGTTCTAATCCACTGGATATTACTCAGTTTCGTAACGTAATATTTTGCCCCCCTCTTCCTTTTTCTCCTGATTTCTCTCTTTCTCTTTCCCTCTCACTATGATAGTTTTAGTTTGTAGATAAAAATTTTTTTATCTAAATCTAAGAGTTTAAAAACTTTATATTTTTATTCTTATTTTGCGGGATTCTTTTACTGTATGTAAATTTTTACCCGAATATTAAATCTACAAAACAAATTACCTCCTCTTTCCCTGATTAGTTGATTTAGGGGAGGGGGGTGGGGGGGCGACGCAATAAAAAGGGAAAAAAAGTTTCTAACCAACCATGTTGCCATACTTATATTATTTTTTTGGCAATTTCTTAAAAATAATTTCTATAAAAATTATCAAAAAATCCTTTAAAATTAAGACTCTTTTGAAGCAAAGAAAGCATAGAATTTTACAATTATTATCTGTAATGAATAAATATAAATTTTTATAATGCAAAGGGTGGCTACATATTCGACTTTAGGAATTAACTTCATTGAGAGATAGATAGAGAAGAGAAATGAAAAGGGGGGGGGGGAATAAATGTAGGAGTTTGAAAGGGAAAAAGAGAAAGAAGGGGTGGGGTGGGGGGAAGAGAGAAAGGGATAAATAACTTAATAAGATGATTAAGAGTTAGCATCGTCAGAACACAGACTTAAAGAATTTATATAACTCTTGTCATGGTTCTGAGTTTTAATGAAAGCGGTTTTGAGACAAAATAACACCTATAACTATTATTAAAGCGGTAAAAGGAGAATTTTCCTTGATTAATTTTTTTTATAAAAAATCTATAAAAATAACTTATTTTTGTTACAACCTCAAAACATATATCTACCATATTATGCTATTGTAACAACATAAAACCATACATTAAACATTTAGAATTACTGTACTCTACTATACTGTAGTTTTGTGGAAAATCTATGCTAGCTTTTGTAGCAATCTATGCCCCCCCCCCTCCTTCTCTTATATACACTGTGCAGAGTGTCTACCTCAACACCAACCTTTACCACTCCTACACACACAGGGCAGGGGTGCCCCTCAACACAATCACCGTTTGGAAGAAGTAGCAGTTCTTTGCGAGCTCCGGTGCTAACACATCAAATTATATTTTCAATAGTTTTTTCAAATAAATTTGCATCCACGGTCCTCGAAAGAGAGCTTTGGGAATAAGTATTGCTCACAAAAAAAATAAATAAATGAATTTTCTTTTAAGTAGCATTTGATGTTTTTATATCTATTATTTCTGACACCCAGAGGGTTGGCTCTGTCGTAAAAAATAAAGTCCAAATAGTAGTATGAAATTATGTTAGAGTGCTGTTGAAAAGTTAATAAAAGTTTACCCTTTTACGTGACATATTCTTAAATTTTAAGAGATTAAAGATGAATTATACATTTTTGGGTACATTTTGGGTTCTACCATTATTCTATCATTCCCCTCTTTAATTCTCTTAAGATAACAAATTTTTTATTAATACTGCATATACTTGTGGTGCCCAAAGACGGGTTATCTGTAAAGGTATTAAAATGGTATGCCACAAAATATATGTAAATGTTATTTTTAAATCTGTTATCTTAACAGTGGCTCCCCTCCCCGTTGGAATCTCATTAACTTTTTATCATTTGTTTATTTCATAGAATCTCTTTTTCTAAATGGCTATTTTTTTTTTGGTTCCAAATTTTTTTTAATTTGATGTGCTGGTAACCGTAATTTTATTGGTTAATATTTGTTTGCCTTTTTATTCTCCAATGAAATAATGTATAGGCTTGAAAAGAACGTTTTTTTTCAGAGGGTGGTACACATAGAGGTGATTTTTAGAATTTATTTTTAAAGTGAACAGTTAGTATTTTTTCTCAACCTATTTTTAAAAAATTGCACTACTCTAAGATATATTTCGATTTTAGCAATCATTTTTAATTCATTTTGTCTAAAATATATTGGTATAATACATAAGATAACAGCAATAAGATCATAAATATGAAACATAAATTTATATAAAAAATTATTTTGATCAAATTTTCATAGAACTTTTCCATTTTAAATAAACCAAACTTATAGTTAAAAATATTGAGTTTCTTTTCTTTAATTATATCATATTAATTAATGATATAGAAAACAGTCATTTTATAATGTAACTTCCATTTTCACAAAAAAATTCTTTTTTATATTTTTTATTTTTTTGAAACCCAAATTTTAAGCATCAAATGTTTTTATAGAATATAAGAATATATGTCTAGTAAAAATAATATAAACTTCGAGTAAAACCACATAGGTTATAATTTTCTCTTGTCCGTCGGTGAGTATTTAAACATGGAGCAAAGCTTTCTATAACTAGCTACTGACGTGCGCTTTTTGAAAAATTGCTGCTCTATAACTTTTATGTCAAAGTTTGAAAGATGAAACACTTTTATTTGCCATTAACTTCAACCTGTAATATACACAATTAATTGTATTTTTAAAATGTATTTTAAATGTTAATACAGCTTTGATTTGGTTCTGATGACATTATAAATATTATTTTGTATATTGTTTTTGTCGAGCTTTGTTCAATTACTATTTGTTGTTTTACATTTAATCTTAAATATAAAAGCATTTTATTTTATTAATCAAATTTATAAACACCATTTGATATTTTATTTTCATCAAATTTCGTAGCCCTGCATGTTTTTATTTTGATGTTCTACAATCAACACTTTCTAATTAAAAGAAAACCAAAAAAAAAATCAAGAATAAATAAAACTACACAAACAAATTTATAAATTTTTTCAAGAACTTTGGACTTGTTTGTTCTTGTCTGTTTCGCATTATACAACATTTAAAAACATAGTTCTTAATCAAAAATAACGTATTAGCTTACCTTCCCCATTCGAGTTTAATTCCATTACTTAATCTTTTAATTGTAATCAGGTTTAATGTCTTTTAAAATAATCCTTATTATCCATGATTCTAACATCTAATCTATTTCACTCGTAGTAATTCAAAAGCATTAATAAGTAAAAGATTTTTGTTGGTTAAAGCAAAAGTTTTCTTTTTAACAAATGTCTAGTCACACATCACATTACTTATATTTTTATATTCGTTTTTTATGTCATTTTTGGTATTGACATTTAATAACCCCTCCCCCTAAGGTGAATATTTTAATTTCAATTTACAGAGGGAGTCCATATTCAAATTAAAACTTCTTGTTTTGCAAACACGTAGCTATAATATTTTTTGGTCTGTCAGTCCTTCCTTATACCTTTGCACATGCACAAACCATTAATTTACTTACAAGTTGGTTGCATAAAACTTGATACCTTTCCCGTCCAGCTTGCTGGTTAGCAAAGAAAATGTTTAATTTACTAAGCACGTCTGTCTTAACTTTTGACCCATAGGAAAAATTAATACAGGTAAACTTTTCTTTTTCAAAACAAATAAACTTTTATTTTAGTGTACACATTAATGTACTATACAGTATACACTATCAAACATTTAACACAAAAAGTACCTTAACAGGCGCTTTTAAATAAATCATTTTCATAACTAACCTGTACTGTATCTATGTACGAAATTGTTCTTGTTTCTTTTGTACTTATAAATCCAAACTAGTTTTGGAATTAACAAAGGTTATATACAAAATATTCCTATAACGTTTTTTTTTACAACAAGCGAGTCTTTTGTATGCATAAGATCGGTCTGTCCGAACGTCCATTTGATGTATGTTGAACTTTTCAATGTAATAATTGTCCCATTCATCTGTTTTCATCATAATGATTCTTGGGACAACCAGATAAAATATTATAATGGGAACAAAATTAAATCTTCAGCTTATTTATAGTTCTTCAGATGTAAACTATCTCTACACAACTGTAAGGCAGATTTATACACAATTTAGTTTAAACTTATAAAAGAAAAAATTACTTTTGGTCTTCAGCCCCATACAAAAGCTATTACTGGTTTATCATTTTTTTAACTCTACAATTTCGCTTTAATGGATGTTGACAACATTCCAATAATTTTTGAAGACATATTTTCATTACTTAATGTAAAAATTGAGTTATAGCCATAAATATTTACATAGCTCGAACCCCTTTTTCATGTTTTACCCCCTACTGACATGGTAAAAACTCACCATAATTACTTAATTATCCCAACCATAGTTTTATGACTAATGCTCAAAACAAATTTGCTTTCAGAATACCTTTCGCCTATGACGCAGCCTCTAGGTGCGTCATAAACGAACCACTTCTTTAATAAAAAAAAATCTACGCACAAATCTAAATCGCTTTGACAACAAAAGAATCCATAATTATTTTTTTCTTTCTTCTAAACATTCCAAAATGCCATAAAAGACCTTTTGCGTTGTAATAAATGGAAATGCCAAAATTTGACGTATTTTAAATCCCTAGCAGGGATTTCAAGGGATGTTGTCTAATATTTTATTTTCTACCCATCTACATTTATCATAAAACTATTTTTGCCTCACATATTTTTATTTATTTCTCAGTACAACGATATTTTTTTTTAAAACGTGGTTTACTATCCCTATTCATCCCTGTTAATGATATCTTAGGGCCTTGCTGTATCTTTAATGGTTTTGGGTTTTCAAAACCCCAGGCCATATTTGAAATAGAATGGGCCCCCAGCTGTCATTTAAAACAGCCAAGACACTTTGCAACTATTCAAATTAATATTTCTTAACCAATCACGCTCACAATAATTCTGGTTTTGATTTGTTAAAATACGGTGTCATTATGCGTTTAATTTTTATATTTTCTTTTACTTTATTTTCATTTTCCCTTTTCATTACAAAACTCATACTCCTAAATTACAAATTAATTTTTGTTGTTACTTTACCTAAACACTTTTTTCTAAGCTTGTCAAATCCCCCCATACCCATCCAGTCCATATCCATAATATATACACACACATCGTTAATAGTTCGACGTAATTGTAGCAAAACTACTCTATAACCACTAATAATTTGACAACTAACCCTGCAATGTATCTATCTTAATTTTTGACCCACATAAAATGCATTTAAAGTAACAACAAAGTAACTCTTTTAGTCCACATCTTGTCTTGCACATTTTTTTAAATTTTTTTTTTTTTGGCTCTCTACTCATGATTGATGTCAACCTTGTTTTGTTTCAATAATCTTTTTATGAAAAATATATTCTATTCAAACTCATACAATTAATTTTTTTTCTCTTCAATTTTTAAGGGGGTGGCTCTACCTTATTCTATAAAACAATATACTTTACTTTACTTTACTATCCTTCAATTCCTGTTTAACATTTTAATAGTTAAATTTTTAATCTGGGCTCAGAACCAAACTTCAATAAAGCTAATTTATTTCAAAGCAATGATTTATACAATTCATGTTCGCCTGTCAAACCTTATATCTTGTCATACTGACATGATAAGAAACAAGATAACTTTTCTTTCTTCATTTTAAAAAAACTACTGTTTTTGTTTTATAAAATATCAAAAATGTTATTTCTTTAAAATACATAGGTTTATCATAATTTAATATAAAAGCCCATATTAGTATGCCATAAAGAAGTTTTACACAAAAATAACCCACAAAATATAAGTGTATTATCTTATCCCTTGACATCCCCCCTGGTAAACAATCCAAATAAAGGTGTGCTGTAAGCTTTAATGATTTTTCATTATACATCAATAGACTTGGCAAGGGCCATTGTTTAGCCCCCTTCCCTCTTAACAACCCAACCCCTCAATATATTTGAAATTTCAAATTTGTATATGTTATTTATAAGTCTCTCTTTTTATAAAGAGCCCCAACCAACATTCACCATTTCCCTTGTTAACATGTAAACTTTCTAAAAACCAGTATCGATTTATAACATTCTTATAGTAGCAAAGCTACTCTATAATACCAAATATCCTTCTGTTTTTATGCCTGCACAAAAATGTTTATGGAAAACCATTACCCTCTTAACTATTATGTATGATATATAACTTAAGTCCCTACTCCATAAATCATAATGACCGTTTGTTCATTTACATTCTAGTAAGCTTTTGTTGGAAATTTATTTAATCATACACCTAAAGAATTTAAATTTACAAAATCGTTTTTAAAATTACTATTAAACCCCTATATATACATATTTAAAACCCAAAATATGTAAAAATATGACTTGAAATGTAAACTTTGGATAAATTTGTTCTCTTTACATTAAGTATGTCTGTTTTTGTATGTTGTTTGTGTCTGTGTGTGCGAGTGCCCTCAGATTATACAAACTGAAATACCAAATAAGGATTTTTAGTTAAAATGAGTGTATACAACTTTTATAACTTAAAAGTATAATTAAAGTTTACAAAATGTACATTTTTATTTCATTCAAAATATAAAGTAATATTAGTAAATTTACTTATCGAAAAATCATCTTTACATTTTTACAGTCTATAAACAGAAAAATTTTTTCCATTCTATTTGTTTCTATTGAGATAAAATAATTAAATTCGCCGAAGCACTACAAATTTAAAGAGTCAATATTTTGACACCTTTTTATTGAATAATAGACAAAAAATAAACAATCAGAACTTTTTAAAAAAATACTTAATTCCTCGCTTTCTATGTCAACTTTTGATATTTTTTTAAAAGCGAAGCTTTTCTAAAATTAGGGTTTGTCTGTACGTCTGTTCGTAAATAACAGAAAGTTTTTAAAATAAATTGAAACGTCTTAGAATCGTCCTCTTAATAGCGTAGCAACTCTATAAATGTTACCATAATAAATTTGTATGCCCATTCAAACACGCGGATTTTAATTTTCCTTTTCTATGCTATGAAAAATAATCCTTTCACACAATTTTTGGAACACTGATTCCTAGATCAACAAAGCACAACGTTATTAGCAAAGCATCTCTATTATCAAATTTTGTTTCGACTTTTATACATTTATTTTTGATTTTTCAATTTGGACTCTCTACAAGTGTTAATCTTTGTTTGTTTTTCTACGGTTTTTGAGCTTTGATTTTATGGATGATGTCATCCTCGTATGTGTGTATGTATGAATTTGAATGTACCATTAACGATTTTTCATGTTTTTTTTTATGAAAAAAACATTATTGATGAAAATTATGTATGTATATATACAACCTTTGTAAACCATTAATTTAATTCTTAATTATAACCCCCCCCCCCCCCCCAAGCATAAACCTTTGTTTTTTTAGGGGGAGGGAACGGCTTACTCTTTTACATAATAAAACCAGGAGAAGGTAAAAATACTATAAGTAAAGTCACTGAGATTTTACTTTTTTGGATTTTTTTTTGTAACTAACGAAGTTACTAAAAGTATTTTTACACCTTCACCTTACTGAAAGGTGTTGGAAAGTATGCCATAATGAATGGTATATGACCTCCTTTTTAAAAAAGATTTGATAATTATCAACAGAAAAAAAACATCCTATTACTTGATTAATTTTATCTAATATAGTTTGCAGAATGTCTTTGTTTTTATCTATAAAGATTTTTTTCATTATTTAAACACACTTTGTAAATAGATATATTGAGTCGTACGTTTGCTAAAATTTTCATATTTTAGTTCATAAGTAATCTATTTTAAGATGTGAAACATGTTCTATAAAATGTAATTTAGTTTGTCAAAATGACATCACCCCTTACCTTTTAAAAACATAAAAAGATTGCTTTTAAGCAAAGTATTTACTATTAAAGTTAAAATTAGTTGACTGTATCAATTTGTTTCCATTTGTTAAAATCTACACCACACATGGATAAATATACCCTTGTCATGCATGTTAATAGATTTATTATTATTTGGATCTCACACCAGATTTTCACATATAATAAAGTTAAACCTTTAGCAGGCTAAGCGTCCCCCTTCTTTTACCCCATTCTCCCCTTCTACTGGACAAACGGCCTGACCAATAAATGCAAAGGGGTATTACAATCTAATTTGACGACAATTTCAATCTTGTCATAATATTCACGTATATTTTACATCCATTTGTATATTACTTTTGATGTAAGAAACTCCATTTCCTATAACCTTCATTCAAAATAATCCATTATCGCACATTTAACTCATTACCTAACTGTCTTAAAAATGGCTTTCTATTATGTAAATTTCTCAGTTTGACAGAAATCATTTTTAAATCAAATTATATTGTTGCACTCATAAGTTTAAATATCATATTTTTATATTGAATTAGAAATTAAGTTTTTTCAAAACATATTACAGTATGCCAATTTGAAATATTTTAATTTTTACATTTTCAACTTTCTCTTTGAAACATGCGCTTTCTCTGATTAAGATTCAACCATTTACTTGTCTATTTTATTTTTATTCTTGACCACCATGGTTCTTCAATTGCCATATAACTGCTTTCACAAATATTTCCAAAAAGACATTTATATAAATTTTCTTTCTTTATTTATTAGGATTTAATTTAATTGCTGCGCTACTTGTAGACATTATTGCCCTTGTTAGTATTACAGAAAGAAATTATATAAAATAATGTTTAATATCTTTCAAATTGACAAATATCCTTTCTGATATACATTTCAACAATTAAAATTGATAAAACCTATTATGAAAAAAATTTCTCTTAATTCGATTTTTATGTACCTTTGTAAAAAACTCTTCCTACCCCAGGAAAACCTAAGAAAGATCTTAACTTTTTGAGGGGGGAGAGACGCCTAAATTGGTTTTCATTATCGCCTATAAAGATTGATTAAAAATTTTGAAATATTTCTATTAAAATAAAGTTAGCATCGCAAGCATCATGCTTATCAAGATCAATGATAAAGTTTGTAACAAGAATATAAAACATTTTTCACTTGCCCTCCCCTTGAGATTACTGACGAAGCATCTAGTATTTTACAAAAACCATTTTCATGAAAATTTAAAGATATTTAGCATTTATAAACTTTTACAAATTAATCTTTTTGATTAACTCATTTAAATACCTTAAATCTTAACATTAAAAAAATTTGAAATCCTCCAATTTTCTAATTTTTCATCTTATTACAAACATATGTCAATGACAAGCATAAATACATTCTCAACTTTGTAACTTAAATGGATTCTAAATACTATAAGCAACTAACGGCTACGACCCTAGCATTTTGGATCTATGTATCTGAATGTAAAAGAGTACCTAAACAAAGCAGTCTAAAACAATCACAGGACCCATGCAAGTTTCTCTTGCAATAGAGAAACAAATCAGTTTAGTATTTATTGAGATCTGAAGCTTCAAAACAAAAACAAAATACCTTGATACTTTACAACATAAATATTTTCACATAGTAGAGGTTGCGTGATTTTATTGAAAATAATTTTAGTTTACTTTTTTATCAAATTTCCATTCCATTTTTAGATTTAAAGAAACATATCTATTCATTACATACAATATGAGTATTGAATACGACAAAAGTTTAATTAACCTTATATTTTATCTTTACTTTTCTGAAAAAATCTAGTAAAAAAGTCTAGAACACAAATAGTTTTTAAAAATGAAAGATACGTTTTATATAGCTTAGATTCACTTTACATGCCAGTATAAAATATAAAACTTTTTAATAAACAGTCTGCTTTCTAGATTGAATGATTCTTAAAGCTTACTTTAATAAATTATCTGACAATCCATTTCCTTGAACTTAATTGTTTGAAAATAATCAAATAGAATTTATTCAAAATAATTACTCAAAATGTATAAAATTTTACCATGTGTTTTTGTTGCTGTACACAGTACAAACATCTATCTAAGAAAAAACCATAACTACTTTATTTATAACCATCTTATTTCATGGATTTAATAGAAGAAAATTTCCTTTACAACCCTTTTTTGGACATCATTTCTTACACAAAATAGTTTTGTAGTTGATATGAAAGCCACGCCACAATTCAATATTTCCTTCTGTTGTAGATATGTATAATTACTACTGAATTTATGTGAATATTTCTATTGAAAATATGTATATATTCTTTAAGTAACTTTTTCTCTCACTCAATTAACTGTTCTTATACATAACATATAGATGCTTGACTACTTTGTCATTTTTAAAAAGTTATATTTAACCCCACAGTCATCAGACATTACGACTTTTTAGAGATCTTTAGTATATTACCCATTTATTTATATAATAGTCTAGCTCTTGTAACACTATTATTTAGAAATATAACTCATATAAAAACATTAAACACTTAATTTAACCTCCCATACCAATATAGATATTTTAATTTTAAATTTGTTATCTTTATAGTTTTTTAAAAAGAATCTAAAGCTTTCTAAACCTATTCGGTTCCAAGAACTGGTTTTTCTTAACAATCAATTTAACTATATTTTAAGTTTAGAAGCTGTGCCATATTTCAAAAAACATATTTAATCCACCTGTCAGTCCATCCATATGTCCGTTAGTCAATCTGTTAGTTCTTCTGTTAGTCCTTCTGTCCGTCCATCAATCTGCTTGTCTGTTATGCAAACTAGTTTTTCAATTGCTTTGATGTTTTTATTAAATTTTTACATTCAAGAGCTTTGCTACCCATGGACGTTATTATCCTAGTTCAATAACAATTTAATTTACTAATAATCATTTTTTACTCGTCTTTTCCTTGTACAATATAAAATTAAAGTAAATATAAACAAAAAAAAATATAGTTCAATACAGATTTTTCCCTTCAATTTTAGTTACCTTTTTGTCATTATTTTGAAATTTGTTCACATCCATAAAACAATTGTTTTTTTTAAAAAAGGTGGGTGGTTGATACAGGTTTTAAAAAAAAAAATTTTGTTTGAACATTTCTTAACATAAGAGTTGTTGTGTAATGTATGTGATTGTCGTAGTGACCCTTATTTGTGTTCTTGTCCTGGACTGGAGTACCAGTTATTAGTGGCGCAGGTCAGGCGAAACCCCACGGGGCCACGCGTCAATCTAAATAACCTACATTGTAGAATAACCATGTTCAAAGAAGTGTTAAAATATAATTATTAAGGTTCTTTAGGTTATAAACTCCAAAAAATGTATTTAAAAATGTATCAACCAAAAAGTAAACCTTAATTTAAAAATTTTTCACATCATTACTTTTGAGTCAAATATTTCTTTCAAATAGTTCAAGAAATTTAAACACAACATCTTTAAGGCCTTGATATAAAGAGAAAGTTCTGTTTGAACTTCTTAAACATAAACTTTTAGCTGTTGATTTTTCCAATAAAATAAGTTTATCCTTGTCTTAAACTTTTCTGCATATAATTGTATGTTAAATCACAACATTTAAAGCGTGTTTTATAAAATTGCATTACTGTAACCTTATCAACTAATGGATAAAAATGTTTTTTGATGAATATTAGATTATCAAAATATCGTTTCACTAAATGCCTTAATGATTTACTATTGTGAAACCCTCTAATGTTTATGAATATTTGTTCTTTAAGTTTTTACAAATTAACTCTACATTACATCTTAAAGTTATGACCGTTTAGAGTCTTGTTTACTTTAGTATTCTCTTATGACTATTGCATTAATAGATATAATTGAGAACAAAGTTATATTGTAACTTAAAGAAATATTTAATTTAAAGTGTTCCTGAAGTATCTTTTGATTCTCAAAAATTTTAAAGATTTTATGTACATGAAGATCACCACTGGGTACCATCTAACCATTTAGTTTGGGTTGAGATATCAAAATTTAGGGTCTTTTTGATTTCTCAACTCAATCTGATAAGAAAAAAAAGTTTTCTTTTCATCCAGCTTATTGTGTCCCCTAAATATAAAGGTTTGACCAACCTTTCCCTTTTATCCTCCACAACTTTCCCTTAATCCCCATAGAATTTTCTAGAGAAACTTTTTAAGACAGTTTTTTATGTTAATTAGCATTAAAAGTCACATGTTTTGAACTCTAGATTCATCCCCCAAATGTTTTTATTTGTACTGTAAAGTAAAACATTATTGACCTATGTTTACTTACATAACACATTTAAACAAAATCCCTAAAAATGTTCCCAAATTTTACAGGACTTTTTGATATTACCTTAGTCTCGTCCATAAAATATTTCCTCCCCCCATATTGATTTTTCTCAAGTCCCCTAGAGTATAATTAACAATTGACACCTATTTGGCCTTAACAGGGATAGAGTAAGAATTGTTACTACTCTTTGAATGAGTTGAACGATAGGACAGTTCCTCACATCCCCCGCCCCCTGAAGTATTCCCTTGTGTCAAACTACTTGGCCTTATTGGGGTAGGATGACCCATGGGGCTACTTCTTGATTCAAAAATTTTTAAATCACATTTTGTGGATGCTAACAAGACAATTAGGGCTTTGTGCTTGTGACAGCAAATTGTGATTCCGCGAAATAAATTCTCTAGCGGTATACTTGGAATTTATTTTTGCTAAATTTTCATTAAGTATTCTAAGAGGTCGAAATGATCCAAATACAAATGGAACTTATGGTCTGTACATGACAGAAATTTATATAGTCTGCGACCGCCGAAAATGTTGACCATACAGGTTATCCGACTTTTCTGTACATGTAAAACAACATTATTCATTAATTCATTGATTATTAAGAGAATGATGTCTAAATTTGACCCAAATTAATCAATAGAGCTCAAAGCTCATGTCTGCTCATGTAATTATTTATTTCAACTTTAATTCTGGTTGTCTTTTGGTAATTTTTATTGTAAAAATAGGAAACACATTTTTTTTAGAATGTCAACAATAAGAATTTTTTTATTTTAGAGGGGTGGATAGTGTGCCTATTTTATCTCGACTTAGAGCCAGCTTTTGGCCTGGAGCTGACTCTGAGTTGATTCTCTTGCCTATTTTATTTCGACTTAGTGCCAGCTTTTGGCCTGGAGCTGACTCTGAGTTGATTTTCTCTTGCTTAATCTTGGACATTGCTACATGCAATGATAATATTGACCTGGAGTCTGCTTCATGACCAGAGCTGACTCTTAGTTAATATTATCCAGTACTTTCTTCTTGACTTATAATCAGCTCCCTGGTCAGAGCTGACTATGAGTTAACTTTTTTATCTGTCTAGCCTTAACCTGTAATCAACCCCCGACCAAGGCTAACTACATGTTGATGTTACACTGCATTTAAGATTTTTCAATTAATTTTGTTGTATTTAAATTTTGACATATAGCCAGCTCCTTGGTCAGAGCTGACTATGTGTTGATTTTTACCTTTAGAATGATCCTAAATATCATTTGTTTTTCTTTGATTATACAATGGTATCCTATGACCATTTTCATGACTATAACTGAACCTTACTTCATTTTACTTCAATTGACTCTAAAAAATGTTGTTGATGTAAAAGACTTAGTTTACTGCCAGTTTCCTCCTTGGAACCTGACATTAAATTGACTCTTGGTCTAAAAGATTAGTATTAAGTAACCCTTAATATTTGATGTTTAAGTCAACCAAATGACCTTAAGTTGACTAATATTCTGTTTTCAGAATACTGCATTACTTTATTTAGATTTCAGCCAGTCTAAGCTTGAACTGACTGAGATTTGAAATGACTAACACGATTAAGCTTAATTGTATCAAACTGCACTTAAAAGATTCTTGGTTTATAAATTTCAGTTACATTTATTGAGCTCACATGACTGTAAGTAAAGGTATAACTTTTCATTCCTTACACACACTTTTCCTCAACAGTTTAGCGGATTTAAAACCAACACGCAACAAGCGGTCAATGGATCCTATAAATAGACATATTTGCGGAATCAAAACTGGTTTTACCTAAATTATATCTGTTCCTTCTTCAGGATTATAGAATTTCAAAGATTTTAACCAAAAATGTGCGATGATTTGACTTTAAAATAGCATTTAATCTTAATGTTCATGGCTTGTTAATATAAGTTTGTCATATTTGTTGAGGTTTTAAAACAATATTTCTGTAGACAATTCAACACTGCATATTAAGGATTTATAGCAATGGTTATTTTATGCATTATTAGTGATGTAAACAGTCATATCAAAAGTACTTTTTATATATTAATTCTAATTGTTTAGATACTTTGCCGTTTATTACACATAAGTAAATATTTCTGTTCTAAACCATTTTGAATTTTATATGGATAAAATAATTGATATAATAAACAAGGATGACAACATCCATAATAGCGAAGCAATGAAACGGTAGGACAAACGGACATAAACACTTGTATAGTGTAAGAACTCAATAATCAGAATATAAAAGTACAAGAGTCGAAGCAAAATTGTAAGTAAATTTGTTAAAAAAAATGCTTGATACAGGATAATGTTTATGGACATACTTACATTTTTAGGACTTGATTATAGAGTTGCTTCGCTTATAATATTGTACTTTGTTGTCCCATGAATCTATATACCAAAAATCAGATCAAACGGATAATTAGATCACATAAAAATTTGTTTGTTAAAAAAGTTGTTAAGTTATCAACACGTTTTAAATAAACGTACGGACATTCTGGTAATGATTATAGAGTTGCTACGCTTTCTAAATCGTACCAAACTACTACAGGAATGACCATGCAAAGTTTGAAATCGATAGGACAATTCTAACATGCCTAAATTAACGAAAAAAACTAGAAAAGCTTCGCATTTAATAATTATAGAAAAGCTTTGCTTTTAAAAAGTAAGTAAGTTAATATATGACGCAAAAAGGTTTCATTAAAAACATTATTTAAAAAAGATATACTTAAATTTAAACTTTTAAAATTTTATATAAATTGAATTAAATTTGGCAAAAATGTTATAATGATCATCTGATATGTACTGATATGTCTGTAGCTTAAGATTTCGATAGCTGATTAAATTCTACACTCTATTAAAGCTTCACATAGGTCCCAGGATGGGTTCAAGCTATTGAATTTTAGATTTAAGTCTTTGAATGATTTTATGCCTTACCCCTTAGAAAACAGACCAACTAGATGCAGGGGCACAATCGCTATTTTTTATATTGAGCTAGTATATCTTAATTAAACACCAAATTATTGTCTTGTGTTTTAGATTATTTAGCAATTGAAAACAATTATTATTTAATTTTGTATCTTATTTAAGACATGGCAAAACCTTTTTTAAAATGTTATCATAATCTAAATAGGTCAAAGATTTTGGTCCTTGTTCATCTATTATTATATTTTTTTACGTTAACAAACTAATAAAGGTTAGTCTTTAGGTTAAATTAGAAAACCCTTACATCTCATTTCTGCTGCTTGATTTTAATTTCTTTTAATATTTATTGTTTGTCTGTCTGTCCATAATTGATAGATCTTATCGTTAATTTAGGCATTTTATAATTGTCCTATTGATTTTATACTTGGCATGGTTGGTTATTTCTGCAGTAGTAAGGTACGATTTAGAAAGCATAGCAATTCTACAATCGTTGTCTATTTACAAAAAGTTGATTTGAAACATTTTTTATATTCCTACTACATAAAGGTAGAATGTTATAAACAAAGCATATAAAAAATGTAGGAATGTCCTTAAACAGTATCCTATATTTTGCAACAAATTTACTTACATTTTTTTAGACTTATACATATATATTTGCTTATTCAGTTATGACACTCTAAAATTGTTAATGTTTTTTTGTCCTACTCTTTCATAGATTCACTTTTATGGAAATTGTCAACCTTGTTATTTAATGTATAATGAACTATTAAGTTGTTAACTAATTTGACTAGGTATACTTATTAATAACAGTCCTTTGATATAATCAATTAAAGGCCTAATGTCTTCAACAATCTATTGTTTATGTGATTGATAACTTAATACTATCGTGTCTTTTTTACATACAAAATCCGAGTGTCAATGCTAATTGTTTCTATATAAACAAGGATGACAACATCTATAAAAGCGAAGGTATGAAACCGTAGGACAAACTGACATTATTATTGTGCAGTTTAAGAAGTGAATAATCAGAATATAAAGTTATAAAAGTCGGAACAAATGTGTAAGTAAATTTGTTTAATTGTTTGTAATTAAAAAAACTGTTTAAATACAGGATAATGTTTAAGGACTTAATTACATTTTAGGACTTGATTTTAAAGATGCTTTGCTTTAAACATTGAACTTTGTTGTCCTAGGAATCAGTATTCCAAAAATCAGATCAATTAGATAATTTTTACACATAAAAATTTGTTGTTAAAAAAGTTAAAATCAACATATTAAAAATTGGCGTATGGACATTCTGGTATTGATTATAGAATTGATACGCTTTCTAAACCGTACCTAATTAGTAAAGGAATAACCTTGCAAAGTTTGAAATCGATAGGAAAATTCTAACATGTCCAAGTTAATGAAAAAGGTAATTGTTCCACCTAAAAAGATAACTGTTACTGATGGACGGACAGACTAACCAACAACAATTGTAGAAAAGCTTCAATTTAAAAAAAAGTATATGTTGTAAATCAATTGTGCCAGTATTTTTAGTTAAATGATATGTTGATTTTTTATTACTGTTTTTACTTTCTAAGTTTAAAATTTCAAGGTAATTTGAAGAACAACAAGCATTAATTAAAGTCAGAAGGTACCCCCTTCGACAATTTTATGAGTTATAATTAATCTTCAATAAAAGGTTTTTAAAACAACTACTGCTTTCATGTGTTAAGGGTAATATACAGCATCTATATTTTACATCAAAGTCCATTTTAAAGTCAAATCATCACACATTTTTTGTTAAAATCTTTGAAATTCTATAATCGCGAAGAAGGAACAGATACAATTTAGGTAAAACCAGTTTTGATTCAGCAAATGTGTCTATTTATAGGATCCATTGGCCGCTTGTTGCGTGTCGGTTTTAAATCCGCTAAACTGTTGAGGAAAAGCGTGTACAGTAAAGAAAAGTACCTGTTCTGGTATTTAATTTTGTACAGAAAAATTTATCAAAGAACATTAAATCACTTCTCCCAAATGATTAAGAGTATCTCATTCCCAGAAAAGTTGAATTTAAATACTCTCTTACCCTATCCTTATCAACATTGATATATATAATGTTACACTGTTCTATTTTATTTTGAAAAAAAAAATTCAGATCCCATAGTTGAGGTTGGTTAACTAGCCTTATTTCTTTTCTATTGTCCTTTTTGCCATGGTTGACAGTAGAAAAGATATGATGAAAAACTTAACCTTAATTATTATTTGCATATTGCATGATTATTAAAAAGTTTGTAGAAATACTTAATTCTACATAACAATTTGTCAAATTATTATTTAAAAGTTTTTTCAAAGCTCATTTCACTGAAGTTGAAAACAAATCTTTTATGTAATCTTGTTTTATAATAGATGTCACTAAGTAATTATGAATTATCCATACAAGGTTTATAATTGATATTCTACACTTCTTCTTTGATTAGAATTTGCATGAACTTAGAATGTAGTTTAACAACCGCATTTAAATAGTTTAGACTTTGTAGTATAGAATGTAGTTAAAACTAACATCTTAGGGTGGTCTAACGATTGCCCTAAAATATATAAACTTAGTAATTACACTAACACTTTAGGGTGGTTTAACAATTGCCCTATATTATTTATCTGTTTCACAGTTTAGTCCTTAGATATGTTAAGTATCTAATTTTTGGTTTAGATCTTAATTACATTAACACTTTAGGTTGGTCGAAAGACTGCCCTACATTAAATATTTAATTTTTTTGTTTATGTCTTAATAATATTAACACTTTAGGTTGATCTAACAATTATCCTACACATAAAAACATTTAACTGTTACATTATCTTAACACATAAAGGAAAAAAAGAGTTGCCCCTTTACAGTACTCAGTAACCCTAATTAAACAGGCAACCAAATAGTTTTGTTTGGTTAACATCTTACCTCAGATCACTACAACTTATTGCATATTCAATTTTTTTATTTTTATTTTATTTTTATTTTTCTTTTTTTTTAATTTTCTTTTTTTTTAGTTTAAAGATAATTATCTAATGTGTAAAAAAAAAAACACTGTAAAAATCGATTCCTGCAAAAAATTGCAGAGCTCCTCTGCATTTCTAGTAGATTACTTAACTAACCTTCAAAAGTGTGCTTTCCTACAATAAGAATAGATACGGCTCACAATTATATAAGATGATTGTTCTAATTTTTTATGTTGTATTTCTTTTACCTCCCAGTCCAAGTTTTATTTCATTATTCATTTAAAGAATAGTTCTTTTTTTTCATACAAAAATATACTTGTAATGTGTATACTTTGCTGTGCTATCTATGGATGATATTGTCCATGGTAATTTGTAAATTTTGCTCACAGCAAACCTACTCTATAATTTAAAGATAAATACGTTTTTATGAAAAAAATAACCCAAGGATTTTTAGAGACAAAATTGTCCGTCTAATTACCCACCCTTGTCTTAATTTTTCCCCTTTGAAATGGATGATTTAATTCAAATCGTACTATAATATATATAGTTCCCCACAGCAAACCTACTCTACAATTTACTTGGTCTTGTGTTAAAAGACTGAAATAATTACAATATTAAATATTTTTTATTATTTTAATTGTTTTTATTTTCTAATAATTAATGATAATTATTAAGTAATAAGTAATAATGCGCGTGCCGTGGCTAGGTACGTAGGAATATAGAACAATAAAGACAAATACAGGAATTAGAAAGCTTACCTGTATTACCAAGTTACCTTAAACATTATCAGATTGTTGTAATAGATTTTAGCAATAGCTCATAATTGTAATATCGAGATAAATATTTGTAATTTTTATGTAAATATGGATTGTGATTGTTATTGATTTTTGTATATATTGTTTACCATATCTTGTAAAGGTTATGACAGGAGCCCATTGAAAAACTTTTTAAAATCTGGGTGACTGTTACAACCTCAAAACATATATCTACCATATTATGCTATTGTAACAACATAAAACCATACATTAAACATTTAGAATTACTGTACTCTACTATACTGTAGTTTTGTGGAAAATCTATGCTAGCTTTTGTAGCAATCTATGCCCCCCCCCCTCCTTCTCTTATATACACTGAGCAGAGTGTCTACCTCAACACCAACCTTTACCACTCCTACACACACAGGGCAGGGGTGCCCCTCAACACAATCACCGTTTGGAAGAAGTAGCAGTTCTTTGCGAGCTCCGGTGCTAACACATCAAATTATATTTTCAATAGTTTTTTCAAATAAATTTGCATCCACGGTCCTCGAAAGAGAGCTTTGGGAATAAGTATTGCTCACAAAAAAAATAAATAAATGAATTTTCTTTTAAGTAGCATTTGATGTTTTTATATCTATTATTTCTGACACCCAGAGGGTTGGCTCTGTCGTAAAAAATAAAGTCCAAATAGTAGTATGAAATTATGTTAGAGTGCTGTTGAAAAGTTAATAAAAGTTTACCCTTTTACGTGACATATTCTTAAATTTTAAGAGATTAAAGATGAATTATACATTTTTGGGTACATTTTGGGTTCTACCATTATTCTATCATTCCCCTCTTTAATTCTCTTAAGATAACAAATTTTTTATTAATACTGCATATACTTGTGGTGCCCAAAGACGGGTTATCTGTAAAGGTATTAAAATGGTATGCCACAAAATATATGTAAATGTTATTTTTAAATCTGTTATCTTAACATTTTTAAAAAAGATAATTTAATTTATGAAATCTTTAACTAAAATTTCACAAAATTACATTAACACTTGTTTCATTTAAATGCCTGTAGGAAAATTTGCTGAAGATTTCCCTGGTCCTTTGTATGTGACCTAATTATCCGATTGGTCTGATTTTTGGTATACTGATTCCTGGAACAACAAAGTACAATATTATAAGTGAAGCAACTCTATAATCAAGTCCTAAAAATGTAAGTATGTCCATAATCATTATCCTGTATCAAGCAGTTTTTCAACAAATTTACTAACAATTTTGCTTTGACTCTTATACATTCGCATTCTGATTATTCAGTTCTGACATTATACAAGTGTTAATGTCCGTTTGTCCTACCGTTTCAGAGCTTCGCTTTTATGGATGTTGTCATCCTTGTTTAAAAACAATTTCTATAAAAGTACCAAAAGTTTTTGAATACAAAAATAAGGGAGTATGTATTTAAAACTTTGGGCACTAGTATAATTAACAGTCCAATATCCCCTCCCTCCCTGTTTATAATACTGATAACCAGTGGACCTATAAGGTTTTTTATTCAATAAAGATTTTTCTCGTATTCATTCGAATCCGGTGGATATGAACCGGTTCTCATCAATACGAAAAAACTATGTCTAGCATCGTATTATATTCAGTTTTCTACGAATATAGAAATGTACAATCATAAGATTAAAACTAGTTTTTTTTAGTTAAAACCAGTTTTTTTTAGCCGGTGCCTTCGGCACCACGGGGCTAAAAAAACTAGTTTTAATCTTATAATTGTACATTCTATATCCGCGGAAAGCCATTTATAATACGATACGAGAAATAACTATGAACAGTATTTTCTTAATTAACAAATCTTTATATAAAAGTAACATAATCAGTGTATATCTGTCTTTGTGTACCGAAGGATCTTGATAACCGCTGAACCGATATCCTTCTCCTTTACAGTGTAGCTTCTCATAGGTCCTGGGAAGGTTCATAACAAAACATAACATAATAAAAAAATACACATATCCTCCCCCCCTCCAAAAAAAGATTTTACTTTATCTTTTTAATTTTTAATAAACTAGCGACTTCGCCTCTAAGGGCACTTGAGATGGATAGGGAATTGACCCTCCCCCCGATTTGAATTTTAGTTTTAAAATGATGAATTTGGAAAATAAAATGTTTTTTTTTTAAGAGTGGTGCGTGGTACCCTTACACAAAATAGTTGTAAACCTTCCCAGGACCTATGAGAAGCTACACTGTAAATGAGAACTATAACGGTTCAGTGGTTAGCAAGATCCTTCAGTACACCTAGACATACACAAATCCTTACTTTTTATATAAATAAGAAATGATTATCTAAATTCTTTAATTAAAAAAAACAAATTGGTCCACCGGTTATCATGATTTTGTATATCCGTATCATAAACAGGGAGGGAGGGGACATTGGACTGTAAATTAAACTGGTGCCCAAAGTTTTAGATACATACTCCTTTATTTATGTGCTCAAAAAACTTTTATTAGACGAAGCCCAATCTTTCCTACTTTCGATTCCTATGACGTCATAAAAATGAGGGAGATGAGAGGAGAAGTAGGAAAGAAAACCCTTAAAAAGAGGTGGATAATCTCTCATTTTTATGACGTCACAGGAATCAAAAGTAGGACAGATTGGGCTTTGTCCTTTTTATTATATTCTAATTGGTTGGTTAGCAGTAATGAAACACATATTTCAACCAAAAGGGATCATTTTGTTTATTATTATAAGGGATGTACATCAATTTTTCTTATACTAGCGGCCACGCCCCTAGAGGCCTCTCCCCCAAAATAGTTAAAAACCTTCCCGGGACCTATGAGTAGCGGCCCTGTTAAGGAGAACCCGATCGGGTCAGCAAGATCCTTTGGTACAGACAGACAAACAAACAAACAGACATCCTCTTTATGATAAGGTTTATCTAATCCCTTTAAATAAAAGTGAAATAATTTTATTTCAATAGGACTATTCAATCATCAAATATCGGGACTTTGGTACCCAAAATTATATAACAAGGTTAGTAAAAAACTTTGGGTACTCTTGTTAAATTTTCATTGGTTGATTCTTTTAAGTATCTGATATTAGTGTCTAAACTAACCAACCAATAATTTACATCTACAGAAGATATTATTTTTGTCTATCATCAATGGGTACGTACATCAATTTACTGTCCAAAGTTTTAAATCCCGGACTTTGGACTCTAAATTATACTGGTACCCAAAATTATATAACAACAAAAAACTTTGAGTACTCTTAAATTATTAATGGTTATCCAAATTTTTCACCCAATAATTTTCATCTACACAAGGGGTAATTTTGTCTTTCATCAATGGGTACGAACATCAATTTAACGGCCATTGTCTTATCCCTTTAGATCCATTAGTAAATCTTTATCATATACACACACATACATAGACACACACACACACGCACACTCACACACACAAACACACACACACACACAAACAATCTTTATCAAATATCTTTATTGGATAAACAAAATTAAAAACAAGGATGACAACATCCATAAGTAGCGAAGCACAAAAATCTTTTTTTTGACGGGTGGTGATGTAAAAAATCAGGATAGGGAGGGGGGGATACCGGGTATGTCCACTCCTAAACTAGGATTATCCCTTTCTTTTTTTTACAAGTTTAAATACAATTCTTTTAACTTTTTTATAGGAAACTTTTATATATTTCTTTAAAATCCAGTATTTAGAGCAAGTCCTGTATGAGACTAGGTGTAAAGATATCAGTTATAAAACTTTGGGTACCAGGTGTAGTTTACAGTGAAATGTTTACTAATGGTTATAAAACTTTGGGTACCAAGTGAAATATACAGTCCAATGTTTACAAATTGTTATAATACTTTGGGTTCCCAATGTAATTTAAAGTTCAATGTTTACTATTGGTTATAAAACTTTGGGTACCAAATATAACTTACAGTCCAATGGTTACTAATGGTTATAAAAGTTTGGGTACCAATTAGTCCTGTTAATATAATTAGCCTTATTCATTACAGGTTTATTAATTGAGAGAAAATTGTCTGTAATATGATGCATTTCAGTATAGCTGAGAACCGATTCTAATCTAGCAGATATTTATCGGTTGCGAAGCCATTTTTAACGTTAACTTTTCTTGCAAAAAAAAAACACTTAAAATAAAGATAGGAATCTGAAAATTTTTGTGTAGATTCCTTAAACAAATTAGAATCGCCGCTCTTTTATGCTTTGTGCTCGATTTTTAACTTTAAAACCCTTTAATTATGCGATGTTTGTCCGTAGGTTATTTACGTTTAAATTTTGTATCAATTAAATTTCAACAAAATTAACATTAACTTTTTTTGCAAAAAAAACAATTAAAATAAAGATAGGAGTCTGAAAATTTTTGTGTAGATTCCTCAAACAAATGAAAATCGCCGCTATGTTATGCTTTGTGCTCGATTTTTAACTTTAAAATCCTTTAATTATGCGATGTTTGTCCGTAGGTACTAAATGACACTAAAAATATCTCCTCAAATCACGATCCCCCTTTGAATGGCCCTAACTCGGTAGTTTTTCATCGTAAATCAATGAAATTTTAAACATACTTAGTTTAAGTAGTTTCTAGTACACACAAAACATTTTATTAATATCGAAGCAATACGAAAAAAGTTATCGCTTTCGTAAAAAAGGCACTAAAAACGATAAGAAAACAGCATTATAAACTCTCTCAAAACTGGTTTTTATCTGTACCTATTAAATTAGCTTAAAAATAGCATTAAATTTGACGATTTTAACGTTAAAACAACGTTGAAAACAGCAAAAAAGGCCGTTATTCTATAGCCATTACATTACTTTAAAAGTATAGTCAAAAAAATGTTAAAAATAACGTTTTTTTATTCACCTATTGGTCTGTATTAATTCTCTATCTAGGGACTTACTTCTATTGGGAGTAAAATCAAGAAAAAGTTAAAATATTTGTTTAGTTTAAAAATTCACACATAGATGTCTCCAAGTTTTAAGGAAACTTAGACTTGCCAAATTACAATATGACCATACAGGCATTAAAAACACATAACAAACACCTTTAAACAAAGGTTAAACTATTTTATCCTATACTTTTATCATTTTAATCATCTTTTATATGTGATCAGAGCCTCCTGCTACTTCTATCTAGTCCTTAACAAGGTATTAACCACTCTTAACCAACCCTTTCCCCTCTTTGAAATAGAATTGGAGTTAAAGATGATTATTAGTCTAGAGGAAATTCGCGTGAGGAATGACCTCAACAGACTTGACCCCCCCCCCCCCCCCCCTGTATGTGTCAGTTTTGACACCCGGTATATGTCTAAACGGACACCCCCCTACATATTGATTTATAGGGGGGTGTACATTTTGACATTTACCGGGGGTCTAAAATGACGCATACGGGGGTATCCATTTTGATATACACCGGGTGTCAAAATAGATGCATACCCCCGGGGGGGGGGGGTTTAATTTTCATGATACCGGGTATGTCCACTCCTAAACTAGGATTATCCCTCTGGTGCAACATCCATGTAACAAGAGATCATTTACCATAGTGGGTCTGTTTTAATGCTAAAAATTGTATCTTCGAAAAAACAGGTTTTAAGCAAGTATAGTGAAATAGGGTTAAATAATTAATTCGCTTGTTGGTTATAGCTAGCTGCTAAAAACCTGTTCTTTAATAGTTATTTCTCGTATCGTATTATAAACGGCTTTTCGCGGATATAGAATGTACAATTATAGGATTAAAACTAGTTTTTTTTAGCCCCGAGGTGCCGGAGGCACCGGCTAAAAAAACTGGTTTTAATCTTATAATTGTACATTTCTATATTCGTAGAAAACTGGATATAATACGATGCTAGACATAGTTTTTTCGTATGGATGAGAACCGGTTCCTATCCACCGGATTCGAATGAATACGAGAAACAAAAATATCTTATACTTGACTTCCCTTACCAAAACAATGACTACAAACATAGTTTTTAAGGTTTATAAAAAACGTCAGACTTTTACAAAAAGCTTTGTACCACTCTGATGTTTGTATAGTCTGACGTTTGTCGCTCTGACGTTTGTCTCTCTGACGTTTGTCGCTCTGACGTTTGTCCTAGTACCGACTCGGGGATCTTAAGGGATAAGACAATGATAAATTTATGCACATCCAAAATAATAGTTGGCAAATTGTTCCTTCCATAGATTATTTTTTTTTGTAGAATTTGGAAACTGCTCATTAGAACCAGCCAAAAGGATTATCTCACTCTTTTTGTTTTTAAAAAGGGGGAGATTTCTCTTGGTAGGGTAGTGTAACTTCCGAAAATAGACATTCCCCTCCCTGGACCATATTGGTTTAGCGGTTGGCAAGATTTTTTAGAAAAGCAATCAAACACAGACAGATACATAGAGACACCCGGTTACTATTACAGTTAGGGAGTTGAATCCATTTTTATAGAAGCAGAAATATAATCTATGATTATGGTTTGGACCCTCTAAAACTGTAATCTACCTTTCCACTTTCCCCTCTCTTGGTGAAGATATCTTCAACGCCGATACGATTTTTGAAATGTAAGATTCTACTTTCCCTTCTCTTGGTGAAGATATCTTCAACGCCGATACGATTTTTGAAATGTAAGATTTCACTTTCCCCTCTCTTGGTGAAGATATCTTCAACGCCGATACGATTTTTGAAATTTAAGATTCCACTTTTGCCTCTCTTGGTGAGAGGGGAAAGTGGAAGGGTAGATTACAGTTTTAGAGGGTCCAAACCATAATCATAGATTATATTTCTGCTTCTATAAAAATGGATTCAACTCCCTAACTGTATTATAACAAGTCCTAGCGGCGCCAATGAAAGTGACTTGTAACCCCCAAATAAAGATTAATCGTGTGATTGACAAAATTATTAAAAAAAGATTTTTTGGAATTAGTAACATTTTTTTTTAAGCGTACATCAGGCCGTTTGAGGGCCAATGATTTTAAAGGCACGCTACTTGTGGACATTTTTACAAAAAAAATGTAGACATGGTCGTTTGTTTAAAAAAAAAGCAACAACCGACATACCCCCACTTGGAGATTGGCTGCATTTCTAAAATGAATAAAATGTACAATAAACTTTTTCTTTTTATGCATAGTGCAGCTACTCATAACCAATTCATGTATGTGATTTAACTTTTAAACAATTTGGTATCCCAGTGGAAAGATTCGGCTTCGTGAGTGATAAGATGAGGTTTTATCCTTTAATTATGTGTCCAATAATGTTCTAATTTGTTTGAACAGCTTAACTGGCTAATACTTGTTTTTCTTTTTAAAAAATCATGTACTATGCTATAAGATTACCTAATAGTTTCTTAATAATTTTTGTATTACAGTTTACTGCAGTACTTTAGAACATAATTTTCCTTGTTAAATATTACAATTTGCCCATATCACACGCAAATCTTTCAAGGTAAAGGTTTTAGTATACATTTGCAGTAAGGGTTGTCAAGTTTATAAAAATTCTAAAAAATCTAACATTATTTTGTATAGTCACAATGGATATAGAATATATACGTGGATATTATGACAGGGGAAAAATTGTCGTCAATTTAGGTTGCTCACATGGACATCGTTTATTGCTCAGTTCATTCTTGCAGTAATCATAAATCCATTTTGGTTACTTTTTAGATTTTAAAACTGCAAATGTAGAACACTTTCATAGTGTAAAAAGCATAGAAAAACTTTAAGGACTTGATACCACTATGAAAGCATAAAAGCCAGTTAATAACTGTCTGCAACCCTGTTATAAACAATTTTATGAATAAAAGCAACAAAAATAAACTTTTATTTTATTGTTGTTGGGTTAAAAATACTAGGTATTACATGTTTTTATTTGGTGTTTTTTCATTTGGAATAAATTTACCGTCGTATGCAAACCGTGCATGGTGATTCCTTTAATAATTGGGCATGTTATAATAGTCCAAGCAATTCCATCATCATCAAGAGATAGTTGGTATGTCATGATGAATTACATTTTATAGCCTTTTGTTTTTCAAAACTATTATAATTTTTTGTGTTGTAATTCTAAGGACGATAAGACATTTTGGCAAGTGTATTTGATCTTAATAATCTTAATGTAAAATGTACCCTGAACTGTGACTAGCGGACATAAGAACTATCAACACTTATTTTCAACGTGTTACTGGTCTCCATGAAAGGCGAGGACCCTATATAAGCCCGGCCCTGTAAATGGTGCTAGTCCAGATATATCCTCTAAAGATGAACAGTACTTAAACTAACTGAGCCTAAATAACAAGGATAAAATAAAAACATTTTCAATTTTTTTTGTAATTTTTTCTGTTATAATGAAATACTGAATTTTCAGTATTAAAGTATTAAATAATGGTTAGGTAATAGTTTTGTTTACTATGGTTGGCTGGCAAAGAAGATTTAATAATAGAGTCAGACCTTATGGATTAAGTAAGTGTTCATTTTTTAGTAGTAAAGCTGCTCTATAATTTATAATGTCATTGACCATGTGTCTAAAAAATTCTTCGGACCATAAACATTATGAGTTACCAAAGGCTGCGCCCATAGCATCATTAGACTCTGTAATTTAAGTAGATGAGAAGTGAAAAAAAATAGTCTTAAACCGAACCAATTATTAAATATGAAACCACCCTAGAGCCTATTTTAACTTTTCCTATGGTGAAGAACCCAATCGATTGACAAAAAGCAATAGACAAAAACTTTTTTTTATTTTTCATAGTAGTATATATAGGTATTGCTGTATCTTATGAAGAGTGTTATTGTTGTTTAGATGAACAGATCTATATCGTATATGTATATAGTATATACAGATAACTACCTCCCTCTTTTTTTCAATGCTTTTTTTTGTCTGCTAGCACAATGGCCCTATAGAGAGTCGGCACAATGACACTGCAATGGGGAGATACAGTTATTTAACCCCTTCCCCTTTTATTGTTTTACTCTATTTTTAGATGTGCTAGACCCAGAGGATCCTGTTGCCATCTCTCCTCTTCCCACCGTTACAGAACTCATAACTGCCAGGTATTACTTCTAATCAACGGCTGTAAACCTTAACCGTCGGGGAATGACCCCCCCCCCCCCCCGCCTTCTCAGTTTTTTTCTATCTCGTTTTCTAAGTGTTAAAGATGATAGAATGCTATAATTTTATGGCTTTTTATATTATCGCAATTGACAATTGTATTCTCCATCCTGGCTGGAACAGGATGCCAGCAATCCAGGTAGGGTCACCCAGGTAAAGGGCAAAAATATATTTGTTTATTTTATGCTTCATAGATGTTACTAAAACCATTACATAATTAGATTTTCTTTATACAGGAAATATATTTTACCTTATTCGAATCATGTATATGACAAAAAAGCAGTAGCTTTGTTTTTGAAGCTAAATTTAAACTAGGAACCATTAAAAAAACTTTTAGATTTATTTTTTTTATCAGGGAACAAGAAACAGCAAAAGCAAAACTGAAAGAAAAGGTATCATTTATATATTTGAAAAGCAAATATTTTCCATTTTCTAATTAGGGTCTGTAAGGCAAATTTACTATACGATAATTTAGGCTTTTTGAATTGTCCTATCGATTTCAAACTTCGGATGATGATTTATGTAAAAGTTAGGTACGATTTAGAAAGCGTTGGAAATCTACAATCGTTAAATCTGTGTACACTTTTGTATATACATTTAAATCAAGATTCTGCTTACTAAGATTTGACATTCTTTAAATTTTCGTGTTTGTTTGTTTTACCGTTTCAATTCAGGGCTTTGCTTTTTTGTCGTCATTGTTTTATAAAATCCTTTTTGTAAAAATAATTGAAGTTAATAGTGAAAAGTATAGAAAAAGCCTTTAATAATCCTATTGTTTCAGAATCGATTAAAACGTCAACACATAGAGGTTAAGCTTCAAACAACTCTCTGTCTGATTATTTGTACAATTATCCCGCTATTTACTTTTATAGCAACTATTTTCAGGTAGAATTTACACTTTTTTTGAGAAATAGAGTGACGTCATCCATAAGTAACGAAGCGCGAAAATATCATGGATTGAAAAAAGAACACAGTAAAAGTGTCGGACTGATTATGACGTAACAAAAAAAGTTAGCCAATGAGAGGCCACTATAAATTTTACCATTGGTCAATAATGGCCTCTCATTGGCTAATTCTTTTTGTTACGTCATAATCAGTCCGACACTTTTACTGTGTTATTGAAAAAAGGATAAAATGTTCAGTTATTATGAAATCACAAAAACTTAAAAAATACATATATGTATATGTGTCAGACAGACATACAAAGTATTCTGATTGTTCTTTGGTCAGGGTATTTTATAAAAAAAATCAGCAGTCTTAAATCTTAAATAGCAGCCGAGAAAACCCCATTTCACTTATAGCATCATCAGGCACTGATTGATGGACATAAAAGCTGAATTGTAAGTATCTTCGATAGTAAAATGTTTTAGGGGGTTATGCATTTTCACTATTTGCAATTTATCCTATGAGGGTTGTTACTCTCCTCAAATAGTTGAAAACCTTCATTATAAGGGAGAGCCATTTCAGTTCAGCGGTCAGCGAGATAAAACGACTAAAATTAATATTTAATATGTTTATTTATATTTTTACATATATTTAGATTAGGTATAATATATTTACAATTATATAACATGAAAAAATAATGTGCTAAGATATTTGAGAGCTAATAAAAACAAACATTAATCAGAAACACAGGAAAATTAGTTATGCCTATTTTTATGATTATTTGGCGTACCTATTGAGGAGATAAATAAAACTCCTGTAAGGTTATAGTGTTTTTTTATGTCATATAGATGATAAGTATGATAGTTTATTGGTCTTTTCTCATCCTGAAGTATTGTAGCGCAGGGAAAAGGGAATGTGATTCTGACAAACACTTCTAAAGGAAAATTTCCCCACAACCCCCTTCCCCTTTTCTTCCCCTTTTTACCCACCCCTCTTCAATAACATGAAGAAAAAAAATATACTTCTACCTTACTTTTAAGGGTTTCGTGATTTTTTGTAGAATTGATTGTTAGAATAGCTACCCCTGATTGTAGCGCTAATGTGAAGATAATTTTTTGCTTAAAATTAAAACTTTTCTAAAATTAGGGTAGGTCCATTTGTAACGTAACGAATAGCTCTTATCGTTAATTTGGACATGTTAGAATTGACCTGTAGATTTCAAACTTTGAATGATGATTCCTGTAACTGTTAGCTACAATTTAAAAATCGTAGCAATTCTAAATTTTTTAAACAATTAATTTACAATTTAGAATTTAGAGCTTCGCTTTGTTAGATTTTGTCATCATTGTTTATTGTAGACTGTGGCACTCAGGCTTATTGAGCACCGAACAAAAGGACTAAACTTTCAGGTACGTTATTTTAATCAGCACTTGCACAGACAGACAGAAGGACACTGTTATATTTCCTATTCGTTGGCTCAATAACTTTAGGGACTTTTATTGAAATTAGGTTGGTTGGTTCATAAAGTCATATCCCTTTAGATCCCTGCAATTATTTAAGGCCCTTTCCTGTGCCAACCTTCAAAATCATACTTTAGTCCTGTCTTTGTCCCATTGCACAAAAGAATATTTTTTGTTACCTAACCTAACATAAATGAAAGAAGTTTGATTTTATGAGATGGTTCTTGATTAAAAGTGAACATCAATATATACAAAGAGTTTATTTAAAGTGATTGGCAGCCGCGAGTCAGCCTCAAATTAAAACCCATTAGGATGCTTTCCATTTTTTTTTGTTTTGAAAAGAGGTTTTTTAAGTCAGGTTTAGACTTCCAGCTGGTTTTTGAAATGTAAAAGTTTGATTTCCCTCAGGCTTAAAGGCGGCTGACGTGCAGCTGCCGAGCCCTGATTTTAACAATCATTACTATGGTTATGTAATCATTCAGACTTTCTCTCTAAAAACGGAGTTATCATATCCATAGGAATGGGAAACACGATTGTTGAATTCTTCTCGGCAGAAATGCTAGTCAGAGTTTGAAGATATCTCAACTATAAAAAATAATAAAACATAAACAAAGTTTTATAGAAAAAAGACGGAATTACCTTGCTAAGATTACAGATTGGCTAGGAATGAGCTTTAATTGATGTTAGTACGAACAAATTACTTAAAATAGACCCTAGAACATTTCAAGTTATTTGTAAAGCATGCAAAAACGCTTCTATAGACACCTTAAATTCGATTTTAGCTCATACCTAGCCCATCTGAAGTCAAATATTTTGAAGGAAATTTTTTAATATGAAAGTATTTAATCCCTGAAAATTACAGCTGTTTATCTTGAATAGGAATTGAGAAAATTATGAAAACCTAAAAATGTAGAAATCAATTTAGCACCCCAACCAATATAGGAATCTTAATGAAAAATATTAACATTATTAATCCATTAAAATTTCAGCCCTCTATCTTTTATAGGAGCCGAGAAAATCACGTTTCCCCCGTTCTGTCTCTGACAGATGGACGGACATTTTGAATTATAGAGTAGCTTCGCTACTAAAAATATTTAAAAAGTATTTTTTCAACTTGAAGGCTGATAAAGGTAAAATATATAAAGTTTTGTCCAAAAATAAATATTAAAGTTCCATGGAAAACATGTTAATAAATTGTCTAATAGACTAAAAATTATTTTTATATTTATATTTAACTTTTGAAAAGTATTTTCTCAACCAGAAGGCGTGTAAAAGTGCATGGGTTTGTCTTAAAATGCTTTTAGATAATATTAAAAACGAACATGAGAACACCTTTAAAACCCTTTTTTCCCAGCTAAATCAAAATAAGCTTCATAAATTAAACATAAACTAGGGGTTGGTAACATTCATTTGTAGCGAATACGGACAAGTACAATTAAGGTGCATTTGTTAAAATCAAGAATAGATTTATTGGAGAAAAAATCACGAAACATAACTTAGGTATTACTAATTTTTTATATATTTGTTTTGAAGCATGACTGATAGACCGACGGACAAAGAAAATTACATATTGGATGATCTTTGTTAGAAAGATTCTTCACAAAAAAATAAGCAGTCTTTCTTGAATAGCAGCTGAGAAAATCACATTTCCACCATTTCTTTACGAACTGACAGACAACGTGAATTATGGAGAAGCTACGCTCCTAAGAATCAAATATTTTTTTCCAAATGATGACCTGCAAAGCAGAAGAGCTTCCCTTCATGACATCAGCTGCGTCCCTGAGGGAAGCTGAAGCCTTGTGCTCTCCTTCAGCTGCTATCACCTAAGTTAATATTATGAAAGTTTTGATTGGTGGAAAAGTATTGACACTGTTTCTTTGTCAACCAAATAAAAATTCACTGTAACTTCTCATAAAATCTAACAAGAAATAAAATCAATCACCCGCAGCTAAGAACAAATTAAAACCAGTTTGGATGCTTTAAAATTTTTTTAGAAAGTGGGAATTTTCCTATTTGGGCCAGGTTATTCTTGAAATTGTAAAGGGTTATTTCCCTGAGGCTGACCAGCGGCTGCCGATCCCTGGTTAAACATAAAGAAAATATACCTTAGCTCTAGCTTCTCTAGCAGCTTCAGCCTCAGCTGCCATTGCTCTTTGTAGCTGTACTGGGAGTCTCACATCTTTTCTATAAATTTCCATCATTGATGAATTACTTTAATGAATTTAACACAGAAAATTAAATATAAAACAAGACTGAAAATGGTCATAGATGCATTGATGTATTGTATGTATAGTTTGATTGATTTAGCATTGAATGAAAAACAATAAGATGATTAAAGTCCCTCAACAGATTGTGACGTCATACGATAGAATAGCCAATGAGATACACTGTAATTGACGAATGTTAAAATTTATGCTGGCCTCTCATTGTTTATTTAATCCTATGACGTATTAATCTGTTGAGAGACTTTAATCATCTTCGAAAATATATATTTCATAATTTAGAGAAAGGAGAGAAATAATAATTTTTGTTGTCCTCTACCATTTGGGAAATCTGAAGACCACAAAAATAAATACTGAAAAATTAGTTAAAAACCAGGGGAGTTATCTAACATAAACACTAATATATTCTAATAGCTTTGACTCTAATAGTTGTTTGATGTAAGGAGTCAGTCAGTCAATGAGGGAAGCGGAAACTTATATAGAAAATTCATTTGTAGTTTTTAGTAAAATTTAGTTTAATATTATCTCTTGGCATAGCTAAGAGAGAGAGAGAGAGAGAGAGAGAGCGATTGGGATAGAAGTTTATTCCAGAAAAAAAACAGTTATGTCAGTTACAGAGTAGCATTGCTGCTAAAATCTATACTTACATTTCTACTCTTTCAACTTTGACTCCCCAGGGGTCAGTAGCCTCGTCCAGGGAACTCTAAAGTGTAACTTTCTGTTATGATAGGCTCATCACATACCAGTCTTGTTAATTTTCATCAATATCAGCTGTAACCAAGGAATGAATAATTTCAAAAATAACAAGGATGACTACATCCCTAAAAACGAAGTTCTGAACTAAAAAAACAAACACTTGTAGAATGTCAAAATTTAATAAACAGAATATTAACTTAAAGGTATAAACAAAATGATACAGGATTTTGTTAAAGGCCATATTTGAGTTACTTTGACTTTATTAGAAAGATGCTTCACTTAAAATATTGTACCTTATTGTCAAAGGAATCATTATTCCAAAATTCAGATGAATAGAATGATTATGTTATGCATAGTTGTCTGTGACTAAAATGGAACAAAGAGAAAGGGAAGAGTCATTTAATTACCAAAAAATCTAATTCTATCAAAGATTTTTAAAGAAGCTTCGCTACCTTTATAAAACCATACCTGCATTCCATGTGATATATCCTGTCGTTCAGATAGAATATCCGCCAGAATTTTAGTTCCCAGCACATTCCGTAGGGTTGTAGCGGCCAACAGACGGGTAGAGTGACTAGAAAATACATTTGTATTAGTATTGCTCTAGTGGTAATATGTCAACTATTATACAAAGTAGCTTGATGTCAGTCTGAAGCCTAAGATCTCAGTAACCACTGAACCGATTTAACTCTACTCTTAAGGGAATATACCTTCTGGTTTTGTAATGGTTTTAAGCTATTTTCTTGTGGGCCTAGTTTATAATAATGCACTAAAAGTTTTTGTATTTTTTAATAGTCATTGTAAATTTAAATTTATCTTACAACTTTCTTTTATTCTTTTGCTCATTTTAAAAGCTTAGCTTTTCTATAATTATGGTTGGTCCTATCCTTGGTAACGAATAGATTCTATCATTTATTTTGGCATGTTAAATTCATCATCTCGCTATCTTCACTTTTTGGATGTTCTCATCCTTGAACATTTATAGTTGCCCTACTTATAGTCAGATAAATTAGTTACACCTATGATAGGTTAGGTGATTTTATAGTAGACCTACCTATAGTCAGATACATTAGTTACAGCTATGATAGGTTGTGTGATTTTATAGTAGACCTACCTATAGTCAGATAAATTAGTTACACCTATGATAGGTTAGGTGATTTTATAGTAGACCTACCTATAGTCAGATACATTAGTTACAGCTATGATAGGTTGTGTGATTTTATAGTAGAACTACCTATAGTCAGATACATTTATTACAGCTATGATAGGTTGTGTGATTTTATAGTAGACCTACCTATAGTCAGATACATTAGCTACAGCTATGATAGGTTGTGTGATTTTATAGTAGACCTACCTATAGTCAGATACATTAGTTACAACTAAGATAGGTTGTGTGATTTTATAGTAGACCTACCCATTGTCAGATACATTAGTTACAACTAAGATAGGTTGTGTGATTTTATAGTAGACCTACCTATAGTCAGATACATTAGCTACAGCTATGATAGGTTGTGTGATTTTATAGTAGACCTTCCTATAGTCAGATAATTAGTAACAGCTATAATAGGTTGGGTGATTTTATAGTAGACCTTCCTATAGTCAGATATATTAGTAACAGCTATGATAGGTTGGGTGATTATATAGTAGCCCTACTTATAGTCAGATAATTAGTAACAGCTATAATAGGTTGGGTGATTTTATAGTAGACCTTCCTATAGTCAGATATATTAGTAACAGCTATGATAGGTTGGGTGATTTTATAGTAGACCTACCTATAATCAGATACATTAGTTACAGCTATGATAGGTTGTGTGATTTTATAGTAGACCTACCTATAGTCAGATACATTAGTTACAGCTATGATAGGTTGTTGATTTTATAGTAGACCTACTTATAGTCAGATACATTAATTACAGCTATGATAGGTTGTGTGATTGTAAAGTAGACCTACCTATAGTCAGATACATTAGTTACAGCTATGATAGGTTGTGTGATTTTATAGTAGACCTACTTATAGTCAGATACATTAGTTACAGCTATGATAGGTTGGGTGATTTTATAGTAGACATACCTATAGTCAGATACATTAGTTACACACACCCCTCCCCAACCGAACTTTATATTAAAAAAATGTCCCAAACATTTGGACAATTGGGCGTTCAAAAAGGACCTAGTGGTAGTTAGAATCAGTTGAGAACAAAATCCTAGCCGTTCCTTCTTGCCAGATATGGCCATTTTAAGATTTTAGTCAAATTACACTAAATAACCTGATACAAACTTCACTCTTCTTTGAATATTTTAGTGTAATTGTAATGGGAGAGCCCCAAAATAGAGTAGCTTTGCTCCTCTGACCAAACTGACTGCCTGGAGTTCCTAACAGGAAGTGCCTTAATGTGTTATCACAAGTGAGGATTCGAACCCATTCCCAAAGCTATCCAACATGGAATAGCTGTATATTACAGCATGTTGACAGTAATTTGTATATTGGGCTCGGGTAATAGATGCCCCTTTGGATACCCTCTGCTAATCCTGGCTGTTATTGGTGATCAGCAGGGTCAGCTCCTTGTTGGACTTATACCTAGGGTTCCCCACAGCCAGGCCTCTGCGTTGAAAGTTTGGCCTGGTCTTGACCACCATATCTGTCCTGGGTGGCAGTTTGATGTGTAAACCCAACCCTATCCAATTCGCGCCTCCTTGAGGCACCTTGAACACCATGGGGGTGTACAACTTATAATAGCCCCTGTACAATTTTCCAGTTTCTCCTTCTTGGGGCCCCTATTTTGATGGCAATGGCCAGCAACTCCATGCTACCCATATCCTGGTCATCAGTCAGCTCTGAACAAATGGGGACAATGTCTGTGGCTGACAGTGGCCTCATGAGAGCTGCCTTGGCCAGACAGTTGATTGTACAGCTAGAGCGAATCTTGCCTTCATTCGCTGATGGTAGGAGGGGCTCTGGGCTATCCCCAGACTTGTTGGGCTATGGCCACTGGCTTAATGGGAGTAGGGGCATCATCTCCCACCATCATCTCCATCAAACAGTAACTGTGTCCCCCAACTCCCTCAGAAAGAACTCTCCCAGGTTTAGGGCATTTTTCAAGAAGCACACCACCATTATCTTCTGGAGGATCAAGATCAGGATAGAGCTAAGATGAGATGCTCCCCTGCGAATCCCAGATCAGCACAGCTGCCATGGAAGGATAGCTGCAGGTGGTGGGCCGCATACCTAGGCTTAGGATGCAAGATGCTGGTGTGCATCTTGAACCACACCCTGAACCTGGGAGGGTTCTTTCTGATGAAGTTGAGGGACACAGCTACTGTTTGATGGACCCAAGCTGATGGTATAGATCAGTTGGGAGAGTAGCATTGGTTGCCACCACTCCCATTAAGCCAGTGGACCCAGCCCTGCCAAGCCTGGGGAAGGTTCAGACAAATCAAACTAACCCCGAGGACAGCAATGGTGGTCAAATCCAGGCCAAACTTCCAGCGCAGAGGCCTGGCTGTGGGGAACCCCAGGTACAAGTCCAACAAGGAGCTGACCCTGCTGATCACCAATAACAGCCAGGAAAACAGAGGGTATCCAGAGGGGCATCCATTGCCCAAGCCTTATAGACAAATTACTGTCGTCATGCTGTAATATACAGCTATTCCACATTGGATAGTTTTGGGAATGGGTTCAAATCCCAACTTGTGCAACTTGTGTTAACACAATAAGGCACTTCCTGTTAGGAACTCCGGGCAGTCAGTTTGGTCAGAGGAGCAAAGCTTCTCTATTTTGGGGCTGTCCCATTACAATTACACTAAATTACACTTAAATATTTTAGTGTAATTTAACTAAAATCTTGAAATGGCTATATCTGGCAAGAAGGGACGGCTAGGATTTTGTTCTCAACTGATTCTAACTACCACTAGGTCCTATTTGAACGCCTAATTGTCCGAATGTTTGGGACATTTTTTTAATAAAAAGTTTGGTTGAGGAGGGGTGTGTACAGCTATGATAGGTTGTGTGATTTTATAGTAGACCTACCTATAGTCAGATACATTAGTTACAGCTATGATAGGTTGGGTAATTTTATAGTAGACCACAGCATCCACTGAAACGGTCACTGAATCTTTGGTCAAAATCTAAAAATATGTTATTTAATTAATCCTTATATAGAAGTATTAGTATATCTATATGTGTGTCTGTACCAAAGGATCTCACTGAATTCATATAGTTCTCCTTTACAATTTTTTTTCTTTTAAAAACAAAAAGGAGGATTTTATTCAGAGTGGGAGAGAGAAGTCGAACCCCCCTCCACCTATAACAATTTTTTAAAATGGGAGGTGTCATGTTTTCTAGGGGCGATTTCTTTTAGATGGCTGGTTGAACCCTTCCCATGAGAAGTTACAATGTAATTGAAAACCATATTGATTCAACGATTAGCGAAATCCTACGGTATACACATAAATACATCCTGTTACTTTTATATAAAGATAGATGATATGCAATCTTGATTTTGAGCATTATACTTTTTATACTTTTTAAGAATTAAGTATGGAATATCCTAATTACAGATTAGCTACGCTGCATATAAAGGTAGTATACTTATGTAGGTATCACATATATTCTTGCACCTTTTACAGATGTTTTATTGGTGTGGTTCTAATACAAACTTGTGAAACTTCGCTAATTCAAATAAGGGCAATGAATGTAGAATATACGTGGATATTATGACAGGGGAAAAAATTTTCGTCAATTTAGGTTACTAACATGGCTCTTATATATTGGTCAGTTCGCTTATCTAGTTGGGGTAAAGGGGTGGAAGGGATGATTCGTTATTTTAGACCGCTGCGTTTTTTACTTATAGAGAACTTGCAAATCTGATGTAAGATTCAAGTAATAATATACCTACTACATATCTAATTTTATAGGAGTCTTATACAGATATCGATATAAGTGTTTGCATTTTTGACAGTTGTCAATTGTAGCAGATTATTTTGATTATACAAAAAATGCTCATATTTAATGCAGCGCTGTTTTAGCATTAATGTAGAAAAAAAGAAAAGAAAACTTTTTAGGGTTGCTTTTGTAAAATGTAACTATCTTTTAGCTCTTATTTTAATCATGAAATATTTTAAGTCAACACAATACAATGTCCTGCTTGCTATAATTGGCAGGTATTGAAAACAAATTTGCTTATTTAAACCCACACTATTCAAAACATTTGACCAATGATTGAGAATTACAAATGTTTAATAGTAAATTTATGAATATGTAACAGTTCCTTAATTATCTAGAATAGTGAAAATAAAGTTATAAAAAACAACAGTAAAATATTATGAAATGAAGAATAGCAAGAAAATTATTATTTTAGGTATATTTTAGGCGAAACCCGGCAATTCGTCTTCTTTCCATAATCTAACTTTTTAATGATATAATCATCCTATTTATAATGATTCCTATGACAACAATGTACAATATTATAAGCGATGCACCTGTATAATCAAATCCTAAAGATAAAAGTATATTCTTCTACCGTATTCTGTATTTATGCATTTCTGCAACAAATATATGTACAATTTTTTAGACTTACAAATTAACGTTCTGATACTCTACAGGAGTTATTGTTCGGTTGTCATTTCTTCTGATTTTAGAACATTGCTTTAATGGATGTTGTCATCCTTGTTTTATTAGGTATATTGTGTGTCTGTATGTATATTATGAAAAATGAAGAAAATACAGAAGAACAAACAACTCAGAAATTTATAGAAATAGAATCTCCCAAAATTAAAATAGGTAAAGCTTTTCATTTGATAAAATTTTCAATATTCTAAAATTTATTTATGTCTACATTATGAAGTAGAATTTGATGTAAACATATTATAGACATAAAATCATGCTCTTTAATTAACTTAGTCTGCCCGTCCGTCAGTTTGTAAAAAAGGTTGGTGATGAAAGTTTTGGTGATATGTTTTTTTCTAAAAATATATTCTTGATTTTAACAAATGCTCCATTATTTCTCCTTAGTGCTTTACTACTTATGGATGTTGTCATCCTTGTTTCTATATATATTTTTTTTATATCCGCTAACATTTATAAAAAAAAAACAATGCTATATATGAATATATTTGATAATGTTTTTATATTATAGATCCTGTATATGAAGCTAGAAATAGGTTATTAGAGGAAAATTGCAAAAAATTTATAAGCTTAGCTTTTCATAAAAAGCAACTGTATTGGCGATTAAGGAATACTTTTTGAAAATTTATAATTCTTTTATTCCTTTAATTAACTTTATAGCATTACATTGCATTGGAAAAGATAGTTTTAAACTAATTTTTTTAATATTTTTGTGCAAAATTTCATAATAAACCATTTTTGTTTACAAATTATTATTACTGTATAGAAGGGCTCGGCCGCCGCGCTTATGTTTCAATTGAAATCATCCTGAGAAGCATCAATTTCAAAAAGTATAAAATTATAGATTTAATAAAAAATACAACTTTATATACTGTGAGAATTATAAAATAGGTAACATTATGTTATTTATTTTTAGTAGCGCAGCTACTCTATAACTAAGAGATGTCTGAACATCTGTCGAAGTATCTACGCAGTTTAAAACATGTTCACAATTTTTCATACTCTAAAACAACGATCACAATACATCTACAATCGAACTTATGGCATATATTTTACCAATAGTCAAGTAATGCGTTTAAACATTTTATTAACTAAAAGTCCACAAATTAGGGATCTTAAGGGACAAGCCAATGCACGATAAATCAATATTTATCCCAAATGATGATAGATAAATAACTTATATCGATTAAAATTATGGACTGAAAATTTGGAACAAACCAACCAATCACAATTCAATAAAAGTATTAAATAAGTTTTTGAGTCAACAAATGTAAAAACGTGGATTTAAAACTTTGGGTACCATTTTAATGTACAATCTCATGTCCCCTCTTTTCCTGATAATTATAGATTTTCTGTAGAAAAATTTACTAGAGGACATAACATGGATTTAAAACTTTTGGTATCAGTGTAATTTACAGTCCAATGTTCCCTCCCACCCTCATCATTATATATTTTCTGCAGTAAAATTTACTAGTGGACATGACTGTTCTTGTTATATTTTCTTAAACTAGGTTCAACAACATGGGCTACTCATATATTGCACTTGGCAAATCGTACAGATACTGGTTTCTATGATAGACTCCATAAAAAGGTAATAAATATCAGCTACTAATATTCAATTAAAAGGCAACAAAAATGTAGTTAATACGACAGGAATTGATAGGAAAGTCTTTGGATGCTATTAAATAGGGCTCGGCAGACTAATCTTAAAATTTAAACCCGTTTGGGTGCTTTGAAAAAAGTTTTGAAAAGAGGGATTCCATATGGATCAGGTTTAGACTTCCAGCTGATTTATAAACTGTGAAAGGTTAATTTCCCTGAGGCTTACAGTCGGCTGACGCGCGGCTGCAGAGCCTTGCTAATGAGTGAAGCTTCTAGTTAACAATTGTTTATGTGTAGGCACAAGTATTGAGTCCTCGACCAAGAGACACAATGGAAAGAATAAATATGGAACAGTTAGCACTCAAATTTTTATTTGTCAGGTAGGTGTGTAATTAGACATGCATTGAAATTTTATTAGATTTGCTTGGGATGCACTTATTCCGTTTATCTATTCTATGCTCCTGTACTCCAGAGATTTAATAAACTGGAAAAAGTAGCTAAAAAAACTGCCTTGGACTTATGACATTTAATGTTATGATTTTAGTGTTAGCTAGATCTTATTGACAAACAAAAAACCTTACTGCGTTAAATGATAGGATACCCTCTACCCTTTCTTTATTATCAAATTATTATAAAAATATTTCTGTGCTCGACAAGGAACTTTGATGAAAATTGCCCATAATTATTCTTTGTTTATATTGCAGAGACCCATTTGAACGGCTGTTGTCGGCGTATCTTGATAAAATAGCGCAGCCAAGTAAAGGCGCAGAGATTAAAACATTTGGTAAAGTACAGGTGACTTTAGGTTTAATATAATAATATCCAATTAATAACAAACACTTTAACTTTAATATAATAACTAGCGGCTTCGCCCCTAGCCTTTAGGGGCTTTGCCCCAAGAGGTAATTAAAACAAATTGGAACTGCCCCAGTATCAAATTCAAAAAAAAGGGGGAGGGGGGGACCAATAGGTATATACCCTGAAGAGTAGAATCCAATCGGTTCAGTGGTTACCGAGATCTTAAGCTTCAGACGGACAGACATCATTCTACTTTGTATTATAGATATCCAATTAATAACAAACACAGTACTTTAACTGTTAACAAGAATGACAACATCAATAAGATGAAATCAATCGGTAGAACAAACGAACAATGAACATGAACCAGAATGTTGGTTTAAATTAAACAAAATTGTAAATAAACTTGTTGCAAAACTGATTGAATACAGGATTCTGTTTAATGACATACTGACAACATTTTTAAGACTTGATTTTAGAGAAGTCTCGCCTAAAATATTGTATCTTATTGTCCAAGGAATTATTGTTCCAAAAATCATAATGATATCATACAAAAAATTGTTGTCAAAAAAGTTAAAAGCAGCTTTTTTTAAATGGACTTTCTGTTAACGATTATAGAGTTGCTACGCTTTCCAAATCCTATATATCAAATGAAAATTGTCAACGAAAAAGAAAATCTATTATTATTTATGTTTTTTAGAGAATCATTGCTAAAATCAATAACAATACATTTGATCCATTGAAACAGGTAAGGTAAAATATTAATTAAATTTTCATTAAAAAGTTATTATATAGGGCTCGCCAGTCCTGAGGCCGTCGGCTTTAACTGCGGAAATGGCAAAATTTAAAATACTTATTCCAGCTAAAAATCAAGCATTTAAATCAGTGGCGTGCACAGGGGGTGTAAAACCATAAAATGGGTGAAAAATAGGAAGGAAGGCAGACATTACCAATTGAAATCTTATTGGAGGTGTCGACACCCTTCTGCCATACGCCACAAGTTCATGGAATCTAAAACACACCCTGAAAACCAAAATATCTGAGGATTAATAATAGATGTAGAATACGTTGAATTTTTGTTGTAGATTTAGGTTGCTAATATAAAACTCAGATATTGGTCGATGCGTTCCTCAATTGCTAGAGGGCTGGATTTGGTAAAGTTATGAGTAGAGGGGTAGGGGTCTTTTTATTGGTCAGCTGGGAGAAACATTTTATTAGGGTTTACGAGAATCTCTCGCAATATCCACGGATTCTAAAACGATTGGATTAAGACAGTCATGGACAAAATTCAAAATAAAAATATAGCTGCTGTTATAAAACTAGCTTGTCTTTGTTATATTTGTAGGGTCCTACTTTTGAGCAGTTTGTTGATTTTGTTAGTAAACCTATACCAAAGCAAGTCAAAGCAAGTTTTCGAGGTGCCGTTGATTCGGTGAGTAAATTCTTCCAGTTCATTACACACGGTCATACTAAAGATGATAAAAATAGTAACAATTGCTGCTTTCTTTCTTTCGAGACATTCTTTTTTTGATCTAGTAGATTTTCTTAGTCATATACTGAACTTTTTATGCTTTTTATTGATGCGTTACAATCATGGAAAGTAAAAGGAAAAGAATAGAATGGGCACGAGCTATATGTAACTCTACCCACGGGGTGGGGAACATGATCCAAATTTGTATTGCATTAAAATCAGATAATAGCGTCGGAAATATAAACAACGGCGAGTTCCTACAAAAGAACAGAAATACATTTTCTAGCAGTCGAAAAGGATCTCCTAGACTTGGGCTAGGCAGTTGTCTTGATTATACATTTGTTGTGAAAACAATCATCTCTGTTTTTTTTCAGAAAATAAATTTTCATTGGAGACCTGTCTTCTTAAATTGTTTTCCTTGTAATTACAGGTATTCCAATTTTGAAATATATAATTCTTGTTTTTTTTTCTGTCTTTCTTCATTTCATTCAAGAAAAATAACAATGGAGAAAAGGGTTATTCTTTGGTAGGTATTGAACTATATTTGTAAAATGGGTTTATCATTAATTGGAACTTACACCAGATTCCCATGTACTCTAATAGGTGAAAATTATAACTGGCTAAAATAACATTCTCCCCCCCCCCCCTCCTACCGTATGAACGAACAGACCAATAAATCAAATCCTTGATAGCGACCCAATTCTACGATAATTTTCCTTTGTCATAATATTTTATATCTATTGACAGCAAATACCTTCCTGTCCCTTCCACAAAAAAAGAGAAAAAAGAAATTACTTTTAGAAAATAGTCTATATCTATAATACAAAGTAGAATGATGTCTTTCCGTCCGTCCGTCCTTCCGTCTGTCTGTCTGCCCGTCTGTCTGTCCCTTTAGATCTCGGTAACCACTGAACCGATCGGATTCTACTCTTCAGGGAATATACCTACCTGTCCTGTGGTGGTTTTAGGCTATTTTCTTGCGGGTTGGGACACCCTCAACCTTCCCAAAAATGAAAAAAATCCTCCCTCAATTTTTTTTTAATTATCGAAAATTTGTTGGGGGCATCTCCAGAGGTAATTATTTTTTTTTCTTTAATTACCTCTTGGGGCAAGGCCCCTAGAGGCTAGGGTCGAAACCGCTAGTTTACTATAAATTAAAACAAACTCCTTTGTTAAAGATATGATATAATTGGAAAAATGGAAACATTCAACGAGGATTCTCAATATATCAAAGAAAAATTAAACCTACCCATTGAAATTGATTTTAGAGGGTAAGAATTTTTAAAAACAATTTGATTATAAAATATATCATCTGTACTAATGGATTTTTTTACAGACTTGTTCATATATTTATTTAGAAATTCTGGTAAAAATGGTCAGGCATCTAATAACAGAACATTAGAGGCATTCAAAAACATTAAACTAGAGTAAGATTTTCAAAACATTTTGATAACGAAACTTTTTTACATTCAAGGTCGGTCCGTTTGACCGTACATCCATAAATCTTTTCGTTAAATTAGATGTGTTAGAATCGTTGTACCAATTTCAAACTCTGCAGTAGGATTTTTTTTAAGTTAGGCACTCAAAAATGTTTACAATATATTTCATATAGAAAGTTCATACGCTCAAATATTATTTAATTATTTTTATATGATACTTTATATTTAAAATAATGATACCTAGGGTGATTAAGTATTAAACATGGAGGTAGGGGTTGTAGGCAGGAATAGTAGGACTGTTCCCAGAGTTTTAAATTAACGTTTTCTTATTTGTTCGCTTAACTCTGTTGACTGTTACTGAAGTTTGATTTGTTGGATCATTAAGTTAAGTGTCGATACGTTTCAACCACTAATTGTAATCTACAGAAGATTTTATCCTTGATATTTTCGATCTTTTTTTTATTAAGTCTGTAATTTTTCAAGGTTAGGAAAGGGATATTTTTTTATAAAACTTTGGGAACCAATATAATTTACAGCCCTATGTCAGATCCCCCACCTTCACCCCTTGATATAAAGATGCTTTACAAAATTTATGATATTTCTTTTTTTTATTTCAGAGCAGTAGAGAGACTGTACAGAAGTTTTCAGCCTGACTTTGATCTATTTGGCTATGATGTGGAAAAATATAGACAAGTTGCAAAGAAGGATTAAATAAAATAAGTTAAAACCGAAGGCATGCAACACCCAGCAAAATTAATGTGTCCTTTATTGTTTATAGTCAGGTTTTTGTGGTTAAACATGACCAAATCTTTGGTTCCTCGAATAGTGTTTAGTTTTGGTGATATTTTATATAAATATCAGGCATATTGTCTGCATTAGTTATTTATTTATTCATTTATATTAGTAGCGAAGGTACTCTATAGCTTAATATCTTATGGAGTCCGTACAAAAGTTAAATTTAAGGTTGTATGTGACTTTTATACCATAAAACCTCCACCCTCTTCATCTACCCCCTACACCTTTCATGCACGCCTCTGTTTTAATATCATTACTTATTTTATTAACCTCAGTATTATTTATGCGCTATTTGGATGCATATGTTCTTGTTTATTTTGTGTATGCTAATTTGATATTTATTTATGACGTAATAAATTTATATTTAAGAGAAAACCTTATTTCTATAATGAAATCTTTACTGGGGGCGTCTCTAGGTATCGTTTGTTTGTCGGGGATGATCATACAACGGTTCCGAGGTACAGTAGATTAATTCTGTTTGAAATTACAGAAAGTTAGGATACATGTTTATCTTGGGGTAAAACTGTTTTTGGTGTTTCCAAAGAAAGTAAGTAGGGGAAATAAAAGACAGTCAAATTGAAAAGGTCATCTGGGAAGGAATAGCCAAAACCAACCCCAGACTTAAGTTTAAATAGAATAACAGAATCCACTTCAAGACCTATTTCGAGCTACCCTAAAATGGAGAACTCAATCAGTTAGTTAGTTAGCGAGATCCTAACTAACGAATAAACAAACAAATACCTCATCATAAAATAGGATATATGAATGGTATACGATATATGTGTGGTATGCGGCAGCTCTGGACCATGCAGAAACCAAGACATTATAGTGATGCTACGCACCTAGCTAAATCCTGTTATTCTACAATTATAAAGCCACCTGAAAATATGTCAGATAACGGTACTGATTTCATCTCTCAGTTGTCCTGCAAATGGAGGGAGGGGTGTTACCCCTCCCTCTCCCATCTTAAGCACCGGAACCTTCCCCTTCAACCACCAAGTTATCAGCACCACCTCAACCCTGAGGATAAAGGATCTAAACCTGCCCTCACCTGATAGAATCACCCCCACACAGACTGTTGTTGTCACAAGTAATCATCAAACCTTCCCTCTTTAGTACCCAGACCTACCACTCAACCCCTCTATGCTTATCTACCTATTGTGCTGCTCCATGGGCTATCCTGCCTGCCCCAGACAGGGATAGCCATCTACCTAACCATTGCAATTATCTATGTTTTACTGTATGATTTATCGTTAACTATCTTTATTCCTAATCCATATGTATTTATATTATGGTTAACTGTATTCTTAATTCCCCCCACCCTTTCCAGGGATGGGGAATCATGATTGCCCAAACTGACTATTGTATATGTATTATAATGCTTTTATGTTATGATCATTTATTCCTATCCATGTAGTTATTGTTTGTTGTATATAGCTTTAGTATCCTTTAAACCTTCAATAAAGTGACAACTGAAATAGATGTTGATTCTTGTCTAGTGAATGCTAGAGAAGCGTAGCTTCTCTATAGTAAGGTGTCCACGTCTGTTCACACTGCCGTAGTCTTTATTCGAACTCTGGTGTCTGCCATTTACCCTAGGCGGATACCACAACTTTTGGTGACAGCTGTGTGAGATTACGGCGAACCACAAGTGTAGAGCAGACGCGCAGCTGAGGCTAAGGTACTCCCAGCAGTGAAACTGGCAAAACTGACACAAGCAACCTGAATTACCCACCCTGGACAGCAAGTCTAACTCTGCATCCGGCAGTTGTGGAAGTGAAACTTGACGAAGAACCGCGAGAAGCGCCGACATCTAACGGAGAATTGAGCGCTCAAAAGGCTGAAACAGGCCTGCGGACCGGCTGAAACAAGCCAAATAAGTGTAAACGGCTGAAAATAGGCCAATTTTACTGCAAGAGATAGCAGGATCCGAACCAGTGGCGCTAGCAGGACGGGACATTCCCTGCCGCCATCAGCTGGATTTGGATAAGCGGCGCTAGCAGGACGGGACATTCCCTGCCGCCGATAGGCTGAAACACGCCACATAGCTGCAAGCGGCGCTAGCAGGACGGGACATTCCCTGCCGCCGATAGGCTGAAACACGCCACATAGCTGCGAGCTGCGAGCCAACATACGAGTGTAGTGCACCAAAGCAGAGAAAACTACGTCAACTCCAAGTATCCTGAGAGGCTACAACGCAGCCACCCATCTAGAAAAACAGATATTATATCACATTTGCAGGGATTACCACCCTGGTGTGATGGTTAAACAATAGATTTATGAGCAAAGATTGGCAAACAATTTGTTGTGTTGTGATAAAACTAAAAATAGAACAGGCTTGGATTTACTGTGTATTGTGATAACAACTAAAAATAGAACAGGGTTGGTAAACAAATCTGTTATGTAATTGTGATAAGGACAAAAATAGAAGCTAGATGTAATATAACAAATGCCCTGACACACCATCTAATTACCTCAAGCCTACAGCACAACAACAATACACCCCTTATTTCAGAGGAAAGGGAGGGGCTCACTCTCCATTGAAGAGAACACAATCAAGGTGATATAAAAATAAACCTAGGATTAAGGAGAGAGGGCAACATTACCTCATTACACAGTTGCCTCAAACCCACGGCATTCCCCCCTTCCTCACAGGGGGAACGGACGGATTTACCCCGTCCCCTCACGCGCTTCCCCCCTCATACCCACACTTGACTAAGTCCGCCCATGGTGTGGAGCTAGTGACCGGGATCACAGAGCGCTATTTACGGGTAGCGCAACGGAGTGCGGAATATCATAAAATTCAACGGACAGAGCGGACCAACGAGAGAGCAAGTTGAGGGATAAGTGCGCGTTTTACCTGCGTGCGCGGATTGACGGTGCGTAAGCGCGCTGCACGGAAAGGAGATTTCACACACACACACCCACACACAGGAGAGGGGCCACTCTATAGCATACAACAGAGATATTTTTTTAGGAGAAAAACTTGCAAGTTCCTCCCTCCCTATCTACAGTGTGATAAGGAAAATTAAACCAGTTCCTTAAACCCGCTCAGACCCTCAACATCTTCCTAGCCCTGCCAACTCTACTTCAAAACTGAGTGGTTAGTGAAACAAATATATATATATATAGTTAGCCTACCTATCCATATATCTACCAGCGGATACGCTCCTAGAGACATCTGTGGATACCTAACATATTCCTTTTACCTTTAAGCTAAGATCCGCTGGTTATCACAGAAATCAAGAGCTATACTGGAAAGGAGAACAACTCAGGCTCAACAGTTAAACAAGACGCTGGCACCAACAGACCAACCCCCTGCTACTTATCATGGGGACGCGCCAGCCACAGAAACTCTTGAGCCAGGAGGACCGAGCCTACGGCTACGTGGACTACCACCCTAATTACACAGCTATAGTATTTATATTAGGGGTGAGCCGGCTCGAACCTCCTTGCGGCGCGGCTACTCTACTCTGCTCCTACATCTACAAGATAAGAACTTGGCAGCCCCTAGCCCGACGTGCGGAAATAGAAGACATTCATGATTGGGCATTAACTGTGTGCCTAGGCCTGCTGCTGACACTGTGGTGGACAGAAGTCTTCATTTGGACCAGAACCACCAACATCTGTACCCCACCACTCTCTGCTTCTTCATACACGATACTGCTTCTGTTATTACTCTGGCCTACTGTGTTGAGTACAGTGAACATCAAACACATGCCAGGTCACAGACCCCTGGTCCCTGAGATGCCCTTGTCTGGAAGGGTGACTGAATGTCCGCTGCACCGCTCCTGTTCAGTTGGTGCTCAACGCACGAGAAATAGCAATACTGGACTGGGGATTGCTGAACCTGTAGGTGTCCTCCTGGGGGTGTTGAACGATGCAACTGAGCCTAATGAGAAGGTGACAAGCTCCAGAGACTTAGTGGCCAGCCCCAAGATGGACACTACTACCAGAACTGAGACTTCAAAGGGGCCCAGCCCTAGGGCCAGTACCACCTGTTTCTGGGGTGGAAAGGTCCTCCCTGGCACTGGCCTCACCAATCTGGAGGATGGGGAGCTGTCCCAGGGGAATAGGCTCTTCACCCAGATGCCCGACGCGTACCTGGGGGTGGGGGAGCCGCCACCCAAGCCTCCCTGGGAGCCCCCAGGCATGGAACGACTGGGGACCGGCCTAAGGATGGGGACTGGTGACCTGCTGCAGAGGAAGACTTTACCCAGCACGGAGGGAGCAGGGTTGACCAGCAGCAGTGAGGCTGTTCCCCCACACTCCAAGACCAGATGCCGCTACTCTGTTGAACCACTGCACATGTCCCAGCCAAGTTCCCCCATGCTGCTGAAGATGGAGGCCCACCAGGATGCAGAGCTCCAACTAGGGAAGTCAATAAGAAGGCCACCCCTTGCCAAAACCAGAACCACCGCAGGGGCTCCCCGACAGCAGCTGACGGAGCCTGGCAGGGACGCCATACCAGCTGGCAACTCTGGCCCAACTCAGGTGGCTACCAACAGTCTGCTGACAGTCCGGAATACAGTTCAGGCTACCATCAGTATGGCATCTTCTGGGCCTTGCTGGTCCACCTGTGGGTACCTGTCCACACACTGGCCACAGGTACCCCCCAGAGATCATAGCCCCCTTTCTGACTGGCACCATCAACGGCCTTTGCTACCAACCACCTGGCATACCCAGAGGCAGGACCCCTCATGTGGAGAAGCACCTGCAGAAGCTAAGGCCGAGGCTGGCCTCGCCACCCAGGGGAGGAGAGCCGCCGTTGGATGGAAGGAACCTGTGTGTATGGGGAGGAGGCTGAATGTAACCAAGGAGCCACCACAAGCAGCCCAGCACCGCCTGACCCCTAGTAGGGGAGACCCTGTTTGTCAGCTGGTGCCCCAACTGGAGGAGGAGAGACCTGGCAGGTTGATACACCCTGGGGAAGCCGGCTTGATGGGACCCAGCTGGACGAAGGGGCGCTGCCGCTTCAACGGCCACACAGCCGCCAAGTGTAGAACCGGTTGGGACCGGGCAATGAAGAAACACCAGGCCGCCCAACAACCTGCATGCAACCAGTCTGCCACCCAGGTCCACCTGGAGGGAGATGCCCAGCCGTCACCCCAACTAGCTGCCGCCGCTGGGGCCGCGGCTACCCAGGAGTCTGTGTCTCAGATTGGGACCATGGTGGCCAGGATCAACGTGCTGGGAGGAGCGGCTGAACCCAACCGGGTTGGCCTGGACCTCAGCCGCAACCACAGGGGACCGGTGTCCGTAACCCCTGTCACCCCCAGCAAGAGCCGAGGGGCGCTACCCAGCGCCACCGGGACGGTGTACGGGGAGGCCCTGGCGGCCGCCGAGTGGGAGAGGCAAGAGGCGCTAGCCAGCGAGTCTGAGTCGATGTATGGGACGCCAACCGGCGTCGCCACCTGGAAGGAACGAGAGGTGCTTCCCTGCACCACCAAGCTGATGTCTGGGGCGACAACCGTTGCCGCCACCTGTGAAGACTGGGGGGTGCTATCCAGCGCCCCACACTGGTGCCTGGGGCGACAACCGTCGCCGCCACCGAGAGACCTGGACCCCTGTGAAGACTGGGGGGTGCTATCCAGCGCCCCCACACTGGTGCCTGGGGCGACAACCGTCGCCGCCACCGAGATACCTGGACCCCGGAATGAGCCCGCAGCCCCAGAGGAAGGGGTGACACCCGTCACCCCCAGCCAGCCAGAGCCCCCAGCCAGCAGGGAGAGTCCAGCTGTCCCTCACCCTCAACTGCATCCAGCTGTCTACCTCCCTCAACCAAGCCAGGGTAATTGTATTGCACTGGTGTACCAGGAAGTTTGGGCTGGGCCAAACTTGCCTGCGCCCCCTGCATCTGCCCCAGGAGCCAGGGTATCAGCCATTACCAGCCAAACTGAAGAAGCTTTGACCGCTGCCTGGGGAGTAACACAACTAGATGCGCCAAGTGCCGAGCCTAACCATAGAAGTAGAGGATCCCCAACAATTATGTCTACCCAAGATGGAGGCAATGTGCCTGGACCCCTTCAGGCTAGGGGAGGAAATCCGGAGCCTTGTGCCTCCAGTCCACCAGCAGCAGTGTCCGTGGATGGGCCTGTCTCCCAGCCAACTAGAGCGGAGCCACCCTTGCAGATCCAAGACAGCCTCCGGCATAAAGGATGGACTGTTACCTTTCCCTACCCCGCAGGTCGGACTGCCATGCACCACCCTGCCAATGTCCAGAATGAGCCTGAAGGAGGCAACGCTCCTACAGTATGGCAACCACCACCTGCCCGCGTTGACAGAGACCCTGGAAGCCGAATGAACCTGACCAGCCCCGAGGGCGAAGAAACTGCGCCTGCATCCAGTAGCCAGCCTGCCAGCAGCAAGGTGACCAACACGATGGAGACCACCAGCCCAGTGGAGAAACCTGAAGAGGTGTATACCAGGCGGCTGTTGGTCCAAGCCCCCTCATGTGCTGTGCCACCCCTGGAGGTTGCCAGGGTGGCCTCAGAGGTACACATCCAACGGCCAGAATATCCAACAGGACCAGCTACTCCAGCAGACATAGCCGATTCCGTTAGACCTGGGGAGGGCTGGAGTCCACCACCGTCCAGCAACTGGTATCCTGGCGGACCCATTCCACAAGGACAACAAACTGAAGGCCGCAACCACTGTCGGAAGTCTGGCGGTGCAGACAACCCCTCCAGCCTTCCGAGGGGAGAGTTGTGGTATGCGGCAGCTCTGGACCATGCAGAAACCAAGACATTATAGTGATGCTACGCACCTAGCTAAATCCTGTTATTCTACAATTATAAAGCCACCTGAAAATATGTCAGATAACGGTACTGATTTCATCTCTCAGTTGTCCTGCAAATGGAGGGAGGGGTGTTACCCCTCCCTCTCCCATCTTAAGCACCGGAACCTTCCCCTTCAACCACCAAGTTATCAGCACCACCTCAACCCTGAGGATAAAGGATCTAAACCTGCCCTCACCTGATAGAATCACCCCCACACAGACTGTTGTTGTCACAAGTAATCATCAAACCTTCCCTCTTTAGTACCCAGACCTACCACTCAACCCCTCTATGCTTATCTACCTATTGTGCTGCTCCATGGGCTATCCTGCCTGCCCCAGACAGGGATAGCCATCTACCTAACCATTGCAATTATCTATGTTTTACTGTATGATTTATCGTTAACTATCTTTATTCCTAATCCATATGTATTTATATTATGGTTAACTGTATTCTTAATTCCCCCCACCCTTTCCAGGGATGGGGAATCATGATTGCCCAAACTGACTATTGTATATGTATTATAATGCTTTTATGTTATGATCATTTATTCCTATCCATGTAGTTATTGTTTGTTGTATATAGCTTTAGTATCCTTTAAACCTTCAATAAAGTGACAACTGAAATAGATGTTGATTCTTGTCTAGTGAATGCTAGAGAAGCGTAGCTTCTCTATAGTAAGGTGTCCACGTCTGTTCACACTGCCGTAGTCTTTATTCGAACTCTGGTGTCTGCCATTTACCCTAGGCGGATACCACATATGAACATTTATCATATAACTAAATGAATAGATATTTATATCAAAAATTTATATAGCATATACGACATACGTGGATATTATTTTATAATTGTCATAAATTTAGGTTGCTAACATGGAACTTTTTTATGGTCAGTCCGTTCATCCAGTAGGAGGAGAGGAGATGAGGAGTATCATTATTTTAGCACGCTGTGAGTTTTACTTTATTAGAGAACATTTAAATCTGGTGTAACATCCATTTATTAATATATCCATTATACCAAATAATTGTACATACCTCTTGTGGTGGTACGTCAAATAATTGTACATACCTCTTGTGGTGGTACGTCAAATAATTGTACATACCTCTTGTGGTGGTACGTCAAATGAAACAGTTCTAAGGTCCACCTTCTTGATAATATCTGTACATGGTAGTACTAACATCATTCCTGGACCCTGGACATAAAAGAATTAGGTCATACCATTGGTTTGTTGTCTGTAGGCTCATTTGACACTTTCCCTTAAAATGTCTTGTTGTGTTCAGAACCCCCCCCCCCTCTATATAAAATAAATTGAAAAAAGAGGGGTTAGTTTTTGTTTGTTTGTATTTGACTTCAGGTCAGGCTAGGGTAAGATTTATTGGGCACTGAGTACGTAGTCCAGCAGGGTTAGGGTGCTGCAGGTAGTATGGTACGAATTGAGTAGATGTGCAATTATTGGTCATTTCTAAAGATTTAACTGTTCTTTTCACCATTTTCTGGGAAGTTAGGTAAAGTTTCAGAAAAGGTTTAAGGCTGTTTGGGGGAGTTGGTATTTAGTTTACACCCCAAACGGGAGCTACGACACGTCAACCTCCCTTACCCCCCTAGGGAAAAAACTTTCTTCAAAAAAATCATTTTTTTTATAAGACATACAGTGGGGAAGGGGTTACACACCACCTCTTGGGGGAAAAAAAGTAATGGTTACCTTCGCCTCTCCCTTTAGGATTCTTCCTAAACGAAGTATGACAGCTCTCTCATATTCTTGGACAATCTAAATATGAAAATTGACAATAAAAGTTGTATGTTTAACTTGTCTTGTTGTTGTCGAGAAGGTTGCGTCGTGTTAATAACTATTGATAGAAACATAACTTATATTTTCTAATTTTAAATATAAAAAAATCAAAGTTTAAATACAAAAGTAAAGATAAAAAATATTCATATTTGCATTTTTTAATTTATGAATAGACTGTGTGAGAAGTATAGTATTTAAAATTCATAACAACCGTGCGGATTTATGCAAATTATATACTAATAGGGTTGCGAGAACAATGCATAATTTTAGAAAAATAAGATGGGATGTACTAAAACAGTGCCCTGTGTTCCACTAATTTATATACAATTTTGTTTAGACATATGCATTTTTATTTTGCTAATTAGGGTCTGACATTGTACAAGTCTGATTTCAGAGCTTTGGTCTTATGGATGCTGTTATCATAAATAGCTTAAATATTACATGTAGATGTATAATAATTAATAATGATAAATAATTGGATTGTATAATGTATCAATGTTAAATCTTTAATAAAAATCAATGTTCTTTTTCTCAAATTTTTTTCCTTATGCCTAGCCCCTGCTGTGGGATCCTAAACCAGTACCAAATTTGAACTAATCTAATCTGACCTAAAGAAATAAGCAAATCAACACGATAAAATGGGGGGAGTGTTTCTGTGCTCAACAAGACCTACACAAGTAGTGGTTTCATTATTTTATTTCCATTGTCCTATCCTCTATCCCTGTATAAAAATCCACGTAAAAATGAAAATGTCAAATGGCTTGCTGACTGCATGAAATGTCGATAAACATTTAAACAACATTTTCTCAGAATTAATCCATTATTCACCATGTTGATATTTTCTTTTCTGGAATATTCATGTCATTTTATCAAAAAAAATTTCCTAGATTTTTTGAGGTAACCAAAACAAGGTATCGCTACAAAACCAATTAATATCTGTTGGATTAGAACCGGTTCTAATCCATACTGAAATATCATGTATCGCATCTAAATATAGCCCCTCGGCCGATAAATCTGGTTTTAATCTTTATTTTTTTATATTAATATCCGCAGAAAGTTATCTAAATATAATACGATGCGATAAATAATTAATTTCACTCTATCCTTATAGCATAGCCTTTTAGGCTATTTTTAGGGGATTTACTGATGTCACCCTTCTTTTGAATATTTTACGTACATTTAACAATAAAATAAATTGGTATCGAAAGTAGGATTGCAACCATGTTGTCTTATTCGTTGGCTCAAAAACTTTGAACACTTTTATTGAAGTTTAATTGGTTTGTTTCAAGCTACTATGTAGTGTCCAAACTTTCTAACCAATATATTAATCTACAGAAGACATAATTTTGTTTATAACCAGTAAGGATGTATTTCAATTAAACGACCATTAAGATCCCTGCCAACAATTAGATATTTCATAGTCAAATAATCCCTTTCAAAGACATGCATAAATAGTACTAGAAGATAATATTGTGCAGAGGGTAAAGAGAAAATTTTTGCATAAAATGTATGTGATTACTCAAAAGCATTCCCAACTGACAGACCAAATTGTACTAATATGAGAGATAATTTATACAAATAGATATATTATTACTTGGATGTTACACCAGATTTTCGTGTTCTGTAATAAAGTGAAACTCACTGCGGGCTAAAGTAATGATACCCCACATCCTCCACTTTACTCCATCCCCTCCCCTCCTTCTGAACTTATAAATGAGTTCCATGTTAATAAATTGACGACAATTTTTCCTCGTATATTCTATATCCATTTTATACAAGTAAATCTAATTACATTTCATGTAACATCAAAAACTAAATTTACAATTAAGACGACATATCATAAACATTATTTTTCCTTTAAATAAAAGGCACAAACACGATTGTAGGAATTAGGAAAAAGCCTTTTTACGTTATGCATGGTTATCTAAAAAAAGTTTGAATATCGGAATAAAAACACCGAAGATATGATGAAAATATGAACAAGGATGACAACATCCATAAGTAGCGAAGCCCAAATATCGTAGATGGGAATACGTACAAGTAGATTTAAAGTGTATATATTAGAATCAAGAATAGATTTATTGGATAAAATAAACATGAAACCTTTTTTTATTTTGTATGATGACGATAGTCAAAGTAAATTACATTAAAGATGCTCATAACAATCTGAAAAATTATTTTGATACTGATATCCCAACAAAGTATGAAAATTGGATAAAAAAAACAAAGATATGGGGAAATATGTAAAAAATATAAAAATAGCCAAAAACCTGATAAAAGGCAGTCTGGCCGCCATGGTTGTTTTCTTAAAACGACAGAAAATTTATTTTGTATATCCTTAACTTACAAAATATGGAAAATCGGACTATACCTATACACTGAAGATATGGAGAAAATTTTTAAAAATTATACCTGGACACAAAAAATAGAGATACTTGTAGAGTGACAACAGTAGTGCCTCTAATATATATCAACTTTACCTGGACACAAAAAGATAGAGATACTGGTAGTGTGACAACAGTGGTGGTTCTGATATATATAACTATACCTGGACACAAAAAAATAGAGATACTGGTAGAGTGACAACAGTTGTGCCTCTAATATATAAACTATACCTGGACACAAAAGAATAGAGATACTTGTAGAGTGACAACAGTAGTGCCTCTAATATATATATCAACTATACCTGGACACAAAAGAATAGAGATACGGGTAGAGTGACAACAGTGGTGCCTCTAATATATATCAACTATACCTGTACACAAAAGAATAGAGATACCGGTAGAGTGACAACAGTGGTACCTCTAATATATATCAACTATACCTGTACACAAAAGAATAGAGATACGGGTAGAGTGACAACAGTGGTGCCTCTAATATATATCAACTATACCTGGACACAAAAGAATAGAGATACAGGTAGAGTGACAACAAATAGGATATATGAGAACAGGACTAGCAAGTCGGAACAACAACCAGCATCAGGAACCATTTCATCTAAATTATTCATTTTCTAAATTAGAAAAAGTCAACCTTTTGTTTTGGATTTGTTTTTTATTTATGGACATTTAAATACTTTTACTAATAATAATAATTTTTTTTACATCAAAGACAAGATATTTCTATTTTTTTATTATTTTATGACCAGTCATAAATTTTAGGATCAAATTAATGTTCAATAAAAATTTAATATTTAAAAATGTAGAGGAGAATTTATATATACTGTAAATCTGGATGTACTTATTTAAGTCACTTTATTCAAACATTATTTGCATTAGTTTCTCAAGTGATTGGCCTATATCTACAAAGTTGCTTTGTATAATATATCACCTGGATATACTCTGGAATTGCCAGGATAGCCATTCAATTTTTGTCTACCAGAGTGTCTAAACAACAAGAGAAATTAATGTAATGAGTAATACTTTGGCTTTAATAACAGGCTCAGCTAAGTATACAAATATTCGATATTGGCTAATTAAGTATATGTTTTTTGAGGTTTGTCTCTTTAGGAATACCTAAAGCTTTTGATCACAAGTATTAATACAGAATATCTGTAGTACTATCAACACTGATGACCTCTAGTAAGTATACCTGACAATATCTGTAGTACTATCAACACTGATGACCTCTAGTAAGTATACCTGATAATATCTGTAGTACTATCAACACTGATGACCTCTAGTAATTATACCTGACAATATCTGTAGTACTATCAACAATGATGACCTCTAGTAAGTATACCTGACAATATCTGTAGTACTATCAACACTGATGACCTCTAGTAAGTATACCTGACAATATCTGTAGTACTATCAACACTGATGACCTCTAGTAAGTACACCTGACAATATCTGTAGTACTATCAACAATGATGACCTCTAGTAAGTATACCTGACAATGTATGTAGTACTATCAACACTGATGACCTCTAGTAAGTATACCTGACAATATCTGTAGTACTATCAACAATGATGACCTCTAGTAAGTATACCTGACAATATCTGTAGTACTATCAACACTGATGACCTCTAGTGACGCAGCTGAAACATCTTGTTGAAATTGTTGCATACTAACTCTATAAGGTTAAGGCAATTTATAAAAATGTCCTGATAATAATGATAAATGTGGTATTATTGACTAACGAAGAGGGGGAATGCTTTTGCCAAAAACTGACGCAACTTAATACACTGCATGTTATGAATTCATTTCGGATAAAGATTGTGCAATTAAAGAGTAAGTTATTTGAAGGTCACTTCGTTAAGAAAGATTTGGTTGAGAGATACACAATTCAGATTACCGTAGTGTCCCGTCATCAATAGGTAATTACGAGGCTACCACGCCTCTTCTAGGTGTTCTTTAAAATAAACCTAGCAAGGGGTTTATTAAGGGAATATATTAAGATTTAATTTTGACCCTTGTTTAAGTCAGTTTGACTTTTGCAAAGTGTTTGATAGATTTTAAGGAGCGAAGTGCCAGTATAATTATTTTAATACATTAAATAAACAAATTTCTTTTTCGTTTAACTGTCTCTTTGTTCTGGTATACATCTAAAACGGATGAAGAGCTAAAGCGCTGGGTTTCTAAATAAAATAAACCGTTTCTATTTGATTAAATAGCCACCAGGGACAAAAGCAAGCCAATAATTCAATATTTTTAAAATAGCTAAAATTTTAGTTATCATTTTAGGGCTCAGCAACCGCTGTTAATCGGTCAGCTTAAAGGCACAAAACATAATTTTCGGAAAATTACTGAACGTTCAAAATTTTTTGCAGCTACATTTAAAGCTTTTTCGGCTATCATTCCTAGATTTTATGAATGATGTATATATGAGATGTGATGGTAGACTGAACAGTTATTGAAACTAAACTCCAAGAATAGACTCTAACATTTATATTTAAATGTCAATATTTAGTTTTCAAGGTTTAAACAGAATTATATGCACAGGTATTTAAAGTAAAATCCAATTCTAAAAAGTGTTAAGTCAAAGAGATCTAAAGAGATAAGACAATGGCCGGTAAATTGATGTACATCCCCATTGATAAAATAATACAAAATTATACCTTAATTGAAATATTTGGAAACCAAATTTAATGAACTAACCAATCAAAATTCAATAAAGGTCACAAAAGTTATTAAGCCATCGAACAAAGAAAACATTATTATAAAACTTTGGGAACTGAATAAACAGACCAATGTTTATGTCCCCAAAAATTAATAATAAAGTCTAATCTATTTGTAATAAAAATTTGTGAATTTACCTATCCAAGATTTGCAAGAATTTAAGAAGGCATGTTTCTCTCTATTATATATATATAAATATATGAGGCCTCAAATATCATCTAATATTCACTGTTATGTAATTATAAATATTTAGATAATTAATTAGTTATTTATTTTTCATACTAATTTATTTATTTTGAAAAAGGATAATTATGTTAATAAGCAACGAATAAAAAGAATTAAACAAAAATTCAGATAATATTTGGTATATTAAACTTTTATAGGGTTGACCCTCTCCATTGAAAATATACCCTGGACCAAAGCTGAGTTTCCCTGAAAATTTTGGACGATGTATGTAACTTATTGGATGAACATACACATATATACGTCCACTTTAGTATATAGAATTGAAAAGATCATTCTCACAAATAATATATGTTTCAAGAAAATCCTTTTCTTAAGTAACATGATGTCTGAGTGTTTGTGTGTTTGTACCGAAGGATCTCGCTAACCGCTGAACCGATCGGGTTCTCCTTAACAGGGTAGCTTCTCATAGGTCCCGGGAAGGTTTATAACTGTTTTGGGTGAGGGTACCACTACCTTCCCAAGAGAAATCACAATAAAATCGAAAAAAATTGAAATATTCCAACCGCATAGTGTCGCTAGCATAGTGGCGCTGCGTAGAGACATGAATTTAACAGCTGATCAACATAGACAAATTATTTCTCAAATTAGATATTTAAAATAAAAAAAAACATTTAAATGCCACTAGAGGCCTCTAGGGGCGTAGCCGCTAGTAATGAAATAATTCAATTAACACCACAATTTATAGGAATGTTAAGTATCAGTTATTATTATTTGGTGAGAAGTTCGTCTTATTAAGTGATATGGTCCAAAGAAAAGAAAAAACCTCCTCTCCCCAAAATACATATTTAAATTTTTTTTAAATATTACAATATCTTTGAAAAATGTCTTTTAAATCGGTCATAGAAAAAATGAAGGAAAATATTTTTTTTATAAATAAGCTTTAGAGCAAATAAAAATAGACAAACATTCCAGTACTTTTAACAAAAAAATATTTGTATTTTTGTTTGACGCTCACCTGTTTTGACATTTCATGTGCTGGGCCTTTCCATTAATATTTCAGGATATGAATATTTATATACCAACGGAAATTAATATTTAACTTTAGTCTTATACAGTATATTTTTAATTATGGACAATTACAGCCATAAAATCTTTATGAAAAGCACGAAGAAATATATTGAACTAGCGGATACACTAGGGGCTAAACAAACCAATACATTTTAATCCTTATGCAAAACCGTCATAAATAAACTTTACGGAGAGACATACTTACAAATTTAACCTTAATTTATGGAGAAGATTTGCTACTAAAAATTTACTTTTCTTTCACCAAGAGTAAAATCTTTGTTAACAATACTTTTTGTCTAAGCAACCCCGTTAGAAATAATATTTTATTTTTCCTTGCATGTAATTTATTCAATTATCATGTATACAGTGTTTTTATAACAAAGTTTTTTTTTAAATATAGCTTTTTTGTCGAAAATATTAAGCTGAAAGTTTCTTTAAATATTTTTGCCTTACTAAGCTGCGAAAAAAGACATTTAAACTTTTTTTCCGTTTTTGTTTGATGAAAAAAAAATGTATTGTTTCATGTAGGCCAGTATACATTGTAATTGACCAATAGCAAAATGTATACTGGCCTATCATTGGTCGTTTGTATTGTATGACGTCGTATTTATTTGGCTTTATAAGCTGCTTCTACAAATAAAAACCAAGAAAGTATAGAATAATTAATGGTAGTTAAATGCATCTACATCTACTTGGTAGTTAGTTTTAAAAAAATTGGGGTACTAGTACTCTATACTCTATTGTTCAATCCCTACATCCCTGTCAAGAAACTGATGGCGCATAGAAATCTTATCTTGCATATTTACATAATTCTATATATATAGCCCTTCTTTTTTCCCAAGGATGGATACATTTGTAAATGAGCTAGAAAAAAGACTAAAATATTTATTTTTGCTTGAAAAAATATGTATGCCTCGTGTAGCTTTTGTTTATTGAGAAATATTTTTGATTTAATTATCTCTTGTTGGGAGCGGAGCGGTTGGGGAAACTCTCCCCCTTCCTTTCTGTTGCTTAACAGCCTGAAACCTGCCCCGGACCGATAATAAACTTTCTGTAAATTATATTACAGTCGTTTATATGATCTTTGCATATATAAACACAAATTTAATCGTTCTATTTTCTTAAACCAAAAATCCTTAGCTCTATTCCCCATCCCCCCCCCCAAAAAAAAAAACAATGTTCATGCATAATGTTTAAGATGACAGAAATTGTTTTCTTATGACCACTATTCCCACCAGCGCACAGTGGGCCAGCAGGTGTCAAAATACAAAAATTGGGGGGGTATTTGGTTTCATGGTATTTATATTTTTTATAAGACTAAATTACAAACATTAGGGCTTTTAAAAATGATATTTTCAAGGTCCAGGTGTATTTTTTACCACTACCAACCCATCTTCAAACATTGATTGCAGCGGGGAAAATCTGGAGGGTGGAATTTTGACTACGGGAAAAAAGGATTCTAGATCAAATTCAGTTTGTATGATTATTATAAACATTGAATTTAATTTTGTTTTTGTACATTAAAATCTTAAAAATGACTCGTACATTAGTTTTAAATATTCCAGAAAAGCTCGTTGTTGGACTTGTTTAGGTTTTTATTCTATTAAGTGTAAATTTTGTTCACTAGCTTATTTTAAAAACTTTAAAATTTGCTTAAGATGTACCTGCATTATATCTTAAATTATATTAATTTAATTCTGAAATTTTGCATCTCTAACTTTATTTGTTCCCTTTGGTAAAACTTATGGTATGGTTGTTAAAAAATGAATTTATAACATAAAGTAAATGGGGTGCTACGAATTTTTCAAAAAGTATTTATCTTTAAATTGTTATACTAAACTGTTTTACAAATTATTCGAACAATCATAAAAATTACCTTTCTTACTTTGCTCTCTTTCTTAAAAACTTATGCATATTATATATGTAATTGTGCTGTTTTCATGAAATATTTGTTATCATTACACTATGGCGGAAACTATAGCACACCAAAGAATATAATATTATCTCGATACCCATATTAAGGGGGAATAATAGTTATATATCACATCGTATTATTCACAGCTTTCCGCGCTTCTTGATATGAAGGACCAGGTTAACAAAACTGGTACTAATTTTATGATTTTGTTAATATTCGTGAAATATTGTTGATAATACAATACAACACATTATTTTTCAGTATGGCTGAGAACCGGTTCTAATCCAGCAAATATTAATAATTTTGAAGACATACTGGGAAGTATTTTATAAAGCAGAGCTTCTCATGAAAACAAGAAAATAAGAAAAAAGATTTATTGTTTTAGTGAAAAGGAAAACTTAGGGTCAGTTCGTCCGTACGTCCTTAACGGATAAATCTGAAGAAAACATCCACGAAAGCAAGTCTTAAGATCTAATCAAATGAAAAATGTTCAATGATAATTATTGAGTAGCATTGCTGTTAATATTTAAGAAAAGAATAACCTTAAAATTAAGAACAGTTTATATACATACTATACATATATATACATAGATGTTTTGGAAGGAGGGGGTGGGGGGTTATTTTTTATTTTTAGGGTGATGGAACCCTCTCAAAAACAGTTATGAACCTTCCTAGGACCTATAAGAAGCTCCATTGTAATAAAGAACCATATCAGTTTAGCGATTAGAGAGACACACAGATCCTGTTACTTTATTATAAGGAATAGCGGCTATGCCCATAGCACTTTTGCACTTTTGGTGATTCGATCTTCCAATTTTTTTTTTTAGTTTCAAAAAAGAAAAAGTGAAGAAGAAAAGAAAAAATATTTTTTGGGGGGTGGGGGTGGTAGTACCCTCCTTCAAAGTAACTATAAACCTCCCCAGGACCTAAGAGAAGCTACCGTGTTAAGGAAAACCCGATCGGTTCAGCGGTTAGTGAGATCCTTTGGTACAAACAAACAAACAGACATCCTGCTACATCCCAAGAGGTAATTTTATAAAATGAAGCACATGTGGTGCAGCACCAAATAGTTTGTATCTTCTACGTCATCAAAAAAATTGATGGGGATTTTTTTTTATTTTTTGGGGGGTTGGGGGTGTCCCATCCCCCAAGAAAATAGCCCAAAACCACCACTGGACCAGTAGGTATATTCCCTGAAGAGTAGAATCCGATCGGTTCAGTGGTTACCGAGATCTTAAGGGGCAGACGGACAGACATCATTCTACTTTGTATTATAGGTAATATCATTAATTCGATAAAATCAACTAAATTTTATCCCAACAATTATTCCAATTATAACAGATGTTGATTGGAAGGCTAGGGTTGGTGTATTAGTAACCTTAATCACAAATTTAATGAGGTAAACTTATAATGAGATTCAAAACTATCATTGGGGCGATCCAGGTTTTAAACAAATAATTTTGACAAAATATATTCTGACAAATTAATAATTAACAAGGTTAATACAATATACTTGTACTGTTCATAGGTAATATGACACAATTGCATTTTATAATTCAACATTTTATTTGTGTATACAAATGTGCATCTTATATGATATTTTTTTTTATTTCGGCCCATAGAGGCTAACAAAAATGGTTTTAATCTTTTTATTTTAATATCTGCAGAAAGCTGTTTATAATACGATGCGATAGACAACTATTATATTAGCCCCCTTTTCTATCTTTCTATCTAAAAAGAAATATCTAGTTAGAATTATCAAATATATTTCATAGAATCGAGACATGAAATGACCTAGAATAAAGCTGCACACCATGAGAATAATAATTGAGACAATAGATAGTTTAGAATAGAGATATAGTTAGGTTTCTATAGAGAGGGAGCTAGATACAATGTCCAACAAATGAATATTATGCTCGTGTATGTAAATGAAATTGCCTAGATTAAAGCTTCACGCCCAGAGAAAAATAGTTCTAAAATTAGAGATATAGTTTGAAATCCAGATCCCATGCTAGATTAAATATCCATCAACGTATAAAAGTAAGCTAGGTACTGCACATCCACAAACTGTTAGAAAAAAATATATTGTCAGGTATATAAATATAATGTCCCTCAATTAAAAAAAATAAAGACCTTAATAAAGCACCCAAACTTTAATAAAAATAAATAATTTAGAATAAAGACATAACTGCCAAGAGTACGTCAAAATAGTGATACAGTTCAGTTTCTAGATAATAAAAAAAAAGTTCATTTTGCAAATGCTTCATAACTGTCATGGCTGCAATAAAACAAACGCAAGATTTACTGAAAGAAACTAGATTTTCAAGCCCTCCTTTATTCTTTTACTTTAATATTGTGCTACTTTATTGGAATAAGGATGTTTTACCTGGCGTGTGACAATCATACATTTTTTATACATTCAATCATTTACATTACAGCTTAGAAGCCTTAGATTATGACAAATAAATTTTGTTAGATACAAACCAATTAGTCAAAAATATTATTTCTAGCATGATTTTTTCTAAGTTAACCACAACAGAATCATAAGTAAATATTCTCATAATTTCTTTTTTATGGTTAAGGCTTTGTCAATCTGCATCTAATCATATATATTTTTATTTTCTTATCCGCGATTAACTTTCTTACGGTTCCTTAGGTATTTAAAGGGATAAGACATTGTTCGATAAATTGATGTGCATTCCTATTTATGATACACAAAATTACTTCTTCTGTAGATAACAAATAGTGGTTAAGACGCTTAGACACTCAACTTAATAAACCAACCATTCAAAACTCAATAAAAGTGTTCAAAGTTGTTAAGCCAACGAATCAGAAAACTTTATTATAAAACTTTGGGGACTAGTGTAATAATTAGCCCATTGTCCCCCTCCTTCTTGCATTTCTTGTCCTTGTGTTACTATTATTTCAGGGATTCAGGTATTGAGCAATGGAATTTATATTAGTCTTTTATTCGAAGCTGGTACATTTCTTGAGGGGATGAAATAATGGTGCTTGCTTACATGTGAAGACCGGAGCACCGAAAACCCCCCCCCCCCCGCTTAGTTTTGACAAAAATCAAAAATAAGGGGGGGGGTAGTTTTTTAACCCCCCGCTTAATTTTGCGCAAAATTAAAACCTTTTACTAAAATCAGTCAATAAATAAGGAAATTATGCCCCAAAACATGAATATCCCTGTAATAAGGTTTCCCCTCTGGTATACTGGATTTTCTTGATTTACCTCACTCAACTTTCTGGCGTGTTGCACAGTGAAAAAACTACCCCCCCTTATTTTTGATTTTCTTCAAAATTAAGGGGGGGGGTTAAGTCTTTGCCTTGCTGAGCACTTTTCCTCCTTGCCGTTTTCCAGACATTAAAAAACTACCCCCCCCCCTTATTTTTAATTTTTGGCAAAACTAAGCGGGGGGGGGGGGTTTTCGGTGCTCCAGTCTACCACATGTAAGCAAGTACCGAAATAATATACGCCCACGGATATTTTAAGTAACATCTAACAGACAAAGAACACTTTGATTGCACGCCCTTTGTCTGGAAGTCCTAACTGTGTCCGGTAATCAGTTGCTCCTGTTTAAGAGCCAAGGCATTCCCTCTACTCTCACTATTAGTGTCACGTGCCATATATAGCAGCAGTAGGAACCATTTTTAACGTCTCTAGTATGACGCGGTGTAGACCTGACACAAACCCGAAACCTCCCCAACAGAAAGCAAGCAGGCTATCATTTAGGCTAATTCTGCGGTTATCTTTAGAAGGGGGGAGGGTAACTAACAAACCTTTTCCCCCCTTCATCCATGAATACTCTAAATACAAATTTAGAAAATCTCAATTTCATTTTCATTTGTCCTATAGGCAGGCATGTCAACCAGAGAGAGAGGGAATTAAATCAGATGAACTAATGTTTGCAATTTCTTGTTAATCAGTGAAAGCTACCAAATGCATAATATTCAAATAGAACAATTTTGTGTAGGATTGTAGGGTTTTAAAGACAGAAGATTATGGCCGATAAATTGATGTACATCCCCAATAATAATACACAAAGTTACTCCTTCTAGATAATTTTCTAGATTAAAATTTATGATTGAAACGTTTGGAATTAATCAAAATTAGATAAAAGTCCCAAAAGTTGTTAAGCCAACGTAAATGAAAACTTTTTTTTATAAAACTTTGGGACTAGTGTAATAAACAGGCCAATGTCCCCTCCTTTCCTTGTATTGTAACTCATTGTTCTACCCCTGAATCACTGAAATTTTGCCTTGAAAGGCCAAATAAGTTTAAACAAAAGAATTTAATTTCGAACTGCATATTTTCAAATAGAAATATATTCAGTTTAATTTCTAGTAGCGCAGCTACTATTTATAATTAATGTATATTAAAGATGGACAAATAAGGTTTTTAATCTGTTGGGGTACTGTTATTTAACTCTCGCCCCTACTATTCTTTAACTATATTCTCCACTAGCTGGTATACTCCAGCATCTAGAGGCTCTGTATTCGAAGTGGTTCGAAGAGTAAAAAATACCATAAAACATTCAAAAGCCTGACTCTAAAAGTAAAATCGCCTAAATTCACCCCAGGACATATGTGAAGCTTCCTTCAAATGAAGAACTAAGTCTGTGGTCAACTCGGAGGTAAATTCAAACTGAACTTTTTTTTTGGGGGGGGGGGTTGATTTCTCCGCTTAAATTAGCTATAAACCTTCCCATGACCATGGATATGCTACACTGTAAAGGAGAACCGTGTCGTTTCAGCTGTTAGAGAGGTTCTTTGATACAAAGAGACACACAAATATCCTGTTACATACATGATATAAATAAGGACTAAACTTGCGTTCTTCTACTTTTCTCAATTTGCCAACTTCGGAAAGGTAAGGAAGAATGAACAAAGAGAAAATTGTCCATTTTTCAAAGAGATACAGGGATGGGACAATGTACAATAAATTAATCTTCACCTACACCCCACCACCCCTCCTTCTTCCCAGTAGATGTTATTTTGTCTTTTAAATCTTATTAATCGCAAGGGAAAGGGCAGACGAACCCCAAACTGTCCCACTTTTAAAAAGACGATTCCAGTGACGTCATATACGTTTAGGGAAGGGGGGAAGAAAATCTCTTCCCTTTTCTTCCATCTCTTTTGAAGATATTTTCTTCCCCCCTTCCCTTTTTCTTTCCCGAAACGTATATGACGTCACTGGAATCGTCTTTCTCAAAGTGGGACAGTTTGGGGTTCGTCAAAGGGCATGTTAAAAACTTTATTATCTTCTTCCTTAAATATTTCTGATAGTTTCCTAAGTTTATAGGAGATAGACAGATAATTGGCAATGTTAATCAATCAGTGTATAATAAACGCGGCTACTACTATATGTTTAAGCTAGTTCCAAATTCGTGGAATCATATTAAATATAGGGTTGGGCCGGATACTTTTTTGGCCGGATACCGGATACCGGATATCCGGCTGATTTCAAACGCCGGATATCCGGCAAATATCCGGTTATCCGGCCAAATTACCGGATATCCGGCCGGATAACCGGCCAAATTATTAGATATTAAAGTAGTAAAAAAAATTTCTTCAGAAATCTTATATAAATTTACATAAAGTTAAACTTATTCAGAAAAAATGTTCTTCTAGCTTTAATTATAAGAAAATTATAGCCATTTAAGATTTTAAAAAGCAGAGATTTTTGGTGTAAAGTATAAAAAATTATAGAGCCGGATATCCGGCCGGATAGTTTCAATATCCGGTATCCGGCCGGATATTGAAAATGGCCGGATATCCGGCCCAACCCTAATTAAATATATATGGCATTGTATCATAGACATTTTTCTTAAAACTGGCATTACACGCCAGGCTACATTTGAATCAAGACAAAAGTAAATGGCGAGCCCTTCGACCTGTGTATGGTGAAACTAGACATAAAACCATGATGATTCCAGGTAAAACCAAAATATTTCAATGGGGTAATTTTTTCAATTTTAAGATCTGATAAAAACAATTTTTAATATTAAAATCTTTCAAATGTAGCCTGACGTAATTAGTTTTATGATTTTATTTTATTATTTGTGGAATATTGTCTGTAATTCAATGTTGTACATTATTTTTCAGCATGGCTAAGAACTGATTCACTGGTTCTAATCCACAGGATATTAAACGGTTATGGAACCACACTAGAAGATCTTTTAAGGCTAAAAATGAAAAAATGGTATATACAACTGTTACTTGATATCAAAATAAAAACACTTACATTAGAAGATTAAAATTAATTAAATTCAGGGTAATACTGTTCCTGTCTTTGATCAAGTGCTATTCTGCAATAAGTGGGGAATTTTAAATAAGATAGATTCCACATCTTCGTCTAAATCTGAAGCAAATCCTTTCCTAAACAGTTATGCAAGTCTTCCCTACGTTTCCAAACTTAGCTGATATCAAGAAAAAAATTAATTACAGTTTTTCTCGTATTCATTCGAAACCTATTAATATCTGGTGGATTAGAACCGGTTCTCATCCATACGAAAAAGTTATGTCTAGTATCGTATTATAGCCATTTTTCGACAAATACAAAAATGTATACAGTCTCAGTGTTAAAAAAATCTGGTTTTACTCTTAAAATTGTACATTTATATCCTCAGAAAGCTGTTTATAATACGATGCGAGAAATAACTATCACTAGTCAAAAAAAATACATAATGCTATAAGTTGTTAATAGAGAATCAATATTAATTTTGGTATTTTATATGTTACGATATTTTAACAATTATTCAGCTAAGATTCATTTTGCCATTAATACAACCATAGTTTTTAATCTGCACAGGCCAAAATACAACTATTATACTTTTGGAGTATGTATTAATGGCAGTCCCTCTTACACAATGGACAATAAATAAAGTTTATATCCACATGATCATAAACAAAATTAATCTTGCTGTAGATTTAAAATATGGTTGTTGATACCTTTGAAAAGTGCTACTTAACCAACCAATCAAAATTTTGTACAAGTACCCAAAATTAATTTAAATTTAAATTATTGGCATAAATTAAACAACGAATGAGACTTTTAGGTTTTATGGTAACTATAGAAAATTACCCTAATTTATCCGTTTTAAATTAAAGTTAAGTCTATATGAAGTGAATTCCCTGTAATAGGAAATAATGAGTTCAGAGTTTCAACAATAGTGTAAATATTAACCCTACAGGATTGGTGGGACTAAAACTCTCTTACTCCCCCATATCCTTCAACATTTTCAGATTATTCGAATGTATTAATGAGATAGCATGAACTGACTCTTCAACCTGTTAAAGGTTGATATTAACTTGTATACCTATATCTAGAACTTGTATATTCGATGGCCAAGGCATTACAACTACTTTATGAAGTATGAACTATTTTTACTTTCTTTCGATTCGAATATGGAGCTTAGAGTTTAAAATTAGGGCTAAGGCATTACAACTACTTTAGAAGTATGAACAACTTGTTAATGGAGCTTAGAGCTACATTTTAGGCTAGAGCCAAGGCATAACAACTTTTTATCAATATAAACTACTTCTACCTTTTTTGGTTATGATGAAATGTTATGTATGATTCGAACATGCTATCTATCCTGCAAAAAAATATTTTAAGTAATGCCGTTGGGACTATATGTTAATACTAGCGGCTACACCCATAGAGGCCTCAACTTCCTATTTTTATTTTAGTTTTATACTTTTAAAAAGAAGAAGTTAAAAGGCGGTTAGCGAGATTCTTTGGTTCACACACACAGACAGATAGCCAGACAAACACAGATCCTGCTACTTTTATATAAGGATAACAAGAGCACTAAAGATTCACAGGGTGTGTGTGTGTGTGTTTATTGAAATTGGCTGCTGGAGTGTTTATGATTTTCTAGAACATAGACATGCCATACCCAGATATGTAAATAAATACACAATTCAAATAACAGATATTTTAGAATAGATGATTTATTTTGGATAGCACTACATGTATTCAGGTTTTTGAGAGGTAGGATATATTACTGACCCTTTTTCCCTGTATACTGCGTGTTTCGGCAGCTAGCCTAAATGTGGTTCTTAAACATAGTCCTGTAGATTTAAGATATGACAAAACATTCTGCCCCAATGACTAAGATGTAAAAACAGCAGTACTGATTCAGTTCCACATTTCAGGGTAGCTTTAAATTTGTCCAAAAAGTTTTAAGCTGTTTATTTCTATGTTTGAGTCTTTGGATAATTTTAGACTATCTTTTTTACGGTCACCTTTTCCCTCAATGACATGTGTGCATGCAGTTGTTGTAAAGATTTTCATTTGCTTGATGAGGTATGAATAGAACAAAATAAATCTTATAGGAACATTAGATTAGAGTAAATTTAGCTCTTTTTTATATCCACAAAAATCCATATATATCTATACACTTATGCACCACCATTTCTCACACACACATAAATACAGGCACAAGAATCACATCATCAATCAAAGCGAAGCTCTCAAACTAATAAAAGACACTTGTACTAGAAATATGCTGTCATCACACAATTGTTTAAATCATGATGTATGAAAAAATATATGAAAAAACTAGTTGCTTCGCCCCTAGCCCCAGGGGAGGGAGTCAGGAAAAAAAGGATAAAACCACAGCAAGACAATAATAAAGCTTCACAGAAAAGTATAACCCATTTGGAACAGCAATATCTAAGATATGTATTTTTAACAAATGTATTGATTCAATTCTTTATTATGTGGGATGCTTTGGTCTTTTTGTTATTGTATTTCATAGAATTGTTTAAGCTAGTTTATTTTTAAAAGCGAAGCTTTTCTATAATTAGGGTCGGTCCGTCCGTACGTCCGTCCGAGATAATTAGCTTTTATTCGTTAATTTAGGCATGTTAGAATTGTCCTATCGATTTCAAACTTTGCATCGTGATTCCTGTAGTAGTTAGGTACAATTTAGAAAGCATAGCAACTCTATAATCGTTATCTGAATGTCAGTACGTCCATTTTAAACATGTTGATTTTTTACTTTTTTAATAACAATTTTTTATGTGATAAAATCATCCGATTGATCTGATTTTTTGATTACTGATTCCTATACAATAAGGTACAATATTATGAGCGAAGCATCTCTATAATCAAGTATTAAAAATGTCAGTATGTCCTTAAACAGAATTCTGTACAAATTTACGTATAATTTTGTCAAACCTTATATTTTCATATTTTGTATATTCAGTTCTGACACTCAACAAAAGGTAATGTTCATCTGTCATATCGTTTCAGAGCTTCGCTTTTATGGATGTTGTCATCCTTGTTCGCTCAATAGAGCCCTGCTAATAGAGTCACTAGTATTGACATATTTTACCTCGTGATAAAGATAAAAGGTAGCTGCAATCTTAATATTATGACTTAAAATTATAACCAACAATCAGGAAGAATTAATTCTAATTAAACTTTTTATTGAATTAAAATTGCATTAAAAGCGCCTGAACTAAAAGAGACTTTGTTACACAAACTCAAAAATAATGTTTAACGAATACAAATAATGAGTTTCATTACAATCAATCTATTCTTTCAATAAAAAAAATGTCTGTGGGACAATGCCTTACAGACCCTAATTGATGAAAATATTTGCTATCGGCAAACACATACACAAAAGCGTACAAACACACACACACACAATAGCATAAAACACACTGGTATTACATATTATATAACCAATATTCATAAAATATTCAAATTGAATTTCAATGCAAACGCAATTCATAAAATTTAAACTGCTTAAAGTATTTTTGACTAGCGGCTACGCCCCTAGAGGTATCTAGTGGCATTTAAATGTTTTTTTTTTCATTTTAAATATCTAATTTGAGAAATAATTTGTCTATGTTATCAGCTGATAAATTCATGTCTCTACGCAGCGGACTACGCTAGCGACACTATGCGGCGGAAATATTTCATTTTTTTTCGATTTTATTGTGATATCTCTTGGGAGGGTGGTGGTACCCTCCCCCAAAATAGTTATAAACCTTCCCGGGACCTATGAGAAGCTACCCTGTTAAGGAAAACCCGATCGGTTCAGCGGTTAGCGAGATCCTTCGGTAAAGACACACAGACAAACCGACAAACATCCTGTTACTTTAGTATAAGGATTAAATTTTAAGCAACTTGCATGGTATCCAATGTTCATACCTACAACTTACTTGGAGTGGGGGGATTAGATAGGCCTCCTACTTCTATTTTGATAATTACTATGATTTGATATCTATAATACAAAGTAGCTTGATGTCTGTCCGTCCCTCTGTCTCTTAAGATCTCAGTAACCACTGAACTGATCGGATTATACTCTTCAGGGTATATACCTACTGGTCCTGTGGTGGTTTTAGGCTATTTTCTTGGGGGGTGGGACACCCCCAACCCCCCCAAAAACAAAAAAATCCCCCCCCCAATTTTTTTAGTAGCGAAGCTACTCTATAATTTGAAATGTCCGTCTGTCCGTCTGTCTTAGTTTGGGGGAAACGTGATTTTCTCGGCTCCTATAAAAGATAAAAGGCTGAAATTTTTTTACCAAATAAAAATAACATGTTTAATCAAACTGTGTTGATCACTCTATGTTAAATCAATCATCAGTAAGTTTTGACTACTTTTCATAAAGTTGACATGAACCATAAACATTATGTGAAGAAAAAAAATAAGAAAGCAATATAACAAACAATAAGAATTTTATTCTAAAGAAAATATTATTCCTTGAAAGATTCTATAATTGGTATAACTTGTTTGTCCCTTTGTTAAGTTTAGTGTCTCTGGATGTTGGTATCCTTGTTTTATTGAGTGCTTACAGAGATCGAAATACAATTTCAATGGTTAAGAATTAATTAAGTTTGAGATTACATCGTTGAGAATCTAAACATCAGTTTGGGTTAGTTCATTCATTATTTTTATAAGTTGGAAGTAAAACAAGAATGACAACGTCCATAAAGTTCAATCACAATCATTGATGGACAATAGACTAAGTTAATCACAGAAAAAATATTATTTCGCCATGACTGGAAAAGACAGATTAAAAAAATATATATAAATGATTTTTTGCGTATGACCGATAGACCAAGTAAGTTATAGGCTTATATAAGTTTTTCGTAGATTTCAATGGACAGGGGGGGATAAAGAGGCAATACACCCAACCAGAAAATAATTATAGTACCCCCCCCCCCCCATTATTAAATTCAAATTTTCTAACAAAATATATCTGAAACTCTATGGAGATGAGACTGTGAATATGCTTGTCAGTGCAGTGTGCTGTGATTATATTCAAAATTGTCCTAGTTCAATCTTCTCATTGCGCCAATCGTCCACCACATAATTTAAATTTCCTTCATTACAAATTCTGTATCAGTGCTTCTTATTGTGTTCTAGAGTTTGCTGTGGATAGATAGATAACAAGGATGAAGACATCTAATAAGTAGCGACAATGTACTGGATGCACATTGGTTTAGGGAAGCTACACAAAAATACCCAGCTTGTTTGAATAGAAACCAAGAAATTCACATTTTAGATAGCCAGATTAGTATTTGGAATCATAGAGTGGCTTTGTACTAAATTGATAGGTTTGTGGAACATCTTGAAAACAGAGAAGTAAAACATCTGACTAAAATAATGATATTCTATATAACCTTTTGTGATAAGAATTGTTAACTGAATTAGTTACAATGGTTTTTGGTAATTATAAGGCTCTTTACTTAGTACTGTCATCGCCTTTATTTATATTATTTATGCGACCTGGTCTGTAATGTCAAAGGCAGCCTTTAAGGCTGTATTTCATGGTACATAATTAATTTTAACAATGGATTCCATTAAAGTTGATACTGAGAGGCTGAAATTTTACGCGTCTAAGAATAAAGATAACAAAACAAATAAACATAAATGATAAAAAAATGTAAATACAAAACATAAATTGACAAAAAAAAACGAGACAAAACGATTGTTTGTCCATTGAAATGTGTAGATTCTACAGGACCTCTATAGAATAAGTATCCTCCCAATTCTTACATAGCAAATTCTGTCATTTGTAGCTAGAATATATATAGAAGAAATGGTTGTAAATTAATTTAACCGACATTGTGCCCTCCCTTCCTGGTAATGTTTGAGGAAACTATTTGAAATTCTGGAGATATACAGAGTTTGAATGTAAAGTGAGCTTAATTTGTTTTGGGTTAGTTTCAGGTGCAGAGGGAATGGATGTAGAAAATACGTGCCATTAATACGTATTTAATGGCATTGGAAAATTGTCGTCAATTTAGGTGAATATGAACATATTTTATTGGTCAGTTAGTTCATCAAGTATGAGGGGAGTTTATGGGGTAAAAGGGGTGGATGTGGGGGAGGGAGGTCGTTTTACTAAGCTACAAGTTTGATTACACTTTATTAGAGTTCATAATAATCTGGTGTAAAGATCCAAGAAATATTAAATCCATTGCAAAGGGATTTTTGTCATTATATCATTAGTTTAGAAATTTGTTAGGAGAGGAATCACAGAAGTTTTATTTTTCACTTTTTTGTGTGTTTACCCTATAAGTTTTAAGGGAACCAGGAAACCTTTGTTTCATTTTAGAGGCAAAGTAGACAGATCCGCAGTGATAAAACCTATTAATATTCGTTAGATTAGAACTGGTTCTCAGCTATACTGAAATATCATGAGTAATATTAACTTAGAATTTTTTTCAATTTTAAAAATTATTTTTCGGGGGGGAGTCGACTTCCCCCTCTCTTCGACCTCAAGTGCGACTAGTTTAAGAGTAGATATGCCAATAATAGGTTTTCACTCATTTTACTTTTATTGTAACAAATGAATAAACAATCCTACTAATGATTGTCCAGTGATTTTACACATAGTATCTTGTTCAGCACTAATACTACTCACCCCATATTTTGAAAATAAGGGGGGTTCATTTTCTATGTTTACTCCCTGTGAGGGGTGGGGGAAACTGTAAGGGGCCTATACATGCAGTCAAGGACGTTTACCTTTACCTCTATCTAGGGGGTGCCGTAGGCACCCCCAACCATTTAGGAGGAGGTATTTACCCCCCCCCAAACAATTTTTTTGGGGAAATAACCCCCTCCCCCCAAAAAAAAATCATTAACAAAAAAAATTTGGCGCGTTTTTACTCTTATATATTTAATAGTGTTTCATTGTTAGGTAGGTACCTTTTTACATTATTAAATTACCCCACCCCCCCCCCAAATTTTACCCCGGGGGTAAATTTTGGGGAGGGCAAAATATGTACCCCTGCCAACAGATTTCAGGGTGAGTAATTACCCCCCCCCCCCTCCAAGCAAATTTTACCCCCAGTGTAAAAAATTTTTTTGGGGGGTAAAAAAATTAGGGGTGCGCTATTTTACCCCCCCCCCAAAAAAAAAAAAAATTACCCCTCCTTTCAAAAAATTTTACCCCCCCCCAAAAAAAAAAAAATAAAAAGCTTGGACGCCCATGCATGCAGTACCCTAACCCTGCGGGGCTAACCAGATCCTATAATAACCAAACCTAGTCTGACTTAAAGTAAGAAACATAAAAATAACTCTCTTCCCTCTTATTTTTATTTATTTTAAAAAATGGGGATGGGTTATTTATCAGGGAGTAAGGGAGGGGACAATGGGCAATTAATTCAATATAAGAGTTATCAAAGAAAGGGCACGAAATCCAGTTTAATCCAATAAATTTGTAGGAAATTATAAAGGGATTGTTAATTGAATAATAGATTTCCATAGGGTCATGTAAAGTGAAATCACAACTTGTTTTTGATGAAATATATTGAGGTTTTTGGTGTGATTTTTATATTACAAGATTATTGGACCCGGCCAGCTGCTAGCAAGAATATGACTGCCCCTTTTTATTCTGTTTATTTCCCTTGCCCCTTGCCCCCACCTCCCTTCTCCCTTCTCCCCGTCTGCTACATTCCAAACTAACACAACGAGTAGTTATTTCCCTTGCCCCCACTTCCCTTATCCCTTCTTCCCGTCTGCAATATTCAAAACATACATAACAAGTAGCGGCATTTCATGCGCAAGTACCCAAACTCAGTCAGAAACTGCTAAATTCTTGCACTTTCCCTTTAAGCCAGTACCCAAAGTCTGAGACTCCTAAAAATTGAATATTCGATCCATTGTCCCCTCCCTTACTCCCTGGTTATTTATGCTCAACAAATCTCTTAAAGGGAAAACACCAATAATCCTACTGTTAATTGTTCATATGTGTTAACTCTCACAACATTCAGACAAACCACTGTACAGTAACACTTCAACATATGGCATCAGACAATATTTTATTATAGAATAAGGATGACAACATTGAAAAAGACGAAGCTCGGCAATCAGACAAATATTAGTGACTTTACATTTACTATTAAATAAACCAAAATTAATTTCGACATCTGAGTAATAAACGTCGTTAGATAACGTACAATATATACATATAACATGGGCATACTAATAAATTATAAAACTAATTTAAATTTCATTATAGAGATGCTTATTTGCTTATTACATGTGGCCAAATCGTCGGAAGTTAAGCCATTAATAAATAAATTAACGAAAAAAGCTATCCGTTACGGACGGACTTACGGACGTACGTACGGACAGACGGACCGCCCCTAATTATAGAAAAGCCTCGCTTTTAAAAATTCTTTAGGGGCCATATCTCTTAAGAGATACCTCGGCACAGTCAGATATACATACTGTTACATTTAGTATAGACAGACACATAGACATCCCATCTCTTTTATAATAAGATAATAGTTATTTCTTGCATCGCATTATAAACGGCTTTCCGCGGATATAGAATGTACATTACAATTATGAGATTAAAACTAGTTTTAATCTTATGATTGTACATTTTTATATTCGTAGAAAGCTGGATATAATAGGATGCTAGACATAGTTTTTTCGTATAAATATAAACTTGAGTTGTGTTGGAAATGTAATCTGTTTTCATTGGAAATGGTAAGAATAACATTCTATGTGATTTTATGTGATTGGGTTAACACAATATGATATACTAGAGTCATAACA